>NC_058522.1:190102855-190842022 GCF_904849725.1 Hordeum vulgare subsp. vulgare | reverse complement strand
TGTAGGAGGCAACCCACCAAGGTGGTAACGAATCCATCATGATTTAGTGCAACAAAATATTGTGCCATATGCCATGCATAAAATGGTTTCTTAGACATGATCAAAGGGCTTCTTGCCTGGCTCAACAAAATCCTGGGGGTCTTCAAGTCCTTCGGGTCCAACCTCTTCTTAAACAATGAAATTTATCGTCGCGATATAACGGGAAAAACAAATAAGGCCACGACCAAAACAAGAAAAATACAACGCTCTTAAAAACGTCAATCATTTATGTAAAATACTAGCGTGAAAACTATCATTGCCAAAATTATTAGTTTTTGGTTTGGTTGTTTGAAAAAACAGTGAAAAGTATTTCAACAGTGGTTTCAAATACTTTAAAAATGGTTGAAATCAAACCATTAAATAGCTAATAATTCTATAGGAATTTAGAAATTTGAATGATTTCATTTGGATTAGTATTCAATCTTGTGGAATTTTTGGAAGTTCCTGGAAAAAAAAGGGAAAAATGATACTATGTACTAGATCCAAATCCCGCTGCAACTTCCCGGCCCAGTAGCATTTTGGCCATACCAAACCGTCAATGGAGAAGGCGTATTAGCAAAATACGCCTCCACTTAATGAAGTAAATCGGTACACGCGGCGGCTTGGTTTATAAATTGGACTGGTGCGTAGGAAATATGCCCTAGAGGCAATAATAAAGTGGTTATTGTTATATTTCCTTGTTCATGATAATAATTTATTATCCGTACTGGAATTGTATATATTGGAAACTCAAGTACATGTGTGGGTACATAGACAACACGATGTCCCTAGTGAGCTCTAATGGACTAGCTCGTTGATCAAAGATGGTCAAGGTTTCGTGGCCATTGACATGAGTTGTCATTTGATAACGAGGTCACATCATTAGGATAATGATGTGGCGTACAAGACCAAAACCACGAACGTAGCATCTGATCGTGTCAGTTTATTGCTATTTTTCTGCATGTCAGGTATCTGTTCCTTTGACCATGAGATCATGCAACTCAGTGACATCGAAGGAGTACCTTGTTTGTATCAAACATCACAACATAACTGGGTGACTATAAAGATGCTCTATAGGTATCTCCGAGGGTATCCGTTGAATTGGAATGGATCAAGAATGGGATTTGTTACTTAGTGTGACGGAGAGGTATCTCAAGGCCCACTCCGTAATACCACATCACAATGTGCTTGCAAGCAATGTGACTAAAGAGTTAGCCACGCGATCTTGTATTATGGAACGAGTAAAGAGACTTGTCAGTAATGAGATTTAACTAGGTATGGAGATACCGACGACCGAAACTCGGGCAAGTAACATACCGATGAACAAAGGGAACTACGTACGGGATTGACTCAATCCTTGACATCGAGGTTCGATCGATAAAGATCTTCGTAGAATATGTAGGAACCAATATGGACATCTAGGTCCCGATATTATTTTTTCACCATGGAGGTGTATCGGTAATGTCTACATAGTTCTCGAACTCAGAGGGTCTACACACTTAACGTTTGGTGATGATATAAGCATAGTCGAGTTATTATGTTGGTGATCGAAGGTTGTTTGGAGTCTCGGATGAGATCTTGGACGTGACGAGGAACTCTGGAATGGTCCGAAGGTTATGAATGATATGTAGAATGAAGGGCATCAGAGTCCAGAATTTTTCCGGGGCATGTCGGGGAATCGACAGAGTACCGGAAGAGGTTTAGAGGGGCCCCGACATGTGTTCGGGGGCCTCATGGGCTAAGGAGAGGGGCACACCAGTCCACAAGGGTCTAAGCACCACCCAACCTTATCCCACAATAGCTAGGAGGTGGCCACACCCCTAGGACTGCCAGCCAACCTAACTTGGGACGCAAGGCACCTTGGGGAGGTGCCACCCCCTTGGCCGCTGGACCCTAGGGGAAAGCCTAGGTCGCCATCCGTTCCTCCCTCCCCTAATACATAGAGATGGAGAGAGGGCAGCCACGCCACAACGTGCTACGGCACTGATCCTCCTCTCCCTCGTAGTTCTTCTCCCCTCCATAGCGCACGGAGAAGCCCTACTGAGCTGTCACCACCACCACCTTACCACACCGTCATGATGTCGGAGGACTCGGGCTGCTACTTCGCCATCGCTCACTGGATCAAGGAGGTGAAGGCGTCATCAAGCCGTATTTCTGTTGAATGCTGAAAGTGCGTTATACTGACTAGAGGGGGTGAATAGGTGATTTTTATGAATTCTTCACTAAGAAAATTCCTACTGAGGAAATTCCTCAATCACGAACCGTGTGTAGCGCAATAAGTACTCAGGTAGGTGTTCAAAACAGTAATAGCATAGTCTTTAGAGTGATACGAAACATTCTGTTTACACAAGTAGCGTGTTCAGGATATGTACGTGGAGAAGAAGTGAAGAGAAGAATTTGGGTTGAGAAAATTGTGAAAGACTTGAGTCAAATTCTTCAAAAAGTAACGATCAAAGTCATCAACAAACAACTGAGGGAATGAAAGGGTTGAGGAAATAGAACGAGGTTCTCGATGAAGACAGTGGTTTGATGACCCAGTTCCAACTATTGTGATAGTCATATGTCTCGGTTGGAGCGTCTTGGTATTTAAACCAACGAACAGACAGTCCCAGGACACATAGTCCTTACGTATTCTCCTTGAGAAAAGGACACACAGTCCTTGCCCAACACTCGTGGTAAGTCTTCAGGGCAGACTTCCAAACCTTCATAAACTCGGTCACCTGGCAATCTAGAATTTACTGTTGGATGCTCTAGACCATGACGCCTAACTGTCGTGAGGATGCCCAATCGTCAAAGGTAACAAGTGTCAATTCCATAGAGCAACAATATCATGAGTGATGCTCAATCAGTTTGGGGTTTATGGGTTTTGGTTTGGGTGTTTTTAGTTTTTCCTCAGTGATCATTTTCTCTCAAAGTCTTTGAGGAATGGGTTTATCTCAAATGACAAGTGTTAGTTTATCTTGCGAAGCAGCCAACCAGCTAGTGGCTATTGGGGCGGCAATTTATAGCCGGGGAGAAATCCCGGCATGATTAGACATAAATGCCCCAATGATATGACCCTTATGTGGATAAATTGGGTGACAGCTGGCGCATGGCGTAGCAACGGTCGGAACGTTTCAACTGTGAAAGTTCTCATGTCACTCATGTTACTCACTAATACGTAATTTACACTCGCAAAAAGGTAACACTCTAGTTAAGGAAAATTTCTCAGAGACCAGAAGATCTTCGTCTATGTCACTTACTAATTTGACTAAACTATGAAAGATTTCCAAAGGATTCACTCGAAGATTTGTATGTGTAGGCTTTGAGATGAGCATCACTTGGAAACTTTTCCTTAGTTTTACCTCGACCGCCTTTTCACTATACAATGGTCCTATGACACAGCATACATGAAAAGAAACTACGAAAACAAAAGTCTTCACGCTTCAATGTACTAGCATTAATTTCTTCCAGGACACACCAATTTTCTCACTTTTAAAGTCTTCGAGGAAATACCAAAGTCTTTAGCCCAAGACATACATTTTTAGGGGTCCATATTCTGCGAATAACTCAAACTCCTCATCGACTTATAGAGCTTGTGTACACTCCAAAACACAGAAGTCTCTTAACCTATAAGTCTTCAATACACCAAAATCACTAAGGGCCACTAGATGCACTTACAATCTCACTAGTGGATACGAGGTCGAGGTAGGGAAGCTCTTCGTCACCGGCGATGATGAGTTCCATCGGCGGGGCTATGTCTAGCTTCGAGTGGTGAGAAGTGGAAACGAGAGGAAGAAGTGACCGAGAGGTGAGAGTGGGGTATCTATAGCCCAGGTGAAAACGGTCCGGACCGAAGTTTTCAGAATAGATTGCCCCTCGCCCTTCCTCTCTGCTCGACATGTGGCACCCACGTATTAAGTGATGGATTCAGTAGGATATTCATTAGTCAACTCTTGTCACCAGTCATGTGATTTTTACATCCAGTGTCAAGTACCCATTTTGTGGTTTTGGGGTCGTCATCCTACACATGAATTACCACTACTTAGCATCTCATATGCTTCAGAGTGCAGAATATAATATCAAATTTGTCATACTTGCATTTCATCACAAAGAGTAGAATTAAGAAATAATGAGGACGTCTGAAATGGTAAACATTTCATTATGATTAGCTTGTGTCCTATCAAGTATTTCCTCAAGTATCCACCAAATTCTTCATATGATCATATTCAGCTGGAGACCTGGCCTGCATAACTGATTAGTTCAATTTCTTCACCTCACACATCTGGAGGGGTGGCAAAGAGTTCATCATCCTACGAGCATGATAAGAGAATTGTGGCATTGAAGCTCAGGTACTTCGTTTTACAGTAGGGTGTTAGAGCACTCAAATGAATAAGCATAGAAATTCTTCAAGGACTTATGAATATAGCGATTTAAGGAATAGTGCCAATATTCAGGTCCCCTGTAGTTTCCCTGCATATCAAAAGCATTAATGCGAGTACCAGTAGAGTTTTCCCCATATGAGGAATTTGATCCTTGTGAAGACTTTGGTCCACTTGAGGAATTTGATCTCGGGTTCCTGTTCTTCACTAGTGGTGTCATGAGGACATTCACGTGAAGAATTTCCAAGCTGCTTTTGGGTACCCAGATTTTCCTCATGGGTGGTCCATTCCTGCATTTAGTTCCAACATATCTAGCAAATACTTCACCATTCTGATTTTGAACACTTTATAATTGGAATTAAGTGACTAATTAGAGGAATACGAAGTTTCACATGAATGCTTGTTAGAGTAGATGGGTCAACATGAGGTCCTTTTGCAGCAACCACTGAGGTTTTGGGATACTGCTTAGGTTTCCAGTATGATCCAACGACATTCAGTATCCTCTCCAATGCAATAATGTCTTTCCTAGGGTTTCTGTTCACAATCTGCTTTTTGAGCACATCGCAAAGGGTTTGATTCCCTTTGAGGCTTTTGTAAATGTGTGTCACATACAATTCCTTCAACCACGCATTTTCGTTAGTGACATTTGTGGTTTCCTCAAGTGAGGAATTTGTAACCACAAATATAGTTGAAGGATTTATAGCAATAGAAGCATTTGAACTCTTTGTTGAAGAATTAGCAAATTCGTGTTCGTTGCATTTCAAACATGGTGGAATGAGTTCTTGTTGAGCGGTACTCATCTGTTGAGCAAGCAAAGAATCATTTTCACTTCGAAGATCATCATGAGACACCCTTAGTTTCTCAAGATCTTGCTTTATTTGAAGAAATTCATAAGAAAGCTTCTCATGATCAGCTAAGAGGATGACATGACGATCCCGAATACTATCAAACCTAGATTGAAGAATTTTGACTTCATCAGTCAAGATTTGAGTTCGATTCATTTCCACATTCAAGACGTCACCGCTTTTGTCTAGCAGTTTCTGAAGCTTTTCAATATCAGTTTGTTGCTTAGCGGAAATATTAGCAAACTTGTAGTAACTGGGTTTTTGATAGTCATCAGGTTCACCGTCACTAGAGTCAATAGAGGAAGTGTGGTTGTGTACCTTGGAACCTTTTGCCATGAAGCAATTGGCAGGAGGAAAGTCGTTGTCACCATCATGAGTGTTGTTGACATTGTCATTTTCTTTGAGGTCAAAGATGGACTTGCTGACTTATGAGGTAGAAAGGGCTAAGCTTGCCACACCAGACTCCGACTCCTCTTCATATAATTCCTCATCATCACATTCTTTAGATTCTTCCTCGGAATTCATTCCCTTGCCAATAAGAGCCCGAGCCCGAGCTTTATGAAACTACTTCTTGTGCGATGAGCACATTGAAGATGAGGACTTTGAATATTTCTTCTTTCTCTTCGAGTCATCAGAAATGTCATCTTTGTATTTCTTCTTCTTTGATTCCTTCACCCACCGAAGACAATCAGCAACATAGTGACTAGATTTTTTGTGTTTGTAGTCCTCAGATAAAGAGTCTGATTTTCTCATATATTTTCTTGAAGACTTTCCGAACTTGTCCCATCTTGTGAACTTATGGAATTTACTCACAAGCATAGAAAGTTCCTAACCAAGTTCTTCAGGGTCACCTAGGCTGCAATGAGAGTCTTCTTCTTCAGACGAGGGAACAGCATTTGCCTCCAATGCACAAGGTCTTCCATACATTGATCCATAGAGGTCTCTTTTCTAAGCTTGATGGAATTCGTGAGTATTTTGTCCCTCAAGACTATCAGCAGGATCTAGTGCCTTGTAGTCTCTTCGTTCTTGAATCATCAGAACCAGTGTATCAAATGAAGAATCAAGAGATCTCAGTAGTTTCTTCACCACCTCATGATCAGTGATGTCTCTGGTTCCAAGAGCATGTAGCTGATTGGTGATATTAGTGAGGCGGTCAAAGGTTTGCTCGCAACTTACATTATCGGGTCTTTTTAAGCGCTTGAAGAGATTTCGAAGAACATCAACTCAAGAGTCACATTGAGTAGACACTCCTTCATTTAACTTGCACAAACTTTCCGAGATCTGCTTTGCAGAGCCCAAATCACTCAATGTGCCATACTAACCTTTGCTCAGATGGCCACATATAATATTCTTTCCTTGAGAGTGGAGTTGCTTGAATCTCTTCACATCAGCAGCATTCATAGTTTCACACAAAGTGGGAACACCTTTTTCCACAATATACCAGAGATCGTTATCAATTGCTTCAAGGTGCATGCGCATCTTGTTCTTCCAATAGGGATACACAATCCCTTTGAATGTAGGACAACCTGCAGTGACCTTGATCATACCTGCGGTTAACATAACTAAAACTCTAGGTGGTTAAACCAAAATCACACACAACAAGGGAGTACCATGATCTCATACGAATTGAAAGTGCGTTATATCGATAAGAGGGGGGGGGGTAAATAGGCGATTTTTATGAATTCATCACTCAGGAAATTCCTAGTGAGGAAATTCCTCAATCTCGAAATGCGTGGAGCATAATAAGTACTCACACACATGTGCAAAATAGCAATAGCATAGTGGTCACGGTGTTACGAAGCATTCTGTTTGCACAAGTAGCATGTTTAGGATATGTAGGTGAAGAACAAGTGAAGTCAAGAATTGGGTGTGAGGAAATTGTGAAACTCTTCAATCAAATTCTTGGAACAGTAACGGTCAAAGTCATCAACATACAACTGATGAAATGAAAGGGTTGAGGAAACAGAACCAGGTGCTCGATAAAGACACTAGTTTGATGACCCAGTTCCAACTGATGTGATAGTTGTACGTATGGTTTGCAACATCTTGGTATTTAAACCAAAGTACACATAGTCCAGGGACATATAGTCCTTACCATATTCTCCTTGACCTAAGGAAACACAATCCTCGCCCAACACTCATGGTAAGTGTTTAGGGCAAACTTCCAAACCCTCAAAAACTCGGTCACATGGCGATCCACAATTTACTGCTACATGCTCTAGACCATGACACCTAACTGTCTGAAGGATGCACAACCCTCAATGGTAACAAGCGTCAGGTCCACACAAGAATTGTATCTATAGTGGTGCTAAATCACTTTGGGAGTTTTGTGTTTTGGTTTGGGTGTTTGGGTTTTTTCCTCAAAGATGATTCTTTCTCAAAGTCTTCATGGAATGGGTTGATCTCAAATGACAAGTGTTAGTTTCTCTCACAGAGAAGCCAACCAACTAGTTGTTATGGGGCTGCTTATCTATAGTTGGGGAGCAATCCCGACATGATTTGACATAAATGCCCAATCATAAGACGTTGATAAGTTTGGGGATAGCTAGCGTGCATCGCACCAATGGTCGGAACGTTTCAAGTGTGAAAGTCCTCATGTTACTCATGTTCCTCACTGGTAGGTAATTCACACTGGTGAAAACCTAACTACTCAGTTAGAGCAAATTCCTTAGAGACCAGAAGATGTTCGTATCTATCACTGAAGAATTTGACTAAAATTTAAAAGATTTCCTAAGGCTTCAATCGAGGGATTTCTATGTGTAGGCCTTGAGATGGGCATCACTTGGAAACTTTTCCTTAGTTTTACCTCGGCCCCTTTAATAGTACGGTGGTCCTATGACACACAATAGAGGAAATGAAACTATGAAAACAAAAGACTTCTCGCTTCAAATTCCTCGCACAATTTTTTTCATGGAACACCAATTTCCGCACGTTCAAAGTCTTCAAGAAAATACAAAAGTCTTCAGCCGAAGACATACATTTGTAGCGGTCGTTATTCTTCGAATAACGCAAACTCCTCAGGTACTTATAGAGCATGTGTACACCCACAAACACATAAGTCTCTTAACCTACAAGTATTAAATACACAAAAATAACTAAGGGACTAGATGCACTCAAAAACGCGGAGGTCCTGTCCGTTCGGCACTTGATCAGGAGTTCGCGGGACGGATCATGAATGGATCACGAAGTCGTTCGACTACATTAACCGCGTTCCTTAACACTTCTGCTTAGAAAACTACATGGGTATGTAGATGCAATCTCTCCTCGTAAGTGTTCATCTCCTAGATTGACCTTGGTGAGCATAGGAATTTTTTTCTTTCCCATGCAACATTCCACAATAGTGGCATCATGAGCTAGGTCTTTGCGTAAGTGATATCCCAAGTAGAACACAAAGGACTTTTTGGTCGTTGATATTGAAATTGCTTCCTTCCTTAGTCTTTTCTTGATTTAGCGGTATTTTTGGATGAAGCGGACTGAACAACTTTACACGTCCACGTACGAGAGACCAGTTCCATCGACTTACATGAGAATTTTTTTTGCATCAGATGGTCGGCGGGTGTCTATCTCTCCCACCTTAGTTGAATCAGATTCAACGAAGGTGATCCTTTTAGAAGTTTAAGTAGCAACTTTTATATCACCGTTTCGGTTTTGCGTAGGTAAGAATCGTTCTTGCTAGAAACTCATAGCATCCACTTAAAACATGCAACAACAAATTAGAGGATGTCTAACTTGTTTTTGTAGGTTATGTTGTGATATGATATGGCCAAAGACTTGATGAAATATATTTGATGTATGATATGATCATGTTTTGCAATATTTTTATTGACTTGCACATTGACGCACACATCAACCGGCAAGAGCCTTAGGGTTGTCTTTAATTATTGTATGACCTGTGTGTCAATCATTAAGTGCTTTGTAATGCTTTAATTTATCGCTAAACTGTAGCAATATTAGTAGAAGCATGGTCGGTGCGACAACCCTGAAGGCAACACGATGATGGATATCATGGTGTCATGCGAGTGAAGTGGAGATTATGCCGGTGCTTTCGAGATGGAGATCAAAAACACAAGTTCATGGCCATATCATGTCACTTATGATTTGCATGTGATGTTAGTCCTTTTATACATCCTATCTTCCTTAGGACGATGGTAGCATTATAAGGTGATCCCTCACTAAAATTTCAAGATAAAATTGTTGTCTCCCCGAGTGTGCACTGTTGCGGAAGTTCGTCGTTTCGAAGCACCAAGTGATGATCGGGTGTGATAGACTCTATGTTCGCATACAACGGGTGCAAGCCACTTTTGCAGATGCGGAATACTCAGGTTAAACTTGATGAGCCTAGCATGTACAAACATGGCCTCAAAACACAAGAGACCGAAAGGTCGAACATGAGTCATATAGTAGATATGATCAACATGGAGATGTTCACCATTGAAACAATGCCGGATCCTGAGGTATGAGACCTCTGTTAGGTTCTATGCATGCAAGGTGATGGAGAATGGGTCTATCAGTGAGCACATATTCAGAATGTCCGGGTATTCCAACCTTCTAGCTGAGTTGGGAATTACTCTCGCAAGAGGCGAAAATTAACGTAATTCTTCAATCATTGCCACCTAGCTACAAAAGCTTTGCGATGAACTATAACATTCAAGGGACGAACAAATGAGTAACCGAGCTATTTGCGATGCTGAAAGTAATTGAGACAAAAAGGTAAGCACGTGGGACTACCCTAAGTATCATGCCGACAAGAAGGCGACCAACAAGAAACAACGCATTTATGAAATACATGTTATTGATGTGCACCTTACCAACTCTCGTTGTAGTGCCTAGAAATTTGATACCGATCGGTTGCTCACATTTGCAACTCAAAGCAGGAACTACAAAATGGTTGTCAAAGAATGAAGTGACAATGCACGTGGGAAATTGCTCCAAGGTTGATGTGATCACCATCTACACGCCCGCTCTTCGATTACCATTGGGATTAGTGATGAACCTAAATAATTGTTACTTAGTGCATGTGTTGAGCATGAACATCATATATGTATCTTGTTTGGTGGAGTTGTTTATTCATTTAAATTAGATAATAATGGTTGTTCCATTTATATGGGTAATATCTTTTTTTGTCATGCACCCAATGTGAGGATTTTATTCGTATTGAATCTCGATAGTGATGATACACGTGTTCATAACATTGATGCCAAAACATGTAGAATTGATAATGATAGTACGACTTTCTTGTGGCGCTGCCTCTTAGGTCATATTATTGTAAAAAGCATGAGGAAACTCCATGATGATGGACTTTTGGAGTCATTCGATTTTGAATCACTTGACACATGTGAACCATGTCTCATCGGCACGATGACTAAGACCCTGTTCTGTGGAACAATGGAACGGGAAAGTGGCTTATTGGAAATCATACATAGTGATTTGTGCGGTCCGATGAGCATTGAGGTGCGCGGTGGATATCATTACTTCCTCACCTTAATTGATGACTTAAGTAGATATGGGTATATTTACTTAAGGAAACACAAGTCTAAATCGTTTGAAAATTTCAAGCAATTTCAGTGTGAAGTTGAGAATTATCGTAACAAGAAGATTAAATTCCTACTATCTGAACGAGGACGAGAATATCTGAGTTATGAGTTTGGCATTCACCTAAGACAATGTGGAATTGTTTCACATTTGATGCCACATGGAACACCATAGCGCAATGGTGTGTCCGAATGTTGTAATCAAACTCTATTTGATATGGTACATTATATGATGTCTCTTCCCGATTTTCCACTATCATTTTTGGGTTATGCATTAGACACAGCTGCATTCACTTTAAATAGGGCACCATCTAAATCCGTATGAACTGTGGTTTGGCAAGAAACCGAAGTTTTCGTTTCTTAAAGTTTGGGGATGCGATTATTATGTTAAAAAGCTTCATCGAGAAAATCTCGAACCCAGAGCGAAAATGTGGCTTCATAGGATACCCAAAAGGCACAATTTCGGATACCATCTATCTCAGATCCGAAGGCAAAGTTTTTGTCGCTAAAACAGATCATCTCTTAAGAAACAGTTTCTCTCGAATGAATTGAGTGGGAGGAAGATAGAACTTGATGAGGTTTTTGAATATTTACTTCAACCAGAGAGTGGTCCAACGCAAAAAGTTGTTTCTGTGGATCCTACATCAGTTCAAGAGGGAGCTAATGATGATGATCATGGAGCTTTGGATCAAGTTAATATCGAGCCTCATAGGTCCACAAGGACACGCACTGCTCTTGATTGGTACGGTATCCATGTCTTAGAGGTCAGGTTATTGGACAACGATGAACCTATGAGCTATGGAGAAGTGATGGTGGGGTCGGGTTCCAACAAATGGTTAGAGGCCATGACATATGAGATAGGATCCATGTATTAAAATAAATTATGGACTTTGGAAGTATTA
This sequence comes from Hordeum vulgare subsp. vulgare, assembly GCF_904849725.1. Taxonomy (NCBI): domain Eukaryota; kingdom Viridiplantae; phylum Streptophyta; class Magnoliopsida; order Poales; family Poaceae; genus Hordeum; species Hordeum vulgare. The sequence goes on along the minus strand of NC_058522.1, from coordinate 190,830,365 downwards.
CCTGAAGGGTGAAAGGCCATTCAGAATAAATGGATCTTTAAGAAGAGCACGGATGCGAACGGTAATGTCATAGTCTATAAAGCTTGGCTTGTGGCGAAAAGTTTTTCACAAGTTCAAGGCATTGACTACAATGATACTTTCTCACCCATAGTGATTCTTAAGTCTGTTAGGATCATGTTAGCAATAGCTGCATTTTTCGATTATGAAATTTGGTAGATGGATGTCAAAACAGCTTTCCTTAACGGTTTCCTTAAGGAAAAGTTGTATATGATGCAACCAGAACGTTTTGTCGATCCAGGGAATGCTGAGAGAGTATGCAAGCTCTAGAGATCCATTTACGGACTGGTGCAAGCATCTCGGAGTTCAACTCAGCACTTTGATGAGGTGGTCAAAGCGTTTCGATTTATACTACTTTATGGAGAAGCTTGTATTTACAAGAAAGTGAGTGTGAGCTCTATAGCATTTCTTATATTATATGTCGATGACATATTGCTGTTTGGAAACAATATAGAATTTTGGGAAGTGTAAAGGAATATTTGAACGAGATTTTTTCAATGAAGGACCTCGAAGAAGCTGCTTTTATAGTAGGCATCAAGATCTATAGAGATAGATCGAGACGCTCAATAGCAGATTCATAGAGCACATACCTTGACAAAGTTTTGAAGATGTTCAAAATGGACCACTCCAAGAAAGGGTTCTTGCCTGTATTGCAAGGTGTGAAGTTTAGTAAGACTCAAAGCTCAGTGACGGAAGAGGATAGATATAAAATGAGTGTCATACCCTATGCTTCTGCCATATGCTCTATCATGCATGCAATGTTGTGCACAAGAGCAGATGTCGGCCTTGCCATAAGTATGGCCGGAAGGTTTCAAAGTGATCCAAGAGTGGAACACTGGACAACGGTCAAGGATATCCTTAAGTACCTGCAAAGGACTAAGGAAATGTTTCTCATTTATGGTGGTGATCAAGAGCTCATCGTCAAGGGTTATGTCATTGCAAGATTTGACACTGATCCGGGTTACCCTAAGTCTCCAACCAGATACATATATATCCTCAACAGGAGAGCAGTAAGCTGGTGCAGTTCCATGAAAAGCGTGGTAGTTGATTCTACATGCGAAGCAGAGTACATAGCTGCCTCGAAGGCGGCTAAGGAAAGTGTGTGCATGATGCAGTTCATGACGGGTTTTGGAATTGTGCCCGATGCACTAGTCCCAATGACTTTGTTCTGTGTCAACACTAATGTCATTGCTCTGGCCAAGGAACGACGGTTTCACAAGAGGACTAGACACATAAAGCAATGCTTCAATCCCATCCGCTATTATATCAAGGAGGAGGACATAAATATTTGCAAAGTGCACCCTGATCTGAATGTCGCGGACCCATTGACTAAGCCTCTTCCACGATCAAAACATGATCAACACTAGAACTGTATGGGTGTTAGATACATTACAATGTAAATCACATGGTGATGTGAGCTAGATTGTTGACTCTAGTGCAAGTGGTAGACATTTGGAAATATTCCGCAGAGCCAACAATATATTGGTTATTATTATATTTCCTTGTTCATGATAATCATTTATTATCCATGCTGGAATTATATTGATTAGAAACTCAAATACATGTGTGGGTACATAGACAACACTGTGTCCCTAGTGAACCTCTAATTGACTATCTCATTGATCAAAGATGGGTCAAGGTTTCCTGTCCTTAGACATGAGTTATCGTTTGATAATGGGATCACATCATTAGGAGAATGATGTGATGGACCAGACCCAAACTATGAACATAGCTTATGATTGTGTCAGTTTATTGCTATTGTTTTCTGCATGTCAAGTGTGTGTTCCTTTGACCATGAGATCATGCACCTCACTCACACTCGAGGAGTACCTTGTGTGTATCAAATGCCGCAATGTAACTAGGTGACTACAAAGATGCTCTACATGTGTCTCTGAGGGTGTCTTTTGAGTTGGCATGTTTCACGACTCTGATTTGTTACTCAGTGTGACGGAGAGGTATCTCTAGGTCCATTAAGTAATACAACATCACAATGAGCTTGCAAGCAATGTTACTAAAGTCTTAATCACGGGATCTTGTATTATGGAATGAGTAAAGAGACTTGCCGTTAACGAGATTGAGCTTGGTATGGAGATACCGACGATCGAATCTTGGGCAAGTAACATAACGATGAACAAAGGGAACTACGTGCGGGATTGACTGAATCATTGACATCAAGGTTCAACCGAAAAAGATATTGAAACAATATGGAGGAACCAATATTGACATCTAGGTCTATATATTGGTTATTGGCCATGGAGGTGTCTCGGTCATGTCTACATAGTTCTCGAACCCGTAGGATCTACAAACTTAATGTTTGGTGATGATATAAGCATAATCATGTTATTATGTTGGTGACTGAAAGTTTTTCGGAGTCCTGGATGATATACCGAATGTGACGAGAAACTCTGGAATGTTCCGTGGGTGAAGATTGATATATAGGATGAAGGGCATCGGAGTCAGGAATTGTTCCAGGGCCTGCGAGGGAATCGACGGAGTACCAAAAGGGTACTTGTCGGGCCTCATGGGCCAAGGGGAGGGGGCACACCATCCGACAAGGGGCTGAGCTCCACCCCAACCTCATAGCACCACGTCTAGGAGGTGGACACACCCCCTTGGGCCATCGGCCACCCTAACTTGGTATGCAAGGCGCCTTGGGGAGGGGCCACCCCAAGCCCTAGCTGCCTCCCTTGGCCGCCGGCCCCTAGGTAAAACCATAGGGCGTCCTCCCATCCTCCCTTCCCCCTATATATGGAGATGGAGAGAGAGAGAGGGAAGCCACAATGCAACATGCTACGGTGCTTCTCCTCCTCTCCCTCGTAGTTCTTCTCCTCTCCATAGCACGCGGTGAAGCCCTGCTGACTTGTCACCACCAGCACCTAACAACGCCATTGTGCTGGCGGAGGTCTAGGGTAGCTACTTCTCCATCTCTGCCTTGATCAAGGAGCTGAAGGCGTCATTAATCCGTACGTGTGTTGAACGCAAAGGTGCCGTCCGTTTGGCACTTGATCGGGAGTTTGTCGGACGGATCTTGATTGAATCACGAAGACGTTCGATTACATCAATCACATTTCTTAACGCTTCCGCTTAGCAATCTACAAGGGTATGTAGATGCAATATCTCCTCTCGTAGATGTTCATCTCTTAGATTTATCTTGGTGAGCATAGGAAATTTTTGTTTTCCCATGTAGCATTCGCCAAAAGGGTGGGACCCACCCATTAGTGGAATAGAGGCGAGGAAGGGGAGGACCAAAGAGGTCGAGGTTGGTTCGCTCAATAACTACTGGCAATGCACATATTTAGGAGGGGTTAGGTTCCTGAGATCATGGGGAAATCGAGGGAGGAAGAATGGAGGTCATTGGGCTATGTACTGTCTGATTGACGGCAACCCATTGTGGAGGAGCTCCTCCTCGGAGTTGAGTACAGAGGGTGGTGAAGAATGAATGGTGGCACGGGATTTTGATGTAGGTTGGTAGGGAGAGGACGGAGTCGAAGGGAGGGGTCGGGGTCATCTTTTATGCCCAGATGATGGTACATCGGGAATGTTGTCCATGGCCACGATCCAGGAGATAACAGGGGCCAAACTGGTGCTCTGGTTTATCCCTACAGTCCTTGTGGTCGTGGTTCGGGGAAAGAGAAGAGGAGAGGGAGGCGGAGGGCATGCATTTTGCGAGCCCATACATGTGCGCGCACTGGGCAAACGGCGCGACCTCGAGCACGCGCCAACAGGGGCGAAGGAGCAAGGAAAAGGTTGGGGAAGACACGATGCCGTGCTGCTGACGTCGAGGTGTGTCGGTAGGCACGGTGTAGTGGCCCGAGGTGGGCGGGAAGTTTGGAATGGGGAGGCTACAGTGTTGGAGGGCACTATAGCAAGCTCCAAAGCACAGTTATGGCCGGCATTGGCATAACCAATGGGCACAAGTGTGTCCGCCTGTGTCTTGGAGGTTTTGGAGATGCCCATGAGTGCCTAGGTGCTAAGGTAGGAGCACGTATGAAGGAATGGAGGGAGGGAGATGTGAAATAGGTGCTGCCATAGCTGTCCAGAGGGGTAAATGGGGGATTTTCTCCCACCATTCATTGAGCTGTCTACATGAGAGTATTACTGGGGGGGTGCACGGTAACTAGGAGAAACTATGGTAAAAATTGGGGTTGAAGGATAATAGTAGAAGGGGTCAAAAGAGGGTTTTTACTAAATCACGAGAAGGTGTTTGCTGTTGTTTTGGGCAAGATAAATTTCCCCACTTACTGTGAGATTTAATAGGGTCAAATGATGAGTAGACATAGGCTTGATCCTAAGGTTAGACCCCATTTGAAAACATTTGCCTGTTCATAGTGGCTAAACCCTAGAAATCAACAAAAATTGGTCTCTTTACATCTAGTCATGCAAAAACTAGTCTCCTTAATGCACTACTTGGGGTGGTGTGTTCATTTGGGGACTAGATCAGGACCACAAACTTTGGGATCACTAGAAGAAACTTGACAATGTAAACTTGCACAACTTTGGATATGGACAGAGAGAGTTTTGGGATATTTTGGTGAATCAAAACATGTGAGATTGAGATGAAACTTTGCAAGATCATCACATCTGGCCTATGTGTCGTTGTACAATTTTCTTGGATTTAATTGATAATATTATTATAGAAATATTTCAAATACTTGAAATGGGCAAGAAGGGTTTTGGAGGGTTTTGTCCAATATTTTGAAAAATGACCATGTATGGAAACTCGTATATATGGAAAACATATGTCCACTAAGTTTCCCTAAATTTTGTCAAATATTTTGGAAGCATAAAAATAATTTCCCCCCATTAAAGACCATTTATCGTCTAAAAATAAGAATTTAAGTCAAAAAATAAATTATAAAATTATAAGCTTTTGATTTTGGGAAGTCTTGTTGATAATAGGATCCAAAAAAATATTCGGGGTAAAACATGTTCCCTAATTTGAGGGCTTGTAGTACAAACCTCAATTCATGGTTTTTTGAAAACTTAAATTAAATATAATACACATGTTATGGTCATTGGGCAAAGATTTGGATCAAGCAGAAAAGTTTTGAGAGCAGGAGGATTTTTGTGAATTAAAACATAAACAAGCACTCAAGCAAATATCAACCAATTCAAGCATCACATGCAGACAAAATGTTATAATTGGTTCAACTATTTAAACTCATAGCCATAGAAAAGTGGTACAAACAATGGGTATGACACTGGGTCATGTTCTGGGACATCGGCCATATAGAACCACTCGGATGCCCACGTCTCATCCTCTCTAGGGGTGCCGGAGGGGTAGCCAATCGTGAAAATTCTGCATACTTTGGCAGCTCCCACCTCATGCAACTTCCCTTCTCGGGAATAAGGCATTGCACATAAATTTCTCCTTCACAACCCGAAGTGTGCTTTGCATCCGAGGTATATTTCAGAAAGGGCGACAAACCCCACAATGTGAAAGATTGAACTAGGAGTGAAGTGGTGAAGTTAGATTCAATGGAACTCGAGAAACCCACAGTGTCACACCTTCTGCTTTTACTCTCCTAACTAAATTAGCATAGTTTGAAAATTAGGACCAACTAAAACTTTGTGTGTGCTTGTGATGCCTGACTTGATTGTGATTGCTTGATTGTTTCATAGTGTTTTAAATCAAAAAAGTTCTCCTTGTCTAAAGACTCATGTCCTTACTCCATGTATTTTCCCTATGACTATACCATGTGTATAGTACCTAAAGCTATTTTTGCCAAATATTATTTTGGCCAAAAAGAATTTCTTTAGTATTAGCTTTCAAAATTCCCTGAATTAGAGTTCCCAATAAAAGTCTTCCAATTAGGGAAGATATTTTCCCCCAAATATTTTATTTCGATAGTATTATCAAAAAGACTTCCCAAAACTACAAAACATTTATTTGAAAAGCTATTTTCCTATTTCATTCAAATACCTTTTTTGATGCCAGAAATGCTCTTCTATAGGGGAAAATTGTTTTTATGTTTCCAAAAAATTTGAGAAAATTTAGGGAAACTGAATGGACATATATTTTCGATATACAAGAGTTTCAACACATGGTCATGTTCAAAATATTGGACAAAACCCTTCAAAGTATTTTCTGTCTATTTCAAGTATTTCAAATGTTACTATAAGAAATATTCTCAAATAATTCCAGTAAAATTCTAGCAAGTCACACGTGATATATGTGATGATATTGCCAATTTCCATCTCAATCCAGATTGATTTGGTTCACCAATATATTACAAAACCCGCCCTGTCCACATCCAAACTTGAGCAAATTTACATTGCCAAGTTTCTCGTTTTGTTGTCATTTTTTCTGGAAATGTTCCAATACCCTAATGGTGGTTCCACACCAAATAGTGCATCAAGGAGAACAGACCCTCTTGTCCAAAGCCCCTTGAAATTAGTTCTGCGGATTTCTAGAATTTGGAATGTTTTCCTTCTCAAGTTTCTCCAATTAATCCCAAATTTTTGGGCATGCTCTAATCTACAAATAATGCCAACACACAAAGTGGTGCATTAGGGGGCATTAATTTGCGTGGATGGATCCAGAGAAAGCTATTTCGGCCAATTTCTGGGGTTTACATTGTCAACTTTTATCATGTAATCTAAAATTGGTGATCACGGTGACTTGGTCTTACCATTTACCCCTGTTAAATATCAGGGGCATTGGATACCCATAGATTCCCATGGACAGCATCACACACCTTCATCCACAAGCTTGTGTACAAGCCAATATGACCCAAAAAGACTCCCCTTGCGTCCAACTTTTTGCCAAAGTATAATACGACCCTATTTTATCTCAAGAAACTTTGCTATGGCCTCTGCTCAATTATTGGGGTGAATCCCTCACTCCCCCTCTCTTTTAACCATGGTAACACCTTCTCTTTCCCCTCTCCTTCCATTCTACTCATGCAAGTGCCACCAAAATTTGCCACAACATCTATTGCATTCTTATTCATGAAACCAAGCCCAAAAATGGCATGCTCATATAGAAAATCTGAGCAGTGCATTAGAGACTAGATTTTGGCACCAAGTATGGCCTTGAACTACAAGTTCCCTATTCATTCACCTACATGAGCTAAAACTTGGTGGTCATGTAGTCCTTGCACAGCTAGGGCCACTTGACAAGGTTTGAAACCAAGTTACCTCCAGTACAAACCCTTTTTGCTAGCCCCAATGTTTGCTGATGCAAACTTAACATTAGTCAAAAACGCATTTACCCAACCCCATATGGATCCAATCTCCTCCATCACCCCTTTACCATGCATGCCTCACAGGCTAGACAAACTTAGGCTGACAAAATGGAGCTCTAGACAGAAGTGGGCATGGTGACCACACCGTTGACTTGCAAAAGTGGCACTCTGCTAAAAGGAGTCGTCATGTAGCTCGCTGCAGGCCATGGCAAGGAGCCCACTCATGCAAGGGACTCCAATTCGACATCCCATGCCCCTACATGATGCCTGCTCACCTCAAAAGCCACTCTCACACACTTCCTCTCCGCACCAAAGTATCTGAGGTGTGTCCGAGAAACCCCTCTGTCTCCCTCCTATTTCAGCCTCTCCTGAATCCTCTAAACCCCCGTACTGCACCCCTCTCATCCCATGGAGCTCCTAGACCGAGCCGTTGAAGCTTTCATGTCCTCCTCCTCATCCCATGGCCACCATGGCATCGCCTCGGCCCTCGTTGGGATTGCAATGCCCCACCTCTCTCCTCTCTCGTGATCTCCACCAGGGCGCTCCCTACATCACCACGGACGTCCCATGCTCTTCCTTTCTTCCTCTCGATGGACAGAGCCCCAATTCCACGGCTTTCATCGGCAGCTCCTGCTACAGCGTAGACCCGCTCGCTCCGGTACTCCCCCACAAGAATGGCCCACCAGGTGGACGCGGCTCAGCTCCTCGAGTCCGCCAGTGGTTGGACGGTTGTCAGGGCTGACCATAATAAACAGGGCGAGCCTAGGCCCTGCCCTGTTTCGCCTCCCCTATTGTTCCCTCCTCGAGGAGGAGGTTGGGGATGGACCCGACAAGAGGCACCCTCGTCTCAGCGTCCGGCCAGCCCGGATCGAGCTGCCTAAGTGGACCCCCCCATGGATGTCTTCATGCTAGAGTGTAGTATTCCACAAGGGCGCATTCGGCACGGCCTCTTTGCTGGCCAGGCCAAGCGACTGGGCCAGCCCAATTGTTATCAGGCGCACGATGCACCAATTTGGCCTCTCGCAAATTTGTTTTCCCGTTTTCTTGAATCATAATTAATTCTTATGAAATCCAAATTTAATGATTCAAGTTCCTAGGAGCATCTATAACCTATCCAAATATGTGAATTGCACATTTTTCCAGAAATATTTTCTCTAGTATTCAAATTCAAACTTGAATTTGAATTATTCAAACTCCAGTTTGCTAAATTCCTAGAGAGCTCAAAGCAACTCTAAATGTAGTGATTTAAACTCCTAGATGTCTATAAATTCATGTCCTATTTTCTAGGTTTCGTTAAAAAAATTATCATGCATTATTTTTATTGGACCAAATAAATAGCCCCATTTCCATTTATTCCATCATATTAAACCTCTAGGGAATTCATACCAGCTCCATATCTATTGAAACCACTTCCTAAAGTCTTCTAAGATCATGCCCCATTAAATGAGCTCCTACACTCATTTTTAAGATAAAAAATTCTATTGACTTCTCATAGGTCTAGTAATTGCTCCACATTCACCCTTCGAAAATTCTCGCTGACCGAGATCCAATGAAATCCCTTTGGTTTTTTTATTATAGCTAGTTGTGTCCTATAAAAATAAAACTCCTAATTTAGAGCACTTTTATTTCTCTGCTTGTGGTGTTGCTTATTGCGGTTGTTTCCGACGATAGTTGTCGGGGTAGAAGAAGTGCTCTGAGTTGGACCAGTAGCTGCTGAAGACCTCAAAGAATTTGCTGAAACATGCAAGTAGCCCTTTGACCATAACTATAAAACCATTTTATGCATGCCATATAGCACTTTATTTTCTTGCATCTATATCACATTGTATCGGTAACCAGCTTGGTGGGTTGCTCCGATATTTCCTGGTTCATACTTGCACTGGGCATGACCCTACCATCCTATGAGGATTGTGCTGGTGGGAAGTAGATAGGATGCTAAAGTAGACATTACACAGATGTGAAGGTATTATGCATGTGTTGGAAACAATGGTGTTTCGAAGACTTTTCAAAAAACCCGTCGGGTGCCACTAATGCCCGAGGGATATGCTATTGAGATTAGGTGACCACTAGAGAAAGAAGTGGTGTAGCGAGGCAAGATGTGTGTATGTTTTCGAAAACGGGGAGATCTAAGATTTGTCCACCATCCCAACCTAACATGCGCAACCATGATACCCCTTATGGGATGTTGCTTTGTTGATTACCTTGGTCGGTACTAGCAAAGATCCCACATTACTAGTGGCGGGAGTGATGTCCTCACTCTCGAGACTCGGTTTTGCGAGGAAAGGAGGACCATGGGTTGTACTTAAAGACACCAAGCACACTGTTAATTCCTGCATGGATGCTACTTGTGATGTACATCATGTGGGTTGGGTGAGTGGAATCTTTGTTACTATCGTTAGGGGAAAGGCGTTGTTCGGGTACATACCTCGGGTTTGGGCAATACCGTGAGTTGTGGCTTGACACGGAAATTTCCCAGTCTTGTGGGTAAAGTGTGCAACTTGTGCAGATTGTAAAACTAATTGAATATCCATGTCCACTGTCAAGGATAGTTGGCTGGTGTTGCTTAAACAATGTGTGCTCTTTTCAGAAACTTGGTGTGTGTCAGCGAAAGATGATTCTTGAGCTAAGTGAAATGACTTGACTTGATTATTGAACATGAGATATTCAACCCCTGCTTATGATGATATCTATAATATGTTTGTGTCGATATCTGCAACCTGTTGATTCATGCTTTTACAAATTGAATTACCATGACAATGCACTCAAAACTAGCTTTCTGCAACTTACCTGCCTAGTGCTATATCATGCATTTTTATCGCCTTGCTCCCATCATGGGTTTCTTGTGAGTACACTCAAAGTACATATTGGCTTTCCACTGTTATTTTATTGGCCAGGCATGAGAGAACAAGAAGTCATGGAGATTAACTTGGTGGCATACATGGGAGTTCGGACGCTTTCCAGTTAGAATGTCTATAGGATTACGGTAGATGTCATGGGTTCACACTACAGATGAAGATTTTCCGCTGCAAATATATGAAGACTTGGCCATGAAGGCTATATTCGAGTAAAACGACACGTAGTAGATGTGAGACTCTTGTTAATCAGTTTCTGTGTGTTCAGAGAGCGTTGATCTTTGGGATCATTGTGCATGTGCGTTCGGTGATCATGACTTATGAGTCTGCGTCCCCGCAGAGCTAGTATGATAGCCATCCTGACTGTACGAAGACCTTCATGAGCATAGACATTAGTTAGGACAAAACTATTTTTCTGAACCATTCAAAACACTTACAAAACCTCTATATTTGTCACCTGTTCTAAATCTTCAAAGGAAGTGAAGGTTTTTGCCTTAGCATATCCCTCCTTACTCTTTCGACTCGCCTCGTCTGCTTTTTCAAAACATGCAAACGGTCGCAAGCACCCTTATGCCCGTGACCACTAGATTCCTTGAAATCCTCGGGGGTAACTTGAAAGGAAGCAACCTTGCCAAATGATCACCCACATATTTCGAACACAAATATTGTTAACGCTACAACAAGAAGGCACCAATTGGAGCTACCTTCTTGAGGAATAAGGACATCAAGACTAAGAAGATGGTGGCACCCTCGAGGCTATCCCAGAGTGGTTCAACCTTGGCCTGAGATGATTAGGACATAAGATGTGCAAGATCATGATGTGCATCGCTATTAGAGTGACACTCTCTTCACTATTGTTGTATTGAAAACCACCAATGGATGAGAACGACACAATTTGGTCCGCCTAAACATAGTGATCACAAAAACGGTTCTCTTCATCCCCCGCTCTTGCTGTTGATATTGTCATTCCATAAAGGATCTTCCAGTCGTAACTCTCGATGCCTTAAAAGACAAGAAGACATTGACGGGATTACAAGGAAAACAGAAGACCCTTTCGATGAGAGCCATGAGGAACAACCTTCACCGTTAGCTTACCGCAAAGAAGTCATCAAAAGATTCTACAGGACCAAGCCGGATTGTTTCCAAGAGGACAAGCACAAGACACGTAGCAACACACCCAAGGAAGACGTGGAAGACTGAAGTCTTTCTCTCCAAGACATGAAGCAAGCACAACTATTGAGTCCGAGGACCTCTAGAGTAGGATGAGTCATGTATCCCTTATGCGAAGTCTAGTCTGTATGATGGTTCGAATGGAACCATGTTGTGTGTTGCTTGTTTTGCTTCTTTGTGTTTTGGTATAAGTCGCACTTTTGCCCTAGGCAACAAGTATGTGACTATATCAGCTACCTCATCTTGATGTTTGTGTTTGGCCTTTCCGACACTTGTTTGATTGCACTTGCACTATAGGACCCCCTTAGGCACTCCCCTCTATGATACTTCTCTCCCTCTCGCCTTACTCGACAAATTAATATCAACAAGACAAGATGCACCAAAGACCCACCTCGAGAAGAAACTAGCACTGGATACTTTGACTACAACGTACTCAACTAGACACAACCCCGTAGAGTTATGCTTCTCCCTTAAGAATGGAAACCCCTCCCTATACCAACATCTACCCAACAAGCTTCCATAGCTCAAACCTATAACGTCGTATTTAATTCACGGGTTTGACAGATCACATGTTGAGCTTCAATAACCCCTACTTAGCACCGGGTTCATTATGGTACAAGTGATCGTAGTGAACAAACATCCTTCATTATTAAGTTAGCACCAAACCTTGATGCCATAAAAAGATCATTTGAGAATATATGATTAATAGGTAAATGATCATATGTGACTAGAATAGGTGTCTTGAGGATGTAGTTAAGTTCCCTTTGGTGAAACATAAGACCCTTATGTTGGTAGATGAACTTGGTGGAGCAAAATTGGTAGTGTAGCATGTTTTACTTATCCTTTGAGTAAATTGGATTTAGTAGGGCAATGGTGATCACAAGATGAAATTCTTGTTGGTACGATAGCTGACTTTGTCAACTAATATTACTAGATCGATGGTGCTAGAATAATGACTTGGAGTAAGAAGTACGGATTCTCATTGGGCATGTGATTTGGATTTAAATAGGTGACCCAAATAGAGTGTCACTGATAAATGAGACCACTTGGTTCAGAGTAAACTGGAGTTAGTCCAATGATCTTGATCTGGATACCATATTTTGTCGGTGGACGATAAAGTAGAGAAATTGGAGTTGTCAAAATTGACTGAAGGACCTATATAAGCTGGACCTTGCATTGAAGTTTACTTGGTCGTGATATTGGAAGTTGGTAGATATACTGTGATAATAGGCCTTGCAATGATATGAGGATCGTAGGTACTCCAGGAGATTATGTAGGACTCCATCAATATTGGATTTATAGAAGTGTGTCATGTAATGATTGATGAGATTGATGGATCACTTGGTTGGGTTCCTAGGAAGGAAACAAAGTCTTGGATTGGCATATTACGTGTTTCCTTAACATAAAGGTGCAGTACCATAGAGCATGGATATCTGAGATGAGCACTTGCACTTGTAATGTCATACTCAAGCTTAGCAACTTTTATGCTTTCCCGAGGATTTGTACATAGGGATACACATGAGTTAGCTATGGTATACATATGAGTATATACTTAGTGCTTACCTCAAACCCATGTAGATGTGTGTAGCATGAGTGATGTTGGAGTTGACTTCTATGAGATGATACCCTCAATGATGTAGGATGATCTGTTTGGAGAAATAGGTGGGACTATTGGCATCCAAAAACTCTGTTCAAGGATAAGATGATTGACGTTCACTCACATCATAAGCTGCTTGAAACTCTGAAGCTTACCGAGCCATAATATGGTCGAAGTATGACCATAGGTCTTGGCTCTAAGTGATTCTACAATGGCCAATACTCCACCTACCATGTACATGAGGAAGGTGGACATGGAGAACCAAATTAAGTTGGACCTCAAACCCTTGGACAAATGACCACCCGGAACAAATCCATGTTCCTATCTCGAATCCCATTAACAATGTGCTTATGTGATTCTTGGAGAAATGTGATGTTGTCCTCATGGATGGCATACTTATTTACCTAAGAAGATAAACAATACCTTAGTCCTATTTGGATAAGCCCCCAGAAGCACCGATTGCCATTATGCTTAGGTGTAAGGTTTTACCTTCAAAAAATGGACTCCTCGAAGCACCCTCCATGCAACACGAACACAATCCTACCAAACAAGATGAAGAACCACTATGGTTGGGAGCCACGACAATGACATTTCAAGAGAAGTCAACCACCACTCCTCTACCGGCTACATTGACCATGTCAAGAAACATCGACGTACAAGCATGCTGCAGCCTTTGGACATCAAGAGGAATTAAAGTGCCCCATTTTTGGTCCAATCAAGGATGTGAACATGACTGGGCCATGATGAAACCCATGTCAAAGGTGGTTCACCCCACTTGCTAAGCCTAAGACCTTGGGGATTGGATGACTAGTTTATACTTTCGGTAGACAACTCATCTAGGACCCGTCAAAAACCTCCCTAGATGGAAGTACCCATTTTAAACGTCGAGTCCCTAAGCTTAGTATTAGGGACGACCCTCAACCCAAAAATATTTACGAGTAACTACAAAGAAGCTAGAAGACCAAGCACTCGAAGACATGTCGGAAAAGTGCATCCATGGCGAAAAAGACAAATGGACGAAGAAGAATGAAGAACATACCTAGGCAACTCACTCAAGCATAAGATCTCTACGAGAATCCTACAACACTCCCATGGTCGAAGGCCACCTGCGATTGAGGATCACCTGCTGTAAGGAAGTCAAAGACTTCCCCCGTTGACAGGAAGCTACACCCAGAGCCTGATCATTCTATTCTAACCCCACCTAGATGTCACTAACCAACATGAGTAACCTCAGAATGATCATGCACAAACACTACTTTGCCACATATTCGAACTTTGGGATACACACACACAAACCAGACCCTCGCCCGAACCTCGTTCACCAATCATTTTACATTTAGTCAAGCCTAGCATATTGCAAGAACACCTCAGACGGACACAAGAAAATCACTTGAGGTTGTATCATCAAGAACTTCAAGATCCACTAGAAGAATCACCTCAAAGAAGGAGAGAAAAGGGAACGTGAAGACTAAATTAGACCCGAATTTTGTATCTTTTCAACACCCAGGCTAGGAATCTTGGGGACGAGATTCTTGTAAGGGGGTAGGTATGTCACACCCTGTGTTTTAACTCTCCTGACTAAGTTAGCATAGCTCGAAAATTATTACCAATTATAACTTATTGCGTGCTTGTGATGCTTGACTTTATTGTGATTGCTTGCTTGTTTTTTGTGTTTTAAGTCACAAAATTTCACCTTCTCTCAAGACTCATCTCCTTGATCCCAATCTTTGCCCAATAACCATACCATGTGTATAGTACCTAAATCAATTTTTACCAAATATTATTTTGGCCAAAAAGCATTTATTTTATAAGTTATTTTATTATTTTATTTAAATACCTTTTTTGAGGCCATAAATGGTATTCTATAGGGGATATTTTCATGTTTCCTAAATATTTGAGAAAATCTAGGGAAACTCAGTGGACATATATTTTCCATATATAAGAGTTTCAACACATGGTCAGGTTCAAAATATTGGGAAAAACCCTTCAAAGCTTTTCCTATCTATTTCAAGTATTTGAAATATTTCTATACGAAATATTCTCAAATACTTCCAGTAAAATTTTAGCAAGTTACACATCATATATGTGATGATATTCCCTAGTTTCATCTCAATCCCAATTTATTTAGTTCACCAAAATATTCCAAAATTCTATGTGTCCAAATCCAAAGTTGAGCAACTTTACATTGCCAAGTTTCTCCTTTTGTTGTTAGTTTTTGTGGAAATGTTCCAATCCCCTAATGGTGCTTCCACACCAAGTAGTGCATCAAGGAGAACAGATCCACTTGTACAACACCCGTCAAAACCACTTTTGCTGATTTCTTGAATTGGGTATATTTGCATTGTCAAGTTTCTCCGATTGATCCCAAACTGTTTGGGCATGCTCTAATCCTGAAATATTGCGAGCACATCAAGTGGTGCATTAGGGGGAATTGTTTAGCATGGCTACATCTAGAGAAAGTTATTTCTACCCATTTCTAGAGTTGATCAAGTTTACATTGCCAACTTTAATCATGTAATCTAAAAATTGGTCATAAGGGCTAATTGGTCTTATCATTTACCCCTATTAAATATTAGGGGCATTGGATACCCCTAGATGTCCTTGGACTGCGTCAAACACCTTCAACCACAAGATTGTGGACAAGCAAAGTTGATCCATCCCCTTGCCTCCAACGTTTTGCCATAGTATGATATAACAATATTTTATCTCCAAAAACTTTGCTATGGCCTCTGGTCAATTATTGGGAGTGAATCCCTCACTTCCCCACTCTTTTAAACATGGTAACATCTTCACTTTCCCCTCTCCTTCCATTCTGCTCATCCAACTGCCCCAAATTTTGCCACAACACCTATTGCATTCTATGTCACCAAACCAAAACCAAAAATTGAAGGATCATATGTAAAATATGAGGAGTGCATAAGAGACTAGATTTTGGTAGCAATTATGGCCTTGAACTATGAGTGCCCTATTCACTCATCTCCATGAGATGAAACTTGGTGGGCATGTGGTACTTGCATAGCTAGGGACACCAGACGAGGTTTCATCCCAAGTTTCCTCGAGTACAAAAACCTTTTTTGCTACCCCCAAAGTTTGTTGGTACAAACTTAACCATAGTCAAAACCCATTCACGCAGCCCCATATGGATCCAAAATCCTCGATCACCCCTTTACCATGAGTGCCTCACACGCGCGAAAAACTTTGGCCGAACAAATGGAGCTCTCATAACAAGTGGGCATGGTGACCACACCTTTGACCTCCAAAAGTGGTGCTCTACCAAAAGGAGTTTTCGTGTAGCTCGTTGTAGGCCATGGGAGGGTGCCCACTCGCGCTACGGTTTCCCATTCGACCTCCCACGCCCCTGGATGATGCCAGTTTGCCTCAAAACCCGCACTGGCATGAGTGCTCGCCGTTCCCAAAGCATCCAGGCGCACTGAAGCACACCCCTCTACCGCCCCTCTTATTCCCATGGAGCTCCTTGACATAGCCGCTGAAGCTCCCATGTCGTCCTCCACCTCCCATGGCCACCACGGTGTCGCCACATTGCCGGTCGGGATCACAGCGCCCCGCCTGTCTCCTCTCCCATTAGCTCCACCAGGGCGCTAGCTGCATCGTCATCGATGTCCCATGCTCTTCCCTTGTTCCTCTCGATGGCCGAAGCCCCACTTTCATGGCCATCGTTGCTGGTTCCCGCTATGGCTGTACAATGGATGCGACGCGAGAATGAGGTTACCACGTGGATGCAACGTGGCTCACCGAGTTCGGCGGTGGTCGGACGGTTGCCGAAGCTGACCATAGCCAGCAGGACGATTGTCTTCCCTTCCATGTTCCACCTCCCCTATTGTTGTGTGCTCGAATGGGAGGTTAGGGACGGAACCGACAGGCGGTCTCGCCCACCTGTGAGCATCCGACCAGCCAGCCCCATGCTTCTTAAGTTGAAACGTAGTCCCCACAGCCATCTTCCTGCTAGGGAGCCATATTCTAGAAGGGCGCATTCGGCATGTCCTCTTCGCTGGCCAGACCGAGCCACTCGGTCGGCCCAGTTATTATCTAGCGCCCGGTGTGCCAATTTGGCCTGTGGTAAATTTGTTTTTCCCTTTTCTTTTTACTCACAAGAAAATTAATTCATATTAAATCCAAATATGTGCATTGCACATTTTTCCAGAAATATTTTCTCTAGTGCATATTCAAATTTGAATTTGAATTATTCGAACCCCACCTTGCTAAATTCCTAAAGAGCTCAAATCAACTCCAAATGGAGTGATTCAGACTCCTATATGTCTGTAAATTCATGTCCTATTTTTCTAGACTTTGTTAATATTTTTGTCATGCATTAATTCTTTTGGACCAAATAAAAAGCCCCGTTTCCATTTACTACATCCTATTAAATCTCTAGTGTATTCATACCAACTCCAAATCTATTGAAACCACTTCAAAAAGTCTTCTAAGATCATGCCCCATTAAATGAGTGCCTCCACTCAATTTTAAGAAAATATTTTCTGTTGACTTCTCGTAGGTCGAGTAATTCCTCAATTTTCACCCTTCAAAAATCCTCAGTGATCCAAATCCATTGAAATAGCTTTGGTTATTTTTCTTATAGCTAGAGGTGTCCTATAAAAATAAAACTCCTCATTTAGAGCACTTTTATTTCTGTGCTTGTGGTGTTACTTATTGTGGTTGTTTCTGATGGTAGTTGCTGGAGTAGACGAAGTGCTCGGAGTTGGAACAGTAGTTGGTGAAGACCTTAAATACTTTTTTGAATCAAACAAGTAGCCCCTTGACCATGACTATGAAACCATTTTATGCATGCCATATAGCACTTTATTTTGTCGCATCTGAATCATGTTGATTCGGTAACCAACATTGTGGGTTGCTCAGATCTTTCCTCGTTGATACTTGTACTAGGCACGACCCTACCCTCCTACGAGGGTTATGTGTGTGACAAGTAGATTGGATGCTAAAGTAGATGCCAAGAAAATGGGAAGGGATTATGCATGTGTTGGAAACAACATTGTTTTGAAAGACATTTCAAAAAACCCGCCAATTGCCACTAATGCCTGAGGGATATGGTGTTGAGATTAGGTGACCACATGAGAAATAAGTGTTGCAGCGAGGCAAGGTGTGTGTGTGTTTTCAAAAAGGGGAGATTTAAGTTTTGTGGACCATCCCAACCTTACATGCACAGCCACGATACCCCTTGTGGGACAGGTCTTTGTTGATTACCTTGGTCGATACTAGGAGATAGCTCGCATTACTAGTTGTGGGAGTGAGTTGGTCACTCTCGAGACAGGGACATGCTAGGAATGAACGACCATGGGCTGTTTTTACACGCACCGGCACACCTTTGGTCCCTACATGGATATTACTTGTGATGTACATCACGTGGCTTATGTGCCAATGAGTGGACTATTTGTTAGTATCATCAGGGAAAGGCATTGTTTAGGTACTTACCTCGGATATGGGCAATACCGCGAGTCGTGTATTGGCACGAAAGTTTACCGAGTCTTATGGCTAAATTGTGAAACCTCTACAGCGTGTAGAATAGTTCAAATAGTCGTGTCCGCGGTCAAGGACAGTTGGGTTGTGCTGCTTAAACTACGTCCAATGTTTTCACAAACATGGTGTGTGTGAGAGAAAGATGATACTTGAGCTAAGTCAAATGACTTGACTTGATGATGGAACATGAGATGTTCAACCCCTTCTTATGATGATATCTATAACATGTTCATATGGATATATGCAACCTGTTGATGCATGCTTTTACAAATTGATTGACCATGACAATGAACTCAAAACTTCCTTTCTGCAACTTACCTCCCTAGTGCTATATCATGCAATGTTATTGCCTTGTTCCAAACTTGGGTTGCTTGCGACTACATTTAAAATAATCATTGGCTTGCCACATTTTATTGTATGGGCCAGGCATAAGAGAACGGGAAATGATTGAGATTACCTTGGTGCCATACGTGCGATCTAGGACGCTTCCCCTCAATATGCATGTAGGGTTAAGGCAGATGGCATCGGTTCACGCTATTGATGAAGATTTTCCGCTGCAAATATATGAAGACTTGGCCATTGATACAAAGCATCTCACGGACATCACAATGGGAAGAGTCCCTTTGCCAAGTGACACATGCTACATCTACTTTATACATACAAAGGTGAATCTTCTCCTTTACACGTGTGAGCTTAATTATGCCCCTCGAGGATTGTATACAACTTGACACACCACTCATGTGCATGCACAGCTATTGTTAGAGCTTCCTGGATGACGAGGAGGACTGCCAGCACCTACGTACAACTACACCATCCGCTAGGGAAACATGGAAGAGGAGACGGAAGAAGATGGAGCTGTTGAAGTCTACACTGGTCGGACGATCGGAAGCCTCCAAACGTCCGACACTATACAGTGTCCAGACAATCGAGGCCCTTCGGACATCCGACACTCTACATCATCCGGACGACCAACGTCCTCCGGAAATCCGATGCCACTTCAACTGAGCCGAATCGTTGGATTTCCGAGACGCTCTGGACGTCCGGACACTCCCAATCCACCACACGACCTACGTCCTCTCCATGTCAAGAACCAGTGTGTAGTTGCGGGCCTTGGTCTTTGTATCCCTTCTCCACTTGCCCCTTTGTGGCTAAGACTATAAATACTATTTTCCCACCTCCATCTAGGGTTTGCTAATGTATTGAGAAATAATTGTTGAGCTTAGATCCATCTACTACCTCCTCCCATGGAAATGCCTCCATGTTGGAATACCACGTACTGGATGCCAAGGCCCGTTACGAGGGAAGATCCCCTAGTGGATTCAAGGCCCCATATCCCCATTGGATTTTGTATGAACTCTACCATGTATCTTACTTTCCGTTTGTTGTTCATGTACCCTTGTGGATCTAGTGTGTGGTGAGTCTAGTGGATGTGTCATTGGTCTTATTCTTGAGTGTTTTCTCATGTTATTTCTCCTCGTTCATCCACATGTTCTTCATGTTCTTGAGGAATCCTCCTCCAATTCATGGAAGATTGACACCCACGTGTCTACCCCATATCATATTGGTATAAAGAGCCATGTTTATCACGAATTTGGAGTCCTCCACTTTGTTTTCTAGCCTTAATTTTGTCTGTTCTTCCCAATTTCAAAAAATTCTCAAAAAGAGCCATACCAATTTTTTTGTGATTTGTTGTTTCTAGTGCGTTTTTGTTTATTTTGATCCATGGATTTAGTGTTTGGCAAGTGGATCTACTTCCCTTGGCTTTCCCTAGCTCCATAACTTATTTTTCCCCATCAATTTTGAGCCCAAAATCATCAATTTCTGCCCAAATCTCGTTTCGGATCTCAAATCTAGTCGTGACCGCGACCCACCGGACGACTGACACCTTACGGACATCCGGACCCGTTAGAAACGTTGAACGTCCGACCTTTCCTAGACATCGGTAACCCTCTTGTGGGCCCAACGCGTTCTTCCTGAAGAAGCGCTACCAATACATGTGGGCGGCCAGGAGGAAGGCGCATCCGTCCACCCGCCTGACCCCAGGAGAGGTAGGCGGTGCTCCACACAAGTATCCCTTATTTGTTGATTACTTTTATTCATGCATCTCTGCGAGAATTTCATCGGGATCACCCCCAACACCGCCCTCTTGTGCCACTACTTCATCCCTCGCATCGAGGGAGGGGATCCTCTTTCGGGCTCCATCACTTGGATTCAAAGGACCGGCTCTAAAGAGATGTATCCGGATGGGGCCCTCCGGGAGAAGTGGGAAGAATGGCGTGGGAAGTGGTGTTGGATCCGCGAGGAGAAGTATCTGCCCTTCTGTGAGCCCAGGACAGCCAAGATCGATTCTCGCGACAAGCATTGGGGCGACCTCGTCCCGAATGATAAGAAGCTGACTGCCGGCGTCAATGGATACTGCGTCTCAGGACCGCAGGGTTGACTATAGAGATGGTGGGCGCCGACTTCATCCGCAGGCGCATCGGCCCCCTCCATAACAGGGAGGAAGGTTGGCCTCGGCCTTCGTGAATGTTGAGGACATTGTGCGGTTGAGGACTGGCGTGAACAATAATCTGAAGACGATGGGGCATGCCTTCATTTGCCAGAAGCTATTCAAGTCAGATACAAGGCATTGGCTGCCGCACGGCGTCGTACCCTTGTGCAATAATTTGACCTTAAGCGCACTCACGACAATGATGCCGGATTGTAATACTCATGGTGTAGTTGCAACTTGGATCATACCCAAGGAGGAGGATCTCTTGTCCTTCTTAGACTGCTTGTCGGAGAAACCCATCAGGGAAGATACCGTCCTCGTCCTCGAGACCACCGACGAGGAGGTGGCGTACATCGCCAGCCAGGCCGAGGAACATGCCCTTGCTGAAGCGGCGGGAAGCGTCGGCTTCTATGACGAGGAAGAGTGAGATGATGAGGTGCTCTAGGAGGAGGAGGTCGCCAGAGAGCCTAGCAGCTCAACGACCGAGGGCCCTTCGGAGGAACGGGCGTCCGATGTAGAGGAAGAGGAGGAGCCTCTAGCCCGCCGGAGGCCCAGGCAAGTGCTTTGACAGGTCGGCTCCAATTTCCCCGTTTGGCAAGCCCCGCCCATCTCGCCCATCAAGCGCCACAGATGTCGAGGGGGGCGTGGATTTTGATTTCTCGTCCTTCAGCTCAGGGGAGGAGGGAGAGTACGTTCCTGACTCTTTACCCTCTTTGTACCCCTTGCCTTGTGCTCTTACTCATCAGGTACTGGCTCTTCTTCTCACGGACACGGAGACGTTGGCCCAGAGGATGGCGAAGAGGGCCAAGGTGACGGCAGGCGGCGGTTCTTCGACAAGTGTCTCAGAGGCGCCACCGGCAGTTTCCACCACCCCGGTGTCCAGCCCCCGGCAGAGCCCCCTAGCAGGAGTTACCGAGGCCCGCACGTCTGACGATGAGCCCCCGGCAATCGATGTTGTCGGAGAGGGGACAACCACCCCTCACCAGCCTAACGAGGGTAAGTGTTCTGGCAAAGGACGTCTGACAGTTTTTTGTGTGTGTTTCCCTGGATGCCCATCTTGTTCTTATCATCTTCTTCTTTGTGTTGTACCTCTGGCTCTTCCCCTGTGGAGGAGATGAATGTCGACTCCGTCACTGAGAAGACCGCGCGGGACGCGGCTGCTGAGGACGATACGTTGGCCACGAGCGAGTTTGTTGCGGAGGCACGGGAACAGGCTGCCCAGGAACCGATGGAGGAGTCCGCCGAGGGACCCGGAGCACGCGCCGGTGATTCTCCTACCGTCGAGGCCGAGGGGCAGTAATGGACGAGGATCCCCTCTTGCCGGCGAGGATGCTGGTGGCAACCAGCCTCTCATTTCTGGGCCTCCGCCAGCCAGCGAGGATGTTGGTGGTGACCAACCTCGTATGTCTGTGTCCCCGCCAGCCAGCGAGTACGTTCGTGCCAGCGATGGTCGGTACATCAACTCACCAGGGGTGTGCCGCACCAAGATAGCCATGGAGGGGAGAGCTTCAACGTTGAAGTCTCCGCCAGTGCTGTACTCGAGATCGTGGGGGGATCGGAAGCCCACGGCGGGAAGCTCAACGAAGAGCAGCTCTTCGAGTCCATGAGGGACAACATGAGCCACCTCCCTGCCCTTTATAAGGCCCGAAAGGAGAAACTGGACTCCCGAGCGGCGCTCGTCGAGGCGGTAGAGGAGGC
Organism: Hordeum vulgare subsp. vulgare; assembly: GCF_904849725.1. Taxonomy (NCBI): domain Eukaryota; kingdom Viridiplantae; phylum Streptophyta; class Magnoliopsida; order Poales; family Poaceae; genus Hordeum; species Hordeum vulgare. The sequence continues at coordinate 190,807,820 of NC_058522.1, read as the reverse complement.
CTTCGAGAAGCGCTTCGAGGAGATGTGGACCCCTTTCGCTGAGGCTCACCGGGAGTTGAAGGTTGATCATGAGAAGCTAAGGGCCGAGCAGGACGAGCTCCTTCTGAAGTCGTCCGACATCCGGAAGGAGGAGGAAGAGGTCCGACACCGTATTTCCGACGAAGATGCCTGCCTCAATGCGCTTCGGATCAGCCTTGAATCCCACGAGGAGGAACTTGCCGATCGCGAGAAGGCGCTCAACGGTAGGCTCTGCGTCAAGGATGGAGAAGTTGAGAAGCTTATGGCACAGCGTACCCAAGAGCTCATGGATCAGCATAAGGACGCCCTTGCCGCCGAGGCTTTGGAGCATGCCGGCAAGTTGCGGGAGGTCACCGACAAGGATGCCAGCGTCGAGGCTTCCACGAAGGAGCTTGCCGGCAAGTTGAAGAAGTTGGAAGAGGATCTTGAAGGCCTCGACAAGGAGATCTCCACCCTCATAGTTGAGAGAGAGCAGGCTCTCTCCAACTTGACGGAGGCCCAAGCTATCGTTTTCATCAAGAGTGCTCAACTCTGCTCCGCCAACGCCTCCCTAGCCGCCTTGCTGGATAAACTAGCTCCTCTAGAGAAGGCTCTTGAAGAAAGCAAGGCCCGCGAGGAGGTCTTGGCTCAAAAGCTCCTTGGCGTGACGAAGTAGCTCGAGGCAGCCTCTGCCACCCGCGAGGGCTATACGAGCGGCGTGGAGTTATGGGTTGAACGTATGATGAGGACATGACTACCTTTGATATTATCAAAACCATTGCATATGCGTCTTTATTTGAGGTGATTTCTGATAAAACTCATGCAGTAATTTATTTATGTTATTCGGAACAAAAATACTTCAACTATTTTTATTTTATGCCTAAATGCAGAATGGCTGAACACTTGTATGAATCAGGTGTGATGACAACGAAAGAGGAAATTGTTGGATGCTATTCAATAGTCCCTGTCATTTCAAAGGAAATAATTAGTTGTTGTTCAAGAAGTTCTATCACGTCACTTTTAGGCCAAGAGAAGATAGAGTCGAAGTCTTTCCCGTCTGAACTCAGATTCGGACTGCACAGACATACCTGTACCAAAACGCCTTCAACCTTTTCATCCGGATTCCAAATTGTGTGATTCTTTTTGGACTGCAAATTAGAGTTTCCGTGATTTCACGCCCAATTGGAATCACCTTCAAATTCGTCCGGAGTGTGGACATATCGACCAAACAATATGACGTTGCACCAGAATCTGAGTCAAACAACAAGTCCAAAGGTGTTGCACCACCTCCACTTGGGCCCATAGGCCTTGTACAACCTAGTGTTAGTTTTAGGATGCCTTGGTATGTCCTCCCATCTCCTTTGCCGCCACCCCTTGCTCCTATATAAGTAGATCAACCTAGTAGCTTTTTGCTTGGGATTTGTTTAGTTAAAAGTTAGCCATTGCAACTTCATGTATTTCGTTTGTGTCCAACGACCAGACTAAGACCACTTTCGGATCCCCACCCTTATCAATACTTAATCTATATTCACAATATTCAGATTGCAATATCATATTCTCGCTTGTTCTTCGATTGCTTGCAGGAAGAGACCTTCGTGGTTAGGTTGATCGTGCTCCGGCGTGGTCAATAACCTCTTGGAGATTGATTTAGCGATTGCTAAGGTGCAACATCGTGCACGTTTGTAGTCGGATCATCAAAGTCGTCTCCACAAATCGATAGCTATCATCTCACCGAAAGATCGGGACACCCTCGCCTCTATCAAGTGGTATCAGTTTTCAGGTTGCTCGGTGAGAATTTCCAGTTATCCCTATATTAGATTTATTTTTCTTACCTATTACCCAAGAAAAGACCACGAAAAAGAGTTAGATATAGTCATCCTCTGTCGAAGACAGTCTGAGCCTTTGCAATTTTCTTTTTAGTGCTTGCATAGTTGAATTATCGGTTGCATCATCGTATCAATTTGCTGGTCTTAGCGTCTAGTCTTTTAGAATTCGAGTGCTGTTCACAAGTTGTCACGCTGCGCTGCACCGTCTTTATTGCAGCTGCCATATACCACTACCACGCTGCCGTCATCCCTTCCGTTGTCGCCCACCACAATTCATCAATATTCACCACGTGCTTCACTTGTTCGTTGTCATTATCATACTTGAGGTCATTCGAATCTGTGCTTGATCCAATCTGGATCTTAAATGGTTGTTCCAAAGAAAAGAAAAAAAGTGAGAGCAAAAAAAGAGAGAAAAAAGTGAGATCAAAAAAGTAAAAAGTGAGAAAAAAGAGAGAAGATTAAAAAAATACAAATTTTGGATCTATCTAGAGTCAATCACGTATGTGAATTCGCATTGAAAACTCTTTTGTGCACTATTCAGTAAAACAGGTGTATCTTCCTCATCCGACGTCCGGTTTGGCTGTGTGAGTACTCAAATTCGAGCTATCGACGAGCCGCATATGAATAGTTGATCAAGTTAGTTCATTATTGTCACCTCCAAATCGGCTTTGAAATAGGACTTTTTTCCCTCCGAACATCAGGAACATAGTTTGTTAATATTTATCAGGTTCGTTCCCGAATTTTTTGAATCCTTGTATGATCTCAGAATTGAGTGATTCTTTTTGCATTTGAAAGCTTGAGTCAGTAGCATTCTTGAGAAAAAATATCAGAAATGTCACATTTTATTTTCAAGAGGGAAGTTCTAGAGATAGTTTTGGTTTATCATGCTTGGGGGTCATTTATCATCACTATCTTTACTGTCATTGTGATCTTCACTTATATCTTCCTATCCAGAGGTACTACATATCATCCATTGCTGATATTTGTGCTTTTACGTGACTCCGTTAGTGTTCTAGGCTCGCGTCTCTTGTACGGTCTAGCCTAAGACCAGCACAGTACCGTCGTTGAGCATTTATTCAACATTGCATCTCTGAATTGATTATTGTTAATCTTTTGCTACCATATATTATAAGCCTTCCCAGCTCGACATACATCTATATCATGTGCTTGATGCCACCTTGCAATCGCTATATCCAAGCATTGAGAATTTTGACTACACCGGTTGCCGATCACCACCTGCAGCTGGGTAAGAACTGGTAAGAATTTGAGATTGGCTTGACGGATTTGTGACACACCACCACCACCACCACCACTTCCGAGTAGTTCGTAGGAACAATATTTTTGGATTTTGTTTTTTTCTACTAGTCATGACAGGATCCCTAGTAGTCAATCCATGGGTTTTTCGAATGCGGGAGATGTGCCACCAAAACAACCGTCACAAGAGGTGCATAGAGATCCAAATGTGCATGATCAGGTTAATGTTTCTATACCATCATTTAACGGTTGTTTTAGACCTGCTTTATATATTGAATGGGAATTTGAAATAAATGTTATGTTTTGTGCCCATAATTTTGCTGAACATAAGAAAGTTATGGTCGCGGTTGGTTCTTTCACCGGCTATGCTTCAGTTTGGTGGAGTGGATATTTTCGGTTACACCAGATTATATACCTACTACTTGGGATAATTTGAAACTTGTCGTGAGACATACATTCGTTCCTGCTTATTATATTCATGACATGATTAAAGAGTTACAACATTTAAAACAAGGTAGTGACACCGTAACAAAATATTATGATGATTTACAAACAACCTTGTTGCATTCCTCATTAGAAGAAAGTGAAGAAGATTTTGTGGATTGATTTTGGGGACTATTAAACCATTATATTGATGATATACTAATTCATGAAAAGTGTTATCCTATGGATCGTTTGTTTCGCCTTGCTTGCAAAGAAGAACAGGAAATAAAACGACGTGTTGCCCACAAGGAGAAAGAGTGCAAGGTTCTTATTCCAAGGGTTGATGCAATTGTTCCTTCCACTACTAGGCTTACTATGACATCCACATCAATTGTTGTGATGCCTACATCAACTGAGTTGATCATAACAGGAAATGACAAAGGTACTGATCTTCCACCTCCACATGAGTATGATGAATGTCTTCACATTTTGAATGCACCTTGTGATGACCAACCTATTACTTTGATCACACCACCTATTTTAGGGAACTACGTTGATGATTTGACTTTGCCGTGTAATCAAACAACTATAGTATCAACAATTTTGAGTGCACCCATTGAATTAACTATTGCTGAGAAAGAACCATGTGAAGAAGGGAATCAACAAAATTTGGATCAAATATGTTTAAAAATAATTGTGCCAATGTTTAATCATTTTGATATGACCTCCAATCTTGGTGATGATTCTGTGTCAAATGACATGTTGCATGTTTGCTTATTTCAGCCTCTTGTAGCATGTAAATCTGAAATAATTCAAGTTTCTTCACCAATGTTCGGATGGTTTAGTGATGAGCATTGTCAACCTTTTGATATAAATAAGAGCTTCACTTATATGTGCAAACCGAGTTGCAATATTTTCATGCGTTCTACTTCTTGTGATAATATTTTGGTTGTATATTTCATAACATACGAAAGTTACTCATGTATACATGTGTCATATGTGCAAAAACCTAGGGAAGTAAAAATGGATGACATATACATATACAACATGTACACCTTGTCTCTTTTGTTAGCCAAATTTTAGATTAAGCAGCGCCGAGGACGGCTTTATTTTCAAAAAGGGGAGGATGATGAGGACATGACTACCTTTGATATTATCACAGTCATTGCATATGCGTATTTATTTGAGGTGATTTCTGATAAAACTCATGCAATAATTTATTTATGTTATTCGAAACAAAAATACTTCACTTGTTTTTATTTTATGCCTAAATGCAGAATGGTCGAACACTTGTATGAATCCCGTGTGATGACAAGGAAAGAGGAAATGGTTGGATGCTATTCATGAAGTTCTCTCACGTCATTTTTAGCCCAAGAGAAGATAGAGTCCAAGTCTTTCACGTTCTGGACTCAGATTCGGACTGCCCACACATACGTGTACCAAAATGCCTTCAACTTTTACTTCCTCACTCCGAATTGCGTGATTCTTTTTGGGCTACAAAGTAGAATTTATGTGCTTTCAGTCCCAAATGGAATCACCTTCAAATTCATCGAAGCATGGAGATATCTACCAAACAATATGACGTTGTACAAGAATCCGAGTCAAACAACAAGTCCAAAGGTGTTGCACCACCTCCACTTGGGCCCATAGGCCTTGTACGACCTAGGGTTAGTTTTAGGCTGCCTTGGGATGTCCTCCCACCTCCTTGGCCACCACCCCTTGCTCCTATATAAGTAGATCAACCTAGTACCTTTTTGCTTGGGATTTGTTTTGTTAAAAGTTAGCCATTGCAACTTCGTGTACTTTGTTTGTGTCCAACGACCAGACTAAGACCGCTTTCGGAGCCCCATCTATATTTGCAATATTCAGGTTGCAATATCATATTCTTTATTGTTCTTTGATTGCTTGCAGGAAGAGACCTTCGTGGTCATGTTGATCGTGCTCCAGCGTGGTCAATAACCTCTTGGAGCTTGGTTTAGCGATTGCAAAGGCGCAACGTCGTGTAAGTTTGTAGTCAGATCGTCAAAGTCATCTCCACCAAATCGAAAGTTAGCATATCATCAAAAGATCGGGACACCGTCGCCTTTATCAACATCTTGTCAACACCGCAGAAGGGATCGCCGCGCAGCTGTATTCTATGGATCTCCAGGGCTTCGGTTATTCTCCGGACCTGGAGGTGTCTCCAAGCGCCAAGCTGACCCTGTTCTTCGAAAGCGTGATCGAGGCTTTGAAGCAGATCCGGTCCGGCGAGGCGGCGCGCCTGGCGAACGAGTCTTGAAGATTGTACCGGGGCGCCCTTCTCAAGGTCCTCACCAAGTTGGAGTACAAGAATCCCGGCATTGACCTCACCCTGGGGCATTTGCCAAAGGAGGCGAACCTCAAGGAACTCGAGAACCTGGTCATGCCTATTGTCGACAAGGTGGACTAGATCTGGAGGGTGCCCGGTCCGCGCCGGGATTAATTCTTCTTGTTCTCCTCCTGCTGCGATTCTCAACCGAGAGCTGTTTTATCTTGTTCATGACTGTTAGTATTGTAATATACTAGATGTTCTTGATAAGTATTCCCTTCCTCCTTTGCTTATTTTGCATGGTTCGTCCTTGTATTTCGCTGAGGGTTTGCCAGCTCAGTTGGCTTTGCCGCAAGTGTTCCGGCAAGATCCTTGTCGGGGCTCCTCGGCAGGTCCGCCAGAAAGTACTTGATGGAGCTTAGCTTCCTCCTCTTTTCCGGCTTGGTGGACGGTGTCATGGAAGATTGAGTTAGTCATAGCACAAAATTTCCCGGTTCCATAGGTACTTAAGGGTTGCGCGCTTCGACAGATCCTCAGCGATGGTGTGTTCGGCACGGGGAACGTGCTCCGTACGTAGACCATCGAAGCGCTCTTCCAACTTACTCGCTTCTTCCACGTAAGCTTCCATCAACGGGCTCTGGTAGTCCTTGTCGACCTGCCGGACTACCAGCTGTGAGTCTCCCATGACAATGAGCTTCCTAATCCCCAGATCTGTTGCGATCCAGATGCCGGCAAGCAGCCCTTCGTACTCGGCGGTGTTGTTGGTGGACTTCTCCCAGGGAAAGTACATCTGGATTACGTAATAGAGGTGTTCTCTAGTAGGCGCTACCAGGAGCACGCCGGCTCCAGCGCCTTGTAGTGAGAACGCTCCATCAAAGTATGTGATACATTCTTGGTTGGACTCCTTGCCCGGGAGGGTTGATTTTGGTATTTCCTCATCTGGCGTCGGTGTCCATTCGACAATAAACTCTGCCAAATCTCTTCTTTGGATGGTAGATGTGCTTTCAAAGTTGAGGCCGAAGCTTGACAACTGCAATGCCTACTCCTCGGTCCTGCCAGTTGCATCTGGGTTCCGAAAAACCATTTGCAGCGGAAAGCGGGTGACGACTGTGATATCGTGTGCTTGGAAGTAGTGGTGCAGCTTCCTTGAGGGCATGAGAAGGCCGAAAAGCAGTTGTTGCACCCCAGGAGTATCTCGATCTGGCCCCCTGCAAGAGGGAACTGACGAAATAGAACGGGCATTGCACCATCTTCTTCTTCTGCACTAGCCCGCCTGCTGGCGGGGGTTCCTCTTGATCACCCCTCGTGATGAGGACATGACTACCTTTGATATTATCACAATTATTGCATACATAAATAAATTATTGCATGAGTTTTATCATAAATCACCTCAAATAAATACGCATATGGAATGATTGTGATAATATCAAAGGTAGTCATGTCCTCGTCACCTGGACTCTGACGGGGGTCCCTGGTTGCCGGCGTGCGCTTCATCATCTGATGGTGTTGCCTTTGTTGGTGTATCTTCGCCGTCTTCCCTCTGCGCCACTAGGCCGGTGCTAACCACTTGGTTGGTTGCCGCTAGGTACAGGTGCGGCGGTTCTTGTGGTTTAGGAGCTACCAGGATTGGTGCACAGGAAAGGCATCGCTTCAGGTCTTGTAGCACCGTTTCCGCCTCAGCGGTCCACTCCATCGGTCCCGCCTTCTTCAAGATTTTTCAGAAGAGCAGGGTGCATTCGGCAGAATTGGAGATGAACCTTCTCAACGCAGACTTGGAGATGAACCTTCTCAGCCGGCAGGGCATCGCACATCCTTGACGCGCTTCCGTGCCTCGATTTGTTCAATGGCCTTGATCTTGTCGGGGTTTGCTTCGATCCCGTGTTGGTACACGAAGAACCCGAGAAGCTTGCCAGATGGAACACCAAAGACGCACCTTTCGGGGTTGAGCTTGAGGTTGATCTTGTGTAGGTTGGAAAATGTCTCTGCCAGATCTTGCACGAGTGTTGACTTGTCCTTGGTTTTGAACACTATATCATCCATGTAGGCTTCCAAATTCCTGTGGAGTTGGGGCTCAAATCCAATCTGGATCACTCTTACAAAGGTGGATCCTACATTCTTCAACCCAAAAGGCATTTGCAGAAAGCAGTATGTGCCACAGGGGGTGATGAAGGCGGTTTTCTCTTTGTCTTCCTCGACAATGTTAATCTGGTGATACCCTACGTAGGCATCGAGGAAGGACAGCAGGTCATAGCCAGTGGTGGAGTCGACAATCTGGCAATGCGCGGCAAGCGAAAAGCATCTTTCGGGCCAGCTTTATTGACATTGATAAAGTCGATACAGAGCCGCCACTTCCAGTTCGCCTTCCGCACTACAACAGGATTGGCCAACCATGTGGTTTGGATGACTTCTCTGACGAGTCACGTTGCTTCTAACTTCTTGATCTCCTCGGCAATGAACTCCTGCCGCTCCAGGGCTTGCTTTCTCACCTTCTTCTCAACCGGCCATGCATGGGGGCAGACAGCGAGGTGCTTCTCAATCACCTTCCTCGGAACACCGGGGATATCCGATGGTTGCCATGCAAAAACATCGAGATTCGCCCGCGGGAAGGCGATGAGCGCGCTTTCCTATTTGCTGTCAAGGGCAGAACTTATGGTGATAGTTCCACCCGTGCCGTCCTCTCGAGCAAGTACCTTCTTGGTCTCTGGCGGGGAAGCCCTGGATTTCTTGTTCCGGGCAATGGACCTTTCCGGCGCGTCCTCGGCGGCCACAAGATATTCTGGAGTGGTGTGCTTGCCGGGATTAGCGTGGGAAGCCCTCTTGCCGGGATTCTTCTCTCCGGGGGGAGGTGCCTTGGCGACACGTGCCGCCATTGCCTCCCAGTAGAGGCAGTTGGTGCACACGAGTGTGTCCTTCTTCTCGGCGGTGATGACGATGACACCGACCAGCCCAGGCATCTTCAGGGTGTTGTAGGCATAGTGGGAAGCCACCATGAACTTGGCCAGTGCAGGGCACCCGATGATCCCGTTGTACGCAAACGGATTTTCCGCAACGTCGAAGATGACCTTCTCCGTCCGGTAGTTCTGGTCACTGCCGGAGGTCACCGGCAGCGTGATCTTCCCCTTCGGTTGAATCTTCCCTGGGTTGATCCCTTGGAACGCTCTTGTTTCTCGAGATCTTTGTCGGGAATCTACAACCTCCGGATCATATCGGGGGAGATGAGGTTTAGACCCGACCCGCCATCCACCAACATTTTCGTGACCTTGAGGTTGCGGATCATTGAGGAAACCTAAAACGGAAAACATCTGACCGCCATAATGCGATCTGGATGTTCCTTAGAATCGAAGGTGATCGATGTGTGTGACCACTTCAAGGGCCTATGAGTGCCGATGGAGGGCTCCAACACGCTCACCTCACGCGCCCACTTCTTCAGTTAGCACTGGGAAGGGTGAAGTGATGCCCCTCCATCGAGGCACATATGTTTTGTTTCCTTCTGAAACTTGTGGTCGCTGGAGACGTCGTCTGGGCTGTCTTCATCCTCATCCTCCTCCTTTCTTTCCCGTGCTGGTGTGGGCTTCAACTTCTTGTTCTTGAACTTCCTTGAGGGACCCCCTTAGCCGCCCTTCTTCCAGCCTGATCCTTCGCCATCGTCTCAATCCTTTTCCTTGTCGCGTCTCTAGTACTCCGCCCTGTGCTTCTCGGCAAGTTGCTCATCTTGTCGGCAGTGCTAGAGGTCGTGACCCTTGGTGCGGTGGATCTTGCAGTACTGGGTGTCGGAGCCCTCCGGTTTGTCGGCGGTCGCCAAGGCTTGGCAAGAGTCGCATCCGGTAGCGTGTTTTTCGGAAGCCTAGGCCTTGGCTTTCTTGGAGATGTCGACGCTGCCGGATGTCTCAACGGAAAACACGACTTTGCCCTACCCCTTCTTGTTGCGCCGCTTACCCTTTTTCGTGGGGGCATCGGCGTCTTCGTCTTCGGAGTCGGCCTCTGCACCGACGTCTTCGCTGGGAAGCCTCCTCTCCTCTTCAGCTCGTGCACACTTGTCCGCCAGGGCGTAAAGCTTGGTGACATCGCAGACCTTGTTCATCAGGAGCTCCTCGCGCATCTTGCCATTTCGCACAATCTGATGGAACCCGTTGATGACTGCGGCTGGGTGAACATCCGGGATGTTGTGTTGTATGTGACCGAATCTCTCGATGTCCTTGCGTAGAGTCTCACCCTCCTTCATGTGGATGATATCCAAGTCTCTCTCCTGGCCAGGGGCCCGGTGGCCGCTCGTGAAGGCGCAAACGAAGTCCGGGCATAACTGCTTCTAGGAGGAAATGGAGTTCTTGGTTAGGTGCATCAACCACGACCTCATGTTGGGCTTGAGCACAAACGGGAAGTAGTTGGCCAGTATCTGGTCTCCTCGGCCCCCAGCAGCATGCACCGCGTTGGTGTAGATGCTTAGGAACTCAGACGGATGGGTTATGCCATTGTACTTCTCCGGGATTTCCGGCTTGAAGGTATGGGAGCTCGGCCACTGGACCTGCCGCAACTCGCGGGTAAATGCCGGACAGCCCACCTCGTAAGGTAGGTCACCAGGGTACCCCGATGCAGGAGTGTTTGCAGCGGCTCCAACGCGTCTGTTTGATTGGCGGCGCGTCTCTCATCGCCGCTCGATGAGAGTACGGGCATCTTCTTTGCGCCGCTCATGAAGAATGTCACGTTGATCGCGGCGGGCCGTAGGTTGGAGGACCCTGTCGAATCGTCAGAGACGATGATCCATTGCCGCCGTCGTGGAGGAGAGTGCACCTCTAGTGTGTCGATCGCTGGAGCACCCCTCCTCTTGGGGGCCATGGCGGTGAAGAGGAACTGGTGCGCTGATGGCTAGGTCGGATCAACGCGACCTCCACCCCCTATCTGGTGTGCCAAAGATGTCGGGGAAATCGACAGCTATGGGAAGCCCGAAGGGTCCCTTGATCGTTCAGCGGAGGGAGAGAGGTGGCGACGAGAGCGGAGCTAGCGATCAACACCGGCAAGGTCGTTTACCTAGGTTCGGGCCGATTGGCGCATAAAAACCTACTCCTGCTTAGTTTCAATTGGGGGCTTACTATAGGTGATTTGCTACAGAACTTGGCTGTTCATTAGGGAGTCTCAAGTTGCAAAAAGGCTAACCCCTTGAGAATGAGCTTTGGGCCTCCTTTTATAGGCAAGGCGTCACCAACACTGTGCTCACGGGTCGGATAGTGAACAAAGTTCACCGCTTATCTTCTACGGTGGTGTCAGGGGCAGTAAATGCCTTGTCTGACCACTGACCTGCAACGAGGTGGTCGTGACACATACCTAGGTGGATCGAAACCTGGGTCTTACACTGGCGCATGAGGATGCGCTAGAGCTGTTGGACTATGGTAGAAACAGGGGAGGACACCTAGGGCGCGAAAGGACCTTGCTGGCCTGGCGTCCCTGTCATAGGACCTGATTATCTTCCCGACAAGGAGGGCTTGCCGGGGATTGAACATCTTCTCGACAAGGAGGGCTTGCCGGGGCCTCGCCAGTCTTTGCGGCTCTTCCAACAAGGAGGGTTTGTCGGGGCCTTGTTAGTCCTTGGGAGTCTTCCCGGCAAGGAGGGCTTGCCGAAGCCTTGTATCTGGAGTTCTTGTACTCTACGCCCTCGGAGAGGGGGGCGTGGCATCGATGAGTCTTGGTTTGTCTTCTTGCCAGTCTTCCTCGTGCCTTGCTGCCGGGGGCGTTGCCGGTGCCCGTGCACAAGTTAGGGGCACAAGGGACCAAGTCTCTAGTGCACCGACACCGACCATTCATCCTTTGCAACCATGTTCAACCAGAAGCAAGACCAATTTACCCCGACTTCGTTAAAGATTTAGTGTCACAAAGTTATAAATTCCGTCATACACTTTTCCTTCCTTGCCATTGCATCTTTATAGCCCCACCATCTTTGCTATTACCTTCATAACTACTGAGACTAGCTATCCAAGTATTGCCGGCCTTCGCAAAAACTTGTGCACCATAGTGATACGATATCATATTGTTGCATCATTGGAAGTATCGTATAGTGACATGGCTTTCTCCTGTGCATATCTTGTGTTACTTGTCTCATTTGTTTTGTTGAGGCTCAAGAACAATAGTGGAAAGAAAGGGAAGAGCAAAAAATATTATAAGGAGTAAAGAAAGATCAAAAGCTTATAAGCAAAGAGTTGAGCAAGAAAATAGATACTTGAGCATGAGGATACATGAATAGGAAATGTTTTGCTTGCATGAGTAGGATTAGTGCCAAGTGGGGAATCATGCTGACGACCCACAAGTATAGGAGATCAGTGTTATTACTTTCAATAAGTAAGAGTGTCGAATCCAACGAGGGGCATAAAGAAATGATAAGTAGTTTTCACCAAGGAATTCCGTGCAAGTGTTGTAAGTAAAAGTGTTAGAAAGTTTTGTAGCAACATAATTCGTAACAAGTGACAAGTAACAATAGTGCGAAGGTGCAGCAAGGTAGCCCAATCCTTTTTGTAGAAAAGGACATGCCTGAATGCACTCTTATATTAAGCAAGTGCTCCCATGGACACATGGGAATATCTGTCAAGTCATGTTCATCATATTGAGTTGATTCAAGTTCGGTACTTTGATAATTTGATATGTGGGTGGACTGGTGCTAAGGTGATGTTGTTACTTGAACTAACAACCTACTTATGATTAACTCATCTTGTAAGCATCCTCAACTACTAAAGAATAATTAAGATAAATCTGACCATAGCATGAAACATGAGGATCCAAACCAGCCCCTTATGAAGCAACACATAAACTGGGTTTAAGCTTCTCTCATTCTCGCAACCAATCATCTACTTGTTATTCCACAATGACTTCCCTTAGGACCATAACTTGGTAAAGTTTAATGTAGTCGATGTTCACATGATACCACTGAAGGAAGTAACAACATACATATTATCAAAATATCGAATGAATACCAAATTTATATTATTACTTACAACCAGACTTCTCCCATGTCCTCAGGCACAATAGTAACTACTCATACCTCATCAACATGTTCAACATGAGAGGTATAATAATAATGATTAAGTATCTGAACATAATGTCTTCCACCAAGTAATCCAACTAGCATCAACTACAAGACATAATTAACACGAATCGCAACACAAAGGTACAAATTTGAGACAAAGATTGAATACTCGAGATGAGCTAGGGTTGGAGATGAGATGGTTCTGGTGAATATGTTGATGAATATTGTTCCTCCCACAAAGGAGGAAGCATGGATAATGACGATGGCTTTGCTTTCCCCCTCCCGGAGAGGAATTCTCCGGCACAATCGATTTGTCGGAGAGCAAAAGGGCATCTGCACAGGTTTCCACCTTGAGATTGTGACGCTTCGTCCCGAAAGTTATCTCCTGCTTTTTTTAGGATAAAACACGCCATATAGGAGAAAAGGGGCATCGGAGGGCCAGTAGGGGCCCACAGGTCATTAGGGTGCGGCCTGGGAGGTGCCGTGCTGGCTTGTGCCCAAATGGATACCCCTCTCCGGTGTATTTTTGGCTAAATAATTCTCATATATTCCAGAAAAATTCGTCGTGAAGTTTCACGTCATTTGGAGCAACTTGATTTCTCTCGGTTTCTCAGTCTAGAATTCCAGTTTCGAGATACTTCCCTCTTTGTGATGTACCTTGCATATAAAGATAGAAAATGCATAAGAATTACATAATAACAGGGAATACTGGACACTAATAAGAAAAATATCAATAAAGATTCAAGATGCAAAATGGATGTATCAACGCCCCCAAGCTTAGACCTCGCTTGTCCTCAAGCGATAGCCAAACTCGAGAATAATCGCCGCATGATTTGAGGGGGAGAAGTCCATAAAAATTAAATATTGACATGAGAGCATCATGAATATTAGCATAGCAACAACTATTTTGTCATATATCTTCTTATAAACAAGTAACAATCCAATCACAAATATTGGAGTATGAGGCATAAACTTTGTTTACAAAAAACAAACTATGTTGTCAGTTACTAGGACAATCATAATTAAACATATTTCATAGGAGTGTCTATGTCAGAGCTTTCTTATTTAAAAGTTCATATACAAAACTATCATTTATTTTCTATGATTGCTCATACTCAAGTCATAGTTTTGGAGCTCATGTTTTCATAGGGCACATAGGAAGACAGGGGATTAAATGATTCACCACCCATATCATTTATCTCAAGGATAATGTTAAAAATAATGAATCATGATAATCTCCATTCACTTGGGTATATGAATCTGAATCTTTCTTCAATACATGATGCTTGCCACTATAGAAATAATAGGTGAAAAGGACAATGAATCTAATGACTCACGCACAAGAGTGAACTTCAAAGATAAAAGATAGGCCCTTCGTAGAGGTAAGTAGAGGTTTTCATGCGCTTTTAGGTTTTTTAATGTGCAAACTCTTAATGCAAAGGAATGTTACTTTATATTTCCCCTTGTGATAACAAACTTTATTATGCAGCCCCTCTCTTTTATTTCTTTGCCATCGGAAGATCTTAAAAATTTATTTTCCCTTGCAATAAAAGATCATACATATTTAGGATCCTTTATATTGCTTGGTGCACTGATGACAAACCTACTTTAAGGATCTTACTCAATCCATGGGTAGGTATGGTGGACTCTCATGCCAAGAAACTGTGTTTTAGGGTTATGGAGGCACAAGTAGTATCTCTACTTAGTGCGAAGTTTTTGGGCTAGCAAACGGTCTGAAGCAAGCATCGCATGTTAAAGGATCCAGGACCATATAATTTGTATATCAATGTGAAATACCATCACCATTATGTTGTCTTCCATGTCCTACGTTAACACTTGATCATTATGTAATATTTGATCAGGGCTCACAATCACAAAAGATGTCTTGGATAGTGTATTTATATGAGAATCTCCTCTCCGCTTTCATAGTCTTGCTTAGATTGTAACCATGACTAATACTATGTTTGTTTATTTTTCAACAATCGCAATCACTATACTCTTTCCTATGTGAAGTCATTACATCTCATGGGATAAGCATGTGATCTATATCTTTCTTTTTATTTACATGATGTGATGAAGGGAGACCACAAGTAAACCACAAAAAATCAACTAATATTTATTATATATCTCGCATACACAATTACGAGGGTACATGGAACTCAAAGCAAAAATACTAAGCAAAGTAAATCTAAAATTTATTTCTCTAACTCACGAAACAACTAAAGATCGAACTATAATACATATTAGTGATGATGGAAGTGATGGTGATATGATACCGGGGCACCTCGCCCAAGCTTGGAACAAGCCAAGGGTGATGCCCATACCCAAGAAATCAAGCATCCTTCTCAGGTGATGGTGGTGTCACAGAATTTTTCTTCTATAACTTACGTCGGAGGATAAAAATCTCCTCCCTCAAATCATTGTTCTCTTGCTCGGGCTTCAATATCCTTTTGCATAATGTCGTCTTCCTTTCCTACCGAAACATGATGGGATAAACTGATCCTTCGATTTCTTTACCCTGTTTGGTAGAGTGGACTTCTTAAATTCCACATGGGTATCTTCGGGTTGAGGTAGTCTAACTTCGTCTTCATTTGAGCTCTCTTTCTTTGTTTCATCAAATTCATTGTCCTCTCATCATCAGTGGACGAAAGATAGGGATAGTTGAAATATAGTTGGACACGTAGTTCTCTCCATATATTGATAGACTTCTGCAAGATTAATTTTAGCTCATATTCACACTAGATTGAGGATGATAAGTTGATGTAATTCTATGGGTATCATCACATTTCGCTAGCAGTTTATGGAAAGCACCCTGAATAAAATGTGAACCACCATTAGGCATTAAGCATCTAGGGACACCAAACCTCGAAAAGATAATATCTCTAAGCATTTTAATAGAAGTGTTATGATCAACACTACTAGTTGGAATAGATTCTACCCATTTGGTAACATAATCAACAACAACTAGAATATGAGTATATCCATTCATAGAAGGAAAAGGTCCCATAAAGTCAAAAACCCACACATCAAATGGTTCAATTGCAAGTGAATAGTTCATAGGCATTTCTTGACATTTACCAATATTACCTACTAATTGGCATTCATCACAATAAAGGATGAATTTAGGGGCATTATTCACATCTTCAGTTTTAATACCTCTCTATTTCATAGACTTCTTGGCTTCTTGCATAACTTCTGGGCTCAAGAAAAGCATACGTCTCTTCTTGGGTGATGGAGGTGGTTCAGGAACGGACCAATCATCGTGATTCTTAGCTATCTTGCCCATTAGTGGTTCGGCATCGTCCGGTGTTCTTTCCCTAAAAACACAACCAGTACAACTATCCAGATAGGTTCTAGATTCATCGGTTAGACCAGCATAAAATATATCAAGCAATTCATTCTTAGGAATTCCATGTATCGGTCTAGCCTTAAGCAAAGTGCAATACACCCCCCAACGTTTAGGGAGGTGCTCATCCTGCAACTGTTTAAAGTTATAAATTCTTTGTAAAGCAGCATGTTGCTTATGAGCAGGAAAATATTTAGCAACAAAAGATTGAGCTAAATCTTGATGACTCTTAATGGAACCACATGGTAGTGCATCATACCAAGCTTTAGCATCTTCCTTCAAAGATAAAGGAAGTAGCTTAGTAACATAATAATTTCTCTTCTTGTCCTTTGTAGTGAATAAGCCACCCAACTCAGTGAGTTTGGTAAGGTGTGCAATAGCATCATTATCTTCTCTGCCATAAAAAGGTTCAGCTTCAATTGTGGATGTAAGTGAAAGATCGACAGATAAATCAAAATCAGCATCCTCAATCCAAATAGGAGATGAAGCAAACTTAGGATCAGGAGTAAACTTGTTCTTCATAGAATGCTTTTCAAGTAGCTTCTTAATAGAAGCAGGGTCAGAGTCAACACACTCTGTAATTTCCCTGCATAAATCATCATCAAGTTCAATATAATCATCATCAAGAATTCTTTCCTTGAGACCACTCAAGTCTGTGTAACAAAAAGATCTACCAATGGGGTAGTGTGTAATAGGAAATACGATTCCACACTGTTTTGCAGCCTTAGCAATCTGAGCCTCAATAAAATAACCAAGTAAACTAGGCTCATCAATAGTAGTGGAATCATCATCAAAAGTATCAGGCATAGTAATAGACTCGGTAGAAGCATCATGTGATGGTGGTGAAGCAAACTTACTAATAACAGAAGGTGAATCAAGTGTAGCGCTAGTGCTAAGAACAGTACCTTTTGTCGTAGTGGATGCTAAAATTGGAACCTTGGGGTGTCCTTTCTTACCCATGGTGAATAAATTGCAGCAAGCAAAATAACTCCAAGTAGACTTGTAAATAAAGTTATGCTCCCCGGCAACGGTGCCAGAAAAAGGTCTTGATAACCCACAAGAGTAGGCAATCGCAACGGTCTTCGCGGGTAAGTTAACCCAATTTATTGATTCAACACAAGGGGAGCCAAATAATATTTATAAACTTTAACAGTTGAGTTTTCAATTCAACCGCAGCTGAAAGATACTTGCTTGGCAACAAAATATTCGTAGCAAAGGTGATATGGAAGTGATGGTGGCAACAGAAATAATAGTGGCAAAGCAACGAAAGTAAAACGGCGAAAGTAAAGCTATTTGTGACTAGCAGGATTAAAACATTGTAGGCTAAGGAGATGGATGGTGGGTCATGGATGAGAGATATCATGTATTTAACATGGGGCAAGTTACATAGAAAAGTAATGATCATCTAGGCATATATCAAACATTAGGCATGTATCCCGAGGTAGTTGTGCGTGCTTGCAATAAGAACTTGCAGACCATCTTTTGTCCTACCATCCCGCTATCAGCGGGGCCAAAAGGAACTTATGGAGATTAAGGTGCTCCTGCCAAAGAGCACCGGAACAAAGCATTAACAATCAATGGATACATGGAATCCTCAAACTACACCACATCCCCTTGGTGTCCCAAGCTCTCACCATTGGGATCGCCGGTTCGGGACTATAATAGGTGCATACTACTCATAGATAGGATCTAGAACACAAATATATTCATGAAAACATAAGGTATTCTGATCTGAAATAATGGCACTCGGTCCCAAAGTGACAAGCATTAAGAGTAAAAAGTAGTATCAAAGCTCATAAACACCATAGTAGATGATAGGCAACATGCCCCCAACAATCTGAAGAACTATTACATGATCTAACTCATCCAACCTCTCCCATCCCCTTCACCTACAACAGGGAATTACTCACAAATGATGGGAGAAGCCATGGATGGATGATGGAGTGGTGATGGTGATGACGATGGCGAAGATTTCCCCTCCCTGGAGGAAAAAATAGCCTCCATATTAGCTCTCCTAAAGAAGAACCGAGGGTGGCGGCGGCTCTGCGTCCAGAACTTGCAAAACGACTTCTGTTATGGAATTTTCTCATTGTGGGTAAAAATAGGAGCCAAAGTAGGGCACTAGAGGGGGTGGGGCCCACCCAGGTGGCCTCCCGATGCGGCCAAGGGGCAGGCCGCGCCAGCATGTCGCCTAGGGGTCCTGTGGCTCCCCTCTGGCCCATCTTCTGGCCCATGGTCCCTCCCGGTGCGGGGATTTTCTCTATTTTTTATGGGAATTTTTTGGGACGTCTAAATATCCATTTTCCTGCACACAAGAAATCCATACAGACAGCTCGTGAAAATAGCGTCAGTCCGGGTTTTCTTCATTCAAATCATGGAAGAATGAGGCTAAAACAATAGGAGAAGTGTTTGGAAAAGTCTGTACGTTTGAGACGTATCATCGGGTGCCATGGGAAGATGCTTGTAAAGGCCAGTGGGGGCCTTGCCGCCCCATCTTCGCCTTGATCTTTGTTTTCCTCGGGGCTCGGGATGAGCCCAGTAAGGAGTTGCAAGCGTGGGGGCCTCTGCTGCGTGTGCCTAAGTTAGGGGAACTAAGGACCCCCAATCCTTAGTACACCGACAGTAGCCCTCGGGCCTGGGCCATACCCGTGCACGCAATGTTGTTGGGCTAGGCCCATGAATAGTGCACGGGCATGCACGGCCACGCTCCTCAGTAATGATGGTCTTGCTGACCGGTCCCACAACGCGCATTTACGATGGGTTGTGGGAGAGGTGGGGCGCGGCAGCTGCCTCAACCGGGCGTGCTCTGGAAACCCTGTCTAGCGAGGCCGGGGTGTGACAGCCCCAATGCATTCCCTCCCCCCTCTTGTGATTTCTTCTCTTGTCTGGCAACCTTGCTATGATGATCCAGTGGTATCAGTAATGATATCTTCATTTCATGTGCACCATGGCATCATGCATAACATCTTTTATCTTTTGTCTTGTGTTGCTTGTCTTGCACCTTGGTCTTTGAGTGGGGTGCAATGTGTGAGAGTGGCATGTGATGGTTATGTGATGTGGGTGCAACAAGATTCATCTCAAAACCCCTTGTTGCACCATGATTTCAAAAACTCCCTCCTTTCCAATTGGATTGAGGCAGATTTCTGAGTTCCTGTTTTTGCCCCAATAAAATGTTCCTCCTCTTCTAAAAACATTCTCATTAATTGTGGGGTGCAACACTCTTTTCTTTTAATTTATTTTCCTTTTGTTTCTATTTAAAAACAGAGCCGAGTTCAAATCAAAGTAATTTATTTTTGTTCTTATAAAATACCCTACTTATTTTTATAAATTGTGGCAGCATTTTAGGAGCCCAAAGATAATTTTATTTTGTCAAAAGCCCTTTTCTTTTGGCCCTTGTAATATTTGAAACAAAACCCGTCATGTTTTATTTGCAAAAAAATTTACTAGAGAGAGAGAAAGAGCGGCCCATGTTAGTTTCATTTTGGCACAGATCCCACCAACGCGTCCTCTTCTTCCTCGCATGCGTCACCTCTGTACGACAGCAGATCCACCATCTATCCCCCTCTCCCTCGATCGGGTGGCCACCAACGCGAGCCTCGAGGCTATATGTAGCCCCAGCCGCGACCTCTCCAACCCTAGCACCCTATTCCCCTCCTTCTTTTCCCGTTGCGCCGTCAGGAAGCCTCCAGATCGACCCCGTCGCCATGGAGACCTTCAGCCCGAATTCGACGCCGGCGTAGGCCATGTCTCCCTCCTTCCCTGACCCTACCAGGAGCAAGAGGACGCCACGGGCGTTAAATTTTCATGAAGATCGGCGCTAGGAGCTTCTTCTCTGACATCCACGACGGTCGGCTTCTTCCTTGACCTCCGGCGAGCTTCTTCCGCACGAGCTAGTCGCGTTTCACCTCTCCTGTGTCGGATCTCCTTCTCTGACACCTAGGTGACCCACAACCCATTTCTCCTTCGCTTCCCCTCTCTGTTAGCTGCGTCAGGGCAGTGATCTTGATGCCTGCCGGAGTTGCACCGGCAGGTTGATGTAGCTGCAGCCGCTGCATGCCGTTGCTTGCGTGTGCATGCGTGCGTGCATGGGAGTAGCCCCTCTGCATTGTGGCGTGATTCCCCTTGCGCCACACGTAGTATAGCACAGCGTAGTTCCCAGCGTAGACGCGGGCGTATGTGCGTGAGTGCACCGGTGTGCATCCTCGCCAGTGCCTCTCTTCCAAAGCAGGGCAAACATCCCCTTTTCCATGTTTACCTAGAGTGGTTCCCCCTCTGGGACAGAAGCACCGCACAAGCTCAGCTGTCTTTGTTCCCACATGTAGACCGGCAGGTCTGGGGTTCGAGACCCAGCGCCCCCTTTTGTTCGGTATTTTGACTTGGTAGTTTTTAGCGTCATCCCTGTGTTTTTTGTCTTCTTGAAATTCTCCTCTGTTCAACTATTCTTATTCTTGGTTTAAGGTCAACCGGTATCAGAGGACGTTGTCGTTAAGATCTACATCGAGGTGATTGCCAAGGAGGCTAGTTGCACCGTAGCGGAGGAGGAGTAGGCACGTCGCACCCCATGGACTCCGGCAAGCAGGTCGTCCAGGAGCCAGCCCAGGACATGGCACCCGACGTTGGAGGTGTCCCTGTTGCTAGGGTTCCAGGGTGAACACGGCCATTGTGCTCCATGCCGCCCGTACAAGCGGTACTATCTCATTGTCAACGACAGAGACGCCCTTGAGCCAGTACTTGTGGTTGGGCGACTTGGAGTTTATCTTCTTCCCTAGTGATGCCACCTTCAAGGCCTTCTCCGAGGGGGCGGTCTTAGACGAGGCAATGGCCACCCCTGGAGGGGAGGTGACTGTTGATCCGTTCGATGGGAGGGATGAGCCCAATGAGCACGCCATCTTGGCATGTTTAGGCAAGGATTTTCGGCAGCTGCAGGTGCACTATGCTAGGCACTCAAAGAAGATGGACGTCGAGACGCTCTCCTCATGGTCGCCAAAGACAGATTCTAGGAGCTCCACACCAAAACGCACATGTGGTTTGCCGCGGCCCGCAAGGAGTTTGGCGAGCAACAAGTTGCGCTCAACTTGGCCGAGGCTAACCTCATTAATTGGCGGGACGAGGCTGATAAGACCTAATGGGAGATCGACGAGGATATCTCCAAACACTACCTAGAGTTGAAGGCGCGCAATACCTCCTTGGACTGTTAGGAAGAAGAGCTCATACCCCGGGAAAAAGATCTTGTTAACAAGCTTGGAGTCGATCTAGGCAAGCAGGTCCATGTCTTGTATATGAAGCACAAGGCCATGCTAAAGAAGAAGGCCATGGAGTATGTCAGCAAGCTCTAGGAGGTCGTGAGAAACACTGAGGCCGCCCGATTCGCCAAGGTTGAGCTGGAGTACAAGGTGCAGTGGTTGGAACAGGACCTTGTGGCATCCGGGCGGGTGATCTCAGAGCTAAAAGAGAGCGTCCAGAAGGATGCCCATGCCTTCGAGGACTCGCAGGTTGTGCTCATAGGCAATACCAAGGACCTGGAGGCCGCAGTGACTACCTGCTCTGACTTACTCATGAGGGAGACCGACCAGGAGGGGATCCTCAAGAGTGCTCAAGCCAGGGAGCACAGCCTTCTGCAGGAACTCGAGAAGGAGAGGGTGTTGGTTATCTCCACCGTGCATTCCTACAACTTGTTCGAGGGGAATGTTCTCTTTTGGACGAAACAGCTTGTCGACCTTGCTGAGAACCTTTGTGCCCAACTGATGAAGATGGGCCTGCGGGAGTATGCCTTCCCGAGCGACGACCCAGAGCCAGCGAGCGCGAGGTTGTCCCTCTTCTTCGGGAAGCTCGTACACTCCTTGGTGAAGTACGAGGAGGAGCAGGCAGACAACTTCGTGAAGAGCTACCGCGAGCATTGTCGTGGAGCTGTCTGCAGGGTTCTGCTAAAGGTCGCCTACCACAACCGCGGCGTCGACCTGTCGAATGCCATGTCCAAGCTGTTGAAGGGCCTTGACACCAGCGATCTTGACATGCTCTTTGCCCCTATCTCCTCCAATGCCGGCTCTACGACTTGGAACCGCTAAGTGTTTATTCCTGCAACATTTATGTAAAGGGGTGTCTTCCCAGGATTAACACTGTGAAATTATATTCGTTCGTAACGCACTTTGCTTTATCAGCGTGTATGCTTCTTTCCTTTCAGAATTATCATAAATTTGTGTGCTTGGTCAAGCCCTACACATTGCCTAAAATGCTCGCCAATGTGCACATCTTGTCCACGTGTACCTTTTTGGGACGGATCCCTTGTACCCCTAGGGAATGTCGCTGCCGGAGAGGCCACATTGCGGTCTGTGATGCACCTGTTTGGCATGTTGAGCGGACTCGATATATCCAACGAACACGCGGATAGTTCGGCATGGATCCCGAGCGTGTAGGTCTTTTCATACAAACAATGATTTTTTTTCAAGAAAAGATCGCAAAAAAGGCTTTTATATAGTATTCATAACTTAGTTTTGTGAAGCGGTCATTCTGTAGCTGTCCGTGTCACCACCATTCTCCTTCCCCCGGTAAGACTAGTACACGGGGGTCCCTATCCTCCTTTAAGGAGGAAGGAAAGGAAGGAAAATGAGGCTGTTAGGGACGGTAACGTTTTATGCGACTTCCTCACACAAGCGGCAAACGACCACAATATTCCATGTAACTCATATAGGATTAAGCGTGGACTTTCAACGAAAGGTAGTGGGATACTTGGCTTTACACATGGGGTGCACCCTCGTCACCAACCTTCGTACAAGGGACTACATGCCTTGGATGGCGACCCTACCGAGAAGGGGCTGCCGGGAGGTCCAGCAACCGTGCCCATCTTGGACGTTTCTTGTCGGGATGCTTGCCATTGTGCAAGTCTAGCACCTAGGTGTCGTCCATGGTCCTCGGGCGGGTTGTCCCAGGCCTAACGACCCGCCCTGCCTCGGTAGGACTTGACGGCCTCATTCCTCTTGACCCTTGGTGGCAAAATTTTCTGGTGAGACATTAACGGTTGCGCTCCGTTCAGCGGTGCGCTTCCCGGATTCGTCGTGATTGTTGCTAGAGATCTCGGACTTGCCTTTGGCAGGAGTGGACGCCTTTTCGACGGATGTTGCGGCTACTTCTCATCAGATCTTGGCGATGCAAAGGATTGCGTCTTTCTTGTCTGCATGGACGGTGATGATGCTCATAAGCCATGGCATCTTGTGTGTGTTGTAGGCATGGTGAGACGCTGCCATCACCTTGGTCAGTGCGGGACAACACAGAATTCCATTGTACCGAAATGCGATCTTGGTAACATCGAAGGTGACCTTCTTTGTCCTGAAACGTAGCTCGCTGCCGAATGTGACCGAAAGGGTTATCTTGCCCTTCGGCTGAAACCTCCCCCATCCACACCTCGGAAGGAGTCCGTGGGTTTAAGGAGTCCATGGGTTTAAGATCACGTCGGGCGATATCAATTTCAAGCCGGCCCCACTATCGACCAACATCTTTGTGACACTGAGGTTGTGCACCGTTGACGATACCAACAACGGCACACACCCGACCGTGATGACGTGATGAGCGTGGTCCTTAGCGTCGAAGATGATGGCAGTGTTGGACCACTTGAGAGGCCTCCTTGCTTCTGCTGCTCACTCTGCCGAGTTGACTCCGCGACCCATTTCCTAAGCTCCTTGTGGGAGAAGTGAAAAGATGTGCCTGCGTCAACACACATGGCATCTATACCCTTTTGGAACTCATGTTTGTCGGACTCGTCTCCATCCTTGTCATCATCACTTCCTGAGTGGTTGTCTCGCCTCCTGGCGGGCTTCTCCTTCTATTGCTTGGCCTTGCAGCAGCTGCCACCTTGGTCATGGCGGTTCTTGTTGTCGGACCCATTCTCATCGTCTCGGCCCTTCTCCTTGTCGTGCCTTTCGTACTCTTGCTTCTTCTTTTCAGCAAGTTGTCATACTTGGCAGCACTTGTTGATGTCGTGGCCCTTGGGGAGGTGGATCTTGCAGTAGGGCTTGCCGATCTTCTTGCCACCCATGACTTTGCGTCCCTGGAGCATGCGGCAACATCCTTGTCGCGCTCCTCACGCTTGGACTTCTTATCGGTGTTATGCTTGCCGGAGCTCTCAAGAGCCACCACTGTTTTCCCTTGTGCTTCTTGTTGCGCTTGTGTCCTTTGTTTGATGAAGCCGATGTGCCCCGTTCTCGTACTCCCCCGTGAACCTTCTTCCCTCTTCAGCCCGTCCGCACTTGTTGGCCAGAGCGTAGAGCTCGGCGACATCCTGCACATTGCGGATGCTAGTCTCTTTGCGCATGCAGCAATTGCATACGTTCGTGTGGAACGCGGAAATCACTAAAGCAGGGTGGATGTCTGGGATATTGTGCTGCACGGGGCTGAATCTCTGGATGTCTTTCCGGAGGGTTTCGCCATCCCACTGAGGCAAGACGTGCGGATTGCTGGGCTGCGATGGGAGCTTGTGGCCCCCATAGTTGGCCCCAATGAACTAGTTGCACAAGTCCTCCGAGGAGGAGATGGATCCCTCCGGTAGGTTCATTAGCCAACTTCTAATGTTGGGTTTCAGCGCCATCGGAAAGTAGTTGGCGAGAACATTCTTGTCACGTCCCCCGGCAGCCTGCATCGTGATGGTGTAGATGCCTAAGAACTCTGATGGGCTGATGTCGCCGTCATACTTGTCTGATAGTTCTGGCCTGCAGGTCATGCTAGAAGGCGAGTGGACTTGTCGTAGCTCACAGGTGAACACTGGGCATCCTGCCACATAAGGCAAGCTACCGGGTGCCCCGGGCGTGGGTTCATCGACGACTGGGTCCACACGACCATTGGATTGATGGTGTGTCTCACGGCACCTCTCGACTGTGGTACACACGTCTTCCTTGCTTTGCTCCTTCAACACTTGATGTTGATCCTGCTTGAGTCGCGGGTCCATCGAGGCTTGGGACACCTCGTCTTATTCATCGGACTAGTGGGTTGTTTTCTGTCGTCGTGGGGGCAATTGCACCATGGGGGCCCCATTGATGTCGAGTCCGATGATGGGCCCCGCAGGGGTCGCGCGCCGTGCACGTGAGGAACCCGCCGCGTCCTGCTTGTCCTTGTTGGTAAACCTCAATAGTCTCTAGATGGTCACCTTCTAGTTCTCCATGAACTCTGGCGCATGCGGAAGTTCAGCAGCATCTTAGCGTGCGCTAGAGCTTCCCCCGTGGTTTTAGGGACAGGGTGGGCCAAGGCGTGGGTAGCGCTCTTACTCCGAGCAGTGCGAGAAGGGGCACTCTCCCATGCCGTCGTCTGCCAGCGGCCCTCACCAAGGGGAGGTGGATGAACGTGGTTTTGCGCTCCTTGCGTAGGAGTCTTATCTGCATCCCACGGGCGTAGGTAACAGTTGTCTATGGAGGGTCGCGGAGCCGTTTCTACGGCCACGCATTACCCTCGCGCCATTGGAGCAGCTTGCGCTAACACGACTATGGGGTCCAGGCTGTGGCCCGCCAAACTACCCACAATATTGTGGCTATGTTGAATAATGTGATGCACCTGGTGAGCACCCTAGCCCTCGTTGCCTGTTACGTCCAACACGGACAACTAGGATGTCGAAGGGGCGGCCGTCGTGTCACCCCTGGTCTTCTTGGGCGCCATGGGTGCCGAGAAAGGCATGTGGAAATGCTGGTGAATATACGCGCACAGAAAGGTCCCCTACCTGGCATGCCAAAGAAGTCGGGGGAATGGACCCACGATGATTTATGGAACCCTTGAGGCCCCTTTTTCCAGTTCTATAGGGAGTCTCGGTGCACAAAAGGCATCAGTCAACAAGGCCATGTGCGAGGGAATTTATACACGTTCGGGAGCTTGGAAGCATGACACCCTACATCTTGTTGGTGGTGGTTAATTGGCTGGAAATAACCACAGCAGCGCAGTGGCCCGGCAAGGATGCTGGAGGACTCAGCCACTCGTGCGATTAAACAGATTGTCGAACTTGGTAAAGGTATCCAAGGACCTCCTTTTATAGGGCAAAGGGGTTACCACAGTGGCTGTAACGGTCATTTTACTAGGTGCACAGTATGCACTAAAGCGATTGGAATGCTTGCCAGAGTGGATTGTGGGAAATACCTAACTCTCATGGACTGGGACAAGCACATTAAATGCTCCATGAGGTGGCGCGCGGACGGTGTCTCCCGACAAGGATTGCCTCTCTCTCTATGTCATTCGACCAGCTACCTCTCTGCTCTGCTGCCACGCCGCAGGACAGGTGTCACCGCGACTGGGACGCGCCCGCTAGTACGGACGCCCGCCTACCCACCCGCTCAACACCTCGGTCAATGTAGTCAATCATCCCTTGGTGAGGTAGAGTGGTGGCTTGGCACGATATTGTCTTGCCGGGCGCCATCAGCGGATGCATGTATAGGCCGGTGGGGGCCTTGCCGCCCGTCTTGGCCTTGATCTTTTTTCCTCGGGGCTCGGGATGAGCCCAGCAAGGAGTTGCCAGCCTGGGGGCCGAGGCTGCCCTTGCCTAAGTTAGGGGAACTAAGGACCCCTCTTCCTTATTAGACCGACCTCACCAAATATATCTCTGACCTTCTTAGTAGCGTAATTAATTTCAGCATTAACTGTATTCAAGAAAGGTCTACCAAATATAATGGGGAAAAGTTATCTTGTTTTGAACCAAGTACTAAGAAATCACTGGGATATTTGATTTTTCCACACAATACATCAGTATCTCTAACAATCCCAAGTGGCGATATAGTATCTCGGTTTGCAAGTTTAATAGTAACATATATGTCTTCAATCGAAATGGGTGCTATATCATGCACAACTTCTATGTACAATGTGAAAGGTTTAGCATTAATGCTAGCACCCAGTTCACAAAGGCCATGGTAACATTGTTCTCCAATCCTAACCGAGATAACAGATGTGTCTACTACTGGTTTATTTTTATCAAGTTCATCTTGTTTATTTCTAACAAGCTTCGCAATGCTAGCAGCTTCATCATAGAGGTAAATAACTAGACGATCAATGTTATCAACTAAGAGATCTTTAACCATAGCAACCTTAGGCTCAACGTTTATTTTCTCAGAAGGTTCAAGTGTCCTAAGATGACTTCAATTAACCACTCTTGAAGCCCTAGCATGCTCACTAATCTTATCAGGAAAAGGTGTTTCTCAATGTAAGCAATAGCAACAACTAGATCCACATGGTTAATAATTATTTCTTCCTTCTTTCTTTGAACAAGTTCATCATGTAATTTTTCGGTAGGAGGATGGAATTTAAACCACTTCTTCTTGGGGAGATCAACGTAAGTTGAAGAGTTTCACAGAAGGTAGCTACTATCTCAAGATCAACACCATAATTGTTTCTAAACTCATAAAAAGAAGAAGTCTCCATGAAAGATTTAAAATAATCAAAATTATATTTTATGCCTGATGCCTTATCTCTATCAAGTTCCCAATCTTCATAATTGCATTTAATCTTGTCCAGAATATTCCATCTGAATTCAATAGTCTCCTTCATATAGGAACCAACCGCACAAGCGTCGAGCAATGTTTGATCATCATGAGAAATCGAGCATAAAATTTTTGTTTGTGAATTCTCTTGGGAGCTCATGATTTGGGAAAGTGTGCATCATATATTTTAGCCTCCCCCATGCTTGACCGAAACTTTCTCCTTAACAAGGCCAACAATTATAAATAAAATTCCCTCATGATGAATCAAATCTATAGAATAAAACTTATGATGAACTTCCAATTTCAGGCGATTCCAATCTCACGATCCAATATCATCCAATAGTGTATACCACAATAGTGCTTTTTCCTCCAAACATAAAGGGAAATTTTTGTTCTTAACTTTGTCTCTGGGTAGACCTGAAAGATTAAACAATCCAAAAATCTCATCGACATATATTAAATGATAACTAGGATGAGTTGAACCGTTATAAGCATTAGTCAACAATTTCAGTACCATACCCGAAGGGATCTCATAATATTTTTTCAGTATGTTCAGCAGGTTGAGGGATAATTTCCTCAACTTACATTCGAGGCGAGGATTCTCCGAACAAGCAACTCAAGGGGTGACCGTTCATAGTGACAAGCAATAGTAAATTTCAGAATGTACCAAAAATGTTTCCTTACCAATTTCCACTTACCAAAGGTGCTTCACTCCCCAGCAAAGGTGTCGTAAAAGAGACTTGATCACAAAAAAATATAAGGGATCAATCGTAGTCCTTTCAATAAGTAATAGTGTCGAACCCAACGAGGAGCAGAAGGAAATGATAAGTAGTTTTGAGCAAGGAATTTTGTGCAAGTGTTGTAAGTAACAGTCATGGATAGTTCTACAACAAGATAATTCATAACAAGTGACAAGTAATAATAGCATCAAAGGTGCATCAAGGTATCCCAATCCATTTTTAGCAAAGGACAGGCCAGAAAGTACTCCTATATTAAGCACGTTTTCCATAGGACACATGGTAATATCTGTCTAGTCATGTTCATCATATTGAGTGGATTTCCGTTTGCTACTTTGAGAATTTTATATGTGGGTGGACCGGTGCGAAGGTGATGTTCTAACTTGAGTTTACAACCGACTTATGATTAACTCCTCTCACAAGCATCTACAACTACGAAAGAAGAATTAAGATAAATCTAACAATATCATGAAACATGAGGATCCAAACCATCCCCTTATGAAGCAACACATAAACTGGGGCTTAAGATTATGTCACGCTCGCAACCCATAATCTACTTGTTACTCATCAATGACTTCCCTTAGGCCCATAACATGGTGAAGTGTCAGGTAGTCGACGTTCACATGACACCACTAAAGAAGTAACTACATACATATAATCAAAATATCGAATGAATACCAACTTTATATGATTACCCATAACCAGACTTCTCCCATGTCCGCAGGAACAATAGTAACTACTCACACCTCATCAACATTTTCAACATCAGAGGTATAAGAATAATGATTAAGGATCTGAACATAATGTCTTACACCAACTAATCCAACTAGGAACAACTACAAGATGTAATTAACACAACTAGGAATCCACATGTACCAATCTAAGGTTTTGAGACAAAGACTGAATAGACGAGATGAGCTAGGGTTAGAGATGAGATGGTGGTGGTGAAGATGTTGATGCATATTGGTCCTCCCATGAAGGATGAACGGTTGGTAATGACGATGGCTTTGATATCCCCCTCCAGGAGAGGAATTGCTCCGGCAGAATCGCTATGTCGGAGAGAAAGAGGGTCTCTACCCAGGTTTACGCCTCGAGATGGCGGCGCTTCATCCTGAAAGTTAAGTCTTGATTTTTTTTCTTGGGTAAAACACACCATATAGGAGAAGAGGGGCATCGGAGGGCCAGCAGGGGCCCCACAAGCCATCAGGGCGCCGCCTAGGGGCGCCCGATTGGCTTGTGCCCAGCTGGCTGCCCCTCTCCGGTGTATTTTTGTCCCAATAATTCTCATATATTCTAGAAACATTCTCCGTGAAGTTTCAGGTCTTTTGGAGCAAATTGATTTTTTGCCTTTTTTCACGGTTTCTGGGGCAAGAATTCCAGTTTCCAGATACTTCCCTCTTCGTGATCTTCCTTGCATATTCAGAGAGAAAAGTCATAATAATTACATAATAACAGGAATAATGGACAAGAATAAGACAAATATCAGTAAAGATTCATGATGGAAAATGGACGCTTCACATTCCCAAACGTGCAATAAGCTAGCGTCTCTCCTTGTGTTTGTGGAACACAAGCTTTGCTCATCCCTATAGTTGCACAAGCCACATTATCCGACCACATGTGTTTCTTTATTGCCTTACTCTATATTTGGGATCACTTGATTTGCATTTTGAGTCCTTTGTATTTATTTCAACATTTAGAAAATCTTGGACTTGAATTTCCATAAAACTTTTCCAGTTGTCCTAACCAAGCCACTCGATAAGATTTACTTTGTAGGTGTGAGTGAACAAGTCTGGTACCAATTCCAATATTGTCTCAATTTACATTGAGTGAAATGGATACATCCTCAACTTTGGGAAATGGTATCTTGTTATTTTTTATCTCATTTCCCACTCACATTTACTCGAGTCTTGTGATGGCCAGGCAAAGCACAACTTCTTCGGTCTACAACCACAACGACGAGTTCGATGCCATGAAGAACATCATCAGTGACAAGATGGATCCTCACATGGAGGAGCTCAAGGTCCTCATCAACATGGGCAAGAGGTTTTCCTCATGTTCGACAAGACACTCAAGTGCACATGCTTTGAAGCTTCCATCTCTGGCAAGATCACATCAGCTTCGACAACAACACCGACACGAAGAAATAATGACACCGACATCATAGCGCCCAACGATGAACAAGTGTGAAGGTCACGTGCTAGACACCAACCACCGCTCGATAACTTCACCACCTACCTTGGAATTTTCGCCAAGTGACTACAAGGCATGTTCTCCTTTGGATATGCGGCATCTTCGCCGACAAGCACCTGAAGAGAAGCTTCCCAAGCTCATGTCCACGTCTTCCACGATCTACTACAACTTTGACATTGACTTAGAGATTCCATTCTATGGGACTCATGACCCCGGAGAGTAACTTGAGTGGTAGTGCGAGATGGACACCTACCTCAAGCTAATTCAGGTCCCGTCCAACGATCAAATGAAGTGTGCCACGAGAAACTTCCACGACTACGCGTCGACAAGGTGGCTTCAGACACCTTCGAAGAGCTTCGAGATGAGTTGGTCCAAGATGAAGAAAGCTATACGACAA
This sequence comes from Hordeum vulgare subsp. vulgare, assembly GCF_904849725.1. Classification (NCBI taxonomy): domain Eukaryota; kingdom Viridiplantae; phylum Streptophyta; class Magnoliopsida; order Poales; family Poaceae; genus Hordeum; species Hordeum vulgare. The sequence continues at coordinate 190,776,916 of NC_058522.1, read as the reverse complement.
GAGTTTGTGCCTTCTACATACCCGGAACATGTTCAACGCCAATTGGATAACACCATACAAGGATCAATGCCCCACGGCGAGTACTTCATGGAGATGACGAAAGCCTTGCAACGAGCCGGAGTTGCCGACCCCATTTGGACGAAGTTCCACTTCATGATGGGATTGAAGAACGACATTGCTAAGATTATATTCACCAACACCTACAAGTCTCATGATGACCTCTACTCTGGTTCTCTCAAGGAGGAACAAGAAGTCAAGACCAAGGCTACTCGACCCCGAGCACACTTCGCGACGACCAAGCTACATGACTAGAGCATGAGGACGGTACCACCAAGATGTCCAAGCCCGACGAGCTTGAAGACGGCGCTCCGAAGTCCTACTTCATTGCTATCCCTATTTGTGGCATTGACTATGCCGAGTCTACCACGAATCTTTTTGAAGATGACACGGTGATGACCGCGACTACGGAGTCACTCGACGCACATGCTTTGGAGGCGAATGACAAGGTGGCGATTAAGGATGATGCTTCCATCTTTGGAGGCGAGAGTGATGATGTGCCATCATCGGCCTTCATCCACGAGAACGATGATGCCATGGTTGAGAATGGCATTTTCCTTTCGACCACGACGGCGTTTGGATATGAGTTGAGAGACTTGTGCCACCTTATTGAAAGTGAGAGTGACTTGACCACTAGCCCCATATATGTTGAGTTCCCCAATTCCCATGTGAGGAGAAACAGAACCTCCACCTCTTGAGTGAGACGAGAGACTCCACCATATGTGACGTTGAGTACAACTACCTAGAGGGAGGGAGTGACAAACCACCACATAGAGCAAGTGAGGTAGTTAAAATGGCATGTGAGACCATTTTGATTTCTAAAAACTTAACCTATACCTCTATTGTGTCTTCTCCTTTGGTTACAGGTCCCATATACAACAACACACCAGTCCTTGGCGAATTCATCCCTCCTTTGGACAAGACGATGGCCATGGTAGATGATGATGCACCCCCACATAGTTCCATCATGATGAATATGACCATGATTTGGTATTTTCCACCTCACCTACACCACATAAGTGAAATGCAAAAGGTAAAATAGGTGAAGGTGATGCTCTTGTCCCACTAGTGGACTTTCTTGACATTCATTGCTTGCATGATATTTATTACCTTATGGATACTTCACATGCTATGTCTTCTTCATACTTATACGTGTCACCAATTTATGATGCATATGATGACGAGCATGTTGAATTACCTAGTTGTGATGCTAAACTCCATAGGATATCTTGTTAGAACTCTATAGGTTACATCATGTTTGACAATCCTCTTGACCTGTCATATGCTATGCATGAGACCACCCATATTGCATATTTGCAATCTCATCGTACTAACTATGCATATGCCATTAAAATAAACCTAATTTGGAGATATGACATGGATGACAAGCCCCTAGTTATAGGCGTTTGCTTTTTTTTGATGATATCGCCATGCTTCCTTTACATAATTTGTGCATTTTTTCACCTATATCATTCCATTACCACCATGATTTGGATGTGCATTGGTTTGGATGTTGTCCATGCTCTCCGAATTATGCTTCCGCTATTGCACATGAGTTGACCCCCATAGTCCCCTCATACATGTTAGGATATTTTGTTCCATCCCATCGATTGCATGATCCCACTATTTATGTGCACAATAGGATTGCCATTGCTATTAATGATATGCTTGTGCCACATACTTGCTATAATTTGCATCCCACACATGTTGAGCATAATAACGACCATTGCATGATGGATGATATATTCCTATACCATGACTCACATTTGTTTGAGCATTGTGTATCTTGTGCTAACTCTCACGTGCACATACACATCATGACAAATGATGTGTACATTTACCACGCACACACTTTGCTCTGTGTCTCCTTGTGTAGGTAAACATGATTCTTCGTTAACCTTGCAAGCGCAAGAGTTGACAAAAGAGCTCGAGAGAGAAAGGAAGACGTGCGCCACCATGGAGTGCTTACCCTCCACCCACCCTCTTTGCGCAAATACTTCACACATTTCTTCTACATGGCTCTCACATGGCTATGGCTTCTTCCTCATTACACTTATTATGACCATATTGCCATGTTCACTATGCATGGTATGCTCATTCCTATACCTTTGCCATGCATTGGTGACCCATTCTTTGCATCTCATATGATGTACCTTTCTAATCTTCATATGTGCATTTGCAAACTTGGTGGAGATAATTCTTGTCCTTGTTGCCATGTTCCTTTTATGAGCCATTCTATTGTTCCTGCGTGTATTGGGAGAGTCATGTTTACCAATTTCTCTTTGCATAGGACTTCTTGCCAATACATGATGATACTTCGAACATATCTTGTTTTTGTGCTTGCAATATGTCATGCCAATTGTCTATGCCTATTATTTGCTCACATGACATGGTTGTCGTGATTTCCTCTAGTATGCACCATCTTCGCACTACTGGCTTGCACGGAATGATTACTATGCTTGCTTATGTTGCATCACTGATGAATAATACTTGCTCCATTCATGTGGTTGATGACAACCATTGCCATGCTTTGCACATGATTGATATTGCTTATTGTCATATATGTCCATGTGTTGCCTATTTCATGCTAGATAATTTTCCATGTATTTAGTGCAACAATGCTATTAATTTTTCTCATGAGATTGCTCCCATAGCTTTCTCTCATATTATTGGGGCTTTTGACATCTTTCATGTGAAGCATGCTTTGTCTTCCTTCCTTCCAACATATGCCTAGTGCCATGACTATAGCCATTGTTGCATCATATTATTCATGCACTTGTGATCCTAATGGTTATGTGCAAGAGAAGAGAACCATCATGATGGATGATGTGTTTGTCTACCATGCACATACATTCTTTGTTTTATTGTGTGTCTGTGTAGGATACGTAGACTACATCTCAATTTCTACTTCACATGAGTCGACCATTCGAGCTCTTGAGAGCGAGCCATGCTACTCCTATGTACTTCTACATCGCACTTGCTTGCGCATCGGCATTGTGATGGATGCACAAGCTCACGCTATTGAGGTGACATCCTTCTTGATAATGGATATTGTGGATCAATCTACTTGTGTTTCTTGCACCATGATATATATTGTTCATCTTGGACCACTTACTTGTACAGTTGTTAGAGATCTTTCTTTCACTCATGATAGCCATCGTTCCATGCCTCATGACATATATGCATTGTGTGTTGCATCCAACTTGTGGATTGTTTTCTCTTATCATATACTTGGTTGGAACAATGTCCATTCTTCACTTTTCCCATGACAATTTGCTTTCTACATGCTTGACTTTCTTGCCTCCCACCAAATGACAAATTGCTCTTTCTATTGTGTTGAGTGATACACCATCTTCACTACACCAAGTGCACATTATGCTTGGATTCATTTTCACTTTGGATTGCCCCATGTGTATAAGCACTTCACTCTACTTGTTGTTGTGAATTATTCCTATGCCTACCATAGACCATTCATTGAGCACGTTGTGCATGCTTGCTATGACCATCAGGTAGATGATTGCTATCTTGTCACACATATTTGCATCCCTACCTCACCTTTGCTCAATTGTGCCCATATTTACAATGATTGCGGTCAATTTGCATGCTTACATGCCATGGCACAATCATATGCATAGTTCCACACTTGTTCCGTGATTGACCACTTGAATGCTTGGATATGCTCTAACACTAACCACATTTGTTTTTCCAAGTGTTTGTCGTATTTTCTCCTTTCACGGGAATTAATAGAAGGTGAGACATTGGAGAGTGTTCCTTTAGTGCTTGATGATGATGAGTGTTTGGTGATCGTCCACTTATACACGGCGACACCATCTCCTTCCCATGGTGATTTGGATTTTGATCCGAGGTCGGATGTTTCCCAAGGGGAGGGGATGCTACGGAGCATCCCACTGACATCACCATGGCAAGAGTCCCTTTGCCAAGTGAGACGTGCTACATCTTCTTTATACATCCAAAGAATCTTCTCCTTTACATGTGTCTGCTTGTGCCCCTCAAGGATGGTATACTACTTGACACTCTTCTCGTGTGCATGCATAGGTATTGTTGGAGCTTCATGGATGACAACGAGGACTGCCAGCACCTACGTACAACTACACCGTCCGCGACCCCGTTTTCTTTGTGTTCTTGAGGAATCTCTCTCCAAATAATAAAAGATTCACCCATATCACCCATGAACACTACAGGAATCACCTTCTTTGCCGTCTGCCATCACAGACGGCAAAGACAGTATCCCTGACGGCAAAGATTGTCACGGCCGGCAAAATTTCTGCGTCAGCCTACGACGGCATAGGACCTTCTTTGCCGTCTGCCCCCCCCCCCCCCCCAAAGCGGACGGCAAAGTTCTTTGTCGTCAGCTTTCATTAGGAGCAGTCCGCAAAGCTTTTGAGATGGCACCCAACAGGCGTTGCCTCCGTTAGGGGTTAACGGAGCCTTTGCCGTCTGCCTGCCCGTCAATCCTTGCCGTTTGCCTCCCCGTCAATCTTTGTCGTCTGCCTTCTACTCCCCTCCCCTCCCCTCCATCTTTGCCGTCTGCCTCCAGGACAATCTTTGACGTCTGCCGGGTCCTCCCCTCCCCCCTCTCTCCACTCTTTGCCGTCTGCCTTCTCCTCTGTGCCCTCTTCTTTGCCGTCTGCCCCCCAGGAAGCGGACGGCAAAGAGACTATATGACCAGCTGCTACTGCCCAGGTTGCACAGCTGGGCGCCACGTGGCACCTTTGCCGTCGGCTGGCTGACGGCAAAGGCCTTTGCCATCAGCTGGTAGACGACAAAGAGCCTATATTGTCACATTTTTATTTATTTTTTCTATTTCACAGCACATATACATATAATTCATAGCACATATATCATAAATAGATCACAACACATATATGATATACATATAAAGCTCATGAATGCCATTTGTTCATCAACGTACATCCCATATGTCAAAAGAACCAACACATACAAAGTTTCATCCATATATACATACATATAGTTGCACATATATTGTTCATCAACACATACAAAGAACCAACACATTGTTCATCAACTCAAATAAAAACGGAAACTAAAGCACTCCAACGCCAGCTTCCATGCATGTAGTACATCCAATCTGCAAAATGGGAATAAGAAAGTCAGAAGAAGAAGAACAACAACATATATATTACAAATAAGCTAAATTGAAGAAGAAAGAGAAGAAGCAAGAAGAGAACAAGGAGAATAAAAACAAGAAGGAGGAGGAGGAGGGGAAGGGGAAGGAGAAGGAGAAGGAGGAGGAGAAGAAGAAAAAAGAAGAGAAGAAGAAGGAGAAGAAGGAGGAGAAGAAGGAGAGAAGAAGAAGGATGGCTCCTTCTCCTTCTTCTTCTCCTCCTTCTCCTTCTTCTTCTCTTCTTCTCCTCCTCCTCCTTCTTCTTATTCTCCTTCTCTTCTTCTTCTCTTCTTCTTCTTCTTCTTCCTTCTCCTTCTTTTTGAGCTAAATCTTCCAATTATGTCATTTTAGAGGAAAACAAGCTAACTATATAACATTCATGAGCTAACCAAGGTTCTTATGCCATTTTGAGCTTATTATGGTATTTTGGAGCTAAATGGGCTAATTATGTCATTGTTGGGTTAATTAAAGCAAGGATAATATGAAAGAGGATAAGAAAGAAAATGGCATAAGAAGAAGAAATCAAGAAGAAGGAGGAGGAGGAGGAGAAGGAGGAGGAGGAGAAGGATAGAAGGTCCTTGGCCTTCTCCTCCTCCTCCTCCTCCATCTTCTTCATCTCTTCTTCTTCTTCTATCTTTTCATTTTGCCTATTTCTTCTCCTCTTCTCCTCTTGTTGGAGCTAAATTACCTAATTATGTCTTTTTTGAGCTAAATATTCCAATTATGTCATTTTAGAGGAAAACAAGCTAAGTATATAATATTCATGAGCTAACCAAGGTTCTTGTGCCATTTTGAGCTTATTATGGTATTTCGGAGCTAAATGGGCTAATTATGTCATTGTTGGGTTAATTAAAGCAAGGATAATATGAAAGCGGAGAAGAAAGAGGAGGAGGAGGAGGAGAAGAATAATAAATCAAGAAGAAGGACGAGGAGGAGGAGAAGGATAGAAGGTCCTTGGCCTTCTCCTCCTCCTCCTCCTCCTTCTCCTTCTTCTCTTCTTCTTCTTCTTCTTCTTCTTCTTTCTTTTCATTTTGCCTATTTCTTCTCCTCTTCTCCTCTTCTTGGAGCTAAATTACCTAATTATGTCTTTTTTGAGCTAAATGGGCTAATTATCCCATTTTAGAGAAAACAAGCTAAGTATATAATATTCATGAGCTAACCAAGGTTCTTATGCCATTTTGAGCTTATTATGGTATTTTGGAGCTAAATGGACTAATTATGTCATTGTTGGGGAAATTAAAGCAAGGATAATATGAAATAGGAGAAGAAAGAGGAGGAGGAGGAGAAGAAGAAGAAATCAAGAAGAAGGAGGAGGAGGAGGAGAAGGCCACGGACCTTCTGGCCTTTTCCTCCTCCTCCTCCTCCTCCTCCTCCTTCTTCTTCTTTCTTTTCATTTTTCCTATTTCTTCTGCTCTTGTTCGAGCTAAATTACCTAATTATGTCCTCTTCGAGCTAAATGGGCTAATTATCTCATTTTAGAGGAAAACAAGCTAAGTTTGCAGGAGAAACTTACCGTAGTGGTCATCAAGGAGGAGAAGCACCACGGTTGCTCGCGCCGGCTTCGTTTGGAGACGGTTGCCCTGGAGAAGGGTCGTGCGATGCCGCTCGGGAGTTATTCTGCAGTAAAGATATTTTGCAATGTCTCAGTTAGCACGATGACACTCAATTATTAATACTAGTTTATAATAATTCTCACCGTGCCAATCGAAGAGAAGACGAGCATCAGCGGAGGGACTTGACCGCTCTTCTCGCACAGACCCTGAAGAATGGGTCGTATTAGTTAGTATTGAAACAGGCATTACACACATGATTTGGCTAATGTGAAAAAAAACATACCACAAAAAGCTCGTACAGGGCCCGTTGACCCGCCTCATTCCGGGCCCTCTCCTCCTCAAGCAATCGTGTCGTGGTCTGGTCCCTCTCATCAAGAGCAGCCTGAAGAGCAGCTTGGCTTCCCAATCTCTCTTTCTCAAGAGCAGCCTGGTTTTCCGCTCTCTCTTTCTGAAGAGCAGCCTGAAAAACCATTCCTCGTTACCACAGTAATGATCTATGGTGACACACATAATGAAATGGATGAAAGTGTTCTTAGTCCGTACAACTAACCTCGATGGCAAGTTCGACTGGCCGTGGACGAGGCGTTATCTCAGGACATCTACTCGACTGGCGCGCCTTGATCTCTGGAAGAGTGAGTGGACAACGTATTATCCCATCTCCAATGGCTATCGAGCCATGGGGCCTCCCGCCACCAGATATCATCACCAGCTCTGGATCCAAAGGTTCCTGGCTAGGGTTAAAGTCATCCCCTTTCGTAGCCTTCCCCACGTCCCTGTATGCCACGAGCTTCTGGTAGGATGATATGTTGGTGAAGTTACTGGGATCATCCAGGTCAGACTCAGAGAATGCCTTCGCCTTCTTGTACGAGGCAGTATGGGCCATGCCATAAAGGTCGTACAAGTGTGGCATCTCAGTCTTATTGTGATGCGCCTAAAAGAGAGGAACAAAATACTAGCATCAAGAATGAATTGCATGAATCATGAAGCAAATCACATACCCAGTTTCGTCCAAACTAAAATAAGCTGGGGCTGCCTTGATGGTGTGGCACACCAACCATTTGGCTACGCCGATCCTTCGCATTCTCGTGGATGGCTCGCCAGCTGCCTGTGCACCACTCATCAACCAACGCCTCCCAACAATCCATCTTATCCGCACACCATCTCGGGGGCACCTGTAAGTTATTAGAAAGAATTTTCAGCGCTACGCCTATGAATGAAATCAAGAAAACTACGTAGAAGGACTTAAGAATAGGTTATTACCTTCATGTATTGCTCCTTCTTCAGAAACATTCCGCGGCAATCCTTCTTCTTCTTCTTAATACCATGTGTGGCATAGTAATCTCGAATAGCCTGTGGCCTAGCCTCGTGGCACAAGTTCTGTAGTAACCGCCTACACTCGACCTCGAGAACCCTGGCCGCCTCCTCCTCATATCCATCCTCACACCTATAGAAGGTCTGCAATCAAACGTGAAAACACCGATTAGTACAATAATTAGGTATATTGTTAATTTTAGATTCTGTAAAAGGATAATTTACCCAAAAGCTCATGATCACCATCTCGGCCCTTGTGTGGCACAAGACACCATCTATAATCTCCTCTGGCGGGGCCTGCGCAGCCTGGTAGTGCTCCCAGGTAAATCCTAGTGTAGGAACCTGACCCTCACCAGGCAACGTGACAAACCCCGGGAAATTTGTCCGGCAAAGCACACCAAGGACGGAGTTCGGCCTGCGGACTCCAAGAGGGTGAACCCATCCCCTGCAGTATGATAAGGTCAGCGCACTAGATATTTGAACAAACTTGAAGGCAAAAGCTAAAAAAAGAGTAAATGTACTTACCTATCTCCTTCAGGTTTAATCACCGGCCTCTGCTCGCGGGTAGCCGGGGCGACCGGGAGATGTGTACTACCACGCTTGTACACGGTGGCCCCGTCCACCTGCACATCGCCCTCACTATCCGTAAGCTCATCCCCACCATCCCCGCCCCCTGAGCCACCCGGACCCTCGGTCCAATCCGGCAACTCGGTACGATCCGTCCAAGGCTCCCATACGGCCCTCTCCACGTCGGGTGAAGCCTCCGGAACCGTAGTCTCCTCCGGCTGCTCCTGGGCCGAATGCACCTCGACCCGAGGCTGCTCCTGGACCGGAGTCTCATGGTTCGAATGCCCGTGAACACCAGGCTCCTGGACCGGAGTCCCCGTAGCCTCCTCCGCAAACGGGTCGACCATACTAGTCCTATGCTCGGGTGAATGAGCTGGTGGTGGTGGCGAGGACGGCTCAACAGTTCTCCTGGATCTTCCGCGGCCACCACTTCTCCCTGTACCCTTCCCCTTCCTCCCTACCCGACCAGCACATCTCCCAGTGGGCAATGCCGCCGATGAAGAAGAACCCCCGGCTGGTGTCGAAAGACTGTCTGCCAAGGCTCTACGGAGAGATAGGGGTGGAAGGGAAGTACCACCCCTCGTGCGGGGCGCCTGGGAAGAACCCGTCGAGCGCTCTGGACCCGCGCCCACCATCTTTCAACACCTGCCATGATAAAGATTAAAATAAATTAGTACAACATAAAAAAATGGAATGACTGACATGAATAATAATATATAGATGAATAATAAAGATTAAAATATATATAATTTAAGTTGTGAATCTTACAAACTAATAATCATCATCAATAAATGCATCATCATCATCACTATCACGCATGTCTTCATGAATGACGTGCTCATCGGGTTCAACGGCGTGAAGTTGTGAAAGGCCATCCTTTAATCGTTGAAGCATTGACAGGTCATCCGCATCAGTAACCTCTACGAGTTCCAGGTCTTCTGGTTCCGACTCAGGGCTGGAGTCGGATTCATTGTGGCTGTCTACTTCCATGTTCTTGGATGACGCATGGCGGTTCTTGAAACGTTTCTTGGAAAGACGTGCTTCTTGGAAGAATTCTCCATCATATGTGTCTGGGTTAATGTGAGGTTCATAATCCTGTTCATTTGGGAGAGGTGGTCTGACATGTGGCGGCACTTCATAAAGAACATACCAACCTTCCAGATTATTATCCGTTTGGCATGCCCACGGTAGAGAGGATGTGCATCCGGAGAACAACAGGGAGGCACTGACGAAATTCCGCATCGGATCCAGAGCACAGCATACGGGAAAACGAACCCAATCGACACATACTCGGGCTGTCCATGGATAATGTTGGACAATTCAAAAGGATGGCGGTTATAAATATGCAAAGACATGCATATTTATAGATGTCGCCCTTTCGAACGGGAGACGCATACTGGTCACGCATACTGATAAATTAATTGAATTACCTAAATCTAGAAAGTTTCATCCAGAAACCGAGCCACGGTAAATGAAGGGGGGCGGGGAGGAGATGAAATTTGTACTGACCCACGAATGCAGGGGCGGAGCTCGTACAACGCACGGGCAGGTCTTCGCACAACAGACCTCACAGCGACGAGACAACTATCACATGTAAATCCTTTGATCAACACAAATATTCCAGTTATGTCATTTTAGAGGAAAACAAGCTAAGTATATAATATTCATGAGCTAACCAAGGTTCTTGTGCCATTTTGAGCTTATTATGGTATTTTGGAGCTAAATGGGCTAATTATGTCATTGTTGGGTTAATTAAAGCAAGGATAATATGAAAGCGGAGAAGAAAGAGGAGGAGGAGGAGGAGAAGAAGAAGAAATCAAGAAGAAGGAGGAGGAGGAGGAGAAGGATAGAAGGTCCTTGGCCTTCTCCTCCTCCTCCTCCTCCTCCTCCTTCTCCTTCTTCTCTTCTTCTTCTTCTTCTTCTTCTTTCTTTTCATTTTGCCTATTTCTTCTCCTCTTCTCCTCTTGTTGGAGCTAAATTACCTAATTATGTCCTTTTTCAGCTAAATGGGCTAATTATCCCATTTTAGAGGAAAACAAGCTAAGTATATAATATTCATGAGCTAACCAAGGTTCTTATGCCATTTTGAGCTTATTATGGTATTTTGGAGCTAAATGGACTAATTATGTCATTGTTGGGGAAATTAGAGCAATTTCAAGGATAATATGAAAGAGGAGAAGAAAGAGGAGGAGGAGGAGAAGAAGAAATCAAGGAGGAGGAGGAGAAGGACTAGAATGTCCTTGGCCTTCTCCTCCTCCTCCTCCTCCTCCTCCTCCTCCTTCTCCTTCTTCTCTTCTTCTTCTTCTATTCTTCTTCTTCTTCTATCTTTTCATTTTGCCTGTTTCTTCTCCTCTTCTCCCCTTGTTGGAGCTAAATTATCTAATTATGTCTTCTTGGAGCTAAATGTTCCAATTATGTCATTTTAGAGGAAAACAAGCTAAGTATATAATATTAATGAGCTAACCAAGGTTCTTGTGCCATTTTGAGCTTATTATGATATTTTGGAGCTAAATGGACTAATTAATTCCAAAAAACTAAATACCAAACATGTGATCTTCTTTTTGTCTTCTCCTCCTCCTATTCTTCTTCTTCTTCCTATTCTTCTTCTTCTTCTCCTCCTCCTCCTCCTCTTCTCCTCTTCTCCTCCTCCTCCTCCTCTTCTTCTTCCTATTCTTCTTCTCCTCTTCTCCTCCTCCTTCTCCTCTTCTCCTCCTCCTCCTATTCTTCTTCTTCTTCTTCTCCTCCTCCTCCTCCTCTTCTCCTCTTCTCCTCCTCCTCCTCTTCTTCTTCTTCCTATTCTTTCTAGTAAGCTAACTAACTAACTAACCTAACTAACCAAGCTAACTAAACCTATCGCTAAACCTAGATAGCACTAAATAGCAAAAAAATAATAAAAACAGAATCTACCACTAAGTAACTAAAAAATAATCTAGCTACCACTAAATAACAAAACAAAATCTACGACTAAACTACCAACTAAATCTACTAATTAACTAACTAAATCTACAAACTAACTAAACTACCACTAAAACTACTAATTAACTAACCTACCAACTAAACTATATATGCCACAACAACTACAATAACAACAACAACTACAATAACAACAACAACTACTACAACAACTATAAAAAATCATGCCGGTAGTTATAATCTAATTCCAAAGAACTAAATACCAAAAAATAAAAAATCAAGGGGGCGGGGGTGGATGGGCTTACCGGCAGTGGGGCTGCGGGGGCGGCGCCGAGGCCTGCGGGGCAGTGGCTGGGCCGGCGGCGCTGGCGGTGGGGCTGCGGCGGCGGCAGCAGGGTCGCCGGGGGTGGGGCAGCGGGGGCGCACCAGGGGCACCACGGGGCGCCGGCGGTGGGGCTTGAGGGGCGGCACCAGGGGGGCGCCGGGGGGGTTGTGGGGCTTCGGGGCGGCACCAGGGGAGCCGGGGGGGTTGTGGGGCTTCGGGGCGGCGGTGCCGGCGGTGGGGCTGCGGCGGCGGCACTAGGGGCGCCGGGGGGGTTGTGGGGCTGCGGCGGTGGCAGCAGGGGCACCGGGGGTGGGGCAGCGGGGGCGCACCAGGGGCACCACGGGGCGTCGGCGGTGGAGCTTGAGGGGCGCCGCCGGGGGTGGCCGGGCAACAGTGCTGGCGGCGTTGGGCGTCGGGGGAGGAGAGAGAGAGGGAGGGGCCGTTTGAGAGAGTGAGAGGGCCGTGGTGGGGGCGGGACAGCCGTTACTAGATTCAAGATCTTTGCCATCTGCTGGCACATGGCAAAGGGGTCTGTACTCTTTGCCGTCTGCTGGCAGACGGCAAAGAAGGCGCCAGCAGACGGCAAAGAAGGGAGTAGGTTGACCTAAGGTTCCCCAGGCCAGATGAGCTTCTTTGCCGTCTGCTGGCGCCTTCTTTGCCGTCTGCCGCGGACGGCAAAGAGCTGACTGCTGGCAAAGACCTTCTTTGCCATTAGCTAGTTCTTTGCCGTCAGTTTTGCTGAAGCTGATGGCAAAGAGTGTCTTTGTCGTCCGCTAGCTGACGGCAAAGAATAGGCAGACGGCAAAATCTCTGATTCCAGTAGTGGAAGGTCATATTCGAGTAAAACCGTACATAAAGGATGTAAGAATCTTGTTAATCAGTTTCACTTTGTTCAGTGAGCATTGATATCTAGGAGCACGGTGCACGTACATTCATGGATCACGACTTGTGAGTTGGGGTCCACACACAAAGAGGAAAGGATGGATGGGTAATCACAAGCCATAGAGAAGGAAGGGAACAAAACATACTAGATCATCCCCATGATGGATGGGATGAATGTAGGCATTTGTCTACCCGTCCGTGGATATTAAGCATGGGACGGTAGAAGCCAAATCTTTATTTGGTAGGTAGACGTGTGTGGATATACGATTCAGCTAGTGGCGCGTGACGATGCAACTTCCCAAGTCACCTTTGAGAGGGCAATGGGGGAGCTTAGAAGAACATGCGTCGTTGTCCATTGCTGGAACTCTCGAAGTTAGAATTTGGAGGAGGAGAATGGATTTGAGTAGTGACGGGGTAATGTGAGGATGCATTTTGTGATGGATTTAGGCCAAGTAGAAGTTAAATAAAGCAAGAGAGGGCAATGCTTTGACGTCTGGCTGTAAAAGAGGTTCTATTGCCTAGCTTGCTTGATGCCGGAGGCAACACATGGTGGGACGAGGGCCTAAGAAAACTCATACTTATGAACTAAAAGACTCCACACTTGGGACAAGAACTCGCATGTCGAGCCTAAGACTCCTAGCCAAAGTCATATATGTGAAGAAGACTATCATCCTCGACGTGGAAGACAAGCTTGAGGGCTACTGATAGTGTCATGGACTAGGGAGTCTTGTCCTACCCTACCTAGTTCGTGGGCTGAACTAACGACCCGTTACTAACGAGGGAATACGAAGGCCTCTAAACATGTGGCGTAAGCATATCATACTTTATCAAGGACCTATTGTGCACACGAAGTATACCTAATAGAATTTGGCATGTAATCCCGCAAAGGAAACCGACCATGGGTGACCATAGATACCCCTGGTGCTTATATAAGCGAGAGGGTTTAGTCTGGAGAGGCATAATCATTCATCGTCATCGCCCCTAGGGTTTAGAGCACAACTTACGACCTTGATGTAGATCAACTTTGTAGCTTGATACACTCATAATTTTAGAAAGAGCATGACGTAGGGTTTTACCTCCCTAAAGGGGGTCTATACCTGCGTAAAAACATCGTGTCCCTTGTCTCGTTTTACCCATCGATCCGATATCAGACCTCATGAACCCTACCCGAGGTGTCCTGGTTTTGATACTGACATTGGTGTTGCATTAACTTATACAAGACTAATCTCACGTGCTCTATGTGGTCCCCCTCATTCCTTGAGTATATAAGAATATCGTCAATAAACACGACCAAAAAATTGTCCAAATACTCCATGAATACCTTGTTCATTATGTTCAAGAAGTATGCTGGGGCGTTTGTCAGTTCAAAAGACATGGCAGTGTACTCGTATGGTCCATATGATGTGAACCATCGTACGTACATCACCATTGCAAGAGCCCATTTGTAAAATGTCACGTTGTAATGTCCAAGATGCTATACTATCTATATTTGCAGACGAGGGCTTAATATGGATAGATACGCATCTCGATGTTTCGCAAGTACGGAAATCATTGAAGATACATTTATGAAGAGATGAGTATATGGATTGGCTTAAACTCGTCGCATGCTAAATTACAAGTCACAAAACATTTAGTCAAACTTCCACAAGATAGGGTTCGCCTACGGACGACATCAAATGATAAAATTGCAATGAGTTTGCCTTGCTATCCCAGGAGACGACCAAGGCCCTGTAACCATCGGGGTACGTCACATACATGCGTCTGCTCTCCTCATCGAACTCCCACTGGAGTTGTGAAGCATCGTATGCCTGTGGATCTATGCTACATCAACTTGTGGTGTTGTATTAGTGTGTGATCCACGTGGACTCAGCAATCTCATGATCAAGACATCATTACTAATTAAGTTAATGGGTGAGGAAATGTTAAGTGGTGAGGTTGCAACAACACTAAGCATTATATGGTGGCTAACTTATGAGAACATAGTTAAAATTGATTGGTCTACGCTTAAACGTTCGAGAGCTAATATTGATCAAGAAGTGATCCTAAACACCTACTTAAGTCACACATAACCCCACCGTGTCCTCAGTCGGCGTAGAAACTGACGAGCAGAGACAATCACGGTTACGCACACAATTGGCAGACTTGAATGGAGTTTACTTCAAGTTCTCTATAACCGGATGTTAGACAAGTTTCCAAGTTGACACATAATCGCGGGCACTGCTTGCTGAAAGATAATAACCCTGCACGGGTGCCCCAACTAGTCCATCACAAGCATCCACAAGTTGTGTAGGAAACCTTGACCATGGAAAACCCATGATCTCCTCGGATTCTTGGTGGAAAACCTCAGCCTTGAGAAAGCCGAAAGTAGCCTCAGAATCCTGATGCAGAAGATATATCGAGAAGGGTAAAAAAAATCCGGCAAGGCCGCCCTACGTAGGGACGTCCCGATAAGAGCCGCGTATCTCGTCCTCGGGACACGTTGGATAAGCTACGCATACGGGTGCCAAATAAAAATCACCCAAGTTGCCCTCGGTTGGCCCCACACAGTGCTCTGGGTAGATCGGGGATTGATTAATTATCCTCGGAGTAGCTATTCCCTATGATTTTTAATTATTAGGTTGTTAGCAAATGGAGTACCAAAGATGGTCTTGCTAGACAAGTTTTAAGCAAAAAAGTTTTATTAACGGGGTCCTCATAACAGCTACAAGCATGTTAAGAGTGCTCAATATGGAACATAACACCGGTAACCGAAACTAGGGAGGCTAAAGAGAAACAAAACACCGAGCAAACGGAGAAGCCTTCCGCCTTTTACCACGTATACTTGTGCATTTAATCAGATAGCATAAATAAGATGATATTCCAAATATCCATGTCAACACATGGATCAACCTGCACCTGCATGCTACGATGTGGAGTGGTTAGATGCTTTATCATGGAATTTTTGGAGGCTTGAAATTCAGGTGGTAGGCAGCGATAATTAATGCTCGAAACGAAGAAACTAAGGATAAAAAAAATTAGAAACGATATCAAGGACAACAATCATCTTGCCTGGAACTATTTCTGGGGGATAAAACTCTTTCTCTCCAGGAACATTCTCAACGGGATCCTCGTACTTGTACTCGACACCCAACGCTACCCATAAGGAAATACAACATCCAATGAACAAACATCCATGGCATGATGCTAAAACATATGATGCATGAATATGATGTAAATGAAGCATGGCAATGCTAAACTAGTCAACTTACTCATGGAATTATTTAGTTTCTACCATTCTGGAAATTACCTCAAGATTAATTATTTGGACATGCAAAAACATTGCAAAAATGCATCATGGGAAAATGATACAAATGCATATAAAGAACATCACAAACCGAGTTACGAATCTCTTGGAACTCTCACAACAAGATACAGAAGCCAACAATGATAAAACATAATTTCAGGTGTCTATGGGAAATTCCTTGGCATCCCAAGTATGCCACAGGATTGGGCACGAAATTCTAGGTGAAATAGGCCTAAAGTTCATGCAAAACAAAGGGATACAACTCTCACAAAGCACAAAACATTCCAACAAGCAATCTGTCCAAAACTGCAACATACCCATATGAAAACTAACAGCTAGAACCACCTATCAAGTTCAACCAAGACATGGATATGAAGCTAACAAAGAGTACAACAACCCCTAACTAAGAGCAACATGGATAGGTTCATGGATCAATGGCAATCAAGCTCATAACATGACAAAAATTATAACACATTAGGACTTCGAGAAAATATTAGTTTTACACCAGCAGACTTATCATGATGGCATGTTGCTAGCAATAAAACTCTATACTGCAGTAACTTTCATGCCATGAAACTTAAGAAGGGATATAGTGAAACAAACTCTACAATTCACTCCCACTAAGTATGACCTGATAATGCACGGAATCAATGATAGCATCCTCTAAACATGGCATGGTGATATAAGTAGATGCTCACACTTTGTCAAATATCACAACGTGAATTCACATTAGTTTACATCAACATGCCATGTTTGACAGGAAGAATAGATAATATGAAAGACCTATTTTGCAAAGAAATGGCACCATCCAACAAAGGGCAACATGCTCTTCAATTCACACTAAAGTGCCAGCACAAAGAACTTGTATATGCTTGGCATTCATGATGGCAACACACCTACTTGAAAGAGTTTTCAGACCTAGTCATATTCAACATACCCAAAAACACCCATATTGAGATGACATGTTAACAGCAATAAAGCCACATATATACAGGGTTTTCATGGCAAATAAAAATACCAGGGCCTAGTACTATCAAACACTCCCACATTCATGCTGACAAGTTTGAAAATGGGTGTAAGGATTGCTCCACACAAAAATAACAAATAGGCATCATGACACATCAACTTGCTCAAAAGACAAAACTAATGGCACCATTGGATTCCTTGGATTTTTTAACGCCAAATTCATATATCATAAGCATTTATTTCAGTAGAAAGATCTCCCACAAACTGTAAGCGAAAATGAATTTAACTAGGAATAACCTAGTATATGCCGGATTTGGCATATGCCCTAAATGGACATGGACAAATTTGGAACCTGCCTGCTACTTCTCAAACAACAGCGCCATAAATTGACACGTTGACGGTGACTTTCTTGCGTTGGTTTTTCCCTTGAAGACGAAAGGGTGATGCAGCAAAGGAGCAGTAAGTATTTCCCTTAGTTTGAGAACCAAGGTATCAATCCAGTAGGAGAGTCTCATCAAGTCCAGCGTACGTGTGCAAACACAAACGAGCTTCCACCCAATGCTTCAAAGGGGTTGTCAATCCCTTCAAGATTGTTTGCAAAGTGAGATCTGAAGGCGGAAATTGCAACGAAGTAAAAAGTGTAAGGCTGAAAATATGGTGTGGATTAGACTCGGGGGCCATAGTGTTCACTAGAGGCTTCTCTCAAAATCGCAAATATCACGGTGTGTGAACAAATTACTATCGAGCAATTCATAGAACCGCGCAAAGTCATGACGATATCTAAGGCAATGATCATACATATAGGCATCACGTCCGAGACAAGTAGATCGATACTTTCTGCATCTACTACTATTACTCCACACATCGACCGCTATCCAACATGCATCTAGTGTATTGAGTTCATGACGAACAAAGTAACGCCTTAAGCAAGATGACATGATGTAGAGGGATAATCTCAAACCAATGATGAAAACCCCATCTTTTTACCGTTGATGGAAACAACATGATGCGTGCCTCGCTACACCTTCTGTCACTGGGTGAGGTCACCGCACGGTATGAACCCAAAACCAAGCACTTCTCCGATTGCAAGAACATAGATCTAGTTGGCCAAACAAAACCCACAACTCGAAGAGAATTACAAGGATATGAAATCAGGCATAAGAGAGATCAGAAGAAACTCAAATAAGATTCATAGATAATCTGATCATAAATCCACAATTCATCGGATCTCGACAACCACACCGCAAAAGAAGATTACATCGGATAGATCTCCATGAAGATCATTGAGAACTTTGTATTGAAGATCCAAGAGAGAGAAGAAGCCATCTAGTTACTAGCTATGGACCCGTAGGTCTATGGTGAACTACTCACGCATCATCGGAGAGGTCATGGTGTTGATGAAGAAGCCCTCCGTATCCGAATCCCCCTCCGGCAGGGCACCAGAACGTGCCCCATATGGGATCTTGCGGAGACAGAAGCTTGCGGCGGCGGAAAAGTACTTTCCATGATCTCCTGATTTTTTGTGGAAGTTTGGGGGATATATAGGCGCAAAACGTAGGTCAAAGGGGCCTCAGGGAGCCCACAAGCCAGGGGGCCGAGGAACCCCCATGGCCATGCCATGAGGGCTTGTGGCGTCCCTGGTGGCCCCTGCCCTGATTCTCCGGCTCCCCGATCTTTTTCTGTTCCGGAAAAAATCTTTTTGGCAGTTTCATTCCGTTTGTGCTCCGTTCAAAATCCTACCTTGAAAGGGGTCAAAAACATGGAAAAAACAGGAACTGGCACTTGGCACTGAGTTAATAAGTTAGTCCCAAAAAATATATAAAAGGCATGCAAAACATCCAAATTTTGACAAGATAATTGCATGAAACCATAAAAAATTATAGATACGTTGGAGACGTATCAAGCATCCCCAAGCTTAACTCCTCCTCGTCCTCGAGTAGGGAAGTGATAATGAATGAATTTTTTTATGTGGGATGCTACCTAGCATAGTTGTCCACATGAATGTTCAGATCCGTAAGATTGAAACAATAGTTTGCTATTGACATGAAAACAACAATACTTCAAGCAAACTAGCAAAGTAATCATGAACTTTCAAAATAACAAGGCCAAGGAAAGTTATCCCTACAAAATCATATAATCTGGCTATGCTCCATCATCCTCACACAACTAATGTAAATCATGCACAACCCCGGTTTTGGCCAAGTAATTGTTTTCGCACTCTTACTTTCTCAAACTTTTTATAACTATCACGCAATACATGAGTGTGAGCCATGGATATAGTAATATAGGTGGAATAGAGTATGGTGGTGATTGTCAGACAAAAATGAGGAGATGGTCACATTGACTCGGCGTATCAAAGGGCTATGGAGATCCCCATTAATAGATATCAATGTGAATGAGTAGGGATTGCCATACAAGGGATGCACTAGAGCTATAAGTATGTGAAAGCTCAAAAGGAGAACTAGTGGATGTGCATCCAACTTGCTTCCTCACGAAGACCTAGGACAATTTGAGGAAGCCCATCATTGGAATATACAAGCCAAGTTATATAATGAAGATTCCCACTAGAATATGGTAGTGACAAAGCAAGAAGCTCTCAATCATGAAGAACATGGTGCTATTGTGAAGCACAAGTGTGGAAAAAGATAGTCGCATTGTCCCTTCTCTCTTTTTCTCTCTTTTTTTTATTTGGGCTCTTGGCCTCTCTTTTTTCTCTTTTTTTGGGCTCTTTGTCCTCTTTTTTTTTATTTCCTAACATGGGACAATGCTCTAATAAAGATGATCATCACACTTTTATGTACTCACAGCTCAAAGCTCAAAATGGTGATGACTCTATAGGAAATGTCTCCGACGGTGTACGGGGATGTGCAACGATCTAGCTTGGCGTATGACATTGAAACATCTCTCTAGCTATCTTACTATCATGCAATGGAAATATGAGAGTGACGGCACAAGTCATGAGACTGAACGGTGGGAGTTGCATGGCAATATATCTCGGAATAGCTATGAAAATGCCATACTAGGTAGGTATGGTGGCTGTTTTGAGGAAGGCATATGGTGGGTTTGTGTACCGGCGAGAATTGCGCGGCTCTAGAGAGGCTAGCACTGGTGGAAGGTGAAAGTGCATCGATACCATGGACTCACATTAGTCATGAAGAACTCACATACTTGTTGCGGAAGTTTTTATTAGTAATCGAAACAAATAGCTAAACGCATACTCCTAGGGGAAGGGTTGGTCAGGTGTTAACCATCGCGCGATCCCGACCTCAACACAAAGGATGACAATCAATAGATCAATTATGATCTGACTTCCTAACATAGCGGTTCACCATACATGCATGCTGCGGGAATTACTAACTTCAACACAAGTACTTCTAGATTCACAACACCCTACTAACATAGCTCTTAATATTACCGAATCCACGTCTCAAAACTAATTGAGAGGAGTCAAGACTTCTCTTTCTACTCAATGCACATGAAGATGGAGGTTTTTGTATCCTCTTTGGGTACCTATCACCTTTGGGACTACTTTCATAGCATAAGCCAACTACTAAATCACACACCCTCGTGCTCTAAAAGATATAAGTGAAGCACATAGAGCAAAAATATCTAGCTCAAAAGATATAAGTGAAGCACTATGAGCATTCTAGCAAAATCACAATGAGTGCATGTCTCTCTCTCTCTAATAGTTGTGCAGCAAGGATGATTGTGACACAACAAAAAGAAAAGACTCCTACGATACAAGACGCTCCAAGAAAAACACAAATCATGTGGTGAATGAAAATATAGCTCAAAGTAATGTTACCCATGGATTAAAGACGAAAGAGGGGATGCCTTCCTGGGGCATCCCCAAGCTTAAGCTTTTTGGTTTCCTTGAATTTTTCTTGGGGTGCCTTGGGCATCCCCAAGCTTGAGCTCTTTCCACTCCTTATCTCATCGTCCATGAGAACATCACCCAAAACTTGAAAACTTCACAACACAAAACTTAAACAGAAACTCGTGATAACATTAGCACAAGAAAACAAACTACCACTTCTTTTGGTACTGTAGAAAACATGAATTCCATCTATATTGGTGTTGGGCTACTGTATTCTCACTTTTCCATGGCTAGTACCCCCGCCGATACTAACCATAGTTTCATCAAAACAAGCAACCAACTCAACAAAAACAGAATCTGTCAAAAACAGACCAGTCTGTAGCAATCTGTATACTTCGTATATTTCTGGTACCTCAAAAAATCATAACAATTACGACTGCCTGGTAAAAAGGCATATAAAACAGGAGCAAAAAGAATCAACTCAAAATCTCTTTCTGAATAAAAATGAAAAATCATCTCGTGAGCGAAAAGTTTTTGTCTTTTTCTAGCAGGATCAAACAACCATCACCAAGACTAGTCATAAAGGTTTTGTTTGGCTCAAACACAAAAAATCACAATTACAACAGAATTATGATGGTGTGGACGCAACAAAACAGAAAGAAAAGATAAATTCATTGGGTTGCCTCCCAACAAGCGCTATTGTTTGACGCCCTTAGCTAGGCATAAAAGCGATAGAATCACGTATCGTCGTCTTTGGTGATCAAACCATAAGTGGCCCTCATCATGGATTCATAATGCAATCTTGTTTTATTTCTAGGAAAGTGTTCCACGCCCTTCCTTAAAGGAAATTGAAATCTAATATTCCCTTCCTTCGTATCGATGATAGCACCGATAGTCCTTAGGAAAGGTCTACCAAGAATAATAGGGCATGCAGGATTGCAATCAATGTCAAGCACAATGAAATCCATGGGTACATAGTTCCTATTTGCAATAATAAGAACAACATTGATCCTTCCCATGGGATTCTTGACAGTAGAATCAGCAAGATGCAAATTAAGAGAACACTCTTCAATCTCATTAAAACCCAGAACATCACATAAAGACTTTTTGGAATCGCAAAAACACTAGCACCCAAATTACACAAAGCATTGCATTCATAGTTTTAGATTTTGATTTTGATAGTAGGTTCCCACTCATCATGAAGCTTTCTAGGGATAGAGACTTCCAATTCAAGTTTCTCTTCAAGAGATTTTATCATAGCTTCGACGATATGATCGGTAAAGGCCTTGTTTTGGCTATAAGCGTGTATAGAGTTTAACATGGATTGCAGCAAAGAAATCCATTCAATCAAGGAGCAACTATCATAATTGAATTCCATGAAATCCATAGTAGTAATTTCATTACTACTCAAAGTTTTAATATCTTCTACTCCACTTTCAATGCTTTTAGCATCAAGATAGATGGACTCCGAATCATTGGGGCACTTTTCAACCAAAGTGGATTCACATCCAGCCCCATAATAATGAGGTCTGACACAAGAAAACAAGGATTCAATGGGAGTCACACCAAGCACTTTAAGATCTTCATGATTCTTATCAAGA
The DNA here is from genome assembly GCF_904849725.1 of Hordeum vulgare subsp. vulgare. Classification (NCBI taxonomy): domain Eukaryota; kingdom Viridiplantae; phylum Streptophyta; class Magnoliopsida; order Poales; family Poaceae; genus Hordeum; species Hordeum vulgare. The sequence goes on along the minus strand of NC_058522.1, from coordinate 190,754,495 downwards.
GAACATGTCTTTTTAAGCCATTCATGTCTAGCACGAATTTGAGCGGTTCTTTCTTGGCACTCAATCATGGAAACACGCATAGCTTTCAAAGTTTCATCCATGTTGATCTTGGGAGGAGCACATCTAACTTTCGAAGGATCAACATCACTAGACATTCTATCAACGCTCTTTGCCAAATCGTCAATTTTGAGTAGTTTTTCCTCTATGGACGCATTGAAAATCTTTTGAGAGTTGATGAACTCTTTGATATTACTCTCTAGATCAGAGGGTAATCTATTGTAATTTCCATGAGTATTGTTGTAGGAGTTGCCAAAGTTATTAGAGGAGTTACTAGGAAAAGGCCTAGGAACATAGTTTCCTCTAAAAGTGTTGTTGTTGCCAAAGTTATTCCTACCAACAAAATTAACGTCCAAGCTAGTGTTGCTACTCTCAATCAAAGAAAACAAGGGCATATCATTAGGATCCAAAGGAGCACTTCTACTAGCAACCAAATTCATTAACTCGTCCATCTTAGCACTCAACGAGTTAATTTCTTCTATAGCGTGTACCTTCTTACTAGTAGTGACCTTTCAGTGTGCCACTGAGAGTAGTTCGTCATGATGTTGTCTAGGAGCTTTGTGGCTTCCCCTAACGTGATTTCCATGAACGTTCCACCTGAGGCGGAGTACAAGATATTTCCAGAAGCGAAATTCAAGCCAGCGTAAAATATTTGAATAATCATCCAAAGACTCAAGCCATGAGCGGGACAATTTCTAATCATCAATTTCATTCTCTCCCAAGATTGTGCAACATGTTCATGATCAAGTTGCTTGAAATTCATGATATCATTACACAGAGAGATGATCTTAGCCGGGGGAAAATACTTGGATATATAATTGATACTATTTTTGGGCAAAGAAGAAAACCAAGTTTTTGCGCGATCTCGCAACGAGAAAGGAAAAAGCTTCAATTTAATCACGTCATTATCCACATCTTTCTTCTTTTGAATATCGCAAATCTCAATGAAGGTATTGAGATGGGATGCGACATCTTCACTAGGAAGGCCGGAGAATTGCTCTTTCATAACAATATTCAGCAAAGTGGCATTGATTTCGCATGACTCCGCACTAGTGGCGGGAGCAATCGGAGTACTAATAAAATCATTATTATTAGTATTCGAGAAGTCACAAAGTTTTGTGTTTTCATTCATGGTGACTTCGGCAAGCAAACAGGCACACAAGCGAACAAAGAGCAAGCGAGAAAAAGGGCGAACGAAAAGGCAAATGGGTGAAGTGGGGGAGAGGAAAACCGGAGGCAAGTGGCAAACAAAGTAAATGCAAGAGATGAGTTTGCGACACCTACTTGGATGAGTTCTTGACTTGACCTTCCTCCCTGGCAACAGCGCCAGAAATTCTTCTTGCTACTTCTCGAACAACAACGCCAGAAATTGACACGTTGACGGAGACTTGCTTGCGTTGGTTTTTCCCTTGAAGAGGAAAGGGTGATACAGCAAAGGAGCAGTAAGTACTTCCCTCAGTTTGAGAACCAAGGTATCGATCCAATAGGAGAGTCTCTTCAAGTCCAGAGTACCTGCACAAACACAAACGAGTTTGCACCCAACGCTTCAAAGGGGTTGTCAATCCCTTCAAGATTGTTTGCAAAGTGAGATCTGAAGGCGGAAAGTGCAACGAAGTAAAAAGTGTAAGGCTGAAAATATGGTGTGGAGTAGACCCGGGGGCCATAGTGTTCACTAGAGGCTTCTCTCAAAATAGGAAATATCACGGTGGGTGAACAAATTACTGTCGAGCAATTGATACAACCGCGCAAAGTCGTGACGATATCTAAGGCAATGATCATACATATAAGCATCATGTCCGAGACAAGTAGACCGATACTTTCTGCATCTACTACTATTACTCCACACATCAACCGCTATCCAGCATGCATCTAGTTTATTGAGTTCATGACGAACAGAGTAACGCCTTAAGCAAGATGACATGATGTAGAGGGATAATCTCAAACCAATGATGAAAACCCCATCTTTTTACCCTTGATGGCAACAACACGATGCGTACCTCGCTACCCCTTCTGTCACTGGGTCAGGTCACCGCACGGTATGAATCCAAAACCAAGCACTTCTCCCATTGCAAAAATCATAGATCTAGTTGGCCAAACAAAACCCATAAATCGAAGAGAATTACAAGGATATGAAATCATGCATAAGAGAGATCAAAAGAAACTCAAATAAGATTCATAGATAATCTGATCATAAATCCACAATTCATCAGATCTCGACAAACACACCGCAAAAGAAGATTACATCGGATATATCTCCATGAAGATCACGGAGAACTTTGTATTGAAGATCCAAGAAAGAGAAGAAGCCATCTAGTTACTAGCTATGGACCCGTAGGTCTATGGTGAACTACGCACGCATCATCGGAGAGGTCATGGTGTTGATGAAGAATCCCTCTGTATCCGAATCCCCACTCCGGCAGGGCACCAGAACGTGACACAGATGGGATCTTGCGGAGACAGAAGCTTGCGGCGGCGGAAAAGTACTTTCGATGATCTCCTGATTTTTGTGGAATTTTTGGGGATTTATAGGCGCAAAACCTAAGGCAAAGGGGCCTCAGGGAGCCCACAAGCCAGGGGGCCACGGAACCCCCTGGTCGCGCCATGAGGGCTTGTGGGGTCCCTGGTGGCCCCCTGCCCTGATTCTCCGGCTCCCCGATCTTTTTCTGTTCCGAAAAAAATCTTTGTGGCAGTTTCATTCCGTTTGGACGCCGTTCAAAATCCTCCTGTGAAAGGGGTAAAAAACATGGAAAAAACAGGAACTGGCACTTGGCACTGAGTTAATAAGTTAGTCCCAAAAAGTATATAAAAGGCATGCAAAACATCCAAAGTTTGACAAGATAATAGCATGAAACCATAAAAAATTATAGATACGTTGGAGACGTATCACTGCCCTATATGGCATATACCCGAACAGGAAATATCTAAAACATTCAAACAAGAAAACAAACAAAAAAATCACAGCTGGGGAGGGGATCCCACTAGAAGTGGCACTTATGGCCTGTGGGTGCATGACAAGGGGGGCCATGTGTCATATCTCAACAAAATAGGAAAAGGGGGCTATTATATGGGGATGCTACGACTGGGTTTCTGCTGTGAACCAGAACTTGCTCAACTTGAGCATAACCTGTTGTTTGTGAGTTAATCATGTGCCCTGTACACATAGGATTGGGAAAAAAGCCAAACCATGTCCTAGTAGTATTAGGATACCTAGTCCTAGTCTATTTCCATAGTCCCTTGTGGATGTATATAAAAGGCACCCTAGGGGTGGTGCTTGTAATACGAGATCAGATAGCAAAGCAATACAAAGTATTACGACAGGCTCGACACGAGCCTGTGGCCATCAACGATTCAGTGCCTTCGCATTTTTACGTTCTTGTTGAGAGAGCCGACTTGATCCGCTGTCGCGTGATTGATCCAATCAACCGAAGCTAGCCGGATGAAGCGTATTCATATGCAATCTCTGGCTAGTTGCATGTACATGTGGACAATAGCTAATCGATCAAGTTGCTAGTGTGCTTGTTTGAGTTAGCTTTGCACGTACACATACGTCGTGCTCCTGGGTGTTTTGATCTACGGTTTAAAAGCCAACAATTGGTATCAGAGCCCCGATGATCTATGATCTACGTTGACGGACAGCGATGCTGAGTCGGTCAAGTCCGGAAAAGGCGGTTCCAAGGCGAACAAGAACGACGACAAGGTGAAGAAGGGCGGCAAGTCAGTGACCAGTGGTGGGGGAACGGGCGGCGCCAACGTCCAGACGCATCGCAACATCCCCATCCAGTACCCGATGCTCACCGACGCCAACTATGGTGTGTGGGCGGTGAAGATGAAGATTATTCTCCGATTCCTCCGAGTGTGGCAGGCAATCACGGACGACGACGTCGATGACGAGTCCGACGAAGGTGCCATGGCCGCCATACCCAGTCCGTGTCGGATTCCGTGTTGATGGCATTGGCGGAGTTTGAGACGGCAAGAGAGCCGTGGAACCAACTCTAGGAGATGAGGATCGGAGAAGATCGCGTCACCAAGGCTCGGGCACAAGTGCTGAAGCGCCAATTCCACAAGTTGCAGATGGAGGAAACTGAATCGGTGAACGACTACGCCATGTGTCTTACTACTTTGGTGGGAGAGATCCGCGTGCTTGGTGAAAAGCTCGAGGAGACCGAGATTGTGGAGAAAGTTTTCAGTTTGGTGACTGACAAATTCACGTACATCATCGGCACGCTCGAGCACATTTACGACATCGATGACATGACCAGAACGAAGGCGATCGGAGGCCTGCGGACGTGGGAAGAGAATGCTCGTGGCTGTCGGAAAGGCAACGGAGGAGGTAGTGACCAACTCATGTACTCTCATGCAGATTGGGAGTCCCCAAGTAGCAAAGGAAGGCGTGATGGCAACTAAGGCTCAAGCAACACAACGCGCGGCGGACAAACCGGAGAAGGCAAAGGAAAAGGCAAGCCACAAGCTCATGGTAAGGCTGACCGATCTAAAGGGCGGAAGCAACGGAACTTGGATATGTCTGAGGTCAAGTGCTATAACTGCAATGAGATGGGTCACTTTGCAAAGGATTGTCCGGAGCCTGACAAGCGAGAGATCAAGGCAAATTTGGCAAAGGAGGAAGTGGAAGGTCCAGGTCTTCTGATGGCCGAAGTTTGTGATCTCGCTGAAACAGTGGTTGTGAAACCAAGCCGGAAGGTGCTACTTCATGAGAAAAATGTGACACCTAAGTTATCCGGGGATCACAACGTGTCATGGTGTCTCGACACGGGTGCCAGTAACCACATGACGGAATGCAAGGAGAAATTTCTCGAGCTGGAATATGATGTTTAAGGCTCGGTCAAGTTTGGTGATGGTTCAAATGTGGAGATTTGTGGGCAAGGATCTGTCCTCTTCGAGGGTCTCACAGGCGAACATCGCATACTCACCGGAGTGTACTACATCCCACGGCTTCACAACAACATCATCTCTATTGGGAAGCTTGACGAGAATGGATGCAAGGTGGGTATCGAGAACGGAGTGATGATGATCTTCGACAACCTCCAAAACGTGCTAGCTCGTGTTACTCGAACACGAAACAGGCTCTATATTCTCAACCTTGATCAATCTCAATCGGAGTGTTGGCTCGCCAAGAGTGATGATGATCCGTGGTTATCGCATGCTAGATTTGGACATGTTAACTTCTACGCCTTGAAGAAGATGTCAAAGATGGAGATGGTATCCGGGATGCCAGTTATCGACCATGTTGATCGAGTATGTGACGGGTGCTTGGTTGGAAAACAACACCGCACGCCGTTCCCTGCTCAGTCTACCTATCGTGCAAGTGATGCACTCGAGCTGCTCCATGGTGATCTAGGTGGCCCTATCACCCCGGCAACTCACGGAAGAAAGAAGTACTTCTTCCTTGTGGTAGATGACTACTCGAGATATATGTGGGTCGTTCTGCTACCATCTAAATATGAGGCGTTTGAAGCGTTCAAGAAGCTAAAGGCTGCAATGGAGATGGAACACAAGTAGAAGGTTCGCGCTCTACGGCTAAATCGGGGTGGAGAGTTTACGTCGAACGAGTTCAACGACTACCGCGAGAATATTGGCATAAAAAGGTTCCTCACAACACCTTATACGCCACAGCAGAACGGGGTCGCTGAAAGGCGCAACCGAACCGTCGTTGACATGGCATAGAGTTTACTCAAGAGGAAGAACCTACCAGGGACTTTTTGGGGAGAAGCTGTCTCGACGACGGTCTATCTTCTCAACCGGGCTCCAACGAAGGCGATGATCGACAAGACTCTGTATGAAGCGATTTACGGACGTAAGCGAAATGTGTCTCATCTACGGACGTTCGGGTGTGTGGCACATGTGAAGATGGCGGAGCCGCATCTCTCAAAACTTGCCTATCGTAGTACCAAGATGGTCTTCATCGGATACGAGAGGAGTTCTGGCACCAACGCATACCGCTTCTACGATCCACAAACCAAGCGTCTACGGATTTCACGCGACGTCGTGTTTGAAGAAAACCAAGCGTGGAATTGGAGCGCCGCAGCCGACGATGCTCCAAACAATAACATATTCACGGTTTAATTTCCAACTGATGATGATGCATGGGAGGATGTCCAGGTGGTTGGTAAGACGCCCAACCAAGGTGACCACAATTGTAGTGATCATCATGGTGCCGACACCGACAACGACGTGCATAGGTTGCAAGGTGATAGCGACAACGAAGCGCACGATACGGGTGGAGATCTCGACGACAACATCAACAACGAGGCGCATAGTGACGACGACAATCAAGATGATGGTCATGATCATAACGACTACGCCGACGATGTGGATGTCGATGACACGCTCGGGACTCAACCATCTTCCTCAAGTGCATCAACATCGGCACAATTTGTGTCACCTCCTTCGCAAGCTACAACGGACTCCTTAGGGCCTCGTCGCTACAAGATGCTCAAGAAAGTCTACAAGTACACAAAGCCAGTTACGCTCGCGTACTCCGGACTATGTCTGTTCGGAGTTGAGGAGCCGGCGAACTTCGTAGAGGCGAGCAAAAGCCGTAGTGGGACACATGCCATGGATGAGGAGATGAAGGCGAATGAGAGCAATAGCACGTGGACTTTGGTAACCCGACCTCCAAACCAAAAGGTGATAAGCTTGAAGTGGGTTTACAAGTTAAAGAAGGACACGGAGGGTGCCACTGTGAAGTACAAGGGAAGACTCGTTGCAAAGGTCTATGTACAACGTCAAGGAGTTGACTATGATGAGGTGTTTGCACTAGTTGCTCGACTCGAGATGGTGAGAGTGCTCCTAGCTTTGGCCACACAAGTGGATTGGAAGGTTCATTATATGGATGTTAGATCCGCTTTCCTCAACGGTGATCTCACAGAAGAAGTGTACGTGGAACAACCCCTCGGCTACGAGAAGAAAGCCGAAGAAGGGAAAGTTTACAAGCTAAAGAAGGCACTTTACAGGTTGAAGCAAGCGCCAAGAGCTTGGGATTTAAAGTTAGACCAAAGTATGATCACAAACGGGTTTAAAAGATGTGCCCTCGATGATTTGAAGGACAGTCTACAAAGCACCGAAGAAGAGATGAAGATTGAAGGCGCGACCAAAAAGGAGTGTTGTCATCGAGCTACGGACGAGCCGACGACAGTAAAGACGGTCCATAAAATGCTGCAAGGGACGACAAAGGCCATGCCGATGATAACAGTTATGAGAAGGAGCAATCGTGTTTGGGACCTAGGTCGGAAGTAAGGACATCGTGATTAGGGGGTGAATGTGAGTTAATCACGTTGCCCTGCAGAGGATTAGGAAAAAAGCCAAACCGAGTCCTAGTAGTATTAGGACACCTAGTCCTAATCTATTTTCATAGTCCCTTGTAGATGTATATAAAAGGCACCCTAGGGGTGGTGCTTGTAATACGAGATGAGATAGCAAAGCAATACAAAGTATTACGACAGGCTCGACACGAGCGTGTGGCCATCAACGATTCAGTGCCTTCGCGTTTTTACGTTCTTGTTGAGAGAGCCGAGTTGATCCGTTGCCGCGTGATTGATCCAATCAACCGAAGCTAGCCGGCTGAAGCGCATTCATACGCAAGTCCCTCGCTAGTTGCACGTACGTGTGTACAAGGGCTAATCGATCAAGCTGCTAGTGTGCTTGTTCGAGTTAGCTTTGCACATACACATACGTGGTGCTCCTCGGTGTTTTGATCTAGGTTTAAAAGCCAACATTGTTAACCTGACAAAACTGAACTAAATTCAGAGAACAGGTGCAGCATCTCTGTGCAACTGCTGTGCGCGTGGGCAATTAACAGAAAAATAAAACAGGGGGTAGCTGGGATCAAACCTAGTTCCTCCCTGAGCGGGGCTGCTATGGGATGAGGTGCTCGGTGTACAGCTCGGGCTCATCTCGGGCGCGTTCATGGCGAGAGGCAGAGGCATGCCCTAGGTGCCCATGGCGAGGCTGTCGGGCGAGGTGTGGGGCGTGTGCGTGTGAGCCCATGTGAGTGCACGGGTGTGCTTGCGGAGGGACGGGCAAGGGGCTCCAAGGAAGGAGATTGGCTGGCCAACGGCCATGTCCCGGATATGATGGGCATGGAGCTACCACGAACGGGTGTGGAGGATGAAAAGGGTTGGGAGGAAGGGGAGCTGACCAGGGGCTCGATAGGAACGAAGAGGAGGTCAGGGAGGTGACGGCGATGGTTATGCTTAGCGAAGATAGTTGTGGAGGTGCTCGGTCCGACAGAGAGGAAGAAGGGAAGCAGAGCTTGGCCATGGCGATCCTCTCGGGGAAGACTCGAAACGGGGTCTCCGCGGTGTTGAGAAACACAGGGGACAGAAGGGCACGACGCTTGGGTTCAGCCCGAGCTTGAGCTTGAGCTCGCTCAGGCCATGGCGTCAGGATCTGACGGGGGGAGAACGAAAAATAGGGAGAGGGAGGAGAACGGAAAATGGGGAGAGGAGGAAACCTAGGGCCTTCGGGCATGCTTATAGGGAATTGGGGTCACTCGTGGCCGTCAAATCCATGGAGGTGCTGACGTGGTTCTAGTAGATGAACAGCCGTACCATGGAGGAAGAAGGCTAGAGCGAACCGGTCGAGCTGGGCTGTCGAAGGTTGGTCTATGGTGGGCTGACATGGGCCACTCCCGCTCTCTCTCACTGATTCTACATTTCTTTTATAAAAACACAAAAGCAAAAGAAAAAGGGAATCGTTTCCATACGCCGCGCCGGCCGAACCGACGTGCCGGTCGTCCCTCGCGCGCACGGGCCCATGCAACATTTTTCCCATCCACGCGCTTCGCTGGTCAATGGATGCAACATTTTTTGTCTAAATTTGTTGCAACCAACGTTATTTTTGCTGCAAGCATTTTTTTACTACATTTTGTCCCAGTATAAAAGTTGCATATACGTTTGGTTGCAATTTCAGTTCGTCGGATTTTTCATTACAATCGTTGTTTTTTACTTTTGTTACAACCGTGCTAATTTTTGCTACAACCGGCATCAAGTTTTGCTGTAACCGTTCACTAAAAAAGTTACATACACGTCACATAAATTTTTGTTACAACCGGCGTTTGACTTTTGCTACCACGTACCATCAGCTTCGTTTTTTTGCTACGATCACGTAGATATTTTTTTTGCTACAAATTTTGTTTTTTGTTGCAACCGTTGAAAAAATTGTTGCATCGCATCGAAATTTTGCTGCATAGGGGAAAAATATTGCATGCGGATCCAACGGTGCGGACACGCGGGGGTTGGTGGATCGTGCGGCTCGCGCGGCCGACCCAAAGTTTGGGCCGGCGCGCCGGCACAGATCACTCTCCAAAGAAAAATTCCGGGGGTGTTTTGGAGAATAATGAGATGGAATAAAAATAGATTTGGATAGATGGAAATATCTACAATATAATAAAATCGTATAGGGAATTTTTAAGAGACAAAAAAATGCCTTTTAATGCCATTGAAGCTGTTTGCCAAATGTAAAATGGTGGAGACCAGCACATGAACAAGAAAGAAGTTCTAAAATAACCCACGGTATATTGTATAGCTCCCCAACATATTACATATTGCACTAGGGAAAGTAAAATCACCACCTAAGATGAATTTTGTAATAAGAGAGAGATGTAGATATAGTTGAGAAGAAATAGTAGGGGTTTTATTCAAACAAAAATTCCAGTTGGTTGCAAGCACAAAATCACCACACCACACATGTACAACACATCTTAATGCAACAACATGATGGAAGAAATGATGCCATGAAGCAAAATAAATGACATGAAGCAAACTTTATTAACCCCAACAACATGATGGCATAACATGGAAGGTTAAGACATGGAAATATTAAAAGTCTTGCAAAATGCAACCAGAAGAAAACTGAGTATGGTCATGATTTGACATGATGATGAAGTGTAAGATGCAACACACAAGACAAACATGGCATACACTCAACATGATGGCCTCGAGAATATGCTTACAAGCTTTGGTTACACTTGGGTTGTTACACATGTGCAACATCTACTTCACATACAAAAAGGTGAATCATCTCCTTTAGACGTGTTCACATGATTCCTTCGAGGATGGTATACTACATGACTCGCCTCGTGTGCACGGATAGGTGATACTGGAGCACCACAGATGAGGAGGAGGAGCCTAAGTGCAAGTGTAGGCCTACAACATCCGCGAGGGAAGCATGGAAGAGAGGGAATAAGAAACTAGGACAAGCTTCTAGAAAGCCTGGAAATTCCAATCTCCATTCTGGAACTTCCGGCCCACACATCGTTTGGCCACCCCGGAAAATTTGACCCTATCCGACATCCCTTGCGGAGAGTGCAAATTCTCGAGTTCCACCCTAGACCCTGCCGGAACTTGCCTAGAACATTTGGCCCTCGGAACTTTTGGCCTTCTTTTGTGGAGGGTGTTGGGTCCAGCATGTGTACCTCTTTTTCCCTTAAACCTTTGTGGCTTGCACTATATATACTCCTCTCCCACCTCCATTATAGGGTAGCAAAGTGATAGCTCATTAGATGAGCTTTTCTCCTTCCTCTACCTTCTCATGGAAACTGAGCCCTCCACTGTAGAAGATACCTAGGTATGTAAATGCCCCTTACAAGGGAATATCCAACTTGGATTCAAGTCCCATCTCTCCTAGAGATTTGGATGAACTACCTATTTATCTTTATTTCCATTGTTGTTCTTGGATCTTCATTCACCTCATGTATTGCATGTGATTTGTGGAGTACTTGGTGTGGATCTTGTCCAATCGAGTGTTTCCCATTTGATTTCTCCAAGTTTTTCGCTCGTGCTCTTTGGATTCATTGTATTGTTCCTCGAATCCACCTCCAATTCATGGAGATTTGTCCACCCTTGGATTTGCCACCATAGCATCTTGGATCACAACATATAGTGCCACGAATTTTTCTTACCTATTTCGAAAATTTAGCCCCAAAACTAGCCCCAGAAAATTTCTTGCATTTTGTTGTTCTTGGAGATTTTTTTGATATTGATATGTGGATCTAGTGTTTAGCAAGTCACGCATAGGTTTTCATTGTGGTTTAATGTTTGACAACTATGGACCTTTAGCAATAATGTCTCTTTCAAGGTGTTTTGATGAGTGCCCTTTATTTACCACACACACATCACTCAATAGAAAGACGAATAATATTCGTTTGTAGTGTTTCCACTATATATGGTATCAAACTCATAGCCGAAATCCAAGTTGTCGCCCTTGATGGATTGTTCAATGGCCAGCGGAGTCCTCATCATAACATCAAGAAGGGTGACTGATGAGGACGTGGATTCCTTGGATATGATCACCAATATTGCATATGTGTATTTATTTGAGGTTATTTTTTATAAAAGTAATTTAATAATTTATTTGTGCTATACAGAACAAAAATACTTCACCTCTTTTCCTTTCATGCCTAATTCCAGAACTATCGGATACTTGTACAATCCACATATGAAGATAAGGGTAAAATAGATGTTTAGGTGATGTTCAAGTAGTTCTCTCACGTCACTTCTAACCCAAGATAAGATAGAGTCCAAGTCAATCCCGTTATGGAATCGGACTTGTACTCCATACACATACCTCTCTCAAGACGCCAATTTTTTTTGTACCTAGACTATGAATTGGGTGATTATTTTTTGTTTGGAAGTAGATTAAATTTACTTTCCAACCCAATTGGCTTCACCTTCAAATTCTTTCTGAGCATGGAGATATTAACAAAACAATCTAATGCTTCAGCAGAATCCGAGTACAAATATAAGTCGAAAGGTGTTGTATCATCTTCTCTTAGGCCCATGGGCCTTGTACAACCTAGGATTTGTTTTAGGGTGCCTTTGGAAATCCTCCCACCTCCTGGGACTCCACCCCTTGCTCCTATATAACTAGATCAATCTAGCAACTTTTTGTCTTGGCATTTGCTTAATTAAAAGTTAGTCATTGCGAATTCGTATACTTTATTTGTGTCCAGTGACCAGACCAATACCTATTTTGGATACCCATCCTTATTAATACATCATACATATTCACAATATTCAGATTGCTTTTATCATATTCGTGTTCATTCTTCGATTGCTTGCAGGAATAGACCGTCATGGTCGGGCAGATCATGTTTCTGACATTGTTAGTAATGACATGGATATTAGTTTAGCGCTTAGTAATGCGCAACATCATGCAAGTTTGTAGTTGAATCGTCAAAGTCGTCACCACCAAATTGATAGTTATCTTCTCACGAAAGATTGGAACCCTCGCCTCTATCAAGTAGTACCAAAGCTCAGATTCGGTGAGAATTTCAAGTTATCCCTAGATTAGATTTATTTTTACTGCCAATTGCCGAAGAAAACTACTAAAAAAGTTAGATCTATTCATATTTTGTCCAAGAGAGTGTGAGCCTTCGCATTTTTCTATTCAGTACTTGCATAGTTCAACTATCGGTTGCATCGTTGTGTCGAGTTGATGATCTTCGTGTCAAGTTCCTTTAGAGTTTTGAGTTTTGTTCACTTTATTCACGCCACCATTGGATCATAATCCCTTCCGTTGTCCCCAACCACCATCCATCGATTTTCACCACGTGCTCACGTTGTTCGTTAGCATTATTCTACTTGAGGTTGTTCGCATCTACACTTTATCCAATCTGTATATTATCTGTTTTTTGGAGAGAATAAAAACACGACGATGCTCTGTGCCGGCGCACCTGCCAAACGATTTGGCCGGCCACGCACGGGCCGCCCGATCCGCCAGCTGTAGGCGGACCATGCCGTTAGATCTTCATGCATAATTTATTTCTCGATGCAACAAATTTCGTCCACGATGCAACAATTTTCGTCAACGGTTGCAACAAAAAAAATATTGTAGCAAATAAAATATCTACTTGATCGTAGCAAAAAAATGATGCTGATTGTGCGTGGTAGCAAAAGTCAAACGCCGGTTGTAGCAAATATCTACGTGAACATGTATGCAACTTTTTGAGTGAACGGTTGCAGCAAAAAATTATGCCGGTTCTAGCAAAAAATAACACGGTTGTAGCAAAAGTCAAAACGCCGGTTGTAGAAAAAATCCAACGAACTCGAGTTGCAACCAAGCGTGGATGTAGCTTTTTGAATGAACAAGTGGCAACAAAATAGAAAAGGCTTGTAGCAAATTTAACCGCGTTTGTAGAAAATCTTCACTAAAAAATGTTGCATTTGTGGGCTAGTGTATCAAATTTATATATGATTGCAGCAAATCTGGACTAAAACAATGTTGCATGGCTGCTGCCAGGCGCGCGAGCCGTGAGCGACCGGCCGAACGGTTCCGCCGGCGCTCCGGGTGTAAGCATTTACCATTAAAATTTGAGACTCAAAATATAAAAAATGGAGAGATAAAAAATAGAAAAAAGTGAGAAAAATAGGAAGAAGAGAAAAACGAAAAATTCGGATCTACCTAGATTAAATCTCGTATCTGAATTCAGATTAAATCTATTTTGCGTAGTGTTTAGTAAAACATGCATGTCTTACTCATCACAAGTCCGTTATGGCTCCACAAGTACTCAAATTCAAGCTATCAGCGAGCTGCATATGAATTGTTCATCAAGCTTATTCATTATTGTCACCTCCAAATTGACTTCTAAATAGGACTTTTTGCCCTTCGAAGGACGCGAACATAGTTTGTCAATATTTTTCAGACCCGTTCCTCATTGCTTTTACTCCTTAAACGAACTCGGAATTGAGTGATCTTTTTCGCTTTGGAAATCTTGAGTTAGTACAATTCTTGAAAAAATACAAAAAATTTGACATAATCTTCTCTAGAGGAAAGTTGCACAAAGAATTTTGGTATATCCTTCTTGGCAGCGATTTGTCATTATTATCTTTACTGCCATTGTTATCTTCACTTATATCTTGCTATCTACAATTAGTTCATATCACTGGTTCCTGCTATTTGTGCTCGGTCGTGACTCCTTTAGTGTTCTAGGCTCGTGTCTCTAGTACGTTCTAGCCTAGGACCAGCATAGTACCGTTGTTGAACGTTTATTCCACATTGATTATTGCAAAACTTTTGCTACCATATGTTAAGCCATTGATTATTTCACATATTTCTACACAGTGTATAGATACATTCACTTGGTAATCGCTTTACTCAATCTTTGAAGAAATTGACACCGTCGGTTGCCGGTCACCACCTACTGCATGGTAAGAATTTGTAGGACATCGATATTTTATTTACTGTGGGCATTTTACCACCACACCCCAGTAGTTCATAGGAACAATATTCTTGAATTATTGTTTCCTATTTGCACTAGTCATGACAGGATCGAGAGTTATCAGTTCATGGGCTTCCTTGATCGTGGGAGACATGCCACAACATCAACCATTACGAGAGGTGGAAAGAAATCGAATTGCACATGATCGGGTTAATGTTTCTAAACCACCATTTAATGGCCCATGGAGTACATCAAAAAGGGTTTCTACTGGTTGATAGCGGAAGCGGTTCGGGGATCTCCAGCGCCCATGGTACTCCCTTTCCCACATGAACAGTTGACCTGGTTAATTCCTATCTCACGTTGTTGTTGTCTTCGGTGCCTAGGTTCTGTGGTTATCGTCGGGTTCCTGTTTTCCAAGCATGCAATCTGGCCAAGACAATAGCCAGGGACAAGCCAGTGAGTACTTTGAATGTACTCGCAAACATCATGAAACACATGCATAAATTTGGCAAGGGTTAATACACACTTTCAATAATACCACAATATTTCTTAAGCCATACTATAGCTTCTCAAGTACTAGCAATCGAAATTTAATCGTATTGAGAAATTAATGAATAATCAATCAGAGTAAGATTAACGGATGTGATATAAGACATGCCTCCGCCGGGCGTGTGAGCGACACCACATATAGGGCTTGAATAACATAATGACGGCATGCCACAGTCAGGAGTCTGAGCGACACCACGTAAAGGGATTATAAGAAATATAACAAGCATGCCACACTCGGGCGTCTGAGCGACACCACATAAAGGGCTTATAAGAAATATAACAACCATGCCACAGTCGGGTGTCTGAGTGACACCACATAAAAGGCTTATAAAAATATAATAATAAATATTCAATATCCAAGAGGTAGAACCGTACCAGGGATACCCAACAATCATAATCATAGGGGTTAGTCCATAGTAAAAATAATAGTATGATCATCCACCAGATTTCATGATTAGTGTTACAATTCATTTAACTTCCTCCGAAGACCGACGCTCACACCGACACTTGACTAGTCAACCAGTCGTCCATGACCGTGGGCACAACTACTCGAATAGTTTTGACTATATAGAGGGTGTACTCATTACCTACAACCCATGGGTTTCAATAGTCACTCAGGCTACTCCCGGGTATGGTATCTCCGAAGTAAACACCCAGAACAAGTACACACACATTTTTACCCCTGCGTAGTCCAGCTTCACCTAGACTACGCTGCAAGGTAAAAACAATAAGACAGGGAGGCTCCAACCTCGACTATCATGGGATCAAATTTATACCGCGCAGTACAAGGGAAGAGATCTTCCCTCTCGGTCCCACACGAGAAACACCCATGCCCCCTGACCGGATGACTGGTTTTAGTCCAATGCCTCGGATACCTTCATTCTGGCCTCTCCACTTGATGTGTACCTCGTAATAGGTTTACGACCTACTGAACCATATTCCCTTTCAGCAAGACCAGTGGTAGCACAAATGGGTTAAGGTGACACACTGACAAGACTCGATCTATGGTCGACTCAGGAGGTTCAAGTCATTCCCTGCATGATTAGCACAATCAAAGTGTTTTATGCAAACAGAGTCAGTACCTATCTTGCCCAACATGCCTCGCTAACCATTCTCGTCCCACGAGATGTCAGTCCCAAAGTTGTATCTCCACGAGACACTGACTCTCTTCAGATCCAATCCAGTAGGCATGGTGGCAGACGAATGTGCATCCTGTCCCAAGAATCTCATTCATGCAATACTTGTACTTGCAATCATAAGGCCACATGCATGATTATCACATGAAATATCACCACTTACTTAACATAACCATAATGTTTATCACAACAAGCAAACCACACACTACCAAAAATATATCGGGTTCACGATGCTTGCCTTCAGTGTGTAGGCAGGTGAGGTGCACATCAAAACTTTTGAAAGTTTGATCTTTCTCCAAATTCCTATTTCAAAGAAATGCTCAAATCAACATTCAGTACACACAACACTTCAAATTTATTTGGAAAATTTTAAAATAAATAATAAAATAAACTTGATGAAATGTGGAAGAGGTGAGAAAAAGAATGAACACATTTGGACTATTATTTTAAAAGACGGGGCGAGTCAAAGTTTGGTCAAGAATCTGTTTTTGAAATAATTCAGAAAAAAGGAAAACAATTCAGAATTTAATACTCTTGCGCTAGGGGAAAACATACTCTAAGGAAGACGTCTGCACTTACGCGGGCGACGGCTAGGTTCTGTCTCTGACGAGGAGGGCCCACGGGCAGGTTTGACTTTGGTCAAGCATGTCGTCTTCCTCCTCTGGCGGAAGGCAAGGCGGGGCTCCGACGATGCTCACCAGCGACTCAGGACACGAGTCGGGGAATTGATGGCACCGACGCACTCAGGGGCTCAAGGAGACTCGGGGAAGGGGCGGCATGGTCTTTGGGGAACTCGGGAGCTCCGGCGAGTACGAAGCCGGCGGTCGGTGGTGCGGGCCAGCAAGGGGCTCTTCCCATGATCCTCCTTGAGCCACGCAGAGAGGGGAAATGCTCCGCCATGACAACACCGCTCCATTCCAGGGAAAAATGGCGTCGTCGATGCACGGATGGTCGCGAGTTTAGGTTGGGTTGGGGCAGCCGAAGCTTGCCTGAGACGGGGAAGACAACGGTTATTGGTCAAATTGGAACCAATGGAGGGTGGCTATGGTTTCATGGGCTCGCAGACTGCGATGTGGCTTCGAGGAGGCTCTATTTATAACCGGGAAGTGTAAGTCCGACGGCGGTGATGGATAAGAATGGCGGCGACACCTCCTGGTGATGGCATAAGAGCAGCAAAGGGTCGTAGGGTCCTCTACAAGAAGTAAAATCTCGACAACATCTTAGGGAGATTAAAACAGTGTCTTACTATATCCAAAAGGGGCTAATCTCCTGGACTTAAGGGTCTTGCAGGGTCCTCTACAAGAAGTAAAATCTCGACAACATCTTAGGGAGATTAAAACATTGGCTTACTATATCCAAAAGGGGCTGATCTCCTGGACTTAAGGGTCTTGCAGGGTCCTCTACAAGAAGTAAAATTTTCAAAATATTTGGGCAAGAAATTATTAGGGTTGTAGTGCAAACTGCAAAATTAGTCCAAAATAGAAAATAGGATGTGGTCCTCAAAATTTCAAAAAACCAATTTGGGTTTCTTCATAAAACTCATTTATATGAACTCCTTGACCACTCCCAATTTTTGCATAATTTTGAAAAAATTTAACTAAGGGTTGTAGTACAAATACCAAATTGGATTAGAACGGAAAAAAATACAATGTGCTCACTTATTTCAAAACACTTGGCTGGATTATTGCATCAAATTGATCCAAAAACATACTAGGTTATTTCCAAGTTGTTGTACAATTTTTAAAAGGAGTTACCAAATAGTTGTAGTCCAAGTTGGACCCTGAAAGAAATGAAAAGTCAGCTTTCGATAAATAAAAATAAAAAGAAAATATTTATAAAAAGGCCTTTATTGGATTTGGAAATAAATGGAAAAATATTTGAGGCAAACATTGAAGTCAAGTAATATTTTTCAAAAACTCCTATTTCAGGAAAGGGATCGGTTTATAAACTAAAGAAAAAAGGGAACTAAAAAACAGAAAACCCAAAAATAAAAATTTAAATAACCATGGCCAAATTTAATTAAATAAAATCATGGCTAAAAATCTGGGGTGTTACAGAAACTTTCCATGAGACACACATTCGTTCATTTTTATTATACACGTGACATGATTAAAAAGTTACATCATTTAAAAGAAGGTAGTGACAGACTAACGAAATATTATGATGATTTACAAATGACCTTGTTGCATTCCTCATTAGGAGAAAGTGAAGAATATTTTGTAGATAGATTTTGGGGAGGATTAAACCGTGGTGTTTAGGAGGTACTAATTCATGAAAAGTGGTATCATATGGATCATTTGTTTCGTCTTGCTTGTAAAGATCAAGAGGAAACAAATCAACATGTTGTGTACAAGGAGGATGAGTGCAAGTTGCACATTCCAAAAGTAGATATGCTTGTTCATTGAACTACTGGGTGTACTATGAAAACCACATGAACTGTTATGAGGGCTACATCACTTTCACCATGTGAGACATCATTATCGAGAGTGCCTACATCATCTTGGTTGATCATAAGAGGTAATGACAAAGATACATATCTTCCACCTCCACATGACTATGACGAATACCTTGTCAATTCCAACGAACCATGTGATGATCTACCCATTACTTTGATCATACCACCTATTTTAGAGGACTATGTTCATGATTTGACTTTGCTATGTGATCAAATAACTACAATACCAACAATTTTGAGTGCACACCTTGAATTAAATGTTTATGAGAATGAACCATGTGAATCAGGAAATAAATCAAATTTGGACCAAATATGTTTGAAAATAATTGTGCCATTGTTTAATCATTTTGATATGACCTCCAATCTTGGTGATAATTTTGTGTCAAATGCCATGTTGCATGTTTGCTTATTTAAGCATGTTGTAGCATGTAAATTTGGAACAATTCAAGCTTATTTACTAGTGTTGGGATGGTTTAATGATGAACATTCTCAATCCTTTGATATGAATAAGGGCTTCACTTATATGTGTAAACTGATTTGCAATATTTTCATGCGTTATACTTCTTGTGATAATGTTTTGTCTTTACATTTCATAACATTTAAAAGTTACTCATGTGTACATGAGTCATATGTGCAAAAACCAAGGGAAGTAAAAATGAACGACATATACATTTACAACATGTACACCTTGTATCTTTTGTTATCCACATTTCAGATTAATCAACGCCTAGGACGGCTTTTTTCAAGAAGGGGAGGATGATGAGGACATGGATGTCTTGGTTATGATCACAAATATAGAATATGCATATTTATTTGAGGTGATGTATAATAAAATTTGTGCAATAATTTATTTATGCTATATAGAACAAAAGTACTTCACCTCTTTTTGTGTCATGCCTAATTGAAGAACTACGAGAAACTTCTATAATCCACAGAAGGAGATAAGGGAAAAAAAGACGTTTAGGTGTTGTTCAATAAGTTATCTCACGTTACTTTTAGCCCAAGAGAAGATAGAGTCCATGTCTATCACGTTCTCGACTCAGGCTCAGACTGCACAGACAAATCCGTCCAAAATCGCAAGATACTTTTGCATCCGGAGTACGAATTGGGTGATACACTTTTTGATGGACAGTATATTTCAGGTACTTTCCTACCCAATTGGATTCAGCTTAAATTTCATCCAGGGCGTGGAGATATTGACGAAACAATCTGACATTGCAACAGAATCCGAGTTAAAATATAAGTCCAAAGGTGTTGCATCACCTCCACTTGGGCCCATGGGCTTTGTATGACCTATTGTTAGTTTTATGCTGCCTTGGGATGTTGTCCCACCTCCTTAGCCGCCAACCCTTGCTCCTATGTAAGTACATCATCTAGTTGTTTTTTTTCTTGGGATTTGTTTGGTTCTAATTTAGCCATTGTGACTTCGTGTAATTCGTTTGTGTCCAACGACCAGACCAAGACCGCTTTCAAATGCCCATCCTTATCAATACTTCATATATATTCACAATATTAATATTGATTTTATTATATTCTTGCTTGTTCTTTGATTACTTCCAGGAATAGACCTTTGTGGTCAGGCTGATCTGTAATGCCCCAAGAGTGTAACTTGCCTTTATTGGAACCTTCTGAATGTGGGTCCATCTTGTCATTGATATGAGAGCTCAATCATATGTTATTGTCACCTTTTCATGTTTCCTTTTGCATGCATGCATCTATTTCTTTCCATGTCTTTGTGTTTGTGCCTTTGTGTATCCATGTGTAGTAGTGGTTGTGGTGTGATATCATGTGATGATGTGTGGTTTATGTGAAGTGTGTGGAGTGGTGCAATTGTTAGTAGGAAGCTATGTGGTTTCCAACTAGATTTCAAAACACCCCCTCTCTATTTATCTCAAAGCCAAGATTCTTTTGCTCCTTCCCTATTTCAAAAGTGCCCATGTTTTAGTATGTTTTGGTGGTGATTGTGATGATATGAATTTGGTGTTTTGAACTATGTTTTAAAGGTGCAAATATTCACAAAACAGATAATATAAATCCTGTTTTGTAAATATTTATTTGCTCCAAATAGTTCTTTTCTATTTATTTAAATGGGTCATAATTCCCTTATGACCAGGGGTATCTTGTTTTATTTTTAACTCCAACAGATTTGCCTTGTCTTACTTCTTTTCTCTGTTTATTTGGCAATTAGAAAAACCCCAGAGGTTTTATTTCTCTCTTATCGGATGCCACCTGCTGGGCTTTCTCCCCCTGCGTGGCCCAAACCCCTTCCTCTCGCGCGCAGCCCATGCCTGTAGACGACATCTTCTTCCCCCTTCCTCCGTCAGACTTCTTGAGAGAGACAGAGACAGAGAGACGGCAGCAACGCCGTCACAGACGTCGAGGCGCGCATCCCACGCCTCCTCCTCCTCCACAAAACCCCCCTTGGCGTCCGTGCAAGCCTAGGGTTCCTCCCCTTGGGCCGCCACCTCTTTCCCATCTCGTCCTCCCTCTCTGTCGACGGCTTGAGGTAAGGGGATCGAGCTCCTCGCCATGGCCGCCAGCTGAGGAGGTCCTCGCCGTCGCGCCCGTACACCTGCGTCCTCTCCAACCCCTCGGCGAGCACGCGGGACCTTCAAGGATCCCGTTCCCGCAGCTAGGAGAGGCGGATCGACACTGCTTCCCCTCCATCACTGGCGGCCTGCTTCCTCTCCATCGAACCCCTCCGCCGTGTCTTCTTCCTCTACCTCCTCTCCAACAGGGCGACGACCTCGTCTAGTGGGCCAGCACGCGCTTCTTTCCTCTCCCCGTAGTTAGATCTTGCGCCTAGGAGCCCGTAGCCTCGCCGTGTTCCTTCTCTGTCGCCGGTGCCGCCGCGCAACGTCGAGTCGCTGCTATAGGCCTTCCCGAGTAGACATAGGCATATAAATGGAACCCTGGGAGTCTATACGTCCTTCCATCGATGGGCCATAGGCCAATTTAGCGTGTAACGCCGGTGAGATCCTTCCCCTGTTCCGACCACCGTCGGGCAGAGGAATACACGAGGGGGTTGCTCAAGAGGGTTTGCTCCCCTCCTCTGTTAAGATCCAAGCGAGTAGCAGAGTGGTGGCGTTTTGGTGCAGTGGCAGGTCGAGGGTTCGAATCCCCGTGGGGCACCCTTTTGTTTTGTGATTTTCGACACAGTAGCACCAGCAGCAGCAGGGAGTGCTTAACCTGTTTTACCTCTCTCTTCTGTCGAGCATATGTGCACTAGCAGAGTGGTGTTGTTGTTGTTGGGGAACCAGGAGGTCCTAGGTTCGAATCCCTTCCCCATCCTTTTATTTCTTTTTCTTTTCTTTTACTGTTTTGCATATGTGTTCTTGTATAGTTGCTGCAGCTGCTTGGTTACCATGTGAGGTATTTTTTTGGTTACTCCTCACAACCAGCATGATGCCTAGTTAATTTTGCTAGTTTGTGTAGAATGCATGTGTAGTCTTGTGTGCATATATATGATGTATGAGCTAGTTTTATATGATGTGTGTGTGTTAGTATGTGTGTGTATGCACTAGGTTGTATGTGTAGTTGCATGTCACCATGGTGATGTGGTGTGTTACCTCTATGTGATATGTTGAGCTCATGCACTAGTGTGTGCAAGAGAGTGTGTTGTGTGTGTGTGTTGGTCCCCCCCACATACCTTGTGAGAGTTGTAGGTTCTCATGTGTTGTTGTGTGTGCTTGTGTGTCTCACACATGCCCAAGGCATGGAGTGCCTTGATGAGCACATGAGCAAGCTTGTATGTCTAGGAAGCATGATGTGAGTGTAAGTAGAGTGTGGTGATAACTAGCATGTGTATGTGCTCCTTATGCATGTGCTTGATGTATGTGTGTGTGTGGTGGTGTGCTAAGGCACATGAGCATGGGGTATACCCCTCATGTGCAAAATTGGATATGTGAGTGTGTGCAAGTGCATGTGTAGGTGTTGATCTAGTGGAAGCACATGTGATGATGTAATATTCATCTCTATGTGATTCCATGTTCATTTTCTTCTTAGCTTTGTGCCCAATTGTTCTATGCAAGTGCCTAAGCACTATATATGTTTTTGCGGTAGAATCATCCCAGGTATCCAATGGTGGGTTCATATTCCACATTGGAACACTGTGTGGGAATGTCATATTACTATGTTGTTCAATGTTTAGAGCTTGGTTCCATGTGATGTGATGAGCCCAAGAGGTTGATTCCTTGTTGTGGCATTGGAGGGTGACCCCATCTATACAATGTTGGTTTTGTTTCATGCTTAGTAGTTAATATGTGCAAGTTGTGCCTAGTCAAAGTAGGCATGTGGCTGAAATTCCAGTTTAGTGAAAATCTGAGATTTTCACCAAGTCTGAGAATATGCTTATATTTTCTTCTTCTCTTGTTGTGCTTGTAGAAGTCCATGTGTTGGGAATCAGCCCTTGCTATCAACTAGAAAGTTGTATCTTTTGTGTTTGTCTAGCTCTCTGTCAATTTACATTCCATTTGGATTCCTGTAGCTATTGTTTTGGGTGCTATCAAAATGCTTCAGAGCATAAACAGCTAGTGAGAATCTGAGAATTCCACTAAGTCCCTAAAAACTGATATTTTTGCCCAAGTTAGCAGTTGTAGAACTTTCTGTGTGAAACTCCTTTCTATTATATTTTTTCTTGTGCTTGTAGAGCTTTTGAAAAGCTTCTACCACATATCCTATATGGGTGGCTATAGGTGCTTTGCATGTAGCTCTCAAACTGCTATGATGTTGTTTATGGCAGATTGTATAGTTTTGATGTTTTGATGCTTGTGAATGCATAGTTGATGGTGTGGTGATATTCCTTGCACTACCACATCCATAATTGTTTGTTTTGTGAATTGGCGACCTGGGAATACCAGAAGTATGCCATTGTAGTGTGTTGTTATGGATTTGATACGTAGGACTCCATTTCTTGTTTCGTCGTTTCTGGTTGATCCGTAGCTCCGATCGTAACGTTCTTTATATGTTTTTGCATCGTTTTCGTGTGATGCATCTATTCATTCCATATTCATGCATGTCAAGATATCTTAGAGTGCAGTTCTGTCCAGGAGCTTGTATTTACTTATCATGCATGTGGAAGTGACTAGAATAGAGATGCATATTCATTTTCATCTCATGCATCATGTGCTTGTTGCATCTTGAGGTGTTGTTGTTCATTGGATGCTATTCTTATGTTGGCTAGCACCAGGATTGGAGAGCGAGTACGTGGATCCTGGAGAGTACGTGCAGGACGAACAAGAGCAGTTCCAAGCTGAGGACATCACACGCAAGATGATATGAACTTGATTCCATCTCTAGACTTGTTATGCTAGATTCATGTTTCCTTCGTCATATGCTCGCTGTCTACCACTGAAATAATTGCCCCCTGATATTGCCATGAAACCCAAACACTTATCCCTTCCTAGCAAATCATGAATGGCTAAGTAGGCTTTGCTCAGCTTCTAATGTTAGCGTTGCTAGTTGCAGGTGCAATTGTCTCATGTGATAACATGAGTTGGTATCATTATGTTAAATCTGTTATTTAATTAATGCACCTATATACTTGGTAAATGACGGAAGGCCTAGCCTTTTGCCGGGTGTTTTGTTCCGTTATTGCCGCCATAGTTACCGGCTACCGGTGTTTGATTCCATAACTGATCGCTCCTAACATGTTCGGGGTTGTTATGGGGACCCCCTTGATAAATCGTGTAGTGTTAAGACTTGTCCGGCAGTACCCAACACTGGTTTTAGTCTGCTAATCACTTAATAATAATCTGCATAGGGAATAGCTACCCCGGGGAATTAATCAACAACCCGGGCCAGTGTTCCTCATGACTGTTGGTCCATATTGAGCAGACTATGGGGCCACCACAGGGCAACCTGAGGTTTGGTTTACCCGTAGTGTGACTCATTCGTCGTGTCCTGAGACTGAGAAACACGACTCTTATCGGGGTCGTCGACACGACGGGAGGTCCTGCTAGTCTTGTCTTACCTTAGTGATATATCTTGCGTATAGGAATCCCGGTGAAGCTTTGGTTCTCTCGAGAGTTGAGGTTTTCCTCTAAGGAATCCGACGAGATCACGAGATTCGTGATAGAGGATTACTTTGCGGCCCGTGACCGTTTGTGATGGACTAGTTGGAGCACCCCTGCAGGGTTTAATATTTCGAAAAGCCGTGCCCGCGGTTATGTGGCAACTTGGAATATTGTTAAACATCCGGTTATAGATAACTTGAACATAATCTAATAAAATTTCCAACTGTGTGCGTAACCGTGACTGTCCCCTTCGAAGACCTCTCTTCGACCGGGAATACTGTGGGGTTATGATTAACGTAGGTAGGTGTTCAGGATCACTTCTTTATCAGCTAGTTATCGACCGCTAGTATAGACCACCTTCAATACTTGTTCTAGGTAAGCTAGCCATCATAAATGCTTAGGATGCTGCAACCTAAACACAGAACCTTCCTTACCTAATAAACTGACTAGTTCTGGCACCAAGGTCATAGATTGCTGAGTCCCCGTGGCTCACAAATTACTTCAACACCCCCAACAGGAACAGGTACGCCCGACACAGGTGATCCCAATGGCACGTAGCTGGCATGGCAGTACGATGAGGAGACCGACCGCTTGTACGTGAACTATCCAGAAGGCTGAGGCGTGGTCGTGATCGTGGGCAAGCATGCAGGGTAGCATAGCCTTTTCTCATGTTATGTAGTCCGTAGCGGAACTACCTTGTTTTAATAAATGTGTGATGTAAACTCTAATATTATTTACGAGATGGCAGTTGATTCCCTAATTTTCAATCTATTATTATGTGTGTGCTATGTTACCGTGCTTGCGAAATGCTTAGATGCACTTCTTTCCATTTTGGGGCCTTGATCCCTAAATCAGAAAGGATCACATCTTAGTCGTTACAGGATCGTGCTTCTGGCATCGTCAGTAACCTCGTGGAGATTGGTTTAGCGACTTCTAAGTCGCAATGTCGGGCATGTTTGTAGTCAGGTCATCAAAGTCGTCTCCACCAAATTGGTAGTTATCATCTCACCTAAAGATCGGGCCCCTCGCCTCTATTAGTCACGAAGCCACATTTATACACGTAAACACATATATAGTAGAAAAAGCCATGACATTAGCCGGAGTCTATAACACCATGTTGAGAGATACAACACAAAGTTTTGGCATAGTCTGAGCCACCTTTCAAGTAAGTTCGTCTAGACAATTTTATCCACAAGTGCTATCAAGACCATTAAAATGAAAAACATGGGGTTGAGCATTTTAAACAACACTTCCATTAGAATTTCTCAACTCCCATGTCTTGAGGGAATTTCTCTTGTGCATGGTTATTCTAGATTAATATTGTTCATTTTAAAACTATCCCACGACAAGTCTTAATTTTCTAAACTAAAGGAAAACATAGGCTACAAAACTATATTAGCTACTAGAGCAAAACCATTGTATCAACTATCATGACTTACTCCCATCTTCACACATCACAAATATGATTACTAAATCTACTCTAAGCATTCAAGTGCAAAAGTCGGGGGTCGTAGGATATACCCTCATGGTTGTAAATTTACACACTTCTCATCCTTACTCTTGCAACCCTCACTAGTGCAGAAATGGCTAGCCAGAACTCTTGTTTGTGGCGCGTCATTTCTCAGCCATGCCAGCACTAATATTTTCAAATAGGGCCGATGTAGGCCCAATTCATACGCCATATGTATTTGCTTAGTGCTGCCGTTGCCAAATTAGGCCCGGCGTGGCAAGTTAGGTCCATTAGATCTAGGCCAGCACTAGTCGGTTTTAAGAGCTCCCGACTGACAGTAAAAAATCTTGTAGTCCTTTTTATCCTCCTCGGCTAGACGTCGCCTCCCCCTCCACCTCCACCAAACTCCGCCCCCACCTCCGCCCGATGTTGCTCGCACCTACGCCATATGTTGTCGTCGCCTTCGCCCGACGCCGACGTTGCCACTTCCCACCACCGCCGCCGCCTCAACCCGCCGCCGCCGAGAACCTCTGCGGTAAGTCCAGTGCCCCCTCCCTCTCTTATTTTGTTTAAGGTTAGTGTTAGTTGCCCGATGGTAGTTGTCTGATTTCGGGCTCCGTAAAACCCTAAAGATTCGAACTCAGGGGTGGGTACGAAGATCTCTCGTGGGCTCGCCTCACCTAACTCGCTACTCACTAGGGATGGCAAAGAACTCACTCGATGGTGAGGAAGACACATAACACGACAGTTTACACAGGTTCAGGCCGCTGAGAAGCATAATACCCTACTCCCGCTTTGGTGGATTGCCTCTCGTGTAGGTTGGTGGATGAACTAGTACAGTGTTCGAGAGCCTCCAGAGGCTGGGTGGCCTTTGTGTGATGCATGTAGGCGAATGAATGAATCGCCTCCCTATGAAGTAACCCACTCTCTAAATATATAGTAGTGGCCCCGGTCCTCTTCCCTTATTGTTTCGGCGGGAAGGGATCCCACAACGGGCAATTTTGAAGGGGAAGAGGGGAACATGCTCCCCTACCCAAAGTCATAGAGGCGAGGGTGTCCCGATCTTTGGGTGAGATGGTGGCTATAGATTTGGTGGAGACTACTTTGATGATCCGACTAGAAACGTGCACGACGTTGCGCCTTAGCAATCGCTAAACCAATATCCAAGAGGTTATTGACCACGACGGAGCACGATCAACCTGACCACGAAGGTCTATTCCTGCAAGCAATCAAAGAACAAGCAAGAATATGATATTGCAATCTGAATATTGCGAATATAGATGAAGTATTGATAAGGGTGGGGATCCGAAAGTGGTCTTAGTCTGGTCGTTGGACACAAGTGAAGTACACGAAGTTGCAATGGCTAACTTTTAACTAAACAAATCCCAACCAAAAAGCTACTAGGTTGATCCACTTATATAGGAACAAGGGGTGGTGGCCAAGGAGGTGGGAGGACATCCCAAGGCAGCCTAATAATAACCCTAGGTCGTACAAGGCCTATGGGCCCAAGTGGAGGTGGTGCAACACCTTTGGACTTGTTGTTTGACTCGGATTTTGGTGCAACATCATATTGTTTGGTCAATACCTCTACGCTCCGGACGAATTTGAAGGTTATTCCAACTGGGCCTGAAAGCCAGTAAAATCTACTTTGCAACCCAAGACAAATCACGCAATTCGGAGTACGTATGAAAAAGTTGAAGGCGTTTTGGCACAAGTATGTCTCTGCAGTCCGAATCCGAGTCGAGAACGTTAAAGACTTGGACTCTATCTTCTCTTGGGCTAAAAGTGACGTGAGAGAACTTCTTGAACTACAACTTATATTTTCCTTTGATATGAGAGGACCTCTTGAGTAGCATCCAACCATTTTCTCTTCCCTTGTCATCACACGTGATTTATACAAGTGTTCGGCCATTCTGCATTTAGGCATAAAATAAAAACATGTGAAGTAGTTTTGTTCCGGATAACATAAATAAATTATTGCATGAATTTTATCAGAAATCATCTCAAATAAATACACAGATGCAATGATTGTGATAATATAAAATGTATTCATATCCTCCTCATCCCCCCTTTTTGAAAATAAAGCCGTACTCGGCGTTGCTTAATTTGAAATTTGACTAACAAAAGAGACAAGGTGTACATGTTGTATATGTATATGTCCTCTATTTTTACTTCCCATGGTTTTTGCACATATGACACATGTATACATGATTAACTTTCATATGTTATGAAATATAAAGCCAAAATATTATCACAAGAAGTAGAAAGCATGAAAATATTGCAACTCAGTTTGCCCATATAAGTGAAGCTATTATTTATATAAAAAGGTTGACAATACTCATCACTATACCATCCCAACATTGGCGAAAAAAATTGAATTGTTTCAAATGTACATGCTACAACAGGCTGAACTTAGCAAACATGCAACATGTCATTTGACATAGAATCATCACCAAGATTGGAGGTCATATCAAAATGATTAAACATTGGCACAATTATTTTCAAACATATTTGATCCAAATTTGATTTATTCCCTTTTTCACGTGGTCTTTCTAAAAATAGTTAATTCAAAGGGTGCACTCAGAATTGTTGATATTATAGTTGTTTGAGCACACGGCAAAGTCAAATCATCAACATAGTTATCTAAAATAGGTAGTGTGATCAAAGTAATAGGTGGCTCATCATAGGGTATATTGCAATTGACAAGGCATTCATCATACTCATGTGGAGGTGGAAGATAGGTACCTTTTCCATTATCTCTTATGATCAATTCAGATGATGTAGGTACTCTCGATGGTAACATGTCACATGGTGAACGTGATGTATCCCTCACAACAATTAATGTAGTTGTCATTGTACACCCAGTAGTTAAAGGAACAACCATATCAACTCTTGGAATAAGCAACTTGCGCTCGTTCTCGTTGTGGGCAATACGTTGTTTTATTTCCTGTTCAGCTTTGCAAGCAAGACGAAACAAACGATCCATAGGATAACACTTTTCATGAATTAGTATCTCTTGTAGATCATGGTTTAACCCTCCCCAAAATCTATCCATGAAATCTTCTTCACTTTCTTCTAATGAGGAATGCAACAAGGTTGTTTGTAAATCATCATAATATTTTGTCACGGTGTCACTACCTTGTTTTAAATGTTGCAGCTTTTTAATCATGCCACGAGTATAATAAGTAGGAATGAATGTGTGTCTCATGGCAAGTTTCAAATCATACCAAGTAGTAGGTCTATAATCAGGGTGTAACCGACAATATTCACTGCACCAAACTGAAGCATAACCGGTGATAGAACCAACTGCGACCTTAACTTTCTTATGTTCTGCAAAATTATGGGAAGAAAATATATCATTTATTTCAAATTCCTATTATTTATATAAAGGAGGACCAAAATGGCCATTAAATGGTGGTATAGAAACATTAACCTCATGATGTGCATTTGTATCTCTTTGCACCTCTCGTAATAGTTCTTGTGGTGGCACGTCTCCCACGATCGAAGAAGCCCACGAACTGACAACTTTGGATCCTGTCATGACTAGTATAAACAAGAAACAAAAATCCAAGAATATTGTTCCTATGAATTACGAGGATGTGGTGGTAAAAGGCTCACAGTAAAGCAAATATCAACGTCTTACAAATTCTTACCATGCAGCAGGCGGTCACTGGCAACCGATGGTGTCAATATCTCCGAAGATTGAGTAAAACGATTACTAGGTAAATGTATGTATACACGGTTTAGAAATATGTGGATCTGGGAAGGCTTAATGTATGGTAGAAAAAGATTACCAATAATCAATTCAGATATGCAATGCTGCTAGTCCTAAGCTAGACCGTACTAGAGACGCGAGCCTAGAACACCAATGGAGTCACGTCAAAGCACAAATAGGAGCAATGAATGATATGAAGTAGTTCTGGATAGGAATATATAAGTGAAGATCACAATGGCAGTAAAGATAGTGATGATAAATGACCCCAAGCAGGATAAACAAAAACTTTCTCTAGAACTTCCCTCTTGAAAATATTATGTGAAATTTATGATATTTTTTCTCAAGAATGCTACTGACTCAAGCTTTCGAATGCAAAAAAGAATCACTCAATTCCAAGATCGTATGAGGACTCAAAAAATTCGGAACGAACTAGAAAAATATTGACAAACTATGTTCGTGACGTTCGGAGGGAAACAAGTCCTATTTAGAAGCCGAGTTAGAGGTGACAATAATGAACTAGCTTGATCAACTATTCAAATGTGGATCGTCGATAGCTCAAATTTGAGTACTAGCGGAGCCAAAACGGACATCGTATGAGGAAGATACACCTGTTTTACTAAACAGTGCACAAAGGAGTTTTCAATGCAAATTCACATAAGGGATTGACTCTAGATAGATCCGAAATTTGTAACTTTTTCTCTTCTCTCTTTTTTTTTCTCTAACTTTTTTCTTTTTTTATCTCTATTTTTCTCTCACTTTTTTTCACTCTTTTTTGTCTCTCACTTTTTTTCTCTTCTCTCGAACAACCAATTAAGATGCAGATTAGATCAATCATAGATGCGAATGACCTCAAGTATGATAATGACAATGAATAATTGAAGCGCGTGGTGAATATTGATGGATGGTGGTGGGCGAGAATGGAAGGGATGACGGCGGCGTGGTGGTGGTATATGGCAGCAGCGATAAGGATGGTACGACGACGGGTGACAACGTGTGAACATAACTCGAAACTCTAAAAGACTAGAGGCAAAGACCAGCAACTTGACACGATGATGCAACCGATAATTAAACTATGCAAGCACTAAAAAGAAAATTGCAAAGGCTCAGACTAGCTTGGCAAAGGATGCCTAGATCTAACTATTTTTTTGGGGGTAATAGGTAAAAAAACAAATCTAATCTAGGGATAACTCGAAATTCTCACCGAATAACCTATTGCTCTGATACCACTCGATGGTGGCTATCGATTTGGCGGAGGCGGCTTTGACGATCGGACTACAAACGTGCACGATGTTGCGCCTTAGCAATCGCTAAACCAATCTTCAAGAGGTTATTGACTACGCCGGAGCATGATCAACCTGACCACGAAGGTCTATTCCTGCAAGCAATCGAAGAATAAGCAAGAATATCACATTGCAATCTGAATATTGCGAATATAAATGAAGTATTGATAAGGGTGGGGATCCGAAAGCGGTCTTATTCTGGTCGTTGGACACAAACGAAGTACACGAAGTTGCAATGGCTAACTTTTAACTAAACAAATCCCAACCAAAAAGCTACTAGGTTGATCTACTTATGTAGGAATAAGGGGTGGAGGCCAAGGAGGTGGTAGGACATCCCAAGGCAGCCTAAAACTAACCCTAGGTCGTACAAGGCCTATGGGCCCAAGTGGAGGTGGTGCAACACCTTTGGACTTGTTGTTTGACTCGGATTCTGGTGCAACATCAATTGTTTTGGTCAATATCTCCACACGTCGGACGAATTTGAAGGTAATTCCAATTGGTCCTGCAATCCAGTAAAATCTACTTTGCATCCCAAAAAGAATCACACAATTCGGAATCCGGATGAAAACGTTGAAGGCGTTTTGGTACAGGTATGTCTGTGCAGTCCGAATCTGAGTCCAGAATGTGAAAGACTTGGAATCTTTCTTATTTTGGCCTAAAAGTGACGTGAGAGAACTTCTTGAACAACAACTAATTATTTTTTTGACATGAGAGGACCTCTTGAATAGCATCCAACCATTTCCCCTTCATTTGTTAGCACACGTGATTCATACAATTGTTCGGTCATTCTGCATTTAGGCATAAAATAAAAATAGGTGAAGTATTTTTGTTCCTGATAACATATATAAATCAATTATTACATGAGTTTTATCAGAAATCACCTCAAATAAATACGCATATGCAATGGTTGTGATAATATCAAAGGTAGCCATGTCCTCATCACAAAGGTAGTCTTCGCCTGCAAAGTGACTGCCAGCGCTACAGGGACGGGTCCAGGGATGACGTCTGTCCCGCTGGCGGGCGGTGGTGGCCTTGTTCCACCAGAAAGGAAACCTTTGGAAGATGACTTGGAAACCCCGGTTCGTCCTTGCCCCCTTTGCACTAAAGGGGAAACTGCTCTGTCCAGCTGTATGCTGCTCGCGTGTCCTTCCTCCGCGTCATCCTTGAGTCCCGAGGCCGGGTCTCGCCTCGGAATATCCGACGCTCCGGAGGGGTCCTGATGAGGCCCCCAGCGGGTCTTGATGCTGTTCCTCCTCGTGAGGCTTTGCCCCTCGCGAGGACCTTGCCTCGAGTGGTGCCGCGCCCGATTGTGCTTGCTTGATGAGGTGGGCTAGCCCTGGGCCGCAAGCAGGCAGGTCTGGGTACCCCCATTCCAAGAACGTCGACAGTAGCCACCGGGCCCATGGCGCGCTCGGGTTGGCTTCTGGGCGAAGCCTTGGGGACGGCCTGAGGCATCGCAAGCGCTAATTGCCTGTGGGCCAGGCGGCACATGTGTCCAACTGCTAGGTGGCGACGCTCTCGCTCCCCGAGGCTTCCGGGGTGTACGAGACCACGATGGCACAATATCCAAGAACAGTGTCGTCCATCATTTTTACTCATTGAATGGCATTGGTGTTGCCGGCCCATGCCCAACGTCCCTCACAAACGTGACTCCTTGGTTGTCAGGTGAGGCCGCGTGGGCGGGAATTCGCCTGCCGGCACACCTCCCAGAACCGGAGGGGCGCACAATGCTCATGCTCCCATGATGCTTGGTGGCCCTGATTCGCCTATAAATGTGCCCCGCCCCTGGCAAGGAGGAGGCATTGTGATCTTGAGCTTCCTCTTTGCTTCCTTTGCTCCGCTGAGAAAAACCTATTCTCCCCTTCATTTCTTTGTATTCCATGGCGTCTCCATGAGGCGATCCTGGCAGGGGGAAACGCGCGGCTCCGTCCACGCCATCGTTCGCCCCCGGGAGCAGCGGCGGAGGGCCCTCAGGGTCGTCGTGCGTCCGCCGCCACTGGGCTCTGATTGATGAGTAATTCCCTCGTCTACACCTACTTTTCTTGTTGTCCAGTCCACTGCCTCTCTAGAGCGCCTGCAGCCAAGAAGCTCTAGCTCGGCGAGCTTCAGAAGGAGGCGGAGCGGCTGCAGGCTCAGCTTGAGAGTGCCGACGTCGCCCGCCAGGGCAAAGCAGAGGCCAAGGCGGCGGAGTTGGCGTCGCTGTCGAGACAGGTCCCGGAGGCGGCCGACGCCATTCAGGCCACGTACGATTAGGCGGCGTTAGCCCGAATGATCGAGTCCCGGCGTGGAAAGCAGTTTGAGAGCATCGCCGGCCGGGCAGGAGGCACGACGCCCCGATTCATGGGGGATGCCCCGGCGCTGCCAAGGGTGAGCAGCGACGGGGGCTTCCTCGCCTACTTACAGAAGGTGACGGAGACGTTGTAGGCCGGCGTCTCCCGCATGGAGGAGGAGAAAGCATACGACGCGCGCGAGCTTCTCGGCCTTGACTTGACGCTCGTCATCTCCAACTTGTGCCGCCTCGTCGTGCAGCTTGATCTCCAACACCTCGTCGAGTCGGTGCCCACACAGTTCCGGCGTCTTCTCTGAAACGAAGTGCGATCGCGTGTGGACGCCCTAGTGGAGCGTTACGTCTCGGTGCCCGTCTCCAGTGAGGAGGAGCGCACCGACACCGAGCCTGCCAGCACCAAGGGCGGTGTCGGTGGCCTCTCCCCCTAGGCGTCTCCTAGCTTCTGTTTACCTCCTTGTGATGTTGGACCATGAACTCTGCCTTTCCGGGCATTAGACTTTTGTATGTCACCTTTGCCGTTCTCCCTTTTTCCTTTCGCTCTTGAAACGATGGCTTGCTCGCTGGTAGTCGTTGCGGCTTGGCTTCCGTGCATAGGGCTCGTAGTTGACCCAACCGTTGCTCAGGGGGCAACGGCGGACAGGGCCCACAAGAGGTTCCATCCTCCCGAGGCATCGTTCGTGCCGCTGCACGCTTGGTCAGTAGCCTCGTTCCTCACCGCAGCTTAGTCCTTAGGCCCTGCATCCTTTCATTAGTATGCTTGTTTTTAATTCGTTCTTGGTTCGATGGGAAACCAGATGGCCCCCATCTGGGCCTGCGGGGTACTTAGCTCGTGGGTTTGCGCCGGTCCCTTCCGAGTCTCCTCCTGAGTAACTCCTAACTTGTCGATGGGACGGGGTGGAGTCCCTTTCGACACTCTATGTCTGCGAGTACCGGTCCCGTACATTTCCATTCCGCCGCGAGGCGCAACCTGTTACCAAGGTTGTTCATCATGGGGCAAAGCCCCAGCACCCTGGGTACCGACATGCGCGACACCTGGGTGGCCGAGTGTCTTTGCAAACAGTAAGGCCCCTGAGGCATGTTGCTCAAGAGCACCCCTTAACACTCAAGCCGCTCTACATCGACAGGCCCCGGTCCCACACATTTCCCCACTACTGTTATGTTCGATGCACTTCACGGGGCGGGCCCCCGCTGCCCCCAACACCAACCGGAGCTCCAGGACGGCAGTGACGAATCGCCTTATGATCGGTAAGGCTCCTGAAGCGGTGCCCAGGAGCCCCCTTTGGTGCTCGAGCAATTCCGCATTCCATCCCTTTGGTCATCGCCCAGGGCACCCTGAGGCCTCCCGGGAGTCTTTGTGGTGGTATCGTGCTTCGATCCGGGCCCCCGAGCCGGGGTAGACCGATGAAAATGTTTGCCCGTGGGACGGCAAGTCCTTGCTTTCACGCTCCTTGGCGCCTAGGGGCGGTGCGGAGCGTTCTGCTCCTCAGAAAATTTCATCCAAAAAAGGAGGTTTCAAAGCCGGCGAAATAAGAAAGCGCAATAGAAAATTCCCCCCTTTTTGTTTTTGAAACATCAACTTTTGAAATCGACAAATTTAAGTCCCGCCGAGGATAATTCAAGCTCCAGGAAGAAGCAAGCAAACGCCGCATCCAACACCTAGGCTAATCTCCGCCGCCATCTCCCCCAGTGTGGAGCATAGGGCTTCCACTAGGCATGGGAGGGACACCTACGCGTCCTCGAGGGTCCCCGGGCGTATACAGCCGCAACTCGTTATTACATGAGAGTGTCACGGGGGGGTGTATCTGGGAGGTTACAAGGACGATTTGGCCTCGCGAGTGTCCCTACCCCCGAGTCATAGGCGCCTGATTCCTTTTGGGTCTTCACCCAGCACAGAGCATAGGTCATCCACTCGGCATGGGAGGGACCCCTCCGCGTCCTTGGGGAGCCCCGGGCGTATACAGCCGCAACTCGTTATTATGTGTGACTGTCACGGGATGAATTAGGTTCCAGAAGAATTAAAGGAC
This sequence comes from Hordeum vulgare subsp. vulgare, assembly GCF_904849725.1. Taxonomy (NCBI): domain Eukaryota; kingdom Viridiplantae; phylum Streptophyta; class Magnoliopsida; order Poales; family Poaceae; genus Hordeum; species Hordeum vulgare. The sequence goes on along the minus strand of NC_058522.1, from coordinate 190,719,352 downwards.
GATGCAGAGGTGCCACTGGTTGATGCAGGTCCCGTGGGGACTGTAGGGAGAACGCGAGAGCGCTCCAGCCTCGCGATGTTTCCTCCTTGGGGGCGGTTTGCCCCTGATCCCTTTTGTAGATGTGGCACTTTGAGGCCCCACCCGCTCCTTCTCCTGAGAGTGGTTGAGGGATTTTCTACTGCTCTACATCGGCAGGTCCCAGTCCTGCGCATTTCCCGACCGTCGTTGCATACGGCCGAATGACGGACACAGCTATGGGGTCAAGCCCTTCCACCCCTAATAACGACTGAATGTCCGTGGATGTCACCAATGGTGGCATGTGGCATTATGACCGGTAAAGCTCGTAAGGCTCGATGATCAGGAGCCCCCTTTGACGTTCGAGCATGTCTGCATCGCGAAGACCCGGTCCCACACATTTCCCAACCGCCATTGCTTGCGACCGAATGGACGAATGCAGCTACAGGGTCAAGCACTGCCACCCCTGATAACAACCGAATGTATGTGGACGACATCAAGGATGACAGGTGGACTTATGACCGGTAAGGCGCCCGAGACTCGATGCTTAGGATCCCACTTTTGACTCACAAGCGACCCCCATTTCATCCTATTGATTGTGGCCTTCAGAAGCCGTGGGGCCTCCCCATGTCCCATGACGGGGCCACGCGCATAGGCTGGATCCCCCAAGCCGCGGGGGGGGGGGGTAGATCTCCCAAAGATGCAAGCAAGGTAAGATGTCAGATCGCTCAATGGATGTAGTGGAAGTTATGGAAGCATGCGTAAATGATATGATGGGCGGAGTGAGCCTTGAACACCTGAAGTTCATGCGGCCAGCAAACACCCCCTAGAGCACTGAACCCAAAAAAATACATCGCATAGCTTCTTCGCGCCTGAGGGGCGCCTCGTGAGCCCGACCATCGCCGCCCACACCAGCACCGTAGTCATCGCGGGTGACCCGCACCACTTCTGTCTCGTCGCTTTATCTGACATGTCCTCCTGAGGTTGGGGACCCGGTTCTTCGCAGTTTCTCTGCGGGGACGGCGGCTGGCATCATGCCCCGCGGCTTGCGGGCGCCTCCCTGCCCGCACCTCTTGGGCCCAATGCTCCACCAGTCTTAGGCCTAGGGTCCGGCTAAAGGGGGACCTCCAGAGCGTTCCTTACTCTTGTGGAGGACTGGCGCCTGGGGTAGACGCTTGAGGCTCTTCCTCGACGACAGGGTCAGATGGTGTTACATAACACGATAAGTAAGGCTCCACGTAGGTGTTTAATCGACCTCCAAGGCCGATCAGCAGCGCGACGGTGGCGGTCCCTCTCTGCGGCGGGGGGAGGTCCCCCGGGCGCGTTGCTCGGAGATCTTCTAGCGGTGCGCCTCTGCATGAAGTCGCTCGCTCCTGCTGCCGCCGTTGGGTGGTCCCGTTATTGCCCGGTGCAAACTCCACCCCCCTTGGTACTCTGGCGTGTCTCCATCGCCGTAGTTCGCCTTCATCGACGCCTCCCGCCTGGCCGCGCCGGGTTGTCGGGGGCCGACCTGGTCTTGGTGATGCGCGCCGGTGTGTGCATCGAACGTCCTGCCGTTATCTTCGTGCCCACCTAACTCGCTACTCGCCGGGCTCGCCTCACCTAACTCGCTACTCGCCGGGGATGACAGACAACTCCCCGACTCGATGGTGAGGAAGATCTCTCCCGGGCTTGCCTCACCTAACTCGCTACTCGCCGGGGATGGCAGAGAACTCACTCAATGGTGAGGAAGACATAGATCATGACATTTTACCCAGGTTTGGGCCGCTGAGAAGCGTAATACCCTACTCCTGCTTTGGTTGATGGCCTCTCGTGGATGAACTAGTACAGTGTTTGAGGGCCTCCGGAGGTTGGGTGGCCTTTGTGTGGTGCAGGTGCGCGAATGAATGAATCGCCTCCCTATGAAGTAACTGTCACATCCGTGAATCCATAATAGAGTTTAGCAGGATTGTGCTCATATTTTATTCATTGCATCCAAGAAATGAAATGAAGTCAAAGAAAGAAATGAAATCCAGAGAAAACCCTGGGAACTCTATATTCAAAACAATTCAAACTAGGTGACAAATCAATGAACCCAAAATGGCCTTCATAAAAGTTCGTATTTTCTGTTAAATATTGGAAATAAAATATCAGGGGTGAAATATATTTTCAAAATTCTTTTAGCATTTTATTTTAAATATAAAAGTCACTCAAATCAATTATATATTTGTTCTCAAATATGTCAGATTCTCATAAAATGTTGAATCTTTTATATGTGTTTGGAAATATTCCAAATAAAACCCCAATATTACTTCTACTTTTTTTGCGAATATTTTGGAGCCAAAAATAAATGAAACAAATGTCAGAAAGAATAAAACAGAAAACAAAAAGAAGGAAAAAGAGAAAAGCTTACCTGTCGCTCACCTTGGCCCAGCCTAGTAACGCCCTTGTCTTCTTCCTCCTTTGCTAATCGGAGCAGGAGGTGGCCACCGCTTCCCACGACGCGACCACACACCTATGTGCGTGCCTGGTTCCCTCTGATGCGCTGGAGAGTAAGGATTAGCCTCACCGGACCCGTTCCCATCCTCTCCCCCTCCACACTCGCCCCCTGTGTCTCTCTCTCTCTCGGCCGCCATTGGATCGAGCTCGAGCTTGAGCCAGCCATCGCTCCGGCCGTCCTCCCTCGCCCCTGAGCGCGCCATCTGCTCCGCCTTGACGAGTAAGACGTCCCCGCTAAAGGAGAGGAGCCCCCCGAGCCCTGCTTCACCCTCGTCACCGTCGCCTTCCACCTTCGGCCGCCGGCAAGTCGCCGTCGATTCGTCGGATCCAGTGCCTCCTCGAGCAGCCCGAGCCTCCCTTCGACACCGCAGTGAGCTCCGGAGTGTTTCCCCCATCTACCCCTCTCTTTCCTACGCTCTAGCCCCAAGGTCCTCGAACCAAGCTCCGGCCGTCGCCGTGGCTCGTCGTCGGTGCCCTCGGGTCACCCTCAGCCCCTCCCGATGCTTCTGTTAGATGGGATCGAGTCTGGGCTTCGTCGCAGTGCTCTCATATCCTGAGTCCGAGGCCTGTAGTGCAATCTAGAGCAACTCCCGCAAGGACCCGCCGCGGTTTTGGTCGCTGCCGCGAGATTCTGGTAGGGGCCGACGTGGAGGGATCATTCGGGCCTAATCTCGCCTCAGTGCCACTAACGAGAGGCCCCCAGAGTGGGTCAAACCCCACTTAGCCTCTGGTAAGCGTGGGATTAGCCTGGGCAGCCCCTGTTGACCATGATGATGTCATAATGACGCAGTAAATACTATTTCTGATATAATATAATTCCAGAATAAGTGCAAAACTTTGGAAATTCATAGAAAATTGATTATAACTCCAAATTTGACAAATAATATATGCAAATTGATCAGAAAAAATCAATAAACACAATGGTGATACTTTCATACATGAAAAAAAAAGTTATGAAACAGCATCAGGTCAAATCAATTAAATGATTATGATAAATATGTTAATTCAATTAATATTTGAATTTGAATTCAAATCAGCATCATCCTATAAGTTTGGTAACCACTTTAACCCATGCTACATTTCATTTCATGCCATGGTCATGCATCATGATTGTTATTAATTGAATGTCATTATTTCGGTAGGCCCTGCCCCTTCGGATACGTTCGAATATCCGACTAACGGATAGTATCCCTCTGCCGAGCAACAAGGCAAGCACCCTTTTGATCATTCCAATATCATCCCATGTTCTTGCTCCTGCTCCCACTTATTGCATTAGGACAAAATATTTCAAGTGCTTTACTTTGGTAGCTGAACCCATTCCTTTGCATGACGTGTCATTGTCACAGTAAATAGCTAAACCATGCAATCTAGCATACCTGGTAGATACTTGAGTTGTGATGTGTTTATTCCTACTATGCTTGATATGCCTAGAGTTGTGTCAGGTCTATTTCATCTAGGAGATGAACACGAATGGATGAATGTGTTCTAATGACAAGGAACAAGTGTGGAAACTGATTTGTTAAAGTACAAATGAAAGGCTATGTAGGAGTACATGGCGGGTTGTTTCATTGGAACCATCCTTAGGAACTTAGTTCCGTGTATGTAATCCAAGACAAGATACTACCACATGCTGGGCCCTGAAATATGACCTCGCTCGACTTATTAATCGCCTAGTACTCGATCCAGGAGTCGCAAGTAGTTTCTGGTGTTTATAGTCATGCTGGAGGACGTGCATAGTGTTGACCTTAGAGGTGGGCTATGATGCGGTTGGCAGTGGCACGGTGTAGCAAGTGGTACCCGGATGGTGGGCCTGGGAACCCTGCGCACATCATTTGGGGCCGTGGCGGAAACCTCGGCCACACTTCCGTGCGGGTTACTCTCAAATAGGAGATAAACCTGGACTAGTTACTAAGGTGGTTAACGGTCATGGCTGACTCCCTCGCTGGGCTTCCGCTTGAAGGTTTCCGAGGTGCATCACGTGCATATAGCGATAAGTGGCGAGAGCGTGTGTGAAGAAGTACACCGCTGCAGGGTTATGATCTATTCGATATGGACTACTTGGAGACATATCTTGTTCATAGATAACTTTTAATGGCTACTCATAAAAGTATCAAGATAAGTGTGAGTGTCATGGATGGCATTTCCGTAGGAAGATGAGAATGATTCCATGATGGTGTATTGTTGTGGAGTTAGTGGACTCGTGTACGACTTATCAAAGTTGTTAAAACTATTTAAAATAGTAGTTTAGTCTAGCCAAGAGTCAAAGCTAGCTTGCTGCATGAAACACCACATCCCCCTTTATTGATACATGTGCATGAGTAGATCAATCTTTACTTAGACAGCTTGTATGCTTCCGTTGGTTTGTATTACTTTGTTTGTATGATTTTTAGTGTCGGGTCGTGTGACCCCTGCTTGTATGAACATATTACGCAAGACTCTTCCGAGTCTTCTAAATAAATGTCGTGATGTTGTATGGTTATGTTGTGATGTCATTGTTGTATCTATGCATATCTAGTATGTCATGCGTATGTGTGATGTACTGTGATATGTATGGGATTCGACACCTAGGCGTATGCCTTAATAGCAATCTATACACAGAAATGCCCTTTTGTGATTCCCCCGAGCCTTGGTAGTTCGCTACTGCTGCAGACACATTGGTTGACCGGCATGTATCCTTCTTAGCTGTTGTGTCTGTCACTACGGGGAAATGTCACGCGGTGTAATGGAGTCCTTGTAGCTTGCTACGACTCGTCTACACTCGCTGTTGATTGACACCTACTTTGCTGTCTCTATACAGTCGAGCCAATTGAGTTTATGACTAGATATGTCGACCCGGGTTCTTTTACATTGGAATGCTAGCGATACTAATGCATACGTGAGTCAAAAGGCGCAAACGGTCCCGGTTAAGGAAAGGTGGCAGCCGTGGGGATAACCGTGCGTGAGACCGCAAAGGGATGCAATGTGTTACAGGCTGGATTCCTATGACTTAGGATCGGGGTCCCGAAAGTATCCTACTTTCTCTATATATAGTGGTGTCTTCGGTCCTCTTCCCTTATCGTTTCGGCAGAAGGGATCCCACAACAGCCAATTTTGAAGGGGAACAGGGGAACATGCTTCCCTGCTCAAAGGTAGTCTTCGCGTGCAAAGTGGCTGCCAGCGCTGCGAGGAATGGTCCAGGGATGACGTCTGTCACTACTGGAATTCCTTTATTTGCCGTCCGCCAGATCTTTGCCGTCTGCTGACAGACGGCAAAGAACCTCTTTACCGTGTGTTGGCAGAAAACAGACGGTAAAGAGGAGGCTGATGGCAAAATAAATATTTGCCATCAGCCACCTCTTTGCCGTCTGCTGACAGACGGCAAAGGTAGGGATGGCCGACGGCAAAGCTGTCCCACGCCACCCCTCCTCTCTCCCCATCCCACCCCGGCCCCACCCACCCCTTTGCCGTCTGCCTGAGTAGCTTTGCCGTCGGTGGCAGACGACAAAGGGGATCAGTGGCAGACGGCAAAGGAGATGGACCCCCGAAAAGTTAACGGCGCCGCGCGCCTACCTCTCTCCTCTCTCCCACGCGCTCTCTCTCTCCCACGCACGCCCATCGCCCCCCCCCTGCGGGCCTCCTCATCCTCCCTGCGCCCCCAGCGCCGCCGCCGCCCCACCGCCGCCGCCTCCCCCCCACCTCCCCACCGCCGCCCTGCGACCCCCCTGCGGGCCTCCTCCTCCTCCCTGCGCCCCCAGCGCCGCCGCCGCCCCACCGCCGCCGCCGCCGCACCGCCGCCGCCTCCCCCCCCCATCTCCCCACCTACACACCCCACCGCCGCCCTGCGCCCCCCCCCCTCCTGCGGCCTCCTCCTCCTCGGTGAGTCCTTTTTTCCTTTTTTCGTTTAATTCATTAATTAGGTTAGTTAGGTTAGTTGTTAGTTACCTATTGTTAGTTAGGTTAGTTGTTAGTGGTTACGTACTGGTAATTAGGTTAGTTAGGTTACTTGTTAGTTGTTAGTGGTAATCAGGTTAGTTGTTAGTGGTATTACCCCTCGAGCTAGGTTAGTTGTTAGGTTACTTGTTAATTACCTACTGTGTGTTAGGTTAGTTGTTAGGTTTGTAGTTGACCGTGTAGAGCCCTCCGGTCGCCGCCTATGCTTGCACTAGCCACAACGTTGAGGATATTACGACAGCTCGCAATAGTAGTTGTCGCACCGACACGACATCTCGACGACACCCGTGACACCCGTCACGATGCCCCGAAACCCCGACACGACGCCCCGACACGACATCTCGACGACACCCCTGACACCCGACACGATGCCCCGAAACCCCGACACGACGCCCCGACACGACATCTCGACGACACCCCGACATGAAATATTTTTTATGGAACCTGGAAAGTTTTATAAAGTAGTATATGTAACCTAGAAAGTTTTATAGGTAACCTAGAAAGTTTTATAGGTAACCTAGAAAGTTTTATAGGTAACCTCGACCCCCGACCCCCGACAACACTCACCCTCGACCCCCGACCCCCTACCCCGACCCCCGACGCCACTGACCCCAGACCCCCGACGCCCGACGCCACTGACCCTCGACCCCCGACCCCCGACAACACTCACCCTCGACCCCCGACCCCCTACCCCGACCCCCGACGCCACTGACCCCCAACCCCCGAGCCCCGACACCTCTTCCGCCTCTTGTTGACCGAAAAGACCCCAATCCCCGACGCCAGTGACCTTCGACCCCCGATGACACTGACCCACATAGTTATGAGTTAGGTCATATAGTTATGTTAATTATAAAAACATCATATTTGTGTTGATCGGGTGAATTTCAATGTGCAGTTGTTCGACGACCTCCACGTGCGTTGGACGAGCTCCGCCCTTGCGTTCGTTGGTGAGCACAAATGACTTCTCCTCCTACCCCCTTAATTTGCTCTGTCCCGGTCTTCGTGCCGATGAAACTTGCTAGCTATAGGTTTCTTCGATCATGAGTATGCGTGACCAGTATGCGTCTCCCATTCGAAAGGGCGACATCTATAAATATGCATGTCTTTGCATATTTATAACCGCCATCCTTTCGAATTGTCCAACATTATCCATGGACAGCCCGAGTATGTGTAGACTGGGTTTGTTTTCCCGTATGCTGTGCTCTGGATCCGATGCGGAATTTCGTCAGTGCCTCCCGGTTGTTCTCCGGATGCATATCCTCTCTGTTTATTGCGGAGACGTGTATCAGGAGAACAGCGGGGAGGTGCTGCCGAAATTTTGCGTTGGATCCGGAGCAGAGCATGGGAAAACGAACCCAGTCTACACATACTCGGGTGGGATTAGGACCTATCTTTACCTATTAGCGTGTAGGTTGCCTGGACGTAATAAAATTGGCGAACTTGATTAACCGATGAATATAGATGATGAATTATATATAAATATATTTCTTCTGTCTTTAGTAGCTACGCAAGATGAGTGATCGTGCGTGGATGTATACCGGTCACCCTAGTCAGAAAGAGATGACGAAAGAATGGTTTTTAAAAACAAAGGAATTTGTGAAAGCCGCATTCGCAAATGGCGTGGAAAGAAACTATTGCCCCTGTCCTGGATGCGACAACTATAAAAAGACGACAGAGGCTGTAATGATTAAACACCTGCAGAGGAGGGGTTTTAAGCCTAATTATACGTTGTGGACATTTCATGGTGAGTCTATACAACGCGCAAGAGCTGAGGTGGTCCGTCATCGCACGGACGAGCATGGTACTGGGATCGAAGACATGGTGCAAGACTTTGATGATGCTCGGGATTCGGAAGATGAGATGGAGGAATCTGCAAAGGCCTTTTGTGAAATGTTGGAGTCTTCAAAACGTCCTCTCCATGAGCACACCGAGCTCTGTCAGCTGGATGCAATTGCACAAGTAATGGCTCTGAAGGCTCAGTTCAACTTGGAAGAGAATGCTACGACACGATGATGACACTATTTGGACGTTTCCTACCCAAAGGCCATGTCATGCCTGCAAACCTGTACCAGTCGGACAAAATACTTCGTGTACTTAAGATGCCCTATGAGAATATAGATACATGTGAGAAAGGATGTGTCTTATTTAGGAAGGAGTATGCACACTTGGACTATTGTCCCAATTGCGAGTCTTGCAGGTATCTTGTGGTAGACAACGGTATGGGTGAGAAGAGGCAGACCAAAATCGCAGTTAGTGTTCTTCGGTATATGCCAATCGTACCAAGACTTCAACGTCTTTTCATGGTCGAAGAGACAGCCAGACAGATGACATGGCACAAATTGGGCAAAAGAACCGAACTAGATGCGGATGGGAATAAGATGTTGGTACACACATCGGATGGGGAAGCGTGGAAACATTTCGATGGATTGCATCAGGATAAAGCGGCAGATCCAAGAAATCCTCGAGTCTGCGCCGCCACGGATGGTTTTAATCCCTTCGGCATGACGGCAACCCAATACAGTTGTTGGCCTGTATTTGTCATTCCACTGAATCTCCCCCCCCCCCGGGCAGATTATGCAAAGAAAGAACATATTTCTGACGTTGATAATTCCAGGGCCCAATTTTCCGGGGAAGAATATGAATGTGTACCTGCAACCGCTTAAGGATGAATTGGAAGAAGCTTGGGAAAATGGGGTCAAGACATACGATGCCGCTAGAAAAGAAAACTTCAAAATGCATGTGTGGTACATGTACTCTATGCATGACTTGCCAGCGTATGCGCTATTCTCTGGATGGTGTGTGCATGGAAGGTTCCCGTGCCCCCAATGCAAGGCAGCTCTTCAGTTTCATTGGTTGAAGGAGGGTCGGAAGTATTCTTGCTTTGACTTGCATAGACAGTTCCTCGATCCTGACCATCAGTTCAGAAAAGACAAGAAGAACTTTACCACATGCGTTCACAGGCCAACAGGTCCTGGATCAGTTAAACGCCCTCGAGCCTGATCCAGAGCGTCCAGGGTATTTCAAGGGGTATAATTCAAAACACGCCTGGACTCACAAGCCATGCTTCTGGGATCTGTCGTACTTCGAAGACCTCCTTCTTCCACACAATATCGACATGATGCACACTGAAAAGAATATCGGAGAGGCTATTTTTGGTACATTGTTCGACATAGATGGGAAGACAAAGGATAATATTAAGGCTAGAGTCGATCAAGAGACACTATGTCATAGACCGTTAGAAAACATGCGAGAAGGCAAAGGAAAGCAGAAGTGGTCGAAGCCAAAGGCCTGGTTCAATGTTGGAAGGCCAGCTATGAGGGAAATTATCTTGTGGGTCAAAATGCACTTGATGTTCCCCGATGGGTATGCAGTGAATCTAAAGAGGGGAGCGAGTCTTGAAAAATTAAAAATCTTTGGTCTCAAGAGTCATGATTGGCACATATGGCTAGAGCGGGTAATGCCGGTGATGTTACGTGGCTTTATTCCTGAGGATGAATGGCTAGTACTGGCGGAGCTGAGCTATTTCTTCCGTGTTATTTGTGCGAAAGAATTGTCGCCTGGCGTGGTAGAATACATGGAGGAGTTTGCACCGGAGTTGTTGTGCAAGTTAGAGAAGATCTTTCCACCGGGCTTCTTTAAGCCAATGCAGCATTTGATTTTACATCTACCGACCGAGGCAAGATTGGGTGGGCCGGTGCAAGATCGTTGGTGCTATGCAACTAAGAGGATGCATAAGACCCTTCGAGCTAAATGTAAAAATAAGCGTAGAATTGAAGCATCGATGGCTGAGGCATTCATTACTGAGGAGGTGGCAAACTTTGTGACAGCACACTACGAAGCCAAAAATCATCATTTGCATAATCCGAAGCCTCGGCACAATGATGGAGACCCTAAAAAAGGTGGGTCCAACCTCAGCCTATTCAAAGGGAAGCTCGCACCAGCCGGTGCTTCGAAACCAATAACGTTGGATATCGAAGAATGGCGGAACATTTCTTTGTATATCTTCAACAACCTAACAGAAGTGCGGCTGTACATCGAGTGAGTTCTCGACACATTTTCCCGTAACTTCTAATTCATTTGAACTGCTCTTATTCCCGGATATTTCAAACAGATGTTACGTCGTCAAATTCTCGGATGGAGCGGTGATCGAAAATGATTCCGTCAAAGAGTATGAGCTTCTGTCAAAGACAGGAGGCGGCTATCCCGGTTTCATCTCTTGGTTCAAACAAACGGTAATTATCAATAATGGACCATTTCATTCTTGGTCTAACTTGCGGCTAATGCAACAACCGTTTCATATTAAACTTGTAGGCTAATTCAGAGTCTATGGACGCCGAATTGAGACAAGTCGCTAATGGTTTTGACTATAAGGTCCGTTCATTTGAGAAATACAACATCAACGGGTATCTCTTTCGTACCTTTGGCAAAGAGCTATCTATGCCCGACCGGAAATCTAAAAATTGTGGTGTCTCTGCTATCGGCGAAGGTGTTATCGAGTATTATGGAAGAGTTGAATCAATTTATGAACTTCAATTCTATGGTGAAAACCCACCGAACGTCGTAGTCTTCAAATGTTATTGGTTCCAGCCGAAGGAGACTAGAAGGACTCATGAACTTATAGGACTAGTCGAAATCAATCCAAACACCCATTTAGATGTTCCCGATGTCTATATTACGGCTCAACAGGCGACCCGAGTTTTCTACCTACCGTCGGCATGCCAAACGGATAAGAATCTGGAAGGTTGGTATGTTGTTTATGAAGTGCCGCCACATGTAGACCACCTCTCCCAAATGAACAGGATTATGAACCTCACATTAACCCAGACACATATGATGGAGAATTCTTCCAAGAAGCACGTCTTTCCAAGAAACGTTTCAAGAACCGCCGTGCTTCATCCAAGAACATGGAAGTAGACAGCGATAATGAATCCGACTCCAGCCCGGAGCCGGAACCAGAAGACCTGGAACTCGTAGAGGTTACTGATGCGGATGACCTGTCAATGCTTCAACGATTAAAGGAAGGCCTTTCACAACTTCACGCCGTTGAACCCGATGAGCACGTCATTCATGAAGACATGCATGATAATGATGATGATGATGCATTTATTGATGATGATTATTAGTTTGTAAGATTCAAAACTTAAATTATATATATTTTAATATTCACTATTCATGTACATATTATTATTCATGTCAGTCATTCAATTTTTTTATGTTGTACTAATTTCTTTTATGGTGGGCGCGGGTCCAAAGCCTTCTCTAGGGCAACCGTCTCCAGACGAAGCCGGCGTGAGCAACCGTGGTGTTTCTTCTCCTTGATGACCACTACGGTAAGTTTCTCCTCCAAACTTAGCTTGTTTTCCTCTAAAATGAGATAATTAGCCAATTTAGCTCAAAAAGACATAATTAGGTAATTTAGCTCAAAATGAGAAGAAAGAAGAAGAAGAGATGAAGAAGAAGAGAAGGAGGAGGAGGAGGAGGAGGAGGAGGAGGAGAAGGGAGGAGGAGGAGGAGAAGGAGGAGGAGGAGGAGGAGGAGGAGGAGGAGAAGGCCCAGGACCTTCTATCCTTCTCCTCCTCCTCCTCCTCCTCCTCCTTCTCCTCCTCCTCCTCCTTCTTCTTGATTTCTTCTTCTTCTCCTCCTCCTCCTCTTTCTTCTCCTCTTTAATATTATCCTTGCTTTAATTAACCCAGAAATGACATAATTAGCCCATTTAGCTCCAAAAAACCATAATAAGCTCAAAATGGCATAAGAACCTTGGTTAGCTCATGAATATTATATACTTAGCTTGTTTTCCTCTAAAATGACATAATTGGAATATTTAGCTCAAAAAGAAGGAGAAGGAAGAATAAGAAGAAGAAGAGAAGAAGAATAGAAGGAGAAGGAGAAGAATAAGGAGGAGGAGGAGAAGAAGAAGAAGGAGGAGGAGAAGAAGAGAAGGAGGAGAAGGAGAAGGAGCCCTCCTTCTTCTCCTTCTTCTTCTCTCCTTCTTCTCCTCCTCCTTCTCCTTCTTCTTCTCTTCTTTTTTCTTCTTCTCCTTCTCATTCTCCTTCCCCTTCCCCTCCTCCTCCTCCTCCTTGTTTTTCTTCTCCTTCTTCTCTTATTGCTTCTTCTCTTTCTTCTTCAATTTAGCTTATTTGTCATATATATGTTGTTGTTCTTCTTCTACTTACTTTCTTATTCCCATTTTGCAGATTGGATGTACTACATGCATGGAAGCTGGCGTTGGAGTGCTTTAGTTTCCGTTTTTATTTGAGTTGATGAACAATGTGTTGGTTCTTTGTATGTGTTGATGAACAATATATGTGCAACTATATGTATGTATATATGGATGAAACTTCGTATGTGTTGGTTCTTTTGATATATGGGATGTACGTTGATGAACAAATGGCATTGATGAGCTTTATATGTATATAATATATGTGTTGTGATCTATTTATGATATATGTGCTCTGAATTATATGTATATGTAATGTGAAATAGAAAAAATAAATAAATAAGAGACAATATAGGCTCTTTGCCGTCTGCCAGCTGATGGCAAAGGCCTTTGCCGTCTGCCGACAGACGACAAAGGTGCCACGTGGCGCCCAGCTGTGCAACCTGGGCAGTAGCAGCTGGCCATATAGTCTCTTTGCCGTCTGCCTGATGGGTAGGCAGACGGCAAAGAAGAGGGCACAGAGGAGGGGGCAGAATACAAAAGTGGAGAGAGGGGGGAGGGGAGGACACGACGGACGGCAAAGGTTGCCGAGGAGGCTCACGGCAAAGGTTGCCGAGGAGGCAAACGACAAAGGTTGCCGAGGAGGCGGACGGAAAACGTTGCTGAGGAGGCGGACGGCAAAGGTTGCCGAGGAGGCAGACGGCAACGGCTCCGTTAACCCCTAACGGAGGCAACGCCTCTCGGCTGCCGTCCCAAACTCTTTGCCGACTGCTCCTCAGGAAAGCTGACGACAAAGAGCTTTGCCGTCCGCTTTACGGGGGCAGACGGCAAAGAAGGTCCTATGCCGTCGTAGGCTGACGCAGAAAATTTGCCGACCATGACAATCTTTGCCGTCTGTTGTACGGTCTTTGCCGTCCGGTTATTTGTCTTTGCCGTCTGTGATGGCAGACGGCAAAGAAGGTGATTCCTGTAGTGTGTCCCGCTCATGGGCGGAAATGGCCTGTTTACAGCAGAAAGGAAGCCTTTGCAAGATGCCTTGGGAACTCCGGTTCGTCCTTGCCCCCTTTGCACTAAAGGGGAAACTGCTCCGTCCCGTTGTCTGCTGCTCGCCTGTCCTTCCTCCGCATCATCCTTGACTCCTTAGGTCGGGACTCGCCTCGGAATATCCGCCTCTCCGGAGGGGTCCTGATCAGCCCCCGTGTGGGTCTTGATGTTGTTCCTCCTCGTGAGGCTTGGCCCCTTGCGAGGACCTTGTCTTGAGTGGTGACGTGCCCGATTGTGCTTGCTTGATGAAGTGGGCCAGCCCTGGGCCGCAAGCACGCAGTTCTGGGTACCCCCATTCCCAGAACACCGACAGTAGTAGGTATATTTACTCCTAGTAGATAAATGGATCTTTCCTGTGGATGTCATTCCTTCCTCTGTGTATATTTCCTCCTAGTATATGAATGGATCTTTGTTGTTTGTATTTTCATATTATAATAATTGTGTTCATTTAGGTACATGAAGGTTGTAGAAGTTACTGCATACCTCAATTTTCTTTTCACTCTGTCCTTTTTGGAATGATTCAATTATGACCACTTTTTATCACATGCATGTTTATTGAAAATCATTATAGACATGTGGGGACCCCGACTTACAAGTCGAGATCGCTTAATGAACGTGCTCGGTGATCCCAAAGATGAATGCTCACCGAACACGTAGATACTGAATATTAAGAATCTTACATCCAACATACCGTTTCATAGAACAAATGAGCATCATGGCCAAGTATCAAAAAGATAGGGCCAATAAGGCCAATCACACTTATACATCTACTAGTGGAAATCTTGGTAGTAAACGGGAGCCCATGCCATCAGCATTAACCAACAGGGATTCTGACTCGGAAGTGTCCTAGTTCGCGTGTCCGTCTCCGATGATGATATCTTGTCCAAACTCCGGTTCTTCCATGTCTGGTCAATAGTATAACAAGAGGCAAGCTAGTGAGTACTTTGAATGTACTCGCAAACAGCCCATGATTTGGATAATGCAGTTGGTGCGACAATAAAGTAATATGCAGACTTTGTGGAAAGCAAACTCTATTTAAGAATAGGCATGGTCAATTACTTGTATGGATATGCATCATAAACTAGATGGTAATCATAAGAACCAGTTACACATATCAACATATCTGCTGAGGGATGAGCACTTCGGGATCACCCGATATGCCAAGTCACCAAATTGGTCATATAATCTTTCTCAGAAAACACCTTTTAACACACACACCCTTGGTTTATGCGGAAACGACTGGACGTAGTTTAAGTAGCACCACCCAACTATCCTTGACCATGGACACGCCTATTCGAAAAGTTTTACACTCTGTAGAGGTTGTATGTTGTACCCACGAGATCCCGGAAACTTCCGTGTCGTCCACGACTCGCGGTATATAACATACCCGAGGTAAGTACCTGATCATTGCCTTTGCCCTGACGACACTAGACAAAGTAGTCAACAAAGCCCCGTCCCATAAAGGGGTATCATGGTCCCACATGTAAGGTTGGGACGGTCGACACATCATAAATCTAATCCCATTTCTGAAACTCACACAAAACACTCCGAGTGTGCCACTTCTTTCACAAGTGGTCACCTAACTAAACATCATCACCCTCGGGCATTAGTGGCATGTGACGGGGTTTTCGTAAAACCTTTGATATCAACTCTGTGTTACCATCATTATGCACATGCTCTTACTATGCGTAGCACTACTATCTACTTGTCAACATCTTTTCAGCGTGACCCTCATAGATGGTAAGATCATCTTCAATGCAAGTGCTTCGGAGGAGCCATCGGTAACACCATGCTGGGTGCACCGAATAAACTTAACTATATGCATCGGAACAAAGTATTCAACTTGCCATGCATGAAAATATTTTCTGAGACATGGTTAAAGGGCTGCTTGCCTTGATCAGCTAGGTATCCGGGGTCTTCGGGATCTTCTAGTCCAACTCCTGTGTCGAACGCAGAATATATCGTCGTAATAGTAGTAATAAAATAAGAACCTCATTCAAAAACAGAGCACAAACTCACTTTAAAAATGTTACTCTATTCACATAAATCTATATTACAGTTTTAAAAATATTTTTCTCTGGTTTTTATGCAAAATGGTATTTTTAACAGAGCCTAAAATATTTAAACTAGGCATTTTTATCAAAGCTATGTATAAAAGTTTTTACAAAAATTACTGCAACAGCATGAACAAATTCTACACATTTTTTGAAGATTTGTGGTGGAAAAATATTTAAATTTGATTAAATATTTATTTCTACAAAAATCATTTAGAAACATAAACAAAAGAAAAAGAAAAAGGGTCTTAACCCTTGCCTGGCTCGGCCAGTGGCTGGGCCGGCCCATTTGGCCAACCGGCCAGCTAGCCAGCAAGCAGCCCAACTGCGCGTCCACCGTGAGGTTTAAACCTGACGCGGGGGCCCGTGCGGTCAGCGGCAAAGAGAGGAGAGAGGGGGAAAGACTGGCCACCGACAGGTGGGGCATGCTTGTCAGGTACGTCTTCCTCCTATGGACAAAGTGAGGGGAGGCACGCGGGCAGCGATACCGACGCCCTCGAGGCAAGGTGACATCAGGAATGGCACCGTGGCATCGTCGCCTACCTGCTAGTGGTTGAAAGAACGGCGGGGAGCCCTGGGTCACCGACGAAGAAGTGGCCGCGGAGGAGGTTCTTTAGGTGGTGGTGTAGTTGGGTGCTACGGACAGGATAACGCTCGTGGAAGAGGTGGAGGAGCTTCCCGAGCTTACTACGGTCATGGAGGAGGTGAGAGGAGTGCGAGAGCTGGACTGTAGCTCGAGATAGACAGAGCTCCGAAGTGGCGGGGCCTCGGTCGATCTCTTATACCAGAGCTCTCTATACTCGAATGGAGTGGCTAGGGCCTCGATTGAGGGTCTGGAGGAGTGGTGTGAAGTGATGGAGTGAAGGGGGTGGGCTATTTATAGGCCAGAAATGGTGCACCGAGCGGGGGTGCGTTGGAGGATTCACCACAGCTACATGAGAGGGAGAGAGAGCTCGGGGTCGATACCACGGTTTCGCGGACGTGGTTTGGGACCCCAGAGACTCAACGAGACAGAGAGAGGAGGCTCAGTGCGTGCGTGCTGCAGGGCCGCACTCTTCTGGCTAAATCTGGCGCACACGGGCACGTGTCGCCCCGGTCAGCAGAGAGGGGGAGAAGGGGCCCTGAGGCTGCCCTGAGTCAGGAGGTTTGTCGGAGACACGGAGATACACCGAGGGGAGGGGAGAACTGTACGGGGCTGGCCTTCTTTGACTCGGGTGCGCCCTCTAGCACACCTAGAGCGCAGATTTGGCATGCCACGACATGCTGGCGTTCTCCGGGCCCTTTGGCCCTGTCTGGCGTGTCCAGGGGTTAGCTTAGACGCCCCTTATCCGTTTGGGAGCCGAGGGTCTCACTGCTGGTCAAAGGAAGAGCTTGGAGAGGAGCTGTGAGCCTTGATTCAGAAACTAAAATGGAGATATTGGCTTACTTGCTTGGAACCAGGGAGGTGCCACTCGTCTGCAGTTGAAGAGTGGTGCTGGCAACTTGTATCAACAGTTTAGTGCAAAGGGTGTGGATGTAGAGGGGGTTAAGTGTTGTTTCACCATGCTGGCAAAATGTGTTTGACATGTGTCTGGGGTAGTTAATCTTCACCACTGATGCTGAAAGTTAACAAGATAGGTTTTGATGCAAAAGTAGGATGCTCCACCAAATTTGAGCTCCATTGGACAAGTTTGAAAGTGCAAACTTGAAATCACCCCCAAATGGGCAGTTCTGTCCTTTCAAAAGGGAATGTGGGTAAATTAATCCCCACAAATCCAATTTTTTTCACGGTATCCTCATTTGGGGTGTGACCACTCCTACAAGTTTCATGCCATTTGGACAAACTTTGCTAAGTAGAATTGCTACAACTTGATTCTGGACAGAGAGGGTTTTAGGATTGTTTGCTGAACCAAACCATCTTGGAATGAGGTGAAACTTGGCATGACTACGAGATATAGCTTGGGAAGAATGCTAGAATTTTCTAGAAATTTATTGAAAATATTTCCTTTCGAAATATTTCAATAGGTTTTCAAGGCTTTGCTCAAATATTTTGAACATAAATAGGGGTTTAAAATCTTACGTATTGAGAATATATGTCTTTGAGTGTCTCCAAATTTTCTAAGATATTTCTAAGGCAGAAAAATAATTTTCCACCGAGAAATATCATTTCTAGCCTCAGGAAAGGACATGCAAATAAAATAGAAAAATATTTTATAAAATAATTATTTTATGATTTTGGAGAGTTAAAATAGTGCTAAAATCAGAATACAATCTTTGGGTAAAGGCACTGCCTTGGAATGAGGGACTTGTAGTGCAAACCGAAGCAAGATTTTGAATAGTCAAAAATGAGATAAACGTCTTGTTGGAAATATATTGTTTATAAAAAATTTGTTTTTGGATTCACTCATTCAAGTATACACACAAACAATGAAAATCATGGCACTCATAGCACTTTGCTTAAAAAGTTTTAATAAACTCAGTGTTGGGGATATTACCTGCAGTGTAACCCGCCTAGCTGGGCCAGGTCACTAAAGGGGCGGCTCATGTTTTGGAAGATACAAGCCTTGGCCCAGGGGGCCCAGTAGCCGGATGGTGGTTTAGGAGCTATGAGGAGGATGCGCTGCCAAGGAGGTTTCCAGTCTTAGAAAGCAGGATGACTTAGAGATAGGGAAAGCTATGATATGTAGCATGGTCAGGACCCTTGTAAATCCTAGGGCCTCGACCTGTATGTAAAGGTGAGTCCATGGGGAAGATAAGGTCAAGTTAGAAATCATCGAGAGCTAGGTCAGGCGAGTTACGCCGTCCTTGTAATCGAAACCATCATCAACTACACAAAGCAGGACGTAGGCTTTTACCTCCATACGAGGGGCCGAACCTGGGTAAATCCGAGTCTCGCTTTTGCTAATCCCCTTTGAGTCGCCACCATGGTGCGATGGCTCCATCCTTAAGTCCTTTCACGAGGACATCTGCCATGACAAAACCATGACACTCAGGTTTTTGAAGAGACTACATTTGAAGTAAGGTCAAAACAGGATGTGACAGACCTACCCCCCCTTATAAGAATCTCGTCCCCAAGATTCCTAAGCTAGGTGCTAAAAAGTATGGAAATTGTGATTGGAGATAGTCTTCATGGCTCCCATGTTGCTTCAGCTTCGGTGTGGTAGCTCCACTGAACCTTGAACTACTTGATGGTGCAGGTCCGAGTACAATGCTCAACTTCGTCTAGGATGCGAATCGACCTATCGTGACAAGTGAGGTCACGCTGAAGGTCAATGGCTTGATGGTTGATGTCCTTATGAAGATATGGACGGTTTGGCGCTTGAAGGCACTTCTCAAATTGTGACACGTGGAAGACGTTGTGCACACCTGAAAGTCTCGGAGGTAGGTCCAACATGTAAGCAACTTCTCCACGCCTTGTCGTGATCTTAAAAGGTCCAATGAACCTTGGAGCAAGTTTCCCCTTGACGTGGAAAAGCTTGGCTCCCTTGAGAGGTGTGACGGGAAGGTACACCTGGTCTCCGGAGTTGAACTCCATTTCTCTGCGGTGAGAATCCGCATAGCTCTTCTGTTGCAACTTGGCTGCTTTTAGGTGCTCCCTGAAAAGTTGCACCTTGCCCTCTGTTTCACAAAGAACGTCTGGCCCAAAAATCAATCCTTCACCGGTTTCGGACCAGTTGAGCGGGGTGCAACATTTTCGTGTGTATAGCACTTCAAATGGGACCATCTGGAGACTCGACTCATAGTTGTCGTTGTATGAGAACTCAGTGAATGGCAGACAGTCTTCCCATTTGGTCCCATGTGCTAAGACACAAGCTCGGAATTTATTCTCAAGTATCTGATTCACTCGCTCCGTCTGTCCTCCCGTCTGCGGGTGGAAGGTGGTGCTGAAAGAGAGCTTGGTTCCCAGAGCTTCTTGGAACTTCTACCAGAATCTTGAGGTGAACTACGTGCCTCAGTCGGATACAATCTACTTGGGAACTCCATGCAGGCTCACAATATGATGGATATATAGGCTAGCCAATTGGCTACCATAATAAGTGGTGTTGACCGGAATAAAATGGAACACCTTGGTTAGGTGGTCAACAATGACCCATATGGAGTCGTGTCCTTTTCACAACATGGGCAGACCGGTGATGAAGTCCATGTCGACTCTATCCAATTCCATTTGGGCACGTGGAGAGGTTGTAGCAGCCTAGCAGGTCGCTGGTGCTCACCCTTGACACGCTGGCACACATCGCACTTGGCGATATAGGAAGCTATTGCCCTCTTCATGTGATGCCAACAAAATGTTTCCCGGAGGTCTTGATACATCTTGCTCCCACCGGGGTGAATTGAGTAGGGCGTGTCGTGGGCTTCTTGCAATATTAAATTCTTGAGTTCATCCTTGTTGGGTATGCATAAACTTTTCCCAAACCACACGGCTCCTTGTTCATCCACTGAGAACTATGGGGCCTTGCCATCCTGGATCTTCTTCTTGATGCCTTCAATGCTCTTGTGTCCCTTCTAGGCCTCTTTGATGTCGTCTGCTAGAGTGGGTTTGATTTCGAGGTTAGCTAGGAATCTTGGTTCAACTAGCTCCTACCCGAAGCTCTCTAGCTCGTCATATAAGTCAGGTAGCCTTTCCTTTATTTTAGCATTCGAGGTGCAGGACTTTCGGCTTGAGGCATCGCCACGACATTGGCCTTACCGGGGTGGTATTTAATGGTGAGGTCGTAGTCTTTGATCAGTTCTGACCATCTTTGCTGCCTCATATTCAACTCCCTTTGAGTAAAAATTTACTTCAGACTCTTGTGGTCGGTGTATATTTCACATTGCTTCCACAAAAGGTAATGTCGCCATGTCTTCAGGGCATGCACTATTGCTGCCAACTCGAGGTCATGAGTGGCGTAGTTCTTCTCATGTGGACGCAGTTGCCGTGACAGGTAAGCAACAACCCTTCCATCTTGAATTAGGTCACCACTGAGCCCGATTCCGGAGGCATCATAGTATATCACGAACTCCTTGTTGATATCTGGAGTAGCCAGTACCGGGGCGGTAGTCAATCTCTTCTTCAGTTCTTGGAAGCTTTCTTCACACTCTGGAGACCATTCGAACTTTTTGGCCTTCTTCAAGAGCCGAGTCATTGGTCGTGCGATGTGGGAGAATCCTTCTACGAACTTGTGGTAGTATCCCGCGAGTCCAAGGAAGATTCTGACTTCCTTCACATTGATTGGCGACTCCCAGTTGGTTACCGTGTTAATCTTGGACGGATCGACTGCCAATCCGTTTGCCATCATGGTATGACCCACGAATCCAACTTCGTGCAGCCAAAATTTGCATTTGCTATACTTGGCATAAAGTAGGTGCTCTCGAAGCTTTTCCAGTACTAGCCTCAAGTGGTTCTCATGCTCTTCTTCGAACTTGGAGAATATTAATATGTCATCGATGAAGATGATGACAAACTTATCCAGGTATTCCATGAAGACTTTGTTTGTGAGGTGCATGAAGTATGCTGGGGCATTGGTCAACCCAAATGACATGACTGCGCACTCGTATAGACCGCACTGGGTCACGAATGGCGTCTTAGGTATGTCCTCGGGTCGGATCTTCAGCTGGTAATATTCATATCAAAGGTCGATCTTGGAAAATACATTGGCACCATTTTACTGGTCAAATAGGACTTCAATCTTGGGGAGTTGGTACTTGTTCTTTATCTGACTTCACTAAGGGAATGCTAATCGACACATAGCCTGATAGTCCCATCCTTCTAGGACACGAATAGAACAGGTGATCCCCAATGTGATGCACTCAGATAGATGAATCCCTTCCCGAGTTGCTCATCGAACTGCTTCTTCAACTCTGCTAGCTCTTCGGATCCCATCCTATAAGACTTGTTATATATTGGCCTTGATCCGGGCATAAGCTCAATGATGAACTCGATGTCTCGATCAGGATGCATCCTAGGTAGCTCATCAGGAAATATGTTCGGGTATTCGCAGACTGCTGGTACTCGGCCTAACTTTTCTTCCGAAAGGCAATTAACCTAAGGAACTTGAGTGGAGGTAGGTTCAGGGACGTACTTGACTTTGACCCCTTGGTCACTTGTCATGGTAAGGGCCCTTTTGGCACAGTACAGTATACCATGGTGCATGGTGAACCAATCCATACCAAGGATCACATCCAAGCCTTGTGACTTAAGGATGATGAGATCTGCTAAGAAGCTTATACCATTAATGTTGATCCCGACTCCTCTACATCCTAGGTTGGTCCTTAGCACTGCTCCCGGGGTATGTACTTCCATTTCCCCATTAAAGAGGGTAGGCTTCAAACCACATTTTTCCGCAAACTTTTGGGTGACAAACGGTTGTGAAGCACCATAATCAAACAATATTGTTGCTGCGGTGGAGTTGACGAGGAACGTACCCAGAATGCAGTCCGGGTCCTCCTGGTCTTCTTCTATGGAGATGTGATTCACGCGTCCCCTACCGTGATACTGCTGGTTGCGGGGAGCCTAGTTCCGGTTTGGCACTCCATGAGCTTGTCCTTGATTAGGCGCATTGGGGCTCGGTGCACCGGGCTTCTTGTTGGGCCACTACCTGGAGTAGTGCCTAGTCTGACCACATCCAAAGCAGGTAACCTACCCTAGAATGTTGGGCTTGATCCCACTGCTGTTGGGCGGATTGATCGCTGGCTTGGGGTTGGCATGCTGTTGGGGTTGGTAGTTGTGGAGAAACGTCGGTGCCTTTTACCGCTGTTGCGGATAGCTGGGTTTTGTCGGGGCGGATTACCATGGATGTGCCTTCTCGTTACTAGAACCTTCATTGCCCATCATCTTACACTTGCGGGTATCATCCATCGCACGAGCTTATATTCTAGCATCAGGGCCTTGTTCACCAGATCGTAGAAGGTCCGGCATTCACAGACAACAAGTTGGTACTAAAGCGAGTGTTGAAGTCCTTCGATGAAGCATTCCACCTTCGCAACTGCTTCACTGTTGACATCTTCTGGTGCATACCTTGACAAAAGGTTAAACTTCTGCAGGTACTCCTTGACCGTCCCGCTGCCATGCCTTAGAGCTCGGTATTCCCGCTTCTTAATGGTCATCATTCCAAGGGGAATGTCAGCAGCGCAGAATCATTCCTTCAAGACAGTCCAAGATATAACATGTCCTTCCCGCATGATTTTGAACCCGTCCCACCATGCCCTGTCCGTGCCACCGAGACAGTGAGAAGCATAGAGGACTTTCTCGCGGTTGTCAGTGCATTTAACCAACGCGAGGATGTCTTCAATGGTGCGGATCTAGTCATTGGCATGCAAGAGTTTAGTTGTCTCCATGAATATGGGAGGCGTAGTCCTCATAAACTCAGACAGAGTGGAGCGACTATTGCCATTTCCGTTCTATGGCAGATTGTGCACTAAGACATGAGCCAACTGCTGGATGGCGCCATTGTTGGCTTGTCATTCCTCCCGGAGAGCCTGGAGGAACTGAGCCACGGTCATGCTCTTCGAAGGAGGCGGTGGCAGGGGAATGAAGCCGTGCTGCTACTTGGGGTGATCTCCAACTTGGGCAGCCCCACTGGTTCCTGGCTACTGGCTAGAAGTGCCAGTGTTGGGGTTGCCGAAGGTGCTGGTGCGAGTTGCAATCACCATCCTGCTTGGGAGCAGACAGGTCAATATTCCTAAGTGGTCGGGGAATCATATGGGATGACGAGTCTAGATAAGGGGGTTTGGTATAGTGCACGTGTGTGGGACAAACAAAAAGGTTTTGCAAATACTTAATTAAAACAGGTGATGCAGTCGCTTAGAAGCTGCCTAAGGCAGAAATGCGGCTTGCATCAAAAAAGGAAGCACACAACACTCATGGTTCTCATGAACAGATACACGGACTCTACTTCGCTGGGTAGACTCCTAACTTGCCTAAGACCTTCCTCTAAGAGGCAGAGTGCTCGTACTCGTATACATGGTGTGGGGTTGGAAGAGGTCCATCACGGTGTCCCTTTGTTGGCAAAGCGGTGAGGAGCACAGTGTATTCTTCCGCGGTCAGACGGCGACTCTGAATAGGAGTGGCTTGGAACAGTGGTATTCCTCCTCGGAAGGCAATGGTAGGCTGACCTCCGGGTGCTCCTTCCTTCTTGACCTTGCGGGTCTTCATCTTTTCCAGGCCGAGTAGGTCCTTGACTGGGTGTAGTTCATGGCGAAGTGTCACGTATTCCTTGATTAGAAGGTGAGTCAGGGTGTGGGTGGAGAGGCTGTAGTAGGTCTGAAACCTGAGTGGCGTCCCGTCTTCTGGGGATGGGTTCAGTGTCCAGCTCCCGTCAATCCCGTCATTAACAAAAGGCAGGTGACAAGTCGCCGTCTCGTTGGCCATCTCAGGAAGGATATCACGGAGATGCACGAGCGCCTCTCGTGCTGCTATTGACGTCTTCTTCCTTTAGTGGTGTGGGGGTGGAAGAGGTCCATCACGGTGTCGCTTTGTTGGCAAAGCAGTGAGAAGCACAGTGTATTTTTCCGTGGTCAGATGACGACTCTAAAGAGGAGTGTCCTGGAGCGGTGGTATTCCTCCTCGGAAGGCAATGGTAGGCTGACCTCCGGGTGCTCCTTCCTTCTTGACCTTGCGGGTCTTCATCTTTTCCAGGCGGAGTAGGTCCTTTACTTGGTGTAGTTCTTGGCGAAGTGTCACGTATTCCTTGATTAGAAGGTGAGTCGGGGTCTCGATGGAGAGGCTGTAGTAGGTCTGAAACCTGAGTGGCGTCCCGTCTTCTGGGGATGGGTTCAGTGTCCAGCTCCCGTCAATCACGTCCTTAACAAAAGGCAGGTGACGTGTCGCCGCCTCGTTGGCCACCTAGGGAGGATATCGCGGAGATGCACGAGCTCCTCTTGTGCTGCTGTCTCCACTGCCAACATCAGATTCTCCATCTGTGGTCCTTCGAAGAACAAACTAGTTGGGGAGTCGTTGGCCTTCACTATCACATCCACGTGATATTCCTTTGTGTCGGCGTTGACCTAGTGCTCGTGGTAGAGGAAAATGGGAGTCCCGCGTACTTGACACTTCTCCAGGTTGTCTCCAAAAAGTAGGGGAAAGCTAGTTTCCAGAAGCATCTCAGGAACGACGGCCATCTACAAGGTTTTTAGGAGAGGGTTACAAATTTGTGGGTCCTATGAAATGGTAGTAGGGTGCAGCTGTCTGAAGAGTTAGGGCTGAGTGTGCTAATCCTCTCGGCTATTGTCCATGCTACCTAAGGCTTCCTACTGTCAGGATGGCTTTAATACCAGCTCTGTGGGGACCCCGACTTAGAGGTCGAGATTGCCAAATGAACGTGCTCAGTGATCCCAGATATCAATGCTCACTGAACACACATATACTAAATATTGAGAGTCTTACATCCAACATACCGTTTGATACAACAAATGACCATCATAGCCAAGTCTCAAATAGATAGTGCCTATAAGGCTAATCACATCGATACATCTACTAGCGCAAATCTTGGTAGTAAACAAGAGCCCTTGCCATCAGCCTTCACCAACATGCATTCTGATTGGGAAGCGTCCTAGTTCACGTGTTCGTCTCCAATGACGAATTCTTCTCCAAACTCCGGTTCCTCCATGTATGGTCAATAACATAACCAGTGGAAGCCAGTGAGTAATTTGAATGTAGTCGCAAACAGCCCATGATTTGGATAATGCATTTGGTGCGACAATAAAGTAATATGAAGACTTTGTGGAAAGCAAACTGTACTGAAGAATAGGCATGGCCAATTACTTGTATGGATATGCATCATAAACTAGATGGTAATCATAAGAACATGTTACAGATATCAACATATCTGTTGAGGATTGAACACTTCGGGTTCACCCGATATGCCAAGTCACCAAACTTGTCATATCATCTTTCTCACAAAACACCTTTAAACACACACACACACACTTGGTTTATGCGGAAATGACTAGACGTAGTTTAAGCAGCACCACCCAATTGGCTTGACGTGGACACAGCTATTCGAATAGTTTACATGCTATAGAGGTTGTACGTTGTACAAACGAGATCCGGGAAACTTCCGTGTCATCCATGACTCGCGGTATATAACATACCCGTGGTAAGTACCCGATCATTGCCTATCCCCTGATGACACTAGACAAAGAGTCCACTCGATTGGTACCCAACCCACATGATGTACATCTTACGAGAACCAACTCTAGACCATATCATTCATGCGGGGACCAACAGTGTGCCCAGAACACATAAAAACGGCATAGTCGACCTACGTGGTACGACCTCGTCACGAGAGGGACCACATATCACTCCCACCACTAGTAATGTGGCCTCTTTACTAGCACAGACCAAAGTAGTCAACAAAACCCAGTTCCATAAAGGGGTATCATGGTCGCACATGTAAGGTTGGGACGGTAGACACATCATTAATCTAATCCTATTTCCGAAACGACTCCCGGTGCACCACTTCTTTCACAAGTGGTCACCTAACTCAACATCAGCACCCTCGGGCATTAGTGGCACCCGACAGGGTTTTCATAAAGCCTTTGATATCAACTATGTTTACCATCATTATGCACATGCTCTTACTATGCGTAGCACTACTGTCTACTTGTCAACATACTGTCAGCGTGACCCTCATAGATGGTAAGTTCATGCTCAATGCAAGTGCTCCGGAGGAGCCATCGGTAACACCATCTTGGGTGCACCGAATAACCTTAACTATATGCATCGGAATAAAGTATTCAACTTGGCATGCATGACAATGTTTTCTCAGAGATGGTCAAAGGGCTGCTTGCCTTGATCAGCTAGGTATCCGGGGTCTTCGGGGTCTTCGAGTCTAACTCCTTCGTCGAACGTGAAATCTATCGTCGTAATAGTAGTAATAAAATAAGAAGCTCATTCATAAACACAGCACAAACTCACTTTAAAAATGTTATCCTATTCTGATAAATCTATATTATAGTTTTAAAAATATTTGTCTCATGTTTTTATCCAAAAAGGTATTTTTAAACTAAAATAACACAAGCTAAAATATTTAAACAAGGCATTTTAATCAAAGTTGTTTATAAATTTTTTACAAAAATTAGTGCAATGACAGTAATAAATTCTACACATTTTTCGGAGATTTGTGGTGGAAAAATATTTAAATTTTATTATATATTTAATATTAAAAAAATTACTTTAGAATCGGAAACAAAAGAAAAAGAAAAAGGGGCTTAACCTTGGCCTGGCTCGGCCAGTGGCTGGGACGGCCCATCTGGCCAACCGGCTAGCGAGCCAGCCAGCAGCTCAGGTGCGCGTGCGCCGTCAGGTTTAAACCTAACCGCAAGAACTTCCGGTCAGCGGCATAGAGAGGAGGGAGGGGGAGAGACTGGCCATCGACGGGTGGGCTCGTCTTCATCCTCTGGACAAAGGGAGGGAAGACACGCTTGCGACGATACCGACGCTCTCGAGGACAGGTGACGGCAGGAATGGCACCGTGGCATCGTCGCCTAGCTGCTGGTGGTTGAATGAATGTTGGGGAGGCCCTGGATCACCGTCGACGAGGTGTTCGCGGCGGAGGTGCTTTTTGTGGTGGTGGAGTTGGGTGCTATGAGCAGGGAAACGGTCAGGGAAGAGGTGGAGGAGCTTCCCGAGCTTACT
Source organism: Hordeum vulgare subsp. vulgare (assembly GCF_904849725.1). Taxonomy (NCBI): domain Eukaryota; kingdom Viridiplantae; phylum Streptophyta; class Magnoliopsida; order Poales; family Poaceae; genus Hordeum; species Hordeum vulgare. The sequence continues at coordinate 190,692,081 of NC_058522.1, read as the reverse complement.
ACAGTCATGGAGGAGGTGAGAGGAGCGCGAGGGCTGGCATGTAGCCCGAGAACGACAGAGCTCCGAAGCGGTGGGGCCTCGGTCGATCTCAAGCACTGGAGTTTTCTGTGCTCGGATGGGGTGGCTAGGGCCTCGATTGAGGGTCTCGACGAGTGGTGTGAGGTGCTGGAGCGAAGGGGGAGGGCCTATTTTTAGGCCAGCAACGGTGCATCGAGCGAGGGAGCGCCGGTGGTTTCACCGCTGCTGTACGATAGGGAGAGAATGCTCGTGCTCGATACAACGGTTTCGCGGACGTGGTTTGAGACCCCAGAGACTCAAGAAGAGAGAGAGGAGGCTCAGTGCGCACGTGCTGTGGGGCTGCGCTATTCTAGCCGAATCTGGCGCGCGCAAGCATGCGTTGCCCTGGTCAGCAGAGAGGGGGAGAAGGTGATGAGGACATCAACACCATTGTTACACCCACAACCCCAGCTGCTATACATACTGGACCAGTTACTAGATCTCGTGCACGCCAATTGAATTACCAGGTACATTCATTTCTTGGGAATAGTTCTAATCTTCATGAACATATGATGCTGCCTAAGTTAGATACTTTTGTTGTGCTCATGATTGAAGGACCTAGCATGGACAAGAAGGATATCTGTTGGAGCGTTATCCACCATGGAGAAGAAGGTGCAAGCGCGGGCGAGAACAATGGAGCTTCCACTCGTGATTTTCGCACTCTAAAGCCACCATAAGGAGAGCATGAAGTCTTTGGATGAAATATTCAAGACGCCACTTCATAAATTTCGTCCATAGGCTATTATAGGTGTTGTGCCACCTTATTTTTGGGCCAGACCCATGTAATTTTGAAATAGCATAATATAGGCAAATTTTAGAGTCCGTACGTGTGGGGAAACCAAGTTTAGGGATGTTTTCGGACCCCTCCTCCAAGGGTCATGAAACTGCTTCTCTATTCTCTTATATATATAGCCCTTAGGGCACCATTTAGACTTGGGTTTTGTTTAGATTACAAGTTTGCCATAGCAGCAACTTTGCGTTCTTTATTTGTGTTCTACGACCAGACAAAGGTGTCACAGAACCCCACCTTCATCAATAAATCTTTCGTCTTATATTCGCAATATCTTAATTGCAATCTTGGTTTCTTGCTTGTTCTTCGTTTGCGAGCAGGAAACAGACTTTCTTGGTCAGGTTGATCATGCTGCGGTGTGATCCATAACCTCTCGGAGTTAGTTTAACGATTGCTAAGGCGCGACGTCCTCACACGTTCGTAGTCGGATCGTCAAAGTCTACTCCACCAAAACGATACCCACGATCTCATCGAAAGACAGGACAACTTCGCCTCTATAAAGTGGTATCACATTTCCAGGTTGCTCGGTGAGATTTTACCAGTTTTTCATAGTTAGATCGCATCTGTTCTTCATACCTATATTCCACGAAAAAGCCAAAAAAAATTAGGGTTAGATAATCATATCCGAACCAATCTGAACCTTTGCATAGTCTTTTCAGTAGTTTGCTTTGTTGAAATTGCGGTTACATCGTCGTGTTGAGTTGATGGTCTTAGTATCTAGTTCTTTAGAGTTTCGAGTTGTGTTCACAGGTTATCACGCCGCCAACGCACCATCTTTCATCGCTGCCATATACCACCTCCACGCTACCATCACCGTTGCTGCCATAATACCACCACCACGCCACCATTATCCTTGCTACCATAGACCACCACCATATATCCACCACAATCCTTTCCACTTTAGGTTAATTTCGAGATCCTTTTGCTTTCGGTTTCACGTTTCCTTACCTGAGTAGGTTTCGGGAAAAAAATTGTCAAAATTTCGAGTCTGGCACGCTTTCGAGAGCACTTTTGAGGCCAAAATTTCGAGGGGTGAATTTTTTTCCCTATAGTTTTGTTAGGCTTTTTTAGAGAGTTTTGAGACACTCGCCATCATAGTGATTTTTGGTCGTCGCAACTCCAAATTGCTCCAGAAAAAAAATTGTCAATTTTTTTCGTGCCTATCCTATTTTTGGTCCTTGGGAAGAGTTTTGGGACACTCGCCATTATAGTGATTTTCTGAAAAAAATAAGCGCAGAAAAAAGCGGAAAAAAAGGAAAAAATCAGAGTGGCTCTTCCCTTGATTAGTACGTGTTGTCGTGACTTTGTTGGTGTTCTAGGCTCGCATCTCTAGTACGGTTGAGCCTAGGACCAGCATGGTACCGTCGTTGAGCGTCTTTTCAATTTTGCAACTCTGAACTGATTATTGCTGACCCTTCTTGCTACCATATGATAAGCCTTCCCAGCTCGACATACATCTACATCATTTGTCTGACACCACCTGGCAATCGCTCTATCCAAGCTTTGAGAGTTTTGACTACACCATTTGCCGATCGCCACCAGCTGCTGGGTAAGAATTGGTAAGAAATTGAGATTTGCTTGACGGATTTGTGACACACCACCACCACCACCACTTCCTAGTAGTCTGTAGGTTCATATTCTTCTTTGTTCCTATTGCTGCTAACCATGCGAGGATCACACGACGAGGAGATCGACTGGGAGAACCCGACAACCCGGGAGCTCCATGATAAATTTCAGCAAATGATGTCTGACCTGGTATAGGATTTCGTGACCACCTTTGGAGAGGCCATGGACAAGCTCGAAGGTATAGAGAAGAAATTCGAAACCAAGATGAATGCCAAGTTCAATGAGGTGCTTGCCCGTTTACCACCACCAGCTGTAGTTGTTGTCCCTCTTCAACCACAACAACGGCTACTAGCGGAACGCGTGCCTGTCGGCCAAGTGCATAATTTTGGTGTTGTTGCTCCTACTACTGTTGCTGCTCCTCCTGATGCTACTACCGAGGTTTCTATGGCTAAGAAGAATGAGGAGTATGGTGATGATTGTGATGGTGATTACGATGATGAGGGAGAGGTTGCTCCACTCCAACTCCACGAACAACAACCACCCCGACAAGCCGCCGGTCGTCCACATGGATACAACCGCAACGGTAGGGATGCACCACACCTTCAGGTATGGGATCGTGACCATCTCCCTAAATTTAAACTGAAAATTCCTACTTTTGATGGTCGATATGTTCCTAATATATATCTTACTTGGGAGTTAGAAATAGAGCAACGTTTTACATGCTTGCAATTTCCTAAAGATAGACGTGTTGCTGCTGCTATTTGTTCTTTCACTAGTTTTGCTTGTGTTTGGTGGTCTGAATATTGTCGAATATATCATGCTAATATTCCAACTACTTTGCCTGCTTTCAAAACTGCTATGTGTACTCATTGGGTTCTACCATATTATCAACGTGAATTACTTCAAAACTTGCAGCGTTTAAGACAAGGAAACAAGTCTGTTGAAGAATATTATCAGGACTTACAAACTGGCATGATTAGATGTGGTATTGTTGAGGACAATGAAGCTCTATTTGCATGTTTTATGGGTGGATTAAATAGACATATTGAGACTATTCTAGAATATAAGGATTATAACACTATCACTCGTTTATTCCAACTTTCTTGCAAAGCTAAACGTGAAGTGCATGATCGACAAGCATTGGTGAGAACTAATTTTACTACAGGTCGCACTTCCTCATGGACGCCACGAACCACATCTAGTTCCACACGTCCTCCTGCATCACCACCGCACCTTCAGCCACCAATTCCACCAGAGATACCAGAAATCAGGCCCCTGCATCACCCTTCGCAAGAGCGCACCTTCCGAGCACGCACAAAGCTCTTCTTCATCCATGGCATCCACAGGTCAAACACATGAGGTTATTTGTCGTGGGTGCAAGGCTAGAGGTCATTATGCGAGAGAATGCCCATCCAAGCGTGTGATGATTCTTACAAAGGATGGTGGATATAATTTTGCCAGTTATTATGACGAAGAGACCCTGGCTCTTATTGCAAGTGAAGAACGGGGTGTTGATGATACTGAACAAGAGACACAATACATGGCTGCTGACTTCGCTGACAGGTATAAAAGCTTAGTTGCTCAACGTGTTTAAGTGTGCATGTAACACAGGCTCAACAAAATCAAAGGCACAACTTGTTCCATACTAAGGGAGTGGTAAAAGAACGTTTTGTTCGCATAATCATCAATGAAGGGAGTTGCAACAACTTAGCTAGCATGGAGATGGTGGAGAAGCTGTCTCTCACCACAGACCACATCCTCATCCTTATTATATCGAGTGGTTTAACAACAGTGGCAAGGTTAAGGTAAGAATTACAATTTGTGTGCATTTTAGAATTGCTACATATTTTGATTTACCCATGCAAGCATGCTCCGTTTTACTTGGTAGACCATGGCAATTTGATAAAAATTCTGTACACCATGATATAACAAATCAGTATAATCTTATTCTTAAGGATCAAACTATAACTTTCCTTCCTATGTCTCATGAACATATTATGAAAGATGACATTACTAGAGCTAGTAAAGAAAAACAGGACCTACATAAGAGTGAAAAACAGATTGTAGCGAAGGAGTTTGAGCAACACAATAATCGTACTAAATCATCATCTAGTGTTGCGTCTGAAATCAAACTGAAGAGTGGTTGTTTACTTGCCACTAAATCTGATATTATTGATTTGGATATTACTACATCTGTTTGCCATGCTTTCGTATGCAAAGAGGTATTATTTTCATGTGAGGACATGCCACCCTCTTTACCTCCTGTGGTCATTAACATTTTGCAGGAGTTCCCTGACGTCTTTCCACAAGACATGCCACCATATCGACTTAATTCCCGGTGCATCGCTACCCAACCGTGCACCATATCGTACCAATTCAGAGAAGACGAAGGAGATTATGCGTCATGTACAGTAGCTGCTTGACAAAGGTTATATATGTGAATCTCTTAGTCCTTGTGCTATTCCTATTATTCTAGTGCCGAAAAAGGATGGTACATCACGTATGTGTGTTTATTGTAGAGGCATTCATAATATTACTATTCGTTATCATCATCCTATTCCTAGGCTAGATGATTTGCTTGATGAATTAAGTGGCTCTACCATTTTCTCCAAAGTTGATTTGCATAGTGGATACCATAGAATTCGCATGAAATTCGGAGATGAATGGAAAATGACATTTAAAACTAAGTTTGGCTTATATGAGTGGTTAGTTACGCCTTTTGGATTGACTAATGCACCAAGCTCTTTCATGAGATTAATGAATGAGGTTTTACGTGCTTTCATTGGACGATTTGTGGTAGTTTATTTTGATGATATACTGATTTACAGTAGATCTTTGGAGGAACATTTGGATCATTTGCGTGCTGTTTTTATTGCTCTACGTGATGCACGTTTGTTTAGTAACCTTGGGAAGTGCACCTTTTGCACATACCGAGTATATTTTCTTGGCTATGTTGTTACTCCATAGGGAACTGAAGTAGATAAAGCCAAGATTGAAGCTATTGAGAGTTAGCCGCAGCTCAAAATGGTCATACAAGTGAGGAGTTCCCAATGACTCGTCGAGTTTTATAGGCGTTTTGTGAGAGATTTCAGAACCATTGATGCATCTCTCAATGAGCTTACAAAGAAGGATGTGCCTTATTCTCGGTGTACCGCACAGGAAGAAGCCTTCACAATTTTGAAAGATAAGTTAACACATGCTCCTTTACTCCAACTTCCTGATTTTTATCAGACTTTCGAGCTTGAATGTGATGCTAGTGGAATTGGATTAGGAGGTGTGTTATTAGAAGATGGTGAACCTGTTGCATACTTTTCTTAAAAATTAAGTGGGCCTAGTCTGAATTATCTACTTATCATAAGGAATTATATGTTCTTCTTCGGACTTTGGAAACATGGCAACATTATTTATGGCCCAAAGAATTTGTCATACATTCTGATCATGAATCTTTGAAACATATTAAAAGTCAAGCAAAACTGAACCGTAGACACGCTAAATGGGTTGAATTCATTGAGACTTTCTTTTACGTCATTAAACAAAAGAAGGGTAAATAAAATGTTATTGCTGATGCTTTGTCTCACCGTTATACTATGCTTTCACAACTTGACTTTAAAATATTTGGTTTGGAGACCATCAAATATCAATATGTGCATGATACTGATTTCGAAGATGTGTTGGAGAATTGTAAAGAAGGGAGAACATGGAACAAGTTCATCATTAATAATGGATTTGTGTTTCGTGCTCACAACCTATGCATTCCAGGTAGCTCCGTTTGTATTTTGTTTTTACATGAGGCGCATGGAGGAGGATTGATGGGACACTTTGGCGTAAAGATGACGAAGGACGTACTTGCTACACATTTCTTTTGGCTAAGGATGAGACGGGATGTTGAGCGTTTTGTTGCTTGATGCACGAGATGTCAAAAAGCTAAGTCATGACTCAATCCTCATGGTTTATATATGCATTTTCCTGTCCTACTGTTCCTTGGGATGATTCATCTAAGGAATTTATTTTAGGTTTACCTCGAAAAAGAAGGGGAGGGATAGCATATTTGTTGTCGTGGACATATTTTCTAAAATGGCACACTTTATACCTTGTCATAAAAGTGATGATGCCGCTAATGTGGCTGATTTGTTCTTTTGTGAAATTATTCGCTTGCATGGTGTGCCAAATATGATTGTTTCAGATCGTGATGCTAAATTTTTTAGCCACTTTGGCGATGTTTATGCGCTAAGTTGGGGACAAAATTGCTTTTTAGTACTACATGTCACCCCCAAACTGGTGGACAAACTGAAGTAGTCAATAGATCTTTGTCTACTATGCTTAGGGCTATTTTGAAGAACTATCTAAAACTATGGGAAGAATGCTTGCCTCATATTGAATTTTCTTATAATCGTTCACTGCATTCTACTACAAAGATGTCTCCTCTTGAAGTTGTGTATGGTTTCCTACCTCGTGCACCTATTGATTTGTTACGTCATCCATCTTCGGAGAAGGTTAATTTTGATGCTAAAGAACATGCTGATTTGATATTAAAGATGCATGATTTAACTAAGGAAAACATTGAGCGCATGCATGCTAAATATAAACTTGCTGGAGATAAGGGTAGAAAACATGTTGTCTTTGCACGTGGAGATCTTGTTTGGTTGCATTTGCGTAAGGATAGGTTTCCTGATTTGTGAAAGTCAAAGCTAATGCCGCGTGATGATGGTATTTTCAAAGTGTTAGAGAAAATAAATGATAATGCATATAGACTTGAGCTGCCTACAGATTTTGGGGTTAGTCCCACTTTTAACATTGCAGATTTGAAGCCATATTTGGGTGAGGAAGATGAGCTTCCGTTAAGGACGACTTCAGTTCAAGAAGAGGAGGATGATGAGGACATCAACACCATTGTTACACCCACAGCCCCAGATGCTTATGAAGATAGCACGACAACCTCGATGGTGACACGACGATGGAGATCATGATGATGGATATCATGGTGTGGCCCAAATGACAAGAAGATCATGCCGGTGCTTTGGTGATGGAGATCAAGAAGCACAAGATCATGGCCATATCATGTAACTTATGAATTGCATGTGATGTTAATCCTTTTATGCACCTTATTTTTCTTAGAACGACGGTAGCATTATAAGGTGAGCCCTCACAAAATTTAAAGATGAATTTTTGTTCTCCCCGACTGTGCACCGTTGCGACAGTTTGTCGTTTCGAGGCACCACGTGATGATCGGGTGTGATAGACTCAATGTTCACATACAACGGGTGCAAAACAGTTGCACATCCGGAACATTCGGGTTAAAGTTGATGAGCCTAGCATGTACAGACATGGCCTCAGAACATAAGAGACAGAAAGTTCGAGCATGAATCGTATAGTTGATATGATTAGCATAGAGATGTTTACCATTGAAACTATGCTCAACTCACATGACTATCGGACTTGAGTTAGTGGATTTGGATCATGCACCACTCAAATGACTAGAGGGGTGTACTTTTTGAGTGGGAGTTTATTAAGTAATTGGATTAGTTAAACTCTAATTATCTTGAACATAGTCTAAGTCCACTTTGCAATATTTTATGTTGTAGATCAATGGCTCACGCAGTAGCAACCCTGATTTTCAATACGTTCCTAGAGAATGCTAAGTTGAAAGATGATGGAAGCAACTTTGTAGACAGGGCACATAATCTTAGGCTCATCCTACAGGCTGGGAAAAAGAATTATGTCCTTGATGCTGTGCTAGGAGATGAACCACCCACTACGTCTGACCAAGATGTTTTGAACGCTTGGCAATCGTGTAAGGAGGAATAATCAGTAGTTCAATGTGCAGTCTTGTATTTCTTGGAACCGGGACTTCAACGTTGCTTTGAGCGTCATGCAACATATGAGATGTTCCAGGAGTTGAAGTTTATCTTTCAGAAGAACGCCCGGATCGAGAGGTATGAGACCTCCAGTGAATTCTACGCTTGCAAGATGGAGGAAAATTCGTCTGTCAGTGAACATGTGCTCAAAATATCTGTATACTCAAACCGTCTAGCTGAGCTGGGGATTGTACTCCCGCAAGAGGTTATTACTGACAGAATTCTTCAATCACTGCAACCTAGCTATAAGAGCTTTGTGTTGAACTATAACATGCAAGGGATAAACAGGTCACCCGACGAGTTATTCGCGATGCTGAAAGTCGCAGAGTCAGAACTTCAGAAAGAGCATCAAGTGTTGATAGTCAATAAGATCACTCGTTTCAAGAAAAACGGCAAAGGCAAGAAGGGTAACTCCAAGAAGAGAGGCGAGACTCTTGCCAATCCGACGAAGAAACCCAAGGCTGGACCTAAGCTGGAAACAGAGTGTTATAATTGCAAGGGGATGGGTCACTGGAAGCGCGTCTGCCCCAAGTATTTGGCTGATAACAAGGAGGCCAAAGAAAAATCAGGTTTATGTGATATACATGTTATTGATGTGTACTTAACCAACTCTCGTAGTAGTGACTTGGTATTTGATACCGGTTCTGTTTCTCATATTTCCAACTCGAAGTAGGAACTATGGAATAAACAAAGGTTGGCGAAAGCTGAAGTGACGATGCGCGTGGGAAATAGTTCCAAGGTTGATGCAATCGCCGTCGGCATAGTCTCACTTCAGTTACCATCAGGATTAGTTATGAACTTAAATAATTTTTATTTAGTGCCTGCGATAAGCATGAACATTATATTTGGATCTTGTTTATTGCGAGAAGGTTACTCGTTTAAGTCACAGAATAATGGTTGTTCTATTTCTATGAGTAATATCTTTTATCATCATGCACCCAATGTGAGAGGATTTTTCATACTGAATCTTGATTGTGATGACACACATATACATAACATTGAGACCAAAAGTTGTAGAGTTAACAATGATAGCACCATGTTTTCTTGGCACTGCTACTTAGGTCATATTGGTGGAAAGCGCATGAAGAAACTCCATTCCATGGGATTTTAGAGTCACTTGATTTTGAATCATTTGACACGTGCGAACAATTCCACATGGTCAAGATGACTAATACTCCGTTCTCCGGAACAATGGAGCATGCAAGTGACTTTTTGGCGATCATACATACCGATGTGTGCGGACCAATGAGTGTGGAGGCGCTCGACGGATATATCTACTTGATGAAGCACAAGTCTGAAACGTTTGAAAAGTTCAATCAATTTCGGAGTGAAGTTGAAAATCATCGTAACATGAAGATCAAGGTCCTACTTCTGATTGTGGGGCTGAATATCTGAGTTTCGAGTTTGGTGCTCACTTGAGACAATGTGTAATCATTTCACAGTTAACACCGTCTGGAACACCACAGCGTAATGGTGTGTCCGAACGTCGTAATCGTATTTTGTTAGAAATGGTGCAATCTATGATGTCTCTTACCGATTTGCCGTTATCGTTTTGGGGTTATGCATTAGAGACAACTGCATTCACTTTAAATAGGCCACCGTCAAAATCTACTGAGATGACACCATACGAGTTGTGGTATGGCAAGAGGCCAAAGTTGTCGTTTCTTAAAGTTTGGGGATGTGATGCTTATGTCAAAAAGCTTCAGCCTGAAAAGCTGGAACCGAAAGTGGAAAAGTGTGTCTTCATAGGTTACCCAAAGGAGACAGTTGGGTACACCTTCTATCTCAAATCCGAGGGCAAAGTGTTCGTTGCTAAGAACAGAGCTTTTCTTGAGAAGGAGTTTTGCTCGAAAGAATTGAGTGGGAGGAAGATAGAACTTGATGAGGTTGTAAAATCTCTACTCCCTCTAGATGGTGGCGTACGGCACGGGGAAACCTTTGTTGAAGCGACGCCAGTTGAGGAGGAAGCTAATGATGATGATCATGAAGCTTCGGATCAAGTTCCTATTGGACCTCGCAGGTCGACAAGATCACGTACTGCTCCTGAGTAGTACGGTAGTCTTATCAATCATGTTGTTAGACAACAATGAACCTGCGAATTATGAAGAAGCAATGGCGGGCCCGGACTCCAACAAATGGCTGGAGGCCATGGAGTTCGAGATAGTATCTATATATGAAAACAAAGTGTGGACTTCAGAAGTATTACCTGAAGGCTGCAAGGCTATTCAGAACAAATGGTTCTTTAAGAAGAAGACGGACGCAGACGGTAATGTAACGGTTTATAAAGCTCGACTTGTGGCAAAGGGTTTTTCACAAGTTCAAGGAGTTGCCTATGATGAGACGTTCTCACTAGTAGTGATGCTTAAGTCCGTCAGAATCATGTTAGTAATAGCTGCATTTTTCGATTATGAAATCTGGCAGATGGATGTCAAAATGGCGTTCCTTAACGGTTTTCTTGAAGAAGAGTTGTATATGATGCAACGGGAAGGTTTTGTCGATCCAAATAAAGCTAACAAAGTGTGCAAGCTCCAGCGATCAATTTATGGACTCGTGCAAGCATCTCAGAGTTGGAATAAGCGCTTTGATGAAGTGATCAAAGCACTTGGGTTTATACAAGTTGTTGGAGAATCTTGTATTTACAAGAAAGTGAGTTGGATCTCTGTGGCATTTCTAATATTATATGTGGATGAAATATTGCTGATTGGAAACAATGTGATGTTTTTAGAGAGCGTAAAAGATTACTTGAACAAATGTTTTTCTATGAAGGACCTAGGAGAAGCTGCTTACATTCTAGGCATTAAGATCTATAGGGATAGATCGAGGCGCCTGATAGGACTTTCACAAAGCACATACCTTGATAAAGTATTGAAGAAGTTTAAAATGGAACAGTCCAAGAAGGGGTTCTTGCCATTATTACAAGGTATAAAATTGAGTAAGATTCAGTGTCCAGTAACTGTGGAAGATAGAGAAAAGATGAGTACCGTCCCATATGCTTCAGCCATAGGGTCTATCATGTATGCAATGTTGTGCACTAGACCGGACGTCACCCTGGCCATAAGTATGGCAGGCAGGTTTCGAAGTAATCTAGGAGTGGATTACTAGACGGCGGTCAAGAATATTCTGAAGTACCTAAAAAGGACTAAGGAAATGTTTCTCGTTTATGGAGGTGACGAAGAGCTCGTCGTAAATGGTTACGTCGATGCATGCTTTGACACTGATCGGGATGACTCTAAGTGGGGGTGTGGTAAGCTGGTGCAGTAAGCTTCCAACATTCTCCCACTTACACTAGACGTATTTATTCTTAATGGGGGTGCGGTAAGCTGGTGCAGTTCCAAGCAAAGCGTCGTAGCAGATTCTACATGTGAAGTGGAGTACATGACTGCCTCGGAGGCAACTAAGGAGGGTGTCTGGATGAAGCAGTTCATGACGGATCTTGGAGTTGTGCTGAGCGCACTAAATACAGTAACTCTGTTCTGGGACAACACTAGTGCCATTGCTTTAGCAAAGGAAACAGGGTTTCACAAGAAGACCAGACACATCAAACGACGCTTCAACCTCATCCGCGACTACGTCGAAGTAGAAGACATAAATATTTGCAAAGTGCACACGGATGTGAATGTAGCAGATCCGCTGACTAAACCTCTTCCACGAGTGAAGCAAGATCAACACCACAACTCTGTGGGTGTTAGATTCATTCCAATGTAAATCGCATAGCGATGTGAGGACTAGATTATTGATTCTAGTGTAAGTGGGAGACTGTTGGAAATATGCCCTAGAGGCTATGATAAAATAGTTATTATTATATTTCCTGTTTCGAGACAATCGCTTATTATCCATGCTATAATTGTATTGAAGGAAAGCATAGATACATGTGTGGATATATAGACAAAACAATGTCCCTAGCAAGCCTCTATTTGGCTAGTCAGTTGATCAAGGATGGTTAAGGTTTTTTGACCATATGCAAGTGTTGTCACTTGATAACTGGATCACATCATTAGGAGAATCATGTGATGGACAAGACCCAAACTATAAACGTATCATGTGATCGGGTCATTTTGTTGCTACTCTTTTCTGCGTGTCAAGTATTCATTCCTATGACCATAAGATCATGTAACTCACTAACACTAGAGGAATACCTTGTGTGTAGCAAACGTCACAACGTTACTGAGTGACTATAAAGGTGCTCAACAGGTATCTCCGAAGGTTTCCGTTGAGATATCAGGATCAAGACTGGGATTTGTCACTCCGTGTGACGTAGACGTATCTCGGGGCCCACTCGGTAATACAACATCACATACAATGCTTGCAAGCAATGTGACTCAAGTGTAAGTCACGATATCTTGTATTACGGAATGAGTAAAGAGACTTGTTGGTAACAAGATTGAAATAGGTATAGGGATACCGACGATCAAATCTCGGGCAAGTAACATACCGAAGGACAAAGGGAATGATATACATGATTATATGAATCCTTGGCACAGAGGTTCAACAGATATGATCTTCGTAGAATATGTAGGATCCAATATGGACAACCAGGTCCCTCATTTGGATATTGACCGAGGAGTTTCTCGGGTCATGTCTGCATAGTTCTCGAACCCGCAGGGTCTGCACACTTAAGCTTCAATGTCGTTTTAGTATAGTTGAGTTATATGTGTTGGTGACCGAAGGTTGTTCGGAGTCCTAGATGAGATCATGGACGTCACGAGGGTTTCCGGAACGGTCCGGAAATGAAGATTGATATATAGGATGGTTTCATTTGGTCACCGGAAAGTTTTCGAGCATCACCGGTGGTGTACCGGGAGTGACGAATGGGTTCCGGGTATTCACCGGGAGGGGCCCACCCACCCAGGAGTGAGCCCGGTGACCCTAGGGTGGTGCACCAGCCCTTAGTGGGCTGGTGAGGCCAGCCCAAGAGGGCTATGCCGCCACAAGGAAAAATACCAAAGGAAAGAAAAAAAGGAAAGAGGGAGGTGGGAAGGAAGGAGTGGAGTCCTTCCGCCAAACCGAATTGTGGTGGGAGTCCACCTCTCCCTTCGGCCTGCGCCCTTGGGGCTCCCTTGAGCCTCAAGGCTAGCCTCTCCCCTCCTCCTATATATATTGGTGGGTTTAGGGCTTTTGAGACACAAATTTGCCACGAGCAACTCAAACCTATACCACGTAGTTCTTCCTCTAGATTGGATTTCTGTGGAGCTCAAGCCGAGCCCTGCAGGAGTAGATCATCACCACCACCGGCGCCCCGTCACGCTGCTGGAGAACTCATCTACTTCCCCGTCTCTGTTTTTGAATCAAGAAGGCCAAGATCATCATCGAGTTGTACGTGTGTTGAACGCGGAGGTGTCGTCTGTTCGGCACTAGATCGGAATGGATCGTGGGACGGCTCGTGGGACGACTATGATTTGAATCACAAAGATGTACCACTACATCAACCGAGTTTCTTAATGCTTCTTGCTTAGCGATCTACAAGGGTATGTGGATCTAATCTCCTCTCATAGAAGGACATCACCATGATACGTCTTCATGTGCGTAGGAAATTTTTGTTTCCCATGCAACTTTCCCCAACAATATCATCCCATACTAGGCGGGACGCCTTCTCCAAATTCCAAGAAGTACTTCATTACAGCTATATAATGCTTAAAAATCATGCCCTAATGGGATTATTACTATCTCGAGTGACCCCGACAAAGCAATGAGGTCCAAATATAAAACGACACCGTTCGCCCTCAAATCCTTGTTCGAAGACCTCATGGCCGAAGAATTGACCACACCGCATGCCAAAGTCGATCGAGACGATGTCATTCTCGGCAAATAGCCGAAGTGTACTTCATTCAAACCTGCAGACAAAATAATCAAGTTCCAAGTCCACAACATGGACCTAGCCAAGAAGGTGTACAATGGGGCGAACCTCGACACCGAGGTCGACGAGGCCCTGCGGAACTTCCTTAGGGAAAATTGGAACATATTCGCCTGGCACCCCTCCAATATGCCAGGGATGGCACCTAGGCTAGCGGAATATAGCCTCAATGTACTAAAAGGATACCAGCCTGTTAAACGGACACTTCGATGGTTCTTTGAACCCAAGAGTCAAGCAAAGGGCAACAAGCTGACAAGTTACTGGAGGCCGAATTCATCCGAGATATGAAGCACCCACACTGGATCACCAACTTGCTTATGGTACCAAAGAAGAACAAGTCCTAGCACTTATGTGTTGGTTTCAAATACCTCAACAAATCTTGCCCCAAGGACCCCTTCCCATTTCCACGCGTCCACCAAATTGTGGAAGCCACAGCTAGGCATGAGTCATTACGCTTCCTGGACACTTATTCAGGATAACATCAAATAAAGATGAAACAATATGACTAGGCAGCAACAACTTTCATCACACCTTATGGGCTATTCTGTTTCAACGCAACACCCTTTGGACTAAAGAGTTTAAACATACCTGGAGAAACATATCGGGAAGACCGTCGAAGGTTATGTTTGACGACGTAGTTGTCAAAACCAAACACATCGTACAATTGGTAACCACCCTCTCTGACATATTCTCTTGTTTGCGGGAGAATCAAATTTAGCTTAACCCGAAGAAATGTGTTTTCAGAGTCCTAGTTAGCGAACTCCTCTAATTTTTCATATCCAGCCGAGAAATTGAGGCCAGTTAGCCTTGGACCGTATGCAGGTACCAACAGAGCTCAAACATGTACGAAAAATAGAAAGATGCATTGTGGCATTAAGACACTTCATATGAAGAATCAGGGATAAGGTCGTGCCCTTGTACAGATTGTTATAGCAAACAAGAACATTCGTATGGATCAATGAGGCCGGGAAGGCCCTGGAAGATATTTAAACCCCCCTCACTACCAATCCTATGCTAGCGGCCCTGGTGTTATGTGAGCCGATGATATTATACATCTCGGCCATGAAACGAATGCTTGTCCCGTTCTCGTGTTAGAACGAGACATCACATGTCACGAGTTCGAGGTCCAGAAGACCATTTATTACATCTTCAAAGTTCTCACCCATTGTAAAACAATCTACCCCCACTATCAAAAGATAGACTACACCGTCTTCATGGCATCACATAAATTTGGGCACTAATTTGAAAAGTGTTCGGTGAGCATAGCATCCACCATCCAATTAGGCAACATAATTAACAAGAGGGATGCAACTGGGTGTATTTCCAAGTGGGTGATATAGGTCCTACATTTCAAAAGTACTTATTGACTGCGCCGAGTTTGCTGTCTTCATAGCCGAATAGACGAAAGTCGAGCTCCCTAGGAAGTACATCACTTACTTCAATTGGACCATGTAATTACATAGTTCCAAATTGCTTGTTGTCATAGGGGATAGCGTCGTGCTCACATCACCCACACGCGACAATATTTGATACTCCCTCCATTACAGTTTATTAGGCGCCACTCAGAGGGCTCTGGGACCAAGATGATTTCCTATTGGAAGGAAAAATCGCGCCGGTAAGTTGTAGAAACGCCTAATGACACACAAAACCGACGCTTAGTAATCTCGACGTCCACTAAACACTGCATGCAGTTTCCTTCTTCTCTCTCCAACGCTGCATCCAGTTTCCTTCTTCTCCCCCGCACGTTTCCTTCTTCCCCGCGCTTGCCTTCTTCTCCCGCGCGCAATTTTCCTTTTATGCCGCGCGCCGTGCGCGAGTTTCCTTCTTCACCACGCGCTACTTTCCTTCTTCATCCTGGGCCGCGCGCGCGACTTTCCTTCTGTGCCGCGCGCTACTTTCCTTCCGCAGCTGCGTGCTCTAGTTTCTTCCGCGCTGAATTTCTTCTTCTCCCCTGCTGTATAAATAGCTATGGTGGAACAGATGTAACAGACGCCGCTTAACTTCTCTCCTCGGTCCAATGGCGCCGACGCAGCAAGGCGAATCAGATCGCCGACTTCCTCCTCTTGGCCTCCTTGGGCTTTCTAGGGTTGCTTTCCAACTGAGAGCGCCGCCGCCCAGAGGACTTCCTCCTCTTGGTCTCACCGGACGAGCGGGAGTTGCATCCTTCTCCATCGGCATGACCGGTTTCGACCATCTTCGTCCTCCAACGACTTTGCCTCGACGACGTGTCGGCCTCGCACGCCCATCTCGCCCGCCGGCACCTAACATGGCCGGTTCTTCAAACTGGAGTGCCTCCATCAGCGGGGCAGGTACAGGCAACGGCGGTGGGGCAGGTACAGGCAGCAGCGACGCAAGTTCTAAGTTCGTCGGCTTCACGTTTGGTAGCGGCGGGATCTCATTCGGTAGTGGCGGCGGGAACTCGTTCGTCGACGGGGAAGGTACAAGCAGCGGTGGCGGGGGAAACTCATTCGTCGGTAGGGCGAGTACATGGATCGGTGGTGAGTCCTTAGGCTTCACGTTGAGTGCCAGCAGAGAAGGTAAACCCTAAAGCTGTTGTGTTCTACACCCTAAAATTGTTTTAGAACAGCCAAAACTGTAGTGTTTTAAAATAGCCAAAACTGCAGTGTTTTAAAACTGCAGTGTTCTAAACTATAGATCGTTGCCAAAACTGTTGTGTACTAAAACTATAGATCATCATTGTTCAAAAGCTGTTCTAAAACTGTTGTTCCTGGGGTTCTAAAACTGTTATTCCTGGAGTATGTGTTCTAAAATGTATGTGTTCTAAAGGAACTCGTGGACACAATGGTTTGGATGAGATGAATTGATAGAACGCAACTGGTTCGGGCATTGGGTACCGTGGAACTAGAAACAACCCAAATTTTGCCCATGCTGATGAAGACCCTCCTAGTCAAGAGGCTGTACAAACCCAAAAACAACTAATCGATTTGAGTAAGCATATTTGGAGCATAGTTTTGTTTCCATATTTTTTGTTTATCTAATTATTTTGCAACGAATCTAGATGTTATTTCGAACAAGGAGACAATAAGATAGTACAATACAGATGACAAGCGTCACATATATGGTGAGATCATTGCCCGTAATGGTACGATTATAAGGTTGAAGCATGGAGTTTCTAAAGTTGTTGCACTAGCGTGTGATTGTCTTAGGAGGATAGTGCAAATCGTATGGCAGGAGGCTAAAAAAGGTGGCACTATTACTGGGGTAAAAACAATCAAAAGCTCAAATCAGGAAGGAAGAAGATTAATTTTGACATAGATGCATTGGAGGCCATCCCAACTGGAGAGAGAACAACATTAGAACAAGTTGATGGACATTCGAACTTGTCAACTACCACTATTTGGCAAAGGTGAGCGTTGTCAATTTTCTACATGTCAACATTCTTTTACTATATGGAGGTGAGTGTAGTCAACGAGATATTTTTTATATTTTGCTGTAGGTTGAAGATGAAGGAAATTACACAGATAACAAGTGAATTGAAGCCTTCTTTGACTGCTACAAACGAAAGGGCTCGTGTGGAGTATGCTCTTATGCATCTGGAGAGAAGTAGCCTAACATCCCAAGGAGGTATTAATCCCACATTTAGGGCTGATATGGATGTGGTTCATATAGATGAGAAATGGTTTTATCGCACGCAGAAGACCCAAAACATGTTTTTGAGTCATAGAGAGGAGGCACCACACTGGGAATGTAAACATAAAAACCACATTCAAAAAATTATGTTCTTGTCCGCAATGGCTAGACCAAGGTATGAGGCTCAAGGAAATTGTGTATTTGATGGCAAGATTGGGGTTTGGGCTTACACAGAGTGGGTGCAAGCAAAAAAGAAGAGTCAAAATAGGTTGGTACTTGTTCTTGTTACTACTCCTACTTTCTGCTAAATTTTATATGCACATTATTTACTTGTTCTTTATTTCTATATTCTTAGGTTGAGGGGGGCATGGGAGTTGAAGCCCTGTGATAAAGTGGATAGCGAGAAAAGTTGGGGGTACTTAGTGAAATACGTACTGCTGGATATAAAGGAAAAGTGGCCTGAGAGTGATAGATGGAACACCATCTACGTAGAGCAGGACAATTCTTGGACCCATATAAAACCAAATGATCCACTTTTTTGCAGGAAGCTGCAAGGGGTGGTTGGGAAATTAGGATGGTATACCAACCACCTAATTCTCCCGACACAAACATATTAGATCTTGGTTGGTTTGCCTCAATTCAAGCAATGTTCCACAAAATGATGCCCAAGACTCTACCAAAGATTGTCGCAAAGGTCTTGCACAGATTTGAGTATTTTATGTTATTTGTTCAAGATAGCTACTCCCATAGGAAAATGTTATGAACTCATTGAGTTTTTTAATTTCATGTGTCATAGGTTAATCAATCCCTAGCTGAGTACCCCCATCAAAATCACAATAGGATCTGGTTGAGTCATCAAGCATGCATGAGAGAGATCATCAAGCACAAGGGGTCTATCCACTACGCGGATCCTCACTTGAAGAAAAAGGCATTAAAGAGACAAGGTGTTCTCCCGATTCGTTTAACGATTGACAGAGAACATGTTCAGCGGGCAATTGAGTTCTTGAACTCAACATGATTTGTACTTTCTTTTCATCATCGAGAACATTCTGCACTTTCTTTTCATCATCAACATAAGATCGGAAACATAAGAATTAACATAAGATCGGCAACCTTATCCACTTTATTTTTAGCATCAATATAAGATCAGAAACATAAGAAACAACATAAGATCGGAAACCTTCCGCACTTTCTTTTCATCATGCCGCAATACTAAACTTGGCTATCCGGCACATTCTGCACTTCCTTTTCATCATCAAGATAGATAGACGGGTTGCGACGACACCTTATGCATACCCCATCTTTATTTATCGCCACCGTCGTCGCACAATCTTTGCACCAATAATTGTCACACAACAAAGGGTTTCCACACAACTCGCAAGAAGGCAAATCCTTTGGAACCGGGAGCCTACATCCCAAGCAAAGGAATATAGATGGCTCACCGCGGATGCCACACTTTCTGCACAAAGCCGGATGAATGCAAACCTGACATGTTGATATCGGGTTCGAGTAGATTTGGAGTACCCTTGCACGTCGACGCAAACCTTCATCTTCAACCGGCCCTTCAACCTCTTGCTCTTGCACCACCTCGAGCACGCCTATCACCTCCTCCACGACAGGAACCTCGCGCACGCCTAGCACCTCCTCCATGGCAGGAACCTCGAGCACGCCTAGCACCTCCTCCACGCCATCCATGGCATCCATCAGTTTGGGTTTGTGTGTCACATGGACTCCTAGCATCTCCATCGTGTGGGGTTTTATATCCTGCTATCTATACATGTAGAACGTGTGAATGAGAAGGAGAATGAGAAGGCGGAGGGTGTGCATGCAGCCAGGTTGTGTGAATGCTTAGGAGAGAAGGAGAGAGGGAGAGGAGGCATGCATATTCTGTTCACACTTGCGGACAAGAACGACACACTTGCATGCAGCCATGCGTGTGAACGCCACACTTGCATGCGGATGGAGTAAACACAAAATGTCCAAATTAATATAGTAATTAATGTTATGCGCCTTATTTCCTTCTCATTCTGAAAATCCTGATTTTGGAAATAGGCCTAATATACTGTGATGGAGGGAGTACGTGTTACAAATTATGTAGAGGGACTCAATCAATGTTGTAGAATATGGAGCCCTCTCACGCGGACTTCGGATTGCAGTCTCCATGGGTGTCAAAGCCTGGAGAACTCTGGTGATTCCAACCTCACAATCTCGTAGGTTAACGACGAATTCAACACCAAGGACCCAAAGATGACAGCATACTGGAATGCGGTCCTAAAAATCTCGGCCAGGTTCAAGGGGCTCGAATTTCACCACATACCACGCAATAACAACTAGTCCGTAGATATACTCGCCCGAATGGGCACAAAACAAGATAAGGTCCAAGAAAGTACCTTCCTCGAATGGCTCTTTAAGCCATCCATAGTTTGGCAGAACAATAGAGGAACACTAGATTCACGTGATGTCGGGGAACATGCCCCGCCCGAAGTTCACGATGAACAACGTGTTATTCACTGAACAACTTCCGCTCATGAAGCCATGGCAATAATCGCACCATGGACATAGCCACTCCTAGCATATATACTCCATATAAAACTCCTCGATGACCAAATCGACGCACAATAAATCATAAGGCAATATAAAGCCTATAAGGTTCATGAAGGAGATCTCTACAATATGAGCACCACAGGAATCCTCCAGAGATGCATATATGAGGAGGAAGTAAGAAAATTACTCCACGGACATCATGCTGCTCCTTGCACCTTGGTCAGCAAGGCTTTCCGAGCTGGTTTGTTCTCCCCAACTACTCACATAGATGCTCGGGCGTTCAAGTATTCGCCAAACAAATCCACATGCCTCATGTGGCGCTCCGCACTATCTCCATCACCTAGCCTTTCACAGTCTGGAGGCCAGCAATGGTCGGCCCATTAAAGTGTGGATGAACAAAAAATAAATACCTACTTGTCATGCCTTACAAATCCACTAACTGGATTGAAGAAAAGCCTGTCACCTAGGACGATGCTATCCATGTGATTTAATTTCTTTCTAGTGTAATACACCATTATAGTATACCACACAGTCTAATCACAAACAACAAGACAAACTTCACAGCTAAAATGGTCAAGGATTGGTGTGCGGAAATGGGCATCAAGCTCGATTAAGCATCCGTATAACACTCACAGTCTAATGGGTAGGTGGAGCGGTCCAACGGACAAATCCTTTGCGGTATCAAGCCATGTCTAGTATACTCCCTTAAAAAAGCTGACTGTATATGCGCTGAGGAACTGGATTCTGTCTTATGGGGCGTCCGCACCACGCCAAACAGTTCAACTAGATTGTCACACCCTATGTTTGTTCCTCCTCTCACAAAGTTCAGATAGCTCCAAAATTAAGACCAATTAAAAAATTTGTGTGCTTGCGATGCTTGAGTGGATAGCTATATTTGCTTTTGTGCTTGTTTGTGTTTTCAATCACAAAAATTCTCCTTCTCTCAAGACTCATCACCTTGGTCCAACAATATGCCAAATGACCATACCATGTGTATAGGACCTAAAACAAATTTTACAAAATATTATTTTGGCCAAAAAACTTCTATTTAATTTAAGATTTAAAAAATCATGAAGTGAGGTTTGTACTACAAGTTCCCAAAATAGGGAAGATGTTCTGCCCCAAATATTTTATTTGGATCCTATCATCAAATAGCTAATTCCTATTTTATTTGAATACCTTTTTTGGAAGCTAGAAATGATCTTTTATAAAGTAAAATTATTTCTATGCTTCCAAAATATTTGAGAAAATTTAGGGAAACTAAATGGACATATATTTTCCATATGTTAGAGTTCCAACAAATGGTCATGTTCAAAATACTGAACAAAACCCTCCAAAACCTTTTTGTGTATTCCAAGTATCTAAAATACTTCCATAAATTTTTTTCTCAAATAATTCTAGGAAAGTTCTAGCAAGTTGCACATGATATATGTGATGATCTCAGCAAATTTCATCTTAACCCAAATTGATTTCGTTCACCAAAATATTCAAAACACCTCTGTATCGAGAACCAAACTTAAACAACCTTATATTGCCAAGTGTCTCTAATTATTGTCAAACTTTGTGGATATGTTCTAATACTCTCATAATGCATCCACACCAAGTGGTGCATCAAGGAAAATAGACCAACATATCGATATCCCCCAAACCCATTTATGCTAATTTTAGAAATTGGGAACTTTTGCATTGTCATGTTTCCCCAACTAGTCTCAAACTTTTTGGTCATGCCCTAATCCCAAAATGATGCCACCACACCATGTGGTGCATTAGGGAGATTAGATTTGAATGACTAAACCTAAGGAAATCAATTTCGGTCCATTTATTGTCAACTTTCATCAAATAATCCAAAATTTGGTGATCAAGACCATTTTGTGTTACCATTTACCCCTGTTAAATATCAGGGCCATTGGATAACCCTAGTATCCCTAGGATAGCATCAAACACGTTCCAACATAAGCTAGTGGACAAGAAAAGTTGACCCAACAGGATTTTCCTTGCCTAGGACAACATGAGCTAGCCCACTTCTACCTTTAGTAATTCTCTCTTGGACAGGAAGCAATAATGGGTGGGTAAAACCCTTCCATTTTACTATTTGGACACCTTTGGCATGCCCTTCTTCCACCTCTCCTTCCCTTGTCTACTAATGGTTGGCCATAGACTCTCCCACAACCTCTCTTGCATGCTAATGCATCATTCAAAGCCAAATATGGCCTGCTCATGTGGAAAGTATGACAAAACCATCTAAACCTAAGATTGGCCAGCTAATGCAGCCTTCAACTGCAAGTACCACGTAGATTTATCTCCCTAATCTGAATTTTAGTGTACCTGTAGTCCTTCCATACCTAAGCCCCCAAGACAACTTCTTTCCTCTCATGCAATCCAATAAGAGACCCTGATCTGGCCCCCAAGTTTACTGCTTCAAACTTAGCCCTTGTAGAAACCACCTCTAACCAGCTCCATATGGGTCTAAATTTCACCAGGACCATTTAACAGGCATGTCTTACACCCTAGACAACTTTGCTGATCAATAGGTGGTCCTGGATATGCCTTGTCGTGGTAACCATTCTGTCAGCATGAAGCAACGATACTCTGCAAGTAAAACGTGTTTCCTAGCTCGTGTCCGACAGCAGCAGGATGCCCACTTGCGCTAGGAGATCCCTCTAATTCTCCCACACACCTCCTAGACGGTCGCAAGCCTTCGAAGCGACTTTAACACGCGTTCTCATCGCGCTAGAGCACCCAAGGCAGACCCGAGCTGCCCCCAAGCCCCCATTGCCTAATACAGCTCCTAGAGCCCCTCAAGCATCCCACAGTCTCCTTCACCCTCCCAATCATCTGCTAGCCCGAGGAAATGAGCCCCCGAGATTAAATTTTCTCCCACCAAAGACATTGCCCACCTTGGCCTCCGCTCGAATCCGAGCACCTCCTCTCCTCTAACCTCCACTTGGGGGCCCAGCATCGCCACAGACCTCCCCTCCGCACTCCATTTCCTCCCCTCCATGGTTGTGGCGCCAAGACCATCGCGGACATTGATGTCCTCCATCATTGCCAAATCTATGCTCGATCTAGACCATTCGAGGGCCCGCGGACCACCTCAGCAGGAACGACATTGATTCTCGAGCATGCCAGAAAATCGGTCTGCCCCGGGGACTTGCTGGCTCCCCGGTGAGAATGACGTTCGAGGCCCCTACCTATCCTACGCCCAACTAGGAGAAATAATATGACCATGGCAGGTGGTGCCGGCCTGCCAGCGGCTGCCAACCGGGCCCGCATGTCAGAATAAGTGGAAGCGACTTCCGCCTTCATGCGCTTCCCTGAGGAGGAAGCTCCCTCTGGAATGGCGCCTTTTGCGTCAACCTCGGCCTCTCGCGCGACTGAGTGACTGGACCGGCCCATCCTCATCCGGATCATGTGCGTCGTTTAGCGTCTTTGGTAACATGGCCTTTTCTATTTTTCTTTATTTGATGAAATTCAAAAATTCTTAGAAAATTTATTTTAACTCCAAATTTGTTGATTCAAAATCCTAGAAATCTCTAAGATCATGAACTATCCAATGATGTGCATTGCGCATTGTTCAATGTCATATTTTCTGCACCACCAATATTTTGGTCAATCCTTTTACTATTAAGCCCTCCTTTGAAAATTCCTATAGCATCAAAATCAACTCCAAATGCACTGATCCAAATCCTAGAGGTTACAAAAATGTTGCACTATTTATCAGCCTTAGTGAAAGGATTGATATGGTTGACCAAAGGGGGCTGAATAGGTAACTAATAAATTTTAATCTTTTCTTTTAATAAATTAAGTTTAGCAACAAATAGGTTGTCTAGATATGCAACTAAGTGAGCAACATATATGATGCTAACACCAACAATAGTAAGCAGGAAGTAAATACAAGTAAAGGTTAGAATAACCACAAGTGGAAACAATGAAGACGAGGATGTGTTTCCAAAGTTCCTTCCATATTGAGGAAAGTACATGTCCGTTGGAGAGGTGTGGAGGAACAAAGCTCCCCAAGATGCCACTAAGGCCACATATTCTCCTCATGCCCTCAAACAATGTGAGGTGTCGTGATTCCACTAAGTGGTGCCCTTGAAGGCGGCAACCGAAACTTTACATACAAGGTTGGGGTTCTCTCCACAACTCAATTGGAGGCTGCCAACGATACCACAAAGCTTCACCACAATGGAATATGGATTCTAGGTGATCTCTTCCGTCTATGGTGCTCAAACACCAAAGAGTAACAAAATCCACACAAGGAACTATGGGGGAATGATTTTTCATTTGGTGGAAGTGTAGATCTAGATCTCCACATTAAATCCCTAGCAAGACAACAAGTTTAGGTGGCTATAGAGAGAGATCGGGCAATAAATCTTGGAGTGCATCAATGGTGGAGAGAGAGAGGTAAGAGATAATATGGAGGTGGAAGAACAACCCCTTTATATAGGCCCCCAACTTGCCAATCGTTATAACCATTTTTACATGGCAACGGTTCAACCGATGGTGCGGGCGGTACAAGTGGGCTATGTAATATAGTGGTACAACCGCCCAACCATGGACAAAAACAGAACCTTCGTCGGTGGTTCCACTCAGCGCCATCGCTGAACATGGCTAAGTCCCAAGCGGCACAACCGCCTCGAACACCGATAGCAACGGGCTATATTAATATAGCGGTACAACCAGGCCACCTTCGCCCAACAATCGCAGCACAATAGAACCATGCCCGATTGAGGCCCGGTGCTAGGACAGTTCAATCGTCCAAGATGTGGGTGGTACAACTGTGTGGGGTAGTGGTACAACCGGCGGGCAAGGAATAAAAGAGGGGCATCTGTCTCTTTGATGCGATGGAATGAGTTGGGCGCATAAGAATGTGAGAGAGAATTGATTCACCCCCAAGAACTTCCAATGTGGATTCCCACTTAATAGTATGGCATCCCGACAACCAAAGAGAACAAACATGTAGAGAACGCCATCTTCGATCTTTCCATTTTGAGCGAATACATAATTGTCTTGTGTCTCACACATGATACCTGAACAACTTGCCACCGGGTTAGATAACATAGTGAGGTGTCATCATCACCAAAACACCTAAGGTAGGAGAATGCCCTTAGAATCTCCCCCTTTTTTGTGTATGATGACAACAACACGATTTGCATTGATGGTGTCCAAAATAAAAGCGGAGCTCCCCCTCGCTGTGTGCCCCAGATGAGACAAGTACATGAATTGGAGCTCCCCTGGAATTTAGAGCCGAACCAATGGGTACACAGAGGGAATAACATTAAGGAGCAATTGCACAAGATAGTAAGTAGAGCTTATGACAAGGGTAAGAATAAACTCAGTTTCTACTGAAACTGACATAGTCTTCAAATAAGATCGGTTCATGACCGATAAACAAGCAAATAAGAGTTCAATTGGGAATCAAAT
Organism: Hordeum vulgare subsp. vulgare; assembly: GCF_904849725.1. Lineage (NCBI taxonomy): Eukaryota > Viridiplantae > Streptophyta > Magnoliopsida > Poales > Poaceae > Hordeum > Hordeum vulgare. The sequence continues at coordinate 190,666,403 of NC_058522.1, read as the reverse complement.
TAAAAGACACAAAGACAAGCAACCAAAGCCCCCCATGAAAATCCCGTCATAATATAGCTCTCTCCCTATTTGGCATCAGGACACCAAAAGGGAAAACAACGATGCTAATGCCCTGGTGCTCAGTAGAGCTCGTCAGATCCGTCAGACTCATCTGAATCACCACAAGCAGACCCATCATCATCATCACCATCATCACCATCATCCTTATCATTAGCAGTAGCAGGAGAGGAGGAAGCAAGCTGACCACTACTCCTCAGGGGTGATGGTCTTCTCAGAAGCACGGATGGCCTCAGGATGGAGAGCTTGCATAATCTGAGTCTGTTTATGTGTGGAAAGTTTCTTGATGACATGGGCTTCATATAGAGCTTGGACACCCCAAGATGTCTTGGCTCCGGCAGGAATCTTAAAATCACTGTCACTGGAAGAACCAAAGAAATCCTTAGGGTCGGCTATGGGGAAACGAGGTGCAAGATGATTCTTCTTTCGGAGTTGCTTGACCTCATGCTCAATGAGAATGTCAGGACAAGAGAGAGGCTCGCCAGGCCTACGAACTGCCCACACAGAGTTGAGGAAACACATGATGAAAGGAGCATAGTTGGGGACCTTTCTGAAAAAGATAGTGGAGTACTTATCCTCCCATAAATAGTTGGAAACATCAAACATAGCCTAGGGTGAGCTTCAGTCTTCATGGCAAGAAGGAGATCAACAAAATATCCATGAATCGCATCTTGATTTCCCACCTTGGACAAAACAACATTCCATAAAACACGGTGCAAAATATCATAGACATGCTGCAGGTCCTTAGATGTTTGAGGAATCCCACACCCGGGAATGTACAAGGGGGCTAATTCACCTTATCCTGAGAAGGGATGCCACCATTCCGAGTGAGGCCAGTATCATGATGACCAAGTGGATTGCAAAAGACATGCGAGGGGACCTCGAAAAGCTCATCGCGACACATGAATGTAAGGGTACGTGCTTCATCAGTGGCAAAGTGAACAGTGGCATAGAACTGGTGAATGAGATGCACATCAAAGGGATAGTTGATAGTCATGAGCTTGATCAAGTCAAATTCTTCACATAGTGCAATCGCCTCCCCAAAGTAGTCCATGTTGTTATTCCAGTGCTCAATGTCAATTGTCCATTGCTTGACAAACTTGTTCTTGTGATGGTCAAAGAGCTCATGCACAATCCGCATTAGTAACTCATTCTGGAACCGAGGAGTGGTCCACCAGGGAGCAACGGGGATCGCATAAGGATTTTGAAAATGAACCCGTTTGTAGTCAACTTTCTTCCACGAGTGCACTTCTTGGCAGCTTTTTGCTTGGTGGCTAAGGACTTCTCACGGCGAGTTGGCTTGGTAGGAATCACAACTTCCTCTTGCTCAAAGTCATCAACAAGCATACACAAGTGAGCTCGTTTCTCCGAGTTCTTCCGAGGAGAAGAACGAGAGCAAGATCCACCTGCATACACACACAAGAGGAGCACAAAAAAAGATGAGAGGATTTTACACCAAAGTTGGAATAATTTAGGTGTGAAGAGGAGAACCAAGAATTAGTGGGGCTGGAATCAGACAGTCCGGTTGAACCGGTCACCCGAGCAAGAGTACCACATCAGCGGTTCTACCGTAGGGTCAAGCAGTTGTACCGCTACTGCGGGGTGCATCCGGTTCTGAGACATACACCACTAATTCTAGTTTCTACACATCACAACTAATAGGAAGTTCATATAGGATCTCATCCCTCCAATAGTTTTGACTAGAAAATGCGGGATGCGAGGAATGACCTAACAAAGGAAGATTCAAAGGAAAGAATCCTAGAACACGAGGAGATTAGGGCATTACAAGCATCCATGGGAGGAGATCAAGGGGCGAAGGGCTTCCACGGAGGAAATCTCAGAGGAGATGACAGATCCGTGGAGCCGGCGGCACTCCGGTGCAGTAATGACGACGACCGGTGGCTAGGGCACCAAGGGTGGAGTCGGGCACGAAATGGGAAACTAAGTACACCTTTGGCCTGCCCGTCCCTTTAGGTACCCGTTGACGCGGCCGGTTGTACCGCTACGTTGAGTGCTTGTACCTAGCCTGGAATAGGACACAGGATTTAGTGGTTGAACCGCGTAACACCCCTGTTGTTCCGCTGGGGCGGGACAACATGGTGATTAGCGGTTGAACCGCATAGAACACCGGTTGTGCCACCTCGGCACAACCACCACCATCGAGGTTTCAAAGCATACAATTGGATGAGAGGGGTTTCTAGATGAGGAGAGCTTGGGATAGAGACAATGCATAGGAGAATGGTAGGGTAAGCTCCAAGGTGAACAAGAAGAAACGCAAAAAGACACACCGTGAAGGATACCCACACCTAGGTCTTAAGCAAACTAGAAGAGCAAATACGGACCAAAAAGACACATTTGGAGAAACATCAAAAGGAAAATACCTCACTATGAGGGTGCGGTGGCCGAGGCCACCTTTGTTTGAGTCAATTGGTATGGCACCACGAAGACTTTAACATAGGGTCCATGACCAAAACTCGTCTTTGAGACACAATTACCATCAAAAATGGAAAATGTGAAAAATTTGATCGTTTTATGCATAATAGGAGGAGGGATAGTTCATTGAGAGAACTACCCTTCCCCTAAATCCATGCCTACATCTAAACAGAAAAGAATGATGACAGTGGTGGGATGTGCCTAATTTGAATCCACATTGCTCAAATCAATGACATTTAGCTCATGACTTAACTCGCGAAATCTTGCTTCTTTCAATGGCTTTGTGAAAATATCTGCAAGCAGATCAATAGTGTTGAGGTAAATGAGATTAATATCCCCACGCTTGATGTGATCCCAGATGAAGTGGTGACGAATACTGATGTGCTTCATCTTGCAATGTTGAACCGGGTTATCGGAGATTGAGATAGCACTTGTATTATCACAATAAAGAGGCACTTTGTCACGTGTGACACTATAATCCTTTAAAGTTTGCCTCATCCAAAGCAACTGATCATAGCAACTTGCAGCAGCTACATATTGAGCCTCGGTGGACGAGAGAGAAACACAATTTTGCTTCTTGGAAGACCAACTTACCAGAGAGCAACCAAGGAATTAGCAACCTCCGGAAGATGATTTCCTCTCCAGATGGTCTCCTGCCCACCCCGAGTCTCAATATCCCATGATATCAAATGAAGCACCTTTGGGATACCATAAGCCAAAGTATGGGGTATGAGCCAAATATCGAAAGATTTGCTTGGCTGCCACATAGTGCCTTTCCTTAGGTGTGGATTGAAATCGTGCACAAATTCCCAATCTCAACATAATATCCGGTCTAGATGCACAAAGGTAAAGCAGAGAGCCGATCGTAGAGTGATATACCTTTTGATCCACAACTTTACCATTGAGATCGAGGTGAAGATGGTAGTTGAGAGGCATGGGAGTGTTGGCCTTGGCCGGTTTCAGATCATCCATCTTGAACCTTTTGAGCATGTCTTGAGTATATTTTGCTTGATTGATGAACGCTTGATGTCGAATCCAAAGAAAACTTCAGCTCTCCCATCATACACATTTCAAACTCTTTTGTCATTAGTGCGGCAAATTGTACATTAAAAGTTTTGTTAGGAGAACCAAAGATAATATCATGAACATATAATTGGCATATGAACGAACTCCCTTTGACCTTCTTGGTAAAAACAGTGTGGTAAATTTTCCCAACTTCAAATCCACGATCATGTAACGTGTCGGTATGGTGCTCATACCACGCACATGGTGCTAGTTTAAAACCATAGAGTGCCTTATCAAGAACATAAAACATGATTGGGGAACTTGGGATCCTCGAACCCTGGGGGTTGCTTAACATATACCAACTCCTTAAGGGGACCATTAAGAAATGCACTCTTCACATCCATTTGGTATAATTTGAAGTTATGGTGAGAAGAAAATGAACGAAACATCCAAATAGATTCAAGGCGAGCAACAGGAGCAAAGGTTTCACCATAGTCGGTGCCCTCGACTTGGGACTAACCTTGTGCTACCAACCTTGCCTTGTTAAGAATGACGACGCCATTTGCATACTTCTTGTTCTTACAGATCCACTTGGTTCCGATGACATTGTGGTTCTCCATTGATCTTGGCACCAATCGCCACACTTTGTTGCCCTCGAATTTATTGAGTTCGTCATGCAAGGCTACAACACGGTCCATGTCTTTGAGTGCACCTGGTACCTTAAGGGGTTCAATACAAGAAACAAATGCATTATGTGCACAAAAGTTAGATAATTGTCTACGAGTGGTTACCCCTTGTTTCACGATGCCATAAACATTCTCTAAAATATGTGAATACTTGATGAACTTTTTGGCATTCTTGGTAGCACGTATTTCTTGAACTCCTCAGGGGTAAGATGAGGAGCATGTTTGAGACCTTTACCGCCTTTGCATGCTTGCCCTTGATCTTGAGCTTGATTTTGTTCTTGAGCTTGCTCTGGATCTTGAACTTGTTCTTGTTCTTGAGCATCCTCGCAGGGGTGAGTTTGATCAAGGACATCACTTGGTGCAGTACCATCATGAGGTTGATCTTCTCCTTGATCAAGATCACAGTGTTGATGGCCTTCATGTTGTTCTTCATAAGCGTGTGGGTCTTGCGTCGTTGATGGTTCCACATGAGTGGAATAGTATGCAATGTTGTTCAATAGACCGGACGTCAGCCTGCCATAAGTATGGCAGGCAGGTGTCAAAGTAATCTAGGAGTGGATCACTGGACGGCGATCAAGAATATTCTCAAGTACTTGAAAAGGACTAAGGAAATGTTTCTTGTTTATGGAGGTGATGAAGAGCTCATCGTAAAGGTTATGTCTACGCAATCTTTGACATTCATACGGATGACTCTAAGTCTCAAACCGGATACATATTTATTCTTAATGGGGGTGCAGTAAGCCAGTGCAGTTCCAAGCAAAGCGTCGTAGCAGATTCTACATGTGAAGCGGAGTACATGGCTGCCTCGGAGGCAACTAAGGAGGGTGTCTGGATGAAGCAGTTCATGAAGGATCTTGGAGTTGTGCCGAGCGCACTAAATCCAATAAACTTTGTTCTGTGACAACACTGGTGCCATTGCTTTAGGTAAGGAACCACAGTTTCACAAGAAGACCAGACACATCAAATGATGCTTCAACCTCATCCGCGACTACGTCGAAGGAGAGGACGTAAATATTTGCAAAGTGCACACGGATCTGAATGTAGCAGACCCGCGAACTAAACCTCTTCCACGAGTGAAGCATGATCAACACCAAAACTGTATGGGTGTTAGATTCATTCCAATGTAAATCGCATAGCAATGTGAGACTCGATTATTGACTCTAGTGCAAGTGGGAGACTATTGGAAATATGCCCTAGAGGCAATGATAAAATAGTTATTATTATATTGCCTGTTTAAAAATAATCGTTTATTATCCATGGTATAATTGTATTGAATGAGAACATAGATAAATCTGTGGATACATAGACAAAACAATGTCCCTAGCAAGCCCCTAGTTGGCTAGCTAGTTGATCAAGGATGGTTAAGGTTTTCTGACCATATGCAAGTGTTGTCACTTGATATCTGGATCACATCATTAGGAGAATCATGTGATGGACAAGACCCAAATTATAAACATAGCATGTGATCGTGTCATTTCATTACTACTATTTTCTGCTTGTCAAGTATTCATTCCTATGACCATGAGATCATGTAACTCACTGACACTGGAGGAATACCTTTTGTGTATCAAACGTCACAACGTTACTGGGTGACTATAAAGGTGCTCTACAGGTATCTCCGAAGGTGTCCGTTGAGTTAGCATGGATCAAGACTAGGATTTGTCACTCCGTGTGACGGAGAGGTATGTCGGGGTCCACTCGGTAATACAACATCACATACAAGCCTTGCAAGCAATGTGACTCAAAGTGTAAGTCATAGGATCTTGTATAACGGAACGAGTAATCAGACTTGCCGGTAACGATATTGAAATAGGTATAGGGATACCGATGATCAAATTTCGGGAAAGTAACATACTGAAGGATAAAGGGAATGTTATACGGGATTATATGAATCCTTGGCACAGAGGTTCAACCGATAAGATCTTCGTAGAATATGTAGGACCCAATATGGACATCCAGGTCCCGCTATTGGATATTGACCGAGGAGTGTCTCGGGTCATGTCTACATAGTTCTCGAACCCACACAGCCTGCACACTTAAGGTTCAATGATGTTTTAGTATAATTGAGTTATATGTGTTGGTGACCGAAGGTTGTTCGGAGTCCCGGATTAGATCACGGACGTCAGGAGGGTTTCCGGAATGGTCCATAAACGAAGATTGATATATAGGATTGTTTTATTTGGTTACCGGAAAGTTTTCGGGCATTACCGGTAGTGTACCGGGAGTGACGAATGGGTTTCGGGTGTTCACTGGGAGGAGCCCACCCACCCGGGAGTGAGCCCAGTAACCCTAGTGTGGCGCACCAGCCCTTAGTGGGCTGGTGAGGCCAGCCCAAAAGGGCTATGGAGCCACAAGGGAAAAATACCAAAGGAAACAAAAAAGGAAAGAGGGACGTGGGAAGGAAGGAGTGGACTCCTTCCCCCAAACCGAATTGGGGTGGGAGTGCACCTCTCCCTTCGGCCGGCGGCCTTGGGTCTCCCTTGAGCCCCAAGGCTTGCCCCTCCCCTCCTCCTATCTATATTGGTGGTTTTAGGGATTTTGAGACACAACTTTTGCCACGTGCAACTCAAACCTATACCACCTAATTCTTCCTCTAGATCAGATTTATGTGGAGCTCGGGTGGTGCTCTGTAGGAGTAGATCATCACCACCACCGACGCGTCGTCACGCTGCCCGAGAACTCATCTACTTCTCCGTCTCTCTTGCTGGATCAAGAAGGCCGAGATCGTCATCGAGTTGTCCGTGTGCTGAACGCGGAGGTGTCGTCCGTTCGGCGCTAGATCGGAACGGATCGTGGGATGGATCATGGGACAACGATGATTTGAATCACGAACCTGTACCACTACATCAACCGCATTTCTTTACGCTTCCCACTTAGAGATCTACAAGGGTATGTGGATCTAATCTCCCCTCGTAGATGAACATCACCATGATAGGTCTTCGTGTGCGTAGGAATTTTTTTGTTTCCCATGCAACGTTCCCCAAGACTAGCACCTCCTCCTCTCCCACCTAGCACCGTCGGGACATTCCCCGAGCAGCACCGACGCCATGGTCGGCTCCTTCAGGAGCTCGTTACCAGCATAGGAGGCGTCTTCTTCTTCCTCGACTAAACCAGGAGCATGCAGATGTCAAGGGGGTTCCATTCCAGAGGTGATTGGGCGGCAACATCGACGTCCACGATGTCCCCGAGGACCAGCTCTTCTTCCACCTCATGTCACCTCTTCTGCAACCAGATCATTGATGTCCTCCCCTTTCCATCACGTGATGCCCTCTTCTCTACCCTCCCGGTGAGCGCGCACCCCCGCTTCCTTTGCATCCTTGCTAGCCGCCGCGTTAGGCAGAAGGCCACCGGAGTTGCACTGATGGTGAGCCAAAGCTGCAGCGTGTGCATGCGTCCGTGCACGGGCTCGTAGTATCCCCTGCTTCGTTCCAGCGTAGCCCTCTGAGTGGATCTATGTGTAGCCTAGCGTAGCCGCTAGTGTGAATGTGCTTTTGCACCGGCAGTTTGTCGTCGACGCCTCTCTGCTAATCAGGGAAGCCGCCCCCTTTATATAAGTCAACTAGGGTGGATCCCCCTCTCTTGGCAGATCCACACCTAACCCGCTGGTTGAGCGCAGCGCGAGAGAGCATGAGGTCTCGGGTTCGAGACCCACACGCTACCCTTTCAATTCTATGCTTTTGTTTCTTGTGTGTACCAGCTAGTAGATTCTGTATAAGTGGAGTGTTGCCCCTATTCCAACAAGAACAATACCCTACCATAGTGGGAACCAAGCCACAGCAGCACTAGTAGGTCGAGGGTTCGGGCCCCTCGCACGCCCCTTTTTATTTGGGGATTTTTCGTCTATTGTGCTTTCATAGGTAGTATTACTCACTTGATAGAGCTACTAACTAAGCCCAGCTCAGTGATGCTTGCCTCAGTTGTGTAAAAAGATACCTTGTTCTTCAAGGACCACCTTGTCGTTCCGAAAGGAGAGCTCAAGAAAGTTATCATGGATGAAGCCCATAATTCCCTCCTCTCGATACATCCAGGTAGCTCCAAAATGTATCAAGATCTGAAGCAGACCTTTTGGTGGACTCGCACGAAACATGAAATTTCTCTGTTCGTGAATGAGTGTGATGTATGTCGAAAAGTGAAGGCATAACATCAACGTCCAGCAGGCCTCCTTCATCCTTTGCCCATACCCGAGTGGACATTCCATCATGTGGAAATGGATTTTGTCACTGGGTTTCTGAAGTCCAAGAGAAAAAATGATGCCATCTTCGTCATCATTGATAGTTGACTAAAGTTGCTCATTTCCTTCCGGTCAAAGAATCTATCTCGGCATCTCAGCTTGCAGAGTTGTATACATCAAGGATAGTCTCTTTGCACGGTGTTCCTATGCTCATTTCTTCACATCGTGGAAGCCTCTTTATTTCCAAGTTCTGGGATTCCTTCCAGTCTATGATGGGTACTAAGATCTGTTTCAGTACAACTTACCATCCTTAGACAAGTGGTCAGGTGGAGAGAGTCTGTCAAATCATTCAAGATATACTAAGAGCTTGTGTGAATTCTTTTCGCATGAAGCGGGAAGACTAATTACTCTTTGCCAAGTTCTCAAACAACTACAGCTTTCAAGCAAGCTCAGGCAAGGCCCCATTCACGTTTCTATATGGCAGGAAGTGACGTACCCTGCTCAATTGGTCTGAGACTGGTGAGCGTCAGATTATTGGGAATGACATGATCGTTGAAGCAGAAGAAATTTTTCGTGCCATTCGAGATAATCTCAAAGCAGGTCAGTCCTGTCAGAACAGCTACTACAATAGCAAGCACCGTGACATGACTTTTCGGCTTCATGATTTTCTGTATCTCAACTTGTCTCCCATGAAGGGCACTCAGTGCTTCGTTATCAAACAAAAGCTTGCTCCTTGCTTTGCTAGTCCTTTCAAAGTTTTTGGCAAGAGATGCGATATTTCTTATCAGTTGCAGCTTCCATCCAATTTCTCCAATGTGCATGATGTGTTCCACGTCTCTCAGCTCCGGAGATGCTTCAAGACTCCCGAGCACATAGTTGACTTCCAAGATATTGATCTCCATCCACACCTCTCCTACCATGAGCTACCAGTAGCAATTGTGGAAGAGACTGAGCGCAAGACCCACAATAACTCAATCATGTTCCTCAAAGTTCAATGCTCACATCATTCTGAGGATCTCCTCCGTTCCGAATACCCAGAATTCTTCAAGTCCTAGATCTAGGGTCGAGATCCTCTTGTAGTGTGGGAGAGTTGTAACAACCCAATGCATCCTTTCCCTTTTTGTATATTTCCTAGTATGGCACCCTTGCTATGTTGAATCATAAGTTGAATAAGAGTTGTCTTGCGTCCATCTCATTTGCATGATGGCATCATGCATAGCATCATTTCATCTTGTTCTTCTTGTGTTGCACCTTTGTGTTTGAAAGAGATTCAATGTGTGAATGTGACTTTGTGAGTGTAGTGTGATTGGGTGCAACAAGATCTCATCTCAAAAGCCCCTTGTTGCATCATAGCTCTAAAACCCCTTCTTTCATTTTATTTTAGTGGTAGATTTAAAAGTTTCTGTTTTGGTTCCAATCAAATGTTCCTCCCCTCCTAAAAATCTTCTTATTATTTGTGGAGTGCACCCCTCTGTGGGTTGGCTTTATTTTCCTTTTGGTTTTATTTATCTCAATGCCTTATTTTAGTAAAAGGAATTTACTTTTGCTCTCCTAAAAATGCCCAACTTATTTTCAGAAATTGAGGCATGATTTTAGCATACGAAAAGATATTTTGTACCTTCTCCAAAACATTTTTCCTTTCAACCTCTATTAGTTATTCAAAACCCTCTTCTGGTTATTATTTGAAAGACATTTCAAACACTAGAGAGAGTAACCAGGTGATACGTCCCAAACATATCTATAATTTATGCTTGTACCATGATCTTGTCGGTGACATTGTTATATGTTTTGCTACACTTTCATATCATTTTACATATATTTTGACTAACCTCCTAACTCAAAGCACCCAGTGCCATTTTCTGTGTGCTGATGTGTATTTTGCAGGGTCTTTTACCCAATTTTCCGAAGCCCAAAAAATTCCAGAAAAAAAAAATTAAAAATCAGCAAAACAAAAGCTTCCGGATCACCGAAGATGGCCCAGAGGGAGGCCTGGGGCCTCCCAAGTGACCTGCTGGCGCGGTCGGGCACTAGGCCGCGCTAGGAGGCCGCCTGGGTGGGTCCCATCTCCTCCGGTGCCCTCCTTTGGCCTATATTTGGAGTCCGGAGAGGAAACCCTTCCACAACTTCCAGAATTGCGAATTTCTCCATCGTACCGCCACCACAGCGCTTCCGAGATCAGGAGCGTCAGGAGACCTCTTTCCGGCACCCTGCCGGAGGGACGATTGACCTCCGGGAGCTTCTCCACCGCCATGGACAATTCCCGGAGGTGCAGTGAGTAGTCCTCCTTGGACCATCAGTCCATGACCAGTCGCTATGTGATGTCTTCTCTCCCATCTTGTGCTTCAATGGTTAGTCCTTGTGAGCTGCCCTACATGATCAAGGCATCTATGTAATTATCTTGCTATTGCTATGCTCGGTTTGTTGGGATCCGATGGATTATGAGATTATGTTCAGATTGTTATGAGTTATATATTTGATTATCCTTTTATATTAGGTTCCTTAGTGATTCATGCATGTTCTCCATTGCTATTCATTGCTTTTGCCGAGTAGTAGATTGTAACTCCAAGAGGGAGCATTATGCATGATTGTGGGTTCATGCCCCTCGATGTCTAGCTTGAGTGACAGAAACATGAGACTAGGGGATGTGCTTGTTGCCACCAGGGAGAAAACAACGGTGCTTGTGACCACGGTTGCAAGGATTGTTTACCTTACGCATAGTTTGTAAATGTAGTTTTCCATTGCTTTGAGTTTACACTTTGGGTGGGGCTCGCAACTTAATATCAGAGTGCTGTTCTGGATAGATATCTCAAGGTGGATGATTAGTAAGTAGATGCTAATGAATAAACGGTCTACTTGTCGTGGCGTACTGCCATTTACTATTCAACCTCCAACTATCAAGTAGCATAATTAGCATTACGATGCGTTCATAATTCTGTCAATTGCCCAACTGTGATTTTTTACCCAAGAATAGTTGTTTATCGTATTTTGGGAGAGATACGTCACTAGTGAACATCATGTGACTCCGGTCCAAATCACCATCATTGTTTACACCTCCATCATTTACCGCTTTTATTTACTTTTCCGTTGCAATCACTATTACCTTCCCGCTTGTGTTTTGATCCTTTGCAAACTACAAGGCCGAAGAGATTGAAAACCTCTCTGTACTCGTTGGGAGAAAAGTTATTTGTTGTGTGTGCTGGTCCACGTCTTCTGCTGAGCAGGACATGAGACACCTACTTGTTGATCCTAGGAGTCCTTCTGGTTCGATAAACCTTAAAGTTCCCGTGTAAGAGAAAACTTGTTGCAGACTACATCTCAACCTTCCACTTGGGGTAACCAACGGGGTGCGAGAACTATATACGTCATCTTGTCATCAAGCAAAGTTTTTTGGCACCGTTGCCGGGGACTCCAGTCTTCAAGATAGGGGAGTTGCACGCTATCCTTTACCTTTGCTTTTTATTCTTGTTAGTTTGCTTTCTAGTTTTTGCTTGATAGTCTTATACCAAAAACCAAAAAAAAAAATAGTGGCTTTGTTCTTGCTCGTTGTTGCCACTATGGGTTCCACTCAAAACACCAAGTTGTGTGACTTCACTAGTCACAACAACAATGACTTTATCTGCACTCCAATTTTTGATCCCGCCACTGCAGCCACGTCCTATGAGATTAAACCTGCTTTACTGAACCTTGTTGTGAAAGATCAATTCTCCGGTGCTGGAGATGATGCCGCTTTGCACTTGAACAATTATGTTGAGCTATGTGATATGCAAACATATAAACAAGTAAATGGTGATATGTTAAACTTAAGCTTTTCCTTTCTCCTTGAGAGGAGGAGCTAATGTTTGGCTTCAATCTTTGCCTAGGAATAGCATAGATTCTTGGGATAAGTGCAAAGACGCTTTTATTGGGAAGTATTACTCGCCTGCTAAGATTATCCAGTTGAGGAGTAACATTATGAATTTTAGGCAATTGGATAATGAACATGTTGCTCAAGTTAGGGAACGTACGAAATCTCTTGTTAATAATTGCCCTACACATTATTTGACTACATGGATAGTTATCCAAACTACCTATGTAGGAATGAACTTTACCTCGCGGAATCTGTTAGACTCGGCCGCGGGAGGAACCTTTATGTCAACTACACTTGGTGCTGCCACAAAGCTATTGGATGAGATGATGACAAATTATTCTCAATGGCACACCGAGAGAGCTCCAACAGGTAGGAAGGTGAACTCTGTTGAGGAGATCTTCTCCCTTAATGATAAGGTTGACATGATCATGACTCTACTTACTAAGCAAGCTGCCATTGATCCTCATGATTTTCCTTTAAATTCTTTAGTTGCTCAAGAAAGAGGGAAATTTGATGTTAATTTTTTCTCTAGGAACAACTTTAATAACAATGCTTATAAGAGTAATTTTGGTAGCAATCCTAGACCGTTCCCATCCAACAACTATGGGAACAACAAAAATTATCCTAGGAGCAAAAACTCCACTACTAAATTAGAGAGCATGCTTAAAGATTTTATCACCTCTCAAAAAGCCTTCAACAAGATTGTAGAAGAGAAACTAGAAAAATTAGATAGTCTCTCTTTGAAGGTGGACAACATAGCTCATGATGTAGAGATGCTTAAAATTAGAACTTCCCCTTTGAGGAAAGGAACACCACACCCATGAATGCTTTCCAAGTCCAAATTAATGAGAACATAAGAATCCTAGGCAAACTTATAGGGAGATGGGCTAGAGAAAAGGAAGAGGAAGAGAGAATTAAGAGCCTTCCTACACACACTACCATTGCTAGTATACAAGTTGTTGAGGATCTCAGAACTTTTAGCACCCATCGCAATCCTAGTCCCAGTGGACCTATTAATGGTGATGCTAATACCTCAACTATAGGACTAGAAGGTCCTATGAATTTAGAGACTACCAAAAGAATGAGCTTAGATGACATTACTACCACTTTAATTAATGGTAGTAACCTTGATTTTGACAGTTTTCGTCTCTCTGAAGTTATCACCTTCTTGCAAAGAATGGCTAAAGATCCCCACACTAGTACACTCAATATTTCCTTCACCAATATTATCAATGCTCTTATCAAAGGTAGGGAGGAGAAGCTCAATCTAGAGACTTCTATTCCTAGAAAACTAGAAGATGGTTGGGATCCTATGGTCAAAATTAAATTGAATAATATCTCTTGCTTTGCATTGTCTGATGTTGGAGCTAGTGCTTCCGTGATGCCCAAAAGAATGTATGATAACCTTGATTGGAAACCTTATGATCTATATTCTTTTGATGTTCATATTCATGATTCTTCCATAAGGAAACCTTTAGGGAGAATTGATGGTGTGCTTATTATTGTCAATGATAATTATGTGCCCATAGATTTTCTTATTATGGACATTGAATGTGATCCTTCATGTCCAATTAATTTGGGACGTCCTTTTCTCCGCAGCGTTGGTGCTATCATTGACACGAAAGAGGGAATTATTAAATTCCAATTTCCTCTTAAAAAAGAGAATGGAACACTTCCCTAGAAATAAGATTAAGTTACCTTATGAGTCCGTTACTCGGGCAAGTTATTCTTTTGGAGTTGATAACACTTGATCTTCTTGCATTATGCCTAGCTCAAAGGCATAAAAGAAAGCGCTTGTTGGGAGGCAACCCAATTTGTTTTTACTTTCTGTTTTAGTGGTCTTTATGCTTGTTACTTCTGTAGCAACATCATTGTATCTTTATTTTTAAGCTTTGTGCCAAGTTATAGCCTCCAATTGCAAGAAAGTTCAAAAATTGTGACATGCTGTCAAGAAACAGATTATGTCTCCTTGACGGACAAATTCGCCAAAAATAACCAGATCATCTTTTTGATATGAATTTTTTTACAGAATGATCTATATAATTTCCTTTCTGGCATCAGTTCTGAGTTTTTCGATTTGAGTTTCAGAAGTGCCCCGAATAAATTACTTACTACTTGATGTTCTGTTTTTCAAAGATTCTGCCATGTTTTGCATTTTTGTTGTTTTGCAAATCCTAAGCTTACTTTTTATTTGCAAAAACCTTTTGGAAATCATGAGAAGCAGTAGCTTTTCATGAAAATCTTTATTTCCAGTAGGTAATGAATTATTTTATTAAGGGTACTAACCACTCTAATGAGCTTATGATGAGTTTCGTATGAATGGAGTTTTCAAGTATGTGATGGGAGATGATGAAAGAAGATACAAGAGTGTCAAGCGCTCAAGTATGGGGATGCCCCCATGCAACCCAAGAAATATTCAAGCAGACTCAACCTTCTAAGCTTGGGGATGCCCCCGTGCATCCCCTTCTCTATCAACAATCACCAGTTTGTCCATCTCGATGCTATATTTTTATCGCTTCATATGTTATGTGCTATGCTTGGAGCGTCCCTCTATATACATTTTAGTTTGTTTTAGTTTTTCTTGCTGTTTATAACAAGTCGGAACCTAGCCTACCTTGTTTGGGAGAGAGACACACTCAATTCCACTCTAGAACAAAACATAGCTTTTTAGGCTAATCTTTTTTGTGTGTTCTTCATATTTTCGTAGCTACTGTCATGTTTATCTCTAAGTTTTCATTCTTATATTTTTAAGAGCTTCTATTTAAGTTTATTTTGAAATCTCTTGAGTTATCATGCTTATCTTGTTTAGAGAGTTAGCTCGTTGCTGTGAGTTGTGTGTCTTGCATGAGTAGGTAACTGAAGTTGCTATTTAAGTAGAGTAGTAACTTGCAATTGTTTTGAGGTATTGAGTTGAGTAATGTTTGGACTATTGGTGCCAAGAGCTTGAGCCTATTAGTGATAGGTGTCGTATTTTGGGGAATCCGTGTATTTGTCAAAAACTAAAATTAGTTGAGAATCCTAGCTACTGAATTGATCGCTAACCTCTGGAGGGGTTGGAATATATAGAGTACCCTCACGTTACCATGAGTCGAGGATGCGCAAGGATAACCAAACCCCCAAATACTCCTCCTCGTGGCACTTGTCTCTTTTTGAATTTCCTAACTAAATAGAGAGTTACCGGTAATAAGTGTATGAGTTCTTCGTACTAATGTGAGTATTCGATTGTTGGCACTTCCACCATCCATATTTTGCTCGCCTCTTCGGTATCGTGCATTGCCCTTTCTCACATTGTGAGTTGGTGCAAACTCCGCCGGTGCATCCAAACCCATGACATGATACACTCTGCCATACATAAGCCTCATTATATCTTTCCTCAAAACAGCCACCATACCTACCTATTAAGGCATTTCCATAGCCTTTCTGAGATATATTGCCAAGCAACATCCACCATCTCATGACTTGATGTTCATGTCATACATGCTTTTGCCTGATTGTAGAGCCGAATGATAGTTAGGCCTTGCTCCAATTATTGCTACATGAGGCGCTAGTATCATTGCATATCCTGCTACACTGGCAGAGGCATACATTTGCATACATCATCATAGTTTTCACTTGTCTATATGTTGAGTACTTCTTATACAGTGTGATGATATTTCCTTTATTCATGTAAAACGTAGAGTGTTGCCCTTAAGTGAGGAAAAGATCCCAAAGAGTACAAACAAAAGATCTGAAAGAGGACAAATGAAAGATAAAAAGAAAGAGCCAAAGAGGCAGCAAAAAAAATTAAAAAATAAGATTCCAAAGGAGACCAAGTGTGAAATTTTAGTAGATTGAGTTCTCAATTAAAAAATATTTTATGATCTCAACCCATATCCCACTTCTTGCACGCAAACACCATTTGGAGACATTCGAGTCACAGACAGCGAGATCTCTTGCACCTTTATGTTCTTACTTTGCTAAATTCAATACTAGATATAAACTCTTGCTTGTTATTGTTTTGACTTGAATTGCATCTCACTTGCCTTACTTTGAAGTTCTTGTATTTGTTACCATGTCACCACAGAAATTATTGTGTTATGACTTATCTACTTGTGGATGAGCAGAAATTAAGCTTGGGGATGTCGATAAGTCCCAAACGTATCTATAATTTCTGCTTGTTCCATGATCTTTTGGTTGACATTGCTATATGTTTTGCTACAATTTTATATCATTTTACACATGTCTGGACTAACCTACTAACTCAGTGCATGCAGTGCCAGTTTCTGTGTGCTAATGTCCATTTTGCGGGGGATTTTAACCAATTTCCCGACGCACGAAAAGTTCTATAAAAAATATATAAAAAACGCAGCAAAATAGAAGCTTCCAGATCACCGAAGATGGTCCAAAGGGGGGCACGAGCCTCCCAGGCGACCTACTGGCGCAGCCGGGACCTAGGCCGCGCCAGGAGGCCGCTTGGGTGGATCCCACCTCCTCCGGAGCCCTCCTTTGGCCTATATTTAGAGTCCCGAGAGGAAACCCTTCCACAACTTTGAGAATCACGAATTTCTCCATCTATGCGCCTCCGCAGTGCTACCAAGATCCGGAGCGTTAAGAGACCTTTTCCCGGCACCCCTCCGGAGGGAGGATTGACCTCCGGGATCTTCTCCACCGCCATGGATGCTTCCCAGACGTGCCATGAGTAGTCCTCCTTCGGCCATGAGTCCATGACAAGTAGCTATGTGATGTCTTCTCTCCAATCTTGTGCTTCAATGGTTAGTCCTTTTGAGCTTCCCTACATGATCAAGGTGTCTATGAAATTCTCTTGCTATTGCTATGCTCGGTTTGTTGGGTTCCGATGGATTATGAGATTATGTTTAGCTTGTTATGACTTATATATTTGATTGTCCTTTTATATTATGTTCCTTAGTGATTCATGCATGTTCTTTGTTAGTATTTATTGCTTTGGCCGAGTAGTAGATTGTAACTCCAAGAGGGTGCGTTATGCATGATTGTGGGTTCATGCCCCTCGATGTCTAGCTTGAGTGACAGAAACATGAGACTAGGGGATGTTATTGTTGCCACTAGGGAGAAAACAACGGTGCTTGTGACCACGGTTGCAAGGATTGTTTACCTTACGCATAGTTCGTTAATGCAGTTTTTCCGTTGCTTTGAGTTTACACTTTGGGTGGGGCTCGCAACTTAATACCAGAGAGATGTTCTAGATAGATATCTCAAGGTGGATGATTAGTAAGTAGATGCTGATGAATAAACGGTCTACTTTTCTTGGTGTACTTCCCATTACTACTGAACCTCTGAATATCAAGTAGCATAATTAGCATTGTAGTGTGTTCATAATTTTGTCATTTGTCTAACTGTGATTTTTTTACCCAAGCATAGTTTTTTATCATCTTTTGGGAGAGAGACGTCACTAGTGAACATCATGTGACTCCGGTCCATATCTACATCATTGTTTGCACCTCCATTATTTACCGCTTTTATTTAGTTTTCTGTTGCAATCACTATTACCTTCCCACATGTGTTTTGATCCTTTGCAAACTACAAGGCCGGAGAGATTGACAACCTCTCTCTACTCGTTGGGAGCAAAGTTATTTCTTGTGTGTACAGGTCCACTTATTTTGCTGACCAGGACAGGAGACACCTAGTTGTGGAGCCTAGGAGTCCTGCTGGTTCGATAAACCTTACAGTTCTCGTGTAAGGGAAAACTTGCTGCTAACTACATCTCAACCTTCCACTTGGGGTAACCAACGGGGTGCGAGAATTATATACATCATCTCGTCATCTCCAGGCACATTCCCTGTTGATTTCGGCCCAGAACCTACCCGGCGACACCTTCTTCCTCCTCGCCTGCATCGGCATTGTACGAATGCTAGCACCACCACCGATCGCTCTGCTCTCTCGATCACATGGCCAGGAACTCGGGGTTCGAGCTGTATAGCAGCCCCTAGCCTCTCTAAACCATAACCCTCACTGTTTCCCTCCTCCTCTCCCACCTAGCACCTTCGGGACATTCCTCGAGCAGCACCGACGCCATGGTCGGGTCCTGCAGGAGCTCATCACAAGTGTAGGAGGCGTATTATTCTTCCCTGACTGGACCAGGAGCATGTAGACGTCAAGGGGGTTCCATTCCCGAGGTGATCGGGCGCCAAGATCGACATCCACGACGTCCCTGACGACCGACTCTTCTTCCACCTCAGGCAACCTCTTCTGCAACCAGATCGTCGACGTCCTCCCCTTTCCATCGCACGAGCACCTCTTCTCTACCATCTCGGTGAGCGCGCACCCTCGCTTCCCTTTGTAAGTGCATCCAGTGCCCCTTACTGATTTTGGTGGTTTGAAGACTTATAGGTTAAGTATCTAATGTGTTTATGAGTGTACAGAGGATCTATAAGTCATTGAGGAGTTTCAGATATTTGAAGAATATCGACCCCTAAAAATATATGTCATTGAGGAGTTTCAGTTGAAGAAATTGGTCAGAAGCTGAAGAAATGAATCGCGAGGAATCTGCGATGAAATTGATATTCCTCATGAAGATACTGATATTGACAAATCCGGTGGTTCGTGAAGAAAATCACTCTGAAGAATTTGAAGAATGAAGATTTACACTTTCTGTTTTATTTTCTTCGCATTTGAGTAATAGGAACACCGTACTGTTAAAGGGGGTCGAAGTTACACTATGGAATGAATTTCCTCATGATGCTCAACCCAAGCCTAATCCTACCAAAAGCCTCAAGTGAGGAATATGAGTGACATGAGGACTCTCACAGTTGAGCCTCAAGTCACTGGTCTTATCCACTCCAACGGTCATATTATTTAAGGGCATTAGTGTCAAATCATGTCGGGATGCTCCCAGGCTATAAATAGCCACCACCACAACCACTAGCTGGTTGGCTGCTCCGTTAGAAACTGACACTTGTCATAAGAGCAACCCAAATTCCTTAGAGCCTTCGAGAGTAATTCATCAGTGAGGAAATACACCATCCACCGAAACCACAAACCAAACCTAGTGATTGAGCATCACTGAAGAAGTTGTTCCTGTGTGGGACTGAAGCCTTTTACCTTTGAGGACTGTGCATCCTCCAAACGGTTAGGCGTCATGGTCTAGAGCGTTCCAGCAGTCAATTGTGGATCGCCGGGTGACCAAGTTTGTGAGGGTTTGGAAGTCTGCCTTGAAGACTTACCACGAGTGTGGGGCGAGGACTGTGTGTCCTTAGCTCAAGGAGAATACGTTAGGGACTGTGTGTCCCGGGACTGGGTGTCCTTTGGTTTCAATACCAAGCCGCTCCAAACCAGATGTACGACTGTCACAGAAGTTGGAACTGGGTCATCAACGATTGTCTTCACTGAGAAACGGGTTCTAATTCCTCAACTCTTTACTTTCCCCGTATTATGTGTTGATGACTTTCACTGTGACTGTTATAAGAATTTGCTGAAGACTTTCTCTGAATTTCCTCAACCCCAAATTCTTCACATTAGTTAATCCTCATCTGTATTCTGCGTGCCTGCTCACTATGCAATCTGTTTTCACCTTCTTCACTCTGAAAAACTGTTGTTGTGAAACTTTGCACTTCTGATCCTTTACTGTTTCCGCTGTAAGTTAGTGATTAGTGAGGAATTTCCTCAAAAGGAATTTCCTCAGTGATGAAATTCTAAAAATCTCCTATTCACCCCCCCTCTAGTCGATATAACGCACTTTCAATTGGTATCAGAGCAAGGTACTCCCTTGTTTTGTGTGATTTTGGTTTAACCACCTGGAGTTTTAGTTATGTCGACTGCAGGCATGTTTAAGGAGACTGCAGCATGTCCTACCTACGAAGGAAAGAACTTTCCCTTCTGGAAAACAAAATGCAAATGCATCTACAAGCTATTGATAATGATCTCTGGTATATTGTGGAAAATGGCGTCCCCATCATCTCTGCCAGTGTCACTGCGGCTGATGTGAAGAAATTCAAACAACTCGATTCTCAAGCGAAGAACATCATCTGTGGCCATCTGAGCCCAGGCCAGTTTGGAAGAGTAAGTGCTTTGGGCTCTGCAACACTGATCTGGGAGAGACTGTGCAAGGTAAATGAAGGAGTATCAACCCAGCGTGACTCTCGTGTTGATATTCTTCGCAATCTCTTCAATCGCTTCAAGAGACATGACAATGAAAGCTGCCAAGACACCTTTGATCGCCTCACTGACATATCAAATGAACTGCAAGCACTGGGAGCTCGAGACATCACTGATCACGAAGTTGTGAAGAAACTGTTGAGATCTTTGGATTCTTCATTTGATACTTTAGTTCTGATGATTCAAGAAAGACCAAACTACAAGATGCTTGATCCAGCTGATATACTTGAAAGGCTAAATACTCATGAATTCCAGCTAGAAGAAAAGAGAGATCTATATGGACAAAGCTAATCCAGACCACGTGCACTGAAGGCTAGAGCAATTTCCTCATCTAAAGAAGAAGACACGGATGACAGCATTTGTGACCCTGAAGAATTTGGACAGGAGCTTGCAGCTCGTGAGGAAATTCCAGAGATTGACACGACGTGGGCAGTTCGGTAAATCTTCAAGAAGAGACATGAGGAAATCAGAATCTTCATCTGAGGACTACAAGAAATGAACCTGTCACAAGTGCAAGAAATCAGGGCATTACATTGCTGATTGTCCCTGTTGGGGAAAGGAATCAAAGAAGAAGAAATACAAGGATGACAGTTCTGATGACTCGAAGAAGAAGAAGAAATCTTCAAAATCCTCATCTTCAAAGCCCTCATCACACAAGAAAACTATTTTCAGAAAGGCTCGGGCAATTATTGGCAAGGAATTGGACTCCGAGGCAGAATCAGAGGAATGTGATGAAGAAGAGGGTTCTGAAGAAGACTCGGAATCCGGACAGGCTAGTCTTGCACTAGCAACTACTTTCGTCAACAAGTCAATCTTCAATCTTGAAGAAAATGATTGCACAATCCATACTGATGACTATGCTGATGACTTCGCTCCAACCTATTGCTTCATGGCAAAGGGTTTGAAGGTACCAAATAATGCCTCCTCCTCTGATTCAAGTGACTATGAACCTAATGATTATAAGAAACCCAGTTAGAGTAAACTTGTTATCATTGCCACTAAACAACAAACTGCTGTCGAAAAGCTTCAGAAACTGCTCGATAAAAGTGATGATTTGCTGAATGATGAAATGAACCTTACCCAAATCCTCACTGATGATATGAAAAGTCTTCAGTCTAGATTTGATAATCTTCAGGATCGTTATGATACACTCCTCACTGAGCATGAGAAGCTTTCCTATGAATTTCTTCAAAGGAAGCTTGATCTTGAGAAGCTGAGGATGTCTCATGATGATCTTCGTATGGAAAATGGTTCATTACTAGCTCAACAGATCAGCGCTAGTCAAGTTGAATTTATTCCTCCATGTCTTAAATGCATTGAACACGAAACTGCTAATTCCTCACCAGAATCATCAAATGCTACCATTACTACAAATTCTTCAACAGCACCTGCTGTGTCTATTTCCTCACTTGAGAAAAACACAAATGTTACTGATGAAAATGCAGGGTTGAAGGAATTGTACATGACAGGCATGTACAAAAGCCTCAAAGGACATCAAGCCCTTTGTGATGTGCTCAAAAAGCAAATCTTGAACACGAACCCGAGGAAAGAAGGAATTGCCTTTGAGAGGAAATTAAATGCTGATGGATCTTATTGGAAACCTGAGCAGTATCCCAAAACCTCATGGGTTGCTGCTACTGGGCCTCCTTTTGATCCATCTAATCTAACTGGCCTTTCATGTGAATTATCCTATTCCTGAGATGAGTCATTTGACTCCAACTATAAACTGTTCAAAAATCAATCTGGTGAAGTATTTGCTCGATATGTTGGAACTAACTGCAGGAATGGCCCTCCTCTGAGGAAAATTTGGGTTCCCAAAAGTTGTCTTGAAAATCTTCAGGTGAATGCCCTCATGACACCACCACTGAAGAATCTGAACCCCAGATCAAATTCCTCACGAGGACCAAAGTCTTCAAGAGGATCAAAATCCTCAACTGGTCAAAACTATGCTCGTACCCGTGCTAATGCGTCTAACATGCAGGGAAACTACAAGGAATATGAATATGAGCCTTACTCCTCAAATCATTATGTTCATAAATGCTCAAACCAGTTCTCTGCATATTCATATGAGTACTTTAATCCCCCTACTGTTAAGAGAAATGCATTGGCTTCAATGCCACCTTTCTCATATGGTGCTCGCAGGATGATGAATGCTTTGCCACCTCTTCAGATGTGGGTGGTGAAGAAATCGAACTAATCACTTCTGCAGGTCAGGTCTCCAGATGAAAATCATCATCTGAAGAATTTGCTGGAGACCTGAGGAAATGCTTGATAGGACGCAAGCTAATGATTGATGAAATAGAAATATTTCACACATCCTAACATTTTTGTTATGATGAAATTACTGATCTGATGAAATTAGTATCATATTCTTCAAATCTGAAGCATATGAGATGGTAAGTTGTACTAATTCATCTGCAGGATGACAAACCCAAGAATACTGAGTGGGTTCTTGATAGTGGCTGCACACATCACATGACTGGTGATAAAATCCTACTAATGAATATGGCACTAACTCATCACCTGTGAAGCAAATCACATATGCTGACAAAGGTAAAAGCAAGGTATTGGGACTTGGCAAAGTGGCTATTTCCAAGGATAGGCATATGGACAAAGTGATGCTAGTTCAATCCCTTGGTTTTAACCTTATGTCAGTCTCAATGCTTTGTGATCTTAATATGATTATTATCTTTGGTGGATATAGATGTGTAGTCATCATGGAATCTGACAGATCCAAAGTCTTCGAAGGTGTAAGAAGAGGGGATTCGTAAATTGTTGATCTCTCTACAGGTCCTCAACCATCCACTTGCTTACTAGCAAAAACCTCAGAAGGATGGCTGTGGCACCGAAGACTAGGTCATGCAGGTATGAGGAATTTGGAAACGCTCGCGAAGAAGAAGCATGTCATCGGCATCGAATCAGTCAAATTCCTCAAGGATCATCTCTGCGGTGCTTGTGAATCTGGGAAAATGACCAGATCCAAGCATCCCTCTAAGACTATCATGACCACTACACGTGCATTCGAATTGCTTCATATGGATTTATTTGGACCTACTCACTATGCCACACTAACCAATGCAGCATCATTATATGGCTTCGTCATAGTTGATGATTATTCCAGATACACTTGGGTGCGTATCATAGTGTATAAAAGTGAAGTGCAGGAAATCTTCAAACGATTTTCTTCAAGGGCCTCGACGAACTTTGGCATCAGGATCAAACATATCAGGAGTGATAATGGAACCGAGTTAAAAAACACTGGTCTTGATGATTATCTTGATGAACTTGGTATTACTCACGAATTGTCTGCTCCTTATAGTCCTCAGCAGAATGGTGTCGTCGAAAGGAAGAACATGACTCTGGTTGAAATGGCAAGAACTATGCTTGAAGAATATCAGACTCCTCGTCGCTTTTGGCCTGAGGCAATCAACACTGCATGCCATATCATCAATAGGGTATATCTTCACAAATTCCTCAAGAAAACGTCATATGAACTCCTCACTGACAAGAAACCCAATGTAAGTTATTTCAAAGTCTTCGGTGCAAAATGCTGGATTAGAGATCCTCACCATAGCTCAAAATTTGCACCTAAGGCACATGAAGGTTTTATGCTCGGTTATGGAAAGGACTCGCACACTTACAAAGTCTTCAACAACTATCACAACAAAGTTGTTGAGACTGTAGATGTGCAGTTCGATGAAACTAATGGCTTGCAAAGAGAGAAATTGCCTTCTGATCCAGATAAGCTGTCTCCTGAGGAAGCAATAAACCTCAAGCCTACTGAAGACATTGTCCCCACTGAGGAAATTGGTGAAGAAATGATCCCCATCACTGATAAAAATCAAGAAGATGCTCCTGAGGAAATTGCACCAGCACCACTTTCTCAGCCCAGACAAAATCCTCAACCAGCTCATCCGAGGATTGCAAACAAAGTAGAACTTGACAAAATCCTCAACGACATCAACGCGCCAGGTCCTCTCACTCGCTCAAAAGCTTCACACTTAGTTAACTTTTGTGGGCATTTTTCCTTTGTATCCATCACAGAACCCTCAAAAGTTGCTGAGGCTTTTCTGGAACCGGAGTGGATCCAAGATATGCAAGACGAACTTCTTCAATTCAAGCTAGGGTTAGGGTTTAGGGTGATGGACCATTTGGCAATTCTTCCCGTGGCATCACGGTTTCCCATAACACATTGATGGCATGCTCTTGGAAGTATTGTTTTAATTTCTTTGCAGCAAGGTAAACACCATAACACATTTTCCGATAATGAGGGTAGTTCTGCTTAGAGGCGGACAAGACCTCACTAAGGTAGTAGACAGGGCGCTGTACTAACAGGGCCTTGCCTTCCTCTTTGCGCTGAACTACCAACACTACGCTGACCACGTGAGTGGTCGCCGCGATATATATGAGTATGGGTTCCCTTTCAGATGGGGTTGCCAAGATTGACAGCCTCGAGATTACCCGCTTGAGGTCGCGGAAGGCTTTGTCCGCCTGGTCGTTCCACTCAAACTTCGTCTTCTTCTTCATGAGCTGGTAGAGTGGAAGGGCCTTCTCACCAAGCCGGCTGACGAACCGGCTGAGGGATGCCGAGCAGCCTGCGAACTTCTGGACGTCAAGGATCCGAGCCGGCTGCACCATTCGCTCGATGGTGCTTATCTTCTCAGGGTTCGCTGTGATGTCGTGGGCGGATACGAAGAACCCAAAGAGTTTGCCGCCTGGGACCCCAAAGACGCACTTCTCAGCGTAGATTGGCGAATGTCTCCCACAGGTCATCGAGGAGGCTGAAGTGCTGCTTCGTCTTGATGACGATGTCATCCACATAGACGTGGATGTTTCTTCCAATCTGTGGCAGCAGGCACTGCTGCATGCAGCGTTGGAACGTCGCACCTGCGTTCTTCAGACCGAATGTCATGGTGGTGTCGCAGTAGGCCCCGAAGGGCGTGATGAAGGAGGTCTTCAGGCGATCAGCTGGATCCAGCTTGATTTGATGGTAGCCCGAATAAGCATCCAGAAACGACAGCAGTTCGCGGCCTACTGTGGAGTCGATCACTTGATCGATCCTAGGCAACGCGAAAGGGTCTTTCGGACAGGCCTTATTCAGGCTAGTGTAGTTGATGCACATGCGCCATGTATTGTTCTTCTCCAGCACCAGGACTAGGTTCGCCAGCCAGTCCGAGTGGAAAACCTCCATGAGGAAGCCGGCTGCAAGGAGTCGGGTGATCTCTTCTTCGATTGTGCGTCGCTTCCCCTCGGTGAAGCGGCGCAAAGGTTGTTTCACCGGCTTTGCATCCGGTCGCACGTGAAGTTTTTGCTCGGCGTACTTCATCGGAACACCCGGCATGTCCTTGGGGGACCATGCAAAGATGTCCCGATTCTCATGGAGGAAGTCGACGAGCTCGCCTTCCTATTTCGGGATGAGGCCAACCCCGATGGTGATGCACTACTTTGATTTGGCAGGGTCGAGTGGGACCTGCTTGGTCTCCTTAGCCGGCTTGAAAGAGCCCTCGCCGGCCGATTGGGACGGAGGAGAAGGAATCGCCTTCTGCTCGGTAGCCTGGGCCACGAGCCGGACGATCTGTCGCTTCTCCTCGGCAATCACCAAGGCATCGGCGAGGCGGCTGCTATATTGGGCGCACTTGAGCAACTTCTTGTAGTGGCCAACAACAGTGATGATGCCCTTGGGACCCGGCATCTTCATCTTCAGGTAGGCGTAGTGCGGAATAGCCATGAACTTGGCCAGAGCCGGTCTCCCCAGCAGCGCGTGGTACGGGCTACTGAGGTCCACTACCTCGAACCATATGGACTCTTGGCGGAAGTGAGCCTTGTCGCCAAAGAGCACGTCTAGCTGGATCTTGCCGATGGGCGAGCATGACTGCCCAGGCACGATGCCATGGAAGACAATGTTGGTTGGCAGGACGTCCGTGTCCTTGAGCTCGAGCTTGCGGAGAGTGTCGAGGTAGAGGATGTTGATGCTGCTGCCGCCATCGACCATCACCCGGGAGAATCGGCAGGTGAGCCTCTTTGAGGCGAAGGTGGGGTCGAGGACGAGGGCGTATGACCCCGGGTTGGGCATCACCGCAGGATGGTCCACCCGGCTCCATGTGATTGGTTTGTCAGAGCAATGCATGTACTGGGGAACCGGGGGGACAATGGCGTTTACCTCTTGTCGTCTCTGGCGCAGGCTGTGTTTGTCGTCACCTTCGCTAATGAAGACGACGAATGCTCCGTCGTGGTGAGGATAGTCGTCGGGGTGAGGACCGTCATCGCGATGCGGTGGCGGCGGAGGCGGAGCGTGATGGGTAGCCGGTGCGCGGGGCACCGCGTGCGCACCCGGCAGGCCCTCCCCTTGCGAGAGCCGGCGTGCGATGCTACACTGTCGAAGGGTAAGGGTAGACGGCGTCGCCCCCGAATGTATCTTGCAAGGGGCGTCGAGCAGCTTCTAGAGAGAATGCTTGGGCAACCAGTTGGGGTTGCCCTGATTGCGACGCTTTCGTGGAGGGCCGGCTTGGGAAGCCGGCGCCTCGCCCTCCATGTTGCCACTAGCTTGTTGTTGGAGCGGGGATCCATCTGATCCGCCTTGCGCTTGTAGTTGTTCTGG
Organism: Hordeum vulgare subsp. vulgare; assembly: GCF_904849725.1. Lineage (NCBI taxonomy): Eukaryota > Viridiplantae > Streptophyta > Magnoliopsida > Poales > Poaceae > Hordeum > Hordeum vulgare. Next base: position 190,639,497 of record NC_058522.1, on the reverse strand, counting down.
CCGACTCGGTTGTTCCCAGCCGGCTTGGGAGTAGCCGGCGCAGGCACAACCTTGTCCAAGGCGGGCACCTTGATGTGCATTGCGGAGTCGGCCATGGCGTAATTGTCCGCCTTGGCCATGAGCACCGCCAAAGAGGTGGGCTCAGCGCACATGAGCTTGTGCTTGAGGAGGGTGCCGTCTCGGCATCCGTCAATGAAGTACTGGATGGCCTGTACCTCATGCACCCCCTCACAGGAGTTCCGAAGCTCAGTCCACCGGGTGACGTAGTCGCGGAGGGGTTCGTCGGCCTTCTGGATGCACATGGCCAGCTCGCGGGGCCAGCCGGGGCGCTTGTAGGTGCCGGTGAAGTTGCGGACGAACGCCTCCTCGAAGTCCACCCAGGTGTTTACGCTGCCGGCCGGCAGGCTGTTAAGCCAAGTCCGGGCCGAGCCGGCCAGCATGAGTGGCACGTAGCAAACCGCTACGTGCTTATTGCCCCTGGCGATGCCCACAGCCGTGGTGTAGTCGATCAGCCAGTCTTTTGGCTTGGCCGTGCCGTTTTATTTTGCCGTATCCCGAGGCAGGGTGAAACCTCGGGGGAACAGCTCCCCTCGGATCCGGGGGCCGAAGCAAGCCGGACCGATGGTTCCGTCTTCCTCTAGGAGGGCCGAATGGGCCAGAGCGATGATACGCTAGCGGGCGTCCCGCTCGTCCTGGGAGGCGGCGGCGCCAGCCCCAGTGGTGAGAGGGGAGGCTCCTCGGGAGCCTGAGGCGTGAGTCCTTCGCGGGGGAAGATCGCAGTACTCCAAGTCTCCCTCGTCGCCTCCGTGACGTAAGCTCGAAGTGTGCTCGCTCTGGTGCTGCGAGCGTCGGGCTTGGCTTCCCTCGCCCCTCCAGTCGGAAGGGCGATGCAAGGAAGATCCTTCGGCGTGGTGCTGGCCGCTAGGGTTGCGGCGAGCCCCCGAGTTCGGCCCCGGGGACTCTGAATGAGCCTGGCTGCGGTCGAACCGAGCGTGCTGTTGGTTAGCGGCGTCAAGGAGATCCTTGACACACTTCTCCTGGAAGGCGCGCTCCTTGTCCTCCAGGCTTGCCATCTCCTCCATGGCCGCCTGCGCTGCCCGCATGTTGGCCGCGGGAGTCTCGTAGGTGGGCAGGTCCCTACCTAGAACCTCGGCGATGAACCGTCCACGGCTGCGGACCGATCCAAGCCGGCTGGGGGCCTCGGAAATCAGAGTAAGACCATACGTGGAGTTATACTCACGATGTGTAGCCTCCAACTGACGTTTCGCCGAGGCCACGGCGATGCTCTCCTCGAAGATATGCTTGCGAGCCTCCTCCAGTGAGGCCCGAGCGTCTGCAGGTTCGGCGGAAGCGGTGACCGGTGTCTTCAGGCCGGCGATGGCGTCCCGAAGAGTATCAGCGGCGGCCGCAGCCGGCTCGCCGTCGCCTGCAGAGGCCTTGCTGGGAGCCGTGCTAGTGCCAGCACCGATAACCATCACCTCCACGGCGTTGGAGACAGCAGCAATGTGGTATGGGGTGAAGAACCCTACCGACGGCGGAGGGCCGTCGAAGATGAGGACGTTACTAGGGTAAACGTCGTGGGCAGGCATCTCAGCGATAGAAAGCCTGCTGAAGCTGGCGCAGAGCGCCTCAACATTGTAGTCCTCGCCGAAGTAGCGTGGGCTGTCTTTGAGGCGAAGGTCGCTGAAGAGAACGCTGAGGTTCTCCATAGCAGCAACGATGACGCTAGGGAGCGCCTCGTCATCAGAATTTTCGTCCGAATCCGCATGGCGGACGGGGATGTTGATTATCATGGGCGTCGCCTCGTCAAAAGAGAGCTCCACGGGCATGCAAACTGATCCGGACGCGATGCATCCGGTGGTGTAGGTGCGGGGCCCCACCCAGCGCGTGAAGCCAGCCGATGCCGTGATCGACCCCACGGTGGGCGCCAAATGTCGGTGAATACTCACAACATATGCCATGGGTAGGCTAAATCGGTGAGAACCGAAGGGACAAAGGTGGGCGCTGGGATCGAGGTTGGTACACGCATGGGACGCACGATGTACCCAGGTTCAGGGCTCTCCGTAGAGATAATACCCCTAATCCTGCTGGTGTGTTTGAGTATGGGAACAGAGTACAATGTTGATCTTGGAGCTGTGTTGGGAGGAGCAAGAGGGGAGCAGCCGGCTCGTCTCTACCTCGGACTCTTATAGTTGGTGAGTGTGTGGTGTTGAATGACTGGTAAGTCATGAGCCCCCTTGCATGGGGGGCGGCCAGGGGGTTTTATAGGCGAACCCGCCGGCCTACAATATGGATAAAATGTACATGCGTGGGACCCGACTGGCTGCTTCGCCTACTGGCCAGGGGCCCACCGGGGTCTGGTCTTGTCAATGAGGGGCCCGCCGGCTGCATGGTCTCGATTGCTAGTGGGACCCGCCGGCTGGCCAATTGGGCTCCCGCGTAAGGTTGACGCTGAGCATGCGATGTACGTCGAGCGTCGCCCCGCGAGATACTTCATGGGCAGGCAGTACAACCGCCTCCACTGTTCCCCACGCCGAGTGCAGTAATGGAGTGGGAGTGTGACGGTCCGACATCAGGCTAGGTGATGGATCAGAGCCGGGGTAGGTCAGCGGCATGGCCGCCGATGCTCGTACGTGCTAGTCAGGTAATGCCTAGCTAGTCAGAAGACTTGGGCCTTGAGGATCTCCGCGCCTTCATGTCCATTGGGCCGGAAATGAAGGAACAGGATTGATGAGCCTACCCCGGGGTTATCCCCCCGACAAGTACGCCGCACGCCCATCGTCATTTACCACGAGCACTAGGTCAACGCCGACACCAAGGAATATCACGTGGACCTCATAGTGAAGGCTAATGACTCCCCAACAAGTCGGTTCTTTGAAGGACCACACATGGAGGATCTAATGTTGGTAGTGGAGATAGTCGCATGAGAGGCGCTCGTGCGTCTCCGCGACATCCTTCTCGAGATGGCTAACGAGCCATCTACTCGTCACCTACCTTTTATTAAGGATGGGATAGACGGGAGTTGGAGAGTCAACCCATCTTCAGAGGACGGGACTCCACTATGGTTTCAGACCTACTTTACTCTCTCCTCCGACACTTTGACGCACCTTTTGATCAAGGAGTCAACAAAGATTCGCCAAGAACTACACCAAGTTAAGGACCTACTTCATGTGGAGAAGATGAAGACCCGTAAGGTTAAGAAGGAGGAGCACCCGGAGAGTGATCGGCCATTGCCTTCCGAGGAGGTGTACCACCACTTTAGGCCACTCCTATTTAGAGTCGCCTCCTAACTGTGGAAGAGTACACTGAGCTCCTCACTGCCTCGCCAACTAAGAGACGTCGTGATGGACCACTTCCTTCTCCTACTCCTCTGAAGGAGGATGTCATCAATGAAGATGAAGACGAAGACCCTGCAGAACCCGCCTATGAGACCGAGCAGTCCGCCACTTAGGATTACGACTTAGGCAATTAGGAGTCTCCCCAAGCGTAGTCAGTTCATGTATCAGTTCATGCGAACCATGAGTGTTCTGTATGCATGTTTGATGCAAGTCGCATTACAGCCTTAGGCAGCTCTTAAGCGACTACATTACTTGTTTTAATATAATGCATGAGCTTTTCCAAAAATCTTTGGTTTAAAGATTTCACACTAGCACGACACCAAACCCCCTTAATAGAGCATCATCCCTTATGATTCTGGCGAGTTCAGCATATTGACCTGTCAACTCCCCTGAGAGGATGGTGATTGCAACTCGCACCAACACCTTTGGCAACCCTGGCTCTGCCTCTTTAGGTCAGCAGCAGGGAACCCGAGGGTACGGTCATGCTGGAGATCACCACGAGCATCAGCAAGGCGATATTCCACCACCACCGCCTCCTCCAGAAATCTTGACTATGGTGAGTTCCTTCAAGCTCTCCGGGAGTAACGTGAAGCTAGTAATGCCGCTATCCAGCAGTTGTGTCAAGTCTTGGTGAACAACCCTCCTCATAACTGGAATGGCAACGGTCTCTCTACTCTGCCTGAGTTTATGCGGACTACGCCACCCATATTCACAGAGATGACTGAACCATTGGATGCCGATAAGTGGCTCCGTACCATCGAAGACCTCCTCGTGCTGGTCAAATGCACTGATGATCGTAAGGAAGTCCTATATGCTTCTCACTGTCTCGGAGGCACAGCCAGAGCTTGGTGGGATGGATTCCAGATCATGCAAGCAGGACAAGTCATCACTTGGGAAATGTTCAAGAAAGGATGTCGCGCCGCTCACATTCCTCCTGGAATGATGACCATTAAGAAGCGGCAATTCTAAGCATTAAGGCAAGGCGGTGGAACTATCAAGGAGTATTTACAGAAGTTCAACCTCGTGTCAAGATATGCACCAGAGGATGTCAACACTGTGGCTGCAAAAGTTGAACGATTTATGGAAGGACTACAACAGTCACTCCAGTATCAACTGGTTGTTTGTGAATGCCGGACCTTCTGCGATCTGGTCAATAAGGGCCTTATGTTGGAAGATAAGCGTCGTGTGATGGACGATACCCGTAAGCACAAGCTGATGGGAAGTGGAGGATCTAGTAATACGAAGCCTCGTCCATGACAGTCAGCTTAAGCAAGACCCAGTTATCAGCAACAAGAGTATAAGGCTCCAACATTTCGCTAGAACTACCAGCCCCAGAAGCAAGTCAACAACAAGCCAGCATTCAACCCACCGAACAACAGTGGAGTCAAGACCAATCTTCCAGGACAAGTTACCTATTTTGGATGTGGACAAACTGGGCACTATTCCAAGCAGTGTCCCAACAAGAAGCCTGATGCACCGCGCCCCAATGCCCCAATTCAAGGTCAAGGAGCACCAGGCAGGAACCAAGCTCCCCACAATTAGCAGTATCACAGCAGGGGGCGTCTCAATCATATCTCCACAGAAGAGGCACAGGAAGACCCGGACTGCATTCTCGTTACGTTCCTCGTCAATTCTACCCCGACAACAATATTGTTTGATTGTGGTGCTTCACATTATTTTGTTAATCAGAAGTTTGCGGAAAAGTGTGGGTTGAAGCCTACCCTGCTTAACGGGCAAATGGTTGTGCATACCCCGGGAGTAGTGTTAAGGACCAACCTAGGGTGTAGAGGAGTTGGGATTGTTATCAATGGGATAAGCTTCTTAGCAGATCCCATCGTCATTAAGTCGCAAGGCCTAGAAGTAATTCTCGGTATGGATTGGTTGTCCAAACACTAGAGCATCTTGGACTGTCCCAACAGGGCTATTACCATGACAAGCGACCAAGGGGTCAAAGTCAAGTATGTCTTTGAGCCAGTATCCACTCGAGTACAGGTTAATAGCCTGTCGGGAGAAGAGCTGGACCGAGTGCCGATAGTCTGTGAGTACCAGGACATCTTTCCTGATGAGCTACCAGGGATGCCTCCCGACCGAGACATCAAGTTCATCATTGAGATCATGCCCGGATCAAGGCCTATCTATAAGAAGCCTTATAGGATAGAATCTGAAGAGCTAGCACAGCTGAAGAAGCAGCTGGATGAGCAACTCGGGAAGGGATTTATTCGTCCGAGTGCATCACCTTGGGGATCACCTATTCTGTTCGTGTCTAAGAAGGATGGGACTATCAGACTCTGCGTCGATTACCGTTCTCTCAATGAGGTCACGATCAAGAACGAGTACCCACTCCCCAAAATTGAAGACTTGTTTGACTAGTTAAATGGAGCCAGGGTATTTTCCAAGTTCGATCTCCAATCTAGATATTACCAGCTGAAGATCCGACCTAAAGGCATACCCAAGACTGCGCTCGTGACCCGGTATGGTCTATACGAGTGCACTGTCATGTCTTTCGGGATGACAAATGCCCCAGCTTACTTCATGTACCTCATGAACAAGGTCTTCATGGAATACCTGGATAAGTTTGTCGTCGTATTTATTGATGACATATTAATCTTCTCCAAGTCCGAAGAATATGTTGAGCAACACTTGAGGTTAGTGCTGGAGAAGCTTCGAGAGCATCAACTTGATGCCAAATTCAGTAAATGCCAATTCTAGCTGAACGAAGTTGGATTCTTGGGTCATACCATGACGGTAAGTGGATTGGCAGTCGATCCTTCCAAGATTACTACGGTAACCAACTAGGAGTCACCAATCGATGTGAAGGAAGTCAGGAGCTTCCTCGGAGTCGCGGGATATTATCGCAAGATCGTAGAAGGATTCTCCTGGATCGCTCGACCCATGACTCAGCTCTTGAAGAAAGGCAAGAAGTTCAAATGGACGCCGGATTGTGAAGAAAGCTTCGAGGAGATGAAGAAGAGATTGACAACCGCCCCGGTGTTGGCAACTCCAGATATCAACAAGGAGTTTGTGATATATTGTGATGCCTCTAGAACCAGGCTCGGTGGAGTCCTAATGCAAGACGGCAGGGTCGTGGCGTATCTGTCACGGCATTTGCGCCCGCATGAGGAGAACTATGCCACCCATGATCTCGAGTTTGTACCAGTAGTACATGCCCTGAAGACATGGCAACATTACCTTCTGCGGAAGCGATGTGAAATATACACTAACCACAAAAGTCTGAAGTATATCTTTACTCAAAGGGAATTGAATATGAGGCAACAAAGATGGTTGGAGTTAATCAAAGACTACGACCTCAACATTCAATACCACCCCGGTAAGGCTAATGTAGTGGTTGATGCCTTAAGGAGGAAGGCCATCACCTTGAATGTTATGATCAAGGAAAGGCTACCCGCCTTGTATGAAGAAATGGAAAGCTTCGGGTTGGAGCTAGTTGAACCAGGATTCCTCGCCAATCTCGAAGTCAAACCAACGCCGAGTGACGATATCAAGGAAGCCCAGATGGGGCACAAGAGCATTGAAGGCATCAAGAAGAAGATCTAGGAAGGCAAGGCCCCAGAATTCTCGATGGATGAGCAAGGAGTAGTGTGGTTTGGGAAACGTTTATGCGTACCCGACAAGGAAGAACTCAAGGACTAGATCTTGCAGGAAGCACGTGACACACCCTACTCTATTCACCCTGATGGTACGAAGTTGTATCAAGATCTACGAGAAAGATTCTGGTGGCCTGGCATGAAGAGGGAAACAACGTCTTATGTTGCCAAGTGCGACGTGTGCCAGCGAGTCAAGGCTGAGCATCAGCGACCTGCTGGACTGCTACAACCTCTCTAAATGTAAGAATGGAAGTGGGACAAAGTAGGCATGTACTTCATCACTGGCTTACTCAGGTCTAGCAGGGGCCATGACTCTATATGGGCCATCGTCGACCATCTGACCAAGGTGTCTCACTTCATCCCGGTCACTACCACCTATGGGGCGACAAGCTGGCTAGCCTCTACATTGAGCGTATTGTGGGCCTTCACGGAGGTCCCAAGGAGATTGTATCTGACCGATGCACGCGGTTCACCTCAAGATTTTGGAAGAAGTTCCAAGAAGCCCTCGGAACCAAGCTCTCTTTCAGTACCGCCTTCCACCCACAGACGGGCGGACAGATGGAAAGAGTGAATCAGATACTAGAAGATATGCTTTGTCCTTGAGTCTTAGCCCATGGTGCAAAATGGGAAGACTGTGCGCCATTCGCTGAGTTGTGATACAACAATAACTACCAGTCCAGTCTCCAGATAGCTCCATTTGAAGTGTTGTACGGACGAAAGTGCTGCACCCCGCTTTACTGGTCCGAAAATGGTGAAGGGTTTATTTTTGGGCCGGAAGTTCTGCAAGAGGCAGAAGATAAGGTGCAACTTGTCCGAGAAAACTTGAAGGCAGCCAAGTCGCGAGAGAAGATCTATGCGGATTCTCACCGCAGAGAAGTGGAGTTCATTCCCGGAGACCAAGTGTACCTTCATGTCACACCTCTCAAGGGAACCAAGCGTTTCCACATCAAGTGGAAACTTGCTCCAAGGTTCATTACACCTTTTAAGATCATGGCAAGGCATGGAGAAGTTGCTTACCAGTTGGAGCTCCCTCCGTAACTGTCGGATGTGCACAACGGCTTCCACATGTGACAACTTCGGAAGTGTCTTTAACCGCCAAACCGTCCCGATATTTTCAAGGACATTGACCATCAGGCCATCGACCTTCAGCCAGATCTCACTTATCGTGAGAGGCCGTTCCGCATCCTGGATGAAGCAGAGCGTTGCCATAGAAGCCGCACCATCAAATATTTCAAGGTTCGGTGGAGCAACCACACAGAAGCAGAAGCAACATGGAAGCGTGAAGACTATCTCCGATCTAAGTTTCCGTACCTTTTTAGCACCTAGATTAAGAATCTCAAGGATGAGATTCTTGTAAGGGGGATAGGTGTGTCACACCCTGTTTTCACTATAACCTTTTCTATAATTCAAAAATCTGAGTTTATTAAAACTTTTTCAAAACTAATGTTGTATGTGCCATGATTGTCATTGTATGCTTGTATGCTTCCTTATGTGATATCAAAAACCACATTTCTCATATCCTAATTATTTTTAAAATCGTTTTTCTTATTTCTGGTTAATTCAAAACCCTGCTTTGGGTTGCGCTACAAGTCCTTGATGGAAAAGAGTGCTCTTATCCAAAGTGGGTGATCCGGTTCTAGCACTATTTTAGTTCACCAAAACCATAAAATAATTATTTTATGAATTATTTTCCTATTTTATTTGCATGTCCATTTCTGAGGCCAGAAATGATATTCCTATATGGAAAAATACTTTTCTGCCTTAGGAAAATCTCAGAAAATTGTGAGATTCTCACAAGGACATATATTTTCCATACATAAGATTTTCAACCCCTATTTATATTATTATTATTTGAGTAAAACCCTCAGAACCTTTTCTGTCTGTTTTGACCTTTTGAAATATTTCCAAAGAAGTATTCTCAATAAATTCCTAAAAAATTCCACTAGTATCCCTAAGCCATATTTGGTGCCCATATGAAAATTCACCTTGATCCAAGGTGGTTAAGGACACCAAATAATTGCAACACCCCTTATGTCCAATATGAAGTTAGAGCCTCTCTACATAGCAAAGTTTATCCAATGGAGCTGAAACTATGAAGGAGTGCCTAATACCTCAAATGAGGACTCCATGCTAAAAATGGGATTTGTGGGACTTGATTTGCCAACACTCCCTTTGAAAGGAACAGATCTGGTCATTTAGGGTTGTTTTCAAGTTTACAAAGCTAAACTTGTCCAATGGAGCTCAAACTTGGTGAAGCCCCTTGTTTTAGCACCAAACCCAGTCCTGTTAAGTTGCATTGCCAGTGGTGGGGTGCAACAACCCCAAACCACTATCGAGCACCTTCTCACAGTTGGGTAATACCCCTCCTAACCTTAGCTAAACCCAATCCCTTTCTCCCAAACTCATATATTAGGTTTCTGACATCAATGCCTAAATCCAGTCAAGTGGCCCCTCTCTGGTTCAAAGTAGATAAACCAAAATCTCCAATTTAAGCTTCAGCCCAAGGCTGACAGCACGTCTCTCTCTTTAACCAGCCGAGGCTCCCACGGGACTCCAACGGATAGGCATCTCCAAGCTAGTGCACAGGACACCCTAGACACGTCCAAGGCACCCCAGAGCGCGCCAGCATGCCGTGGCATGCCAAAGCTGCACTCTGGGCGCGCTACAGAGAGCAACCGAGGTGGGGGCGACACCCGCTGCCAGTTCCAGCCTCCCCGTGGTGTCTCTCCTCTCCCCTAACAATCCCTCTGCATCAATCACCCTCACGGCCCCTCCTTTCCCGTGCTAAGAGCCGGTGCGACGCGTGCCCATGCGCACCAGAAGTGTCAGCGGAGTGCGGCCATGATAGCTCGCCTCTCCTCTCTCCCTCTCTCTTGTAGTGAGTCTTGGAGGTCCAAAACCACATCCTAAGACCGTGGTTTCGACCCCAGCTTCTCTCTGCACCCCCATGCATGCCACGATGGATCACTGGCGCTCCTGAGATGGCTCACCATCGTGTGCCTATAAATAGCCCCTCCCTTCGCTCCAGAACCCCTCAGTCCACCTCACCGAGACCTCAATCGCCTCCCTAGGGACCCCATTGAGCAAGACGAGCCCCGGTTGTCGAGATAGACCGAGGACCCTCCGCCTCAGAGCTCCGGTCGATCTCCGATTACACGTTGGCTCTCGCATCCCTCTCCCCACCAAAACACTCCCCGTAACACCAGGAAGCTTTCCCCCCTCTTTGCCGAGCAGATCCGTGCCCGTAGTTGCCACCTCTACCTTCATCTAAAACCCCTCCACCGCGGCTACCTCATCGCGGGTGAACCAGAGCCACTCGATTGTCGACTCAACCACCAGCAGGTAGGCGACGATGAGCCAGGCCCATTCCTGTCGTCGTTAGGGCCCGATGACGTCGGTAGCCACGCCGGCGTGCTCCTCCTCCTCTCTGGCCAAAGGTAGGAGACGACCCCGATAGGTGTGCCCCACCTGTCGGTGGCCCATCTCTCTCTCGCTCGCTGCCTGCAGCCACTGAACGTAGGGGCCCACGCATCAGGTTCAAACCCGATGGCGCGCGCCTGGGTAGGCTGGTTGGCTGGCCTGTGGGCCGGCCTATTCCCAGGCCAAGCCAGGCCAGGGGCTGTAGCCATTTTTCTTTTTGTTTGAAACTAGATTTTAATTGATTTTTATAAAAATATTTAACCAGTGAAATAATATGATTCTTCCATTGTTATTTTTTCTGAAAATGTGTAGTATTTAACATAACCATTGGATAAATTTTTGCAACAACTATTCTGTTTTATTATAATAAAAATGGTTAATTTGGAATAGTTTTGCTTCTGTCATATTGATTTGAAAAATATTCTTTCAATAAAACCAGAGATAAATATTTTTAAAATGTCAATATTGATTTATCAGAATTAAGCAACATTTTTAAAGTGACTTTATGATCTGTTTTGGAGTGAGCTACTTATTGCTTTTGTTTATTACGACGATAGGAAACCCGTGTGATGAAGGAGTTGGACTTGAAGACCTCGAAGACCCCTGATACCTAGCTGACCAAGGCAAGCAGCCCCTGAACCATGTTTTGAACACATGTTATATTGCATGCCAGTAGAGAAAATATTTCCTTTGCATGTGATCATAAGCATCTAAAAATCATTGAAGTGATGTTACCGACGGCTCCTCTGGAGCACTTTACCACCTATGAGGGACACACTATTATCATGTTGACAAGTAAAGCAAAGCATAGTACCATGAGCATGATGTTGATATAAATCAAAGGTTTATGAAAACCCCGTCAGGTGCCACTAATGCCCGACGGTGATGATGAGTTAGGTGGCCACTTTTGGAGAAGTGGTGCACCTGATGTTTGTGAGTGTATGGTTTCGGAAATGGGATTAGATTTATGATTTGTCGACCGTCCCAAATATACATGTACAACCACGTTACCCCTTTATGGGACGGGGCTTTGTTGATTACTTTGGTCGATGCTATCAAAGAGCCACATTACTAGTGGCGGGAGTGATGTGTGGTCACTCTCGTGATGGGGTCGTGCCAGGTAGGGGGACTATGCCGTTTTTACATGTTCCAGGCACACCGTTGGTGCCCGCATGGATGATACTGTCCAGAGTCGATGCTCTTAAGACGTACATCATGTGGGCTGGGTACCAATCGAGTGGGCCTCTTTGTCTTGTATCGTCAGGGGAAAGGCATTGACCGAGTACTTACCTAGGGTATGTTATATACCGCGAGTCGTGGATGACACGAAAGTTTCCCGGATCTCGTGTGTCCAGCGTACTACCTTTGTAGAGAGTAAAACTATTCGAATAGACGTGTCCACGGTGAAGGACAGTTGGGTAATCCTGCTTAAACTATGTCCTGTCATTTCCGCATAAACCATATATGTGTATGTGTTAAGGTGATACCTGGGTAAGATGACATGACAAGTCTGGAGACTTGGCATATAAGATGAACCTGTGGTGTTTCGCCCCCCACAGATATGTTGATATCTGTGACCAGTATCCATGATTACCATCTAACTTGTGATGCATATCCATACAAGTAATTGACCATGCTCATTTTCAATCAAAACCTGCTTTCCGCAAAGGCTGGATATTACTTTATTACCATACCAACTGTATTACCCATATCATGGGCTGTTTGCGAGTATATTCAATGTACTCATTGGCTTGGCACTTGTTATTTTATTCATCATACAAAGAAGAACCAGAGTATAGAGAAGAATTCATCGTCGGAGACGGACACACGAACTAGGACGCTTCCCAGTCAGAATGCTTGTTGGTTAAGGCGGATGGCCTGGGTTCCCATTTACTACCAAGTATTCCGCTAGTAGTTCTCTTGTTATGATTGGTCTTCTTGGCCCTATCTATGTAAGCCTTGACCATTATGGTCTTTTATTGTATCAGGCGTTAATTTCTGATGTAAGACTTTTGTTATTCAATATCTGTGTGTTCATTGAGCATTGATCTCTGGGATCACTGTACACGTGCATTCGGCGACCTCGACGCTTAAGTCAGGGTCCCCATAATCTTCTCCCGATACTTATATGATTCTTATGTGCTTTATTAAGATGCTTTCGTAATTCTCTCCAATCTATTTGAAATAGTTTGGCCAACTAGATTGACATTTCTTCGGTGAGAGAGGTGCGTTGTACTAGGTTCAACCTTGTGAATTTCTATATCCCAGCGACAAAAGGTGAGAACACGCGTCTTTGTGTTGCTGTTACTAAGGATAAAACGATGAGGTTTATTTATATTTCTTGAGTTCACTTTGTCTACATCATGTCAATGTTCTTCATGCATTAATCTCTTTTACTTAATACTCTAGATTCATGTTGGATATCGGTTGATGAGTGGATTAATAGTAATAGGTGCAGGCAGGAGTTGACCTATTTGTTTAAGGACGTGATGCCTATATCCACATGATCATTGTCGTGAATATTGCATAGCTATTTGCTTTTCTATCAGTTGCCCAACAATATTTTGTTTACCTACCGTATGATATTTTTCATGATAGATGTCATTAGGGAAAACTATGGCCCCGACCCTTTTCACAACATATTTACAAAACCTTCAATATCTTGCTGACATTTACTTGTTTTTATTTATATTTCCATCTACAATTATTTACACACCTCACTCGTTCAAAAATAAAAATTACAAGGGGATTAACAACCCTCTTGCCCGCGTTGGGTGCAAGTTGTTTGTTCTTTTGTGTGCAGCCGCTGAAGACTGTTGTGGTTGATATTCCTCTTGGTTCGATAAACCTTAGTTTCATAACTGAGGTAAATACTTACCCACATTGTGTTGCGATAACCCATTCCTCTTCACGGAAAACCAAACGCAGATCACAAGTATCACTCTACATACAACGAATGTTTGCTTCTATCAAGTATTAAGAAATAAAAATGCATTGTGGCTATAAAGACGATAGCTTTGCCTAATATTGGAGAACAAAAATATGAATATGGTCGTTGCACAAATAAAGTCAGAATATATTACACTATATTACATACAGAGAGTGTGGAATAAGGATGGTATGGTGTGCGGAGTCATGCTAGGCAATTGATACAAGATCAATAATCATTCATACAATTTTATATTTGGAAGAGGCATGAGCTAACACAATTTCCGTACTTGGATCATATGAACTTGTGATTGGACCTCTAGAAAGCACCGCAACTACTAGAAATCATTAAGGTAAACCCGACCATAGAATTAAACATCAAGTCCCCTTTAATCCCATAGGGAAACAAATCCCTTACTCCGTTGTAAGCGTCGGTCACTATAGCCACCCACTATAAGAGAATCATGAACATATTGCAAATGCTACAGGGATAATTCCCTCACATGTGCATGGAACGAAGGGCACCATAGGACAGTATGAAAATAAAACATACACTCAAATCAATCAACGTCATCACTTAACCCAATGGAAAACATAAATATACTGAACATCATAGGATAGCAACACATCATTGATTTATGTGGCATGATACACCATGTTCAAGTAGGGATTACAGGGAGGTGTGGGAGGGCGGACCGCCAAAGATGGATGAGGGAAGGTTATGGACATGGTGATGTTGATGAAGATGATCACCGCGGCGATGGTTCCCAAGCGGCACTCCGGTGCCACCGGAAGAGAGAGGGAGAGAGTCTCCACTCGTACGCTTCCTCCTCCATGGCATCTCCCAAGATGGGGAGAGGTTCTCCGATATGATCCTTGGCCGTCATCGCTCTCGGAGTGGCGAGAGCCGGAATTCTTCTTGTTACTTCTCTGGTTTGCGTCGGTTTTTCCCTTGAAGAGGACAGGGTGATGCAGCACAGGAGCAGTAAGTATTTCCCTCTGTTTGAGAACCAAGGTATCGATCCAGAAGGACGGCCTCATCAAGTCCAAAGTACCTGCGCAAACACAAACAAGCTTGCACCCAATGCTTCAAAGGGGTTGTCAATCCCTTCAAGATTGTTTGCAAAGTGAGATCTGAAGGCGGGAAGTGCAACGATGTAAAAAAGTTTAAGGCTGAAAATATATTGTGGAGTAGACCCTGGGGGCCATAGTGTTCACTAGAGGCTTCTCTCATTATAGCAAATATCACGGTGGGTGAACAAATTACTGTCGAGCAATTGATCGAACCGCGCAAAGTCATGACGATATCTAAGGAAATGATCTAGCATATAGGCATCACATCCGAGACAAGTAGACCGATACTTTCTGCATCTACTACTATTACTCCACACATCGACCGCTATCCAGCATGCATCTAGTGTATTGAGTTCATGACAAACAGAGTAACTCTTTAAGCAAGATCACATGATGTAGAGGGATAATATCAAACCAATGATGAAAACCCCATTTTTACCCTTGATGGCAACAACATGATACGTGCCTCGCTAGCCCTTCTATCACTGCGCGAGGTCACCGCACGGTATGAACCCAAAACCAAGCACTTCTCCCATTGCAAGAATCATAGATCTAGTTGGCCATACAAAACCCACAACTCGAAGAGAATTACAAGGATATGAAATCATGCATAAGAGAGATTAGAAGAAACTCAAATAAGATTCATAGATAATATGATCATAAATCCACAATTCATCAGATATCGACAAACACACCGCAAAAGAAGATTACATCGGATAGATCTCCATGAAGATCATGGAGAATTTTGTATTGAAGATCCAAGAGAGAGAAGAAGCTATCTAGTTACTAGCTATGGACCCGTAGGTCTATAGTGAACTACTCACGCATCATCGGAGAGGTCATGGTGTTGATGAAGATGCCCTGCGTGTCCGAATCCCCCCTTCGGCAGGGCACCAGGACGTGCCCCAGATGGGATCTTGCGGAGACAGAAGCTTGCGGCGGCGGAAAAGTAATTGTGATTGTCTCTTGATTTTTTTGGGAATATTTGGGAATATATAGGTGCAAGATCTAGGTCATGGGACCTCCACGGGGCCCACAAGCCTGGATGGCGCCCCCAGGGCCGCGGGGTGGGGGCTTGTGGGGCCCCTGGGGCTCTTCTGGCTTGGCTCCCAAGTTCTCCAATCTTCTTCCGTTCCAAAAAAATCATTTCGGGGATTTTCTTCCGTTTGGACTCCGTTTCAAAATCTCCTCTGAAAGGGGTCAAAACCTTGGAAAAAATAGGAACTGGCACTTGGCACTGAGTGAATAAGTTAGTCCCAGAAAATAAATAAAAGGCATGCAAAACATCCAAAGTTTGACAAGATAATAGCATGAAACCATCAAAATTATAGATACGTTGGAGACGTATGACACGTAGACATGATAGTGAAGGAAAACGAGCCCCAACAAGTTGGTTCTTTGAAGGGCCACACATGGAGAACCTAATGTTGGCAGTGGAGACAACAGCATGAGAGGCACTTGTGCATCTCCGCGATATCCTCCCCGAGATGGCCGACAAGCCGGCTACTCGTCACCTACCTTTTGTTAAGGACGGAAGCCGGACACTTAACCCATCCCCGGAGGACGGGATGCCTCTCAGGTTCCAGACCTACTACAGCCTCTCCGCCGATACCCTGACTCACCTTCTGATCAAGGAATCTGTGACGCTTCGCCAAGAACTGCACCAAGTCAAGGACCTACTTCGCCTGGAAAAGATGAAGACCCGCAAGTTCAAGAAGGAAGGAGCAACCGGAGGACAGCCAGCCATTGCCTTCCGAGGAGGGATACCACCGCTCCAGGCCACTCCTATACAGAGTCGTCGTTTGACCACGGAAGAATACACTGAGCTCCTCACCACTTTGCCAACAAAGCGACACCGTGATGGACCTATTCCATCTACCACACCTAGGAAGGAAGAAGAAGCCAACGAGAATGAAGACAAAGACCATGTAGAACCTGCATACGAGACCGAGCAGTCCGCCGCTTAGAGTAACATCTTAGGCAAGTTAGGAGTCTCCCAAGCAAAGTCGAGTCCATGTATCGGTTCATAAGAACCATGAGTGTTGTGTGCTTCCTGTTCATCTTTTGATGCAAGCCGTGCCTTAGGCACCTTGTAAGCTACTACATCACTTTTTTTAATTAAGTAATGGCATTAGTTTCCTCAAACCTTCCGTTTGTCTCACACACTTGCACAGTACCAACCCCCCTTGTCTAGGAGCGTCATCCCTTATGATTCCCCGACCACTTCCAAATATTGACATGTCTGCTCCCAAACAGGATGGTGATTTCTACCTGCACCAGCACCTTCGGCAACCCCAACACTGTCGTTTCTGGCCAGGAGCCGGGAACCGGTGGGTCCGCCCAAGCTCGAGATCACCTCTAGCAGCAGGAAGGCGACATTCCCCCGCGACCACCTCCTCCGGAGAGCATGACCATGGCTCAGTTCCTCCAAGCTCTCCGAGAGGAACGTCAAGCCAACAACGCCACCATCCAACAGCTGGCTCTAGTCTTAGTGAACAATCCGCCGCAGAACGGATATGGCAACAGTTGCTCCACTCTGTTTGAGTTTATGAGGACTACGCCCCCCATGTTCACTGAGACAACTGAACAATTGGATGCCGACGACTAGATCCGCACCATCGAAAACCTCCTCGCGCTGGTCAAATGCACCGATAACCGCAAGAGAGTCCTTTATGTTTCTCACTGCCTCGAAGGCACGGCCAGAGCTTGGTGGGACGGGTTCCAGATCATGCGAGAAGGGCAAGCTATCACTTGGGTTGTATTCAAGAAAGGATTTTGCGCCGCTCACATTCCGCCTGGGATGATGACCATTAAGAAGCGGGAATTTCGAGGTTTGAGGCAAGGTAGTGGAACCGTTAAGGAGTACCTGCAAAACTTTAACCTTTTCTCAAGATATGTACCAGAAGACATCAACAACGAAGTTGTGAAGGTGGAACGCTTCATGGAAGGACTCCAGCAGTCGCTTTAGTATCAGCTTATTTTCTGTGAATGCCGGACCTTCTGCGATCTGGTGAACAAGGCCCTTATGCTGGAAGATAAGCGTCATGCGATGGATGACACCCGTAAATGTAAGCTGATTGGTAATGGAGGTTCCAGTAACTAGAAGTGACGTCCGTGGCAATCCGCCCCGGCAAGACCTAGCTATCAGCAATGACGGTATAAGGCACCAACGTTCTGCCAGAACTACCAGCCCCAGCAGCATACCAACCCGAGCCAGCGATCAATCCGCCCAACAGTAGTGGAGTCAAGCCCAACATTCCATGGCAGGTTACCTGCTTTGGATGTGGTCAGACTGGGCACTACTCTAGGAAGTGCCCCAACAAGAAGCCCGATGCACCGCGCCCCAGTGCGCCTAATCAAGGACAAGGTCATGGAGCGACAAGCAGGAACCAAGCTCCCAGCAATCAGCAGTACCACGACAGGAGACACATGAATCACATCTACGCAAAAGAGGCCCAGGAGGACCCGGACTGCATTCCGGGTATATTCCTTGTCAACTTCTCCCCGACAACATAATTGTTTGATTGTGGTTCTTTGCATTCTTTTATCACCCAAAAGTTTGTGGAAAAATGTGGTTTGAAGCCTACCCTCCTTAATGGGAAAATGGCAGTACATACCCTAGGAGCAGTGCTAAGGCCCAACTTAGGATATATAGGAGTCTGTATCAATATCAATGGGATAAGCTTCAATGCAGATCTCATCGTCCTTAAGTCGCAGGGCTTGGACATGATCCTCAGTACAGATTGGTTGGCCAGGCACCAAAGCATACCATACTGCACCAGAAGGGCTATTACCATGACAAGTGACCAAGGGGTCAAAGTCAAGTATGTCCCTGTACCTACCTCCACTCAAGTTCCTCAGGTTAATTGCCTTTCAGAAGAAGAGTTGGACCGAGTACCAATAGTCTGCGAGTACCTGGACGTCTTTCCTGATGAGCTGCCCGGGATCCCTCCTGACCGAGACATCGAGTTCATCATTGAGATCATGCCCGGATCAAGGCCGATCTATAAGAAGCCTTATAGGATGGGATCCGAAGAGCTAGCAGAGCTAAAGAAGCAGTTGGATGAAAAATTGGGGAAGGGATTCATCCACCCGAGTGCATCACCTTGGGGATCACCTGTTCTATTCGTTTCCAAGAAGGATGGGACTCTGAGGCTCTGTGTCGACTATCGTTCCCTTAATGAAGTCACGATAAAGAACAAGTACCCACTCCCCAAGATCGAAGACCTATTTGACCAGTTAAATGGTGCCAAGGTATTTTCCAAGATCGACCTCAGATCTGGATATTACCAACTGAAGATCCGACACGAGGACATTCCTAAGACGACATTCGTGACCCTGTACGGCCTATAAAAGTTCACAATCATGTCATTTGGGTTGAAAAATGCCCAAGCATATTTCGTGTACCTCATGAACAAAGTATTCATGGAATACCTGGATTAGTTTGTCATCGTCTTCATCGATGGGATATTAATCTTCTCCAAGTCCGAAGAAGAACATGAGCAACACTTGAGGCTAGTGTTGGAAAAGCTTCGAGAGCACCAACTTTATGCCAAGTTTAGCAAATTCAAATTCTGGCTGCACGAAGTTGGATTCTTGGGTCATACCATGACGGCAAACGGATTGGTAGTCGATCCTTCCAAGATTACTATGGTAACCAACTCGGAGTCGCCAATCGATGTGAAGGAAGTCAGAAGCTTCCTCGGGCTCGCGGGATACTACCGCAAGTTCGTGGAACGATTCTCCCGCATCGCTCGACCAATGAGACAGCTCTTAAAGAAGGGCAAGAATTTCGAATGGACGCCGGAGTGTGAAGAAAACTTCCAGTAACTGAAGAAGAGACTGACTACCACCCCGGTACTGGCTACTCCGGATATCAGCAAGGAGTTTGTGATATACAGTGATGCCTCAAGAACTGGGATCGGTGGCGTCCTAATGCAAGATGGCAGGGTCGAGGTTTACCTGTCACGGTAACTACGCCCGCATGAGGAGAACTATGCCACTCATGACCTCGTGTTGTCTGCCATAGTGCATGCCCTGAAGATATGGCAACATTACCTTCTGGGAACGGATGTCAAATATACAACAACCACAAGAGTCTAAATTACATCTTTACTCAAAAGGAATTGAATATGAGGCAGCGAAGAAGGTTGGAGCTGATCAAAGACTACGACCTCAGCATTCAATACCACCCCGGTAAGGCCAAAGTGGTGGTCGGTGCCTTAAGCCAGAAGGCTTGCACCTTGAATGCTATGATCAAGGAAAGGCTACCCGCCTTATATGATGTGCTGGAAAGCTTCGGGTTGGAGCTAGTTGAACCATGAGCCCTAGCTAACCTCCAAGTCAAACCCACTCTGGCAGACAACATAAAAGAGGCCCAGAAGAGACACCGGAGCATTCAAGGCATCAAGAAGAAGATCCAGGAAGGCAAGGCCCGAGAATTCTCAGTGGACGAACAAGGAATCGTGTGGTTTGGGAAATGTTTATGCGTACCCAATAAGGCTAAACTCAAGAATTTAATCCTGCAAGAAGCCCATGACAAACCCTACTCAATTCACCCTGGTGGAACAAAGATTTATCAAGACCTGCGGGAAAGGTTCTGGTGGCATGGCATGAAGAGGGAAATAGCTTCCTATATCGTGAAGTGCGATGTGTGCCAGCGTGTTAAAGTTGAGCACCAGTGACATGCTGGGCTGCTACAACCTTTCCAGGTGCCCGAATGGAAGAGGGGTCGAGTCGGCATGGACTTCGTCACTGGTCTACCTAATTGCAGTAGAGACCATGACTCCATATGGGTCATTGTCGACCATCTGACCAAGGTCTCTCACTTCATTCCAGTGAACACCACTTATGGTGGTGAAAAGCTGGCTAGTCTCTACATTGAGTGTATTGTAAGCCTCCATGGAGTTCCCAAGTTGATTATATCCGACAGAGGCACGCAGTTCACCTCAAGATTCTGAAAGAAGTTCCAAGAAGCTCTCAGAACCAAGCACTCTTTCAGCACCGCGTTCCACCCGCAGACGGGCGGACAGACGGAGTGAGTGAATCATATGCTTGAGGACATGCTCCACGCTTGTGTCTTGGCACATGGGACCAAATGGGAAGTCTTTCTGCCAATCACTGATTTCTCATATAACAACAACTGTCAGTCTAGTCTCCATATGGCCCCATTTGAAGTGCTATACAGAAGGAAGTGCTGCACCCCGCTCAATTGGTCCGTAACTGGTGAAGGATTGATATTCGGGCGAGATGTTCTTCGTGAAGAAGATAAGGTGCAACTTGTCAGGCAACACCTGAAAGCGGCCAAGTCGCGACAGAAGAGCTATGCGGATTCTCGCCGTAGGGAAGTGGAGTTCAACCCTGGAGACCAAGTGTACCTCCACGTCACAACTCTCAAGGGAACCAAGCGTTTCCACGTCAATGGGAAACTTCCCCAAGGTTCATTGGACCTTATAAGATCCCGGAAATGCATGGAGAAGTTGCGTACCAGTTAGAACTACCTCGGAACTTTCGGGTGTGCACAACGACTTCCACATGTCACAACTTCGGAAGTGCCTTCAGACGCTAAACCGTCCAGATCTTCATAAGGATATCGACCATCAAGCCATTGACCTTCAAACCGACCTCACTTATAGCAAGAGGCCGATCCGCGTCATGGACGAAGCCGAGCGTTTCACCAGAAGCCGCACCATCAAGTACTTCAAGGTTCATTGGAGCAACCATACTGAAGTAGAAGCAACATGGGAGCGTGAAGACTATCTCCGATCCGAATTTCCGTACCTTTTTAGCACCTAGCTTAGGACTCTCGGGGGTGAGATTCTTGTAAGGGGGGTAGGTGTGTCACACCCTGTTTTCACCTTATTTCAACTTTAGTCTTTTCAAAAATCTGAGTTGTGAAAACTTTTTAATTAAGTGCTATGAGTGCCATGATTACCATTGTCTGTATGTATGCTTGAATTAGTGGATCCAAGAACAATATTTTTATAACTTGTTATTTCCAAAAAATATGCTTTTCTGATTTTTGACTATTTGAAAACCTTGCTTTGAGTTTGCACTACTAGTCCCTGATTTCAAAGGAGCGCCTTCACCCAAAGATTGTATTCTGGTTTTCGCACTATTATAAATCTCCAATATCATAAAATAACTATTTTGTAAATTATTTTTCTATTTTATTTGCATGTCCTTTTCTGAGGACAGAAATGATATTTCTGTATGGAAATTATTTTTCTACCTTAGAAAAACATAAGAAAATTTGGAGATACTCAGGGGACATATATTTTCCATACAGAAAATTTTCAACCCTTATTTATGTTCAAATTCTTTGAGCAAATACAAGAAAACCTATTATGTCCATTTTGACCTTTTTGAATAATTCCAAAGGAAATATTTCCAATAAATTCCCAGAAAATTCTAGCATGCTTCCCAAGCTATGTTTGGTGGCCATGCCAAATTTCACCTCATTCCAAGGTGGTTTGGTTCACCAAATAATCCTAAAACCCTCTCTGTCCAGAATCAAGTTGAGGCAACTCTACATAGCAAAGTTTGTCCAAATGGCTTGAAACTTTGCAGGAGTGCTCAAAACACCAAATGAGGATTTGTGGGGATTAATTTACCCAAATTCCCTTTTGAAAGGACAGAACCGCCCATTTGGGGGTGATTTCAAGTTTGCACTGCCTAACTGGTCGAATGGAGCTCAAATTTGGTGGAGCATCCTATTTTTGCACCAAACCCAATCTTGTGAACTTTCATCATAAGTGGTGAAGGGTAACTACCCCAAACACCTGTCGAACACCTTCTACCAGCTTGGTCAAACATCACTTATGTCACTCTAAACCCACTCCCTTTCCATTAAACTCTTAGAGCAAGCTGGCAGCACCACTCCTCAACTACCTACGAGTGGCCCCTCTATGGTTCCAAGCAAGTAAGCCAAAACCTTCTTTTTAGTCTATGATCCAAGGATGACAACTCCTCTTTGATCACTTCCTTTGACCAGAAGTGAGACCCTCGGCTCTCAAATGGCTAAGGAGCATCTCACCCAACCCCCGTACACGCCACACATAGCCAAAGCACCCTAGAGCACGCCAGCATGCCGTGGCATGCCAAAACTGCGCTCCGGGCGGGCTACAGGCCGCACCCGATGCATAGGAGGCCAGCCCCGGTTGGTTCTCACCTCCCCTCTGTGTTTCTCCGTGTCTTCGACAACCCTCCTGAATCATGGAAGCCTCAGGGCCCCTTCTCCCCCTCTCTGCTGACCAGCACGACGTGTCCCACGGGTGCCAGATTTTGCCAGAGGAGCACGGCCCCGTAGAACAGGCGCACCGAGCCTTCCCTCTCTCTCGTTGAGTTACTTGGGGTCCTAAACCATGTCCGGGAAATAATGATATCGACCCTGAGCCCTCTCTCCCTCTCTTGCAAGCCACGGTGAAACCACCAACGCTCCTTGCTCGGTACACCGTTGCTGGCCTATAAATAGGCCTCCCCCTTCGCTCCAGCACCTCACACCACTCCTCTAGACCATAGCCACCCCATTCGAGCACTAAGATCTCCGGTGCTCGAGATCGACCGAGGCCCCACCGCTTCAGAGCTCTGTCGATCTCGGACTCCAGGCCAGCTCTCGCGCTCCTCTCACCTCCTCTGTGACCGTAGTGAGCTCATGGAGCTTCTCAAACTCTTCCCCTAGCAATTCCCTGTCTGTAGCACCCTTCTCCTCCACCTCCTGAATCGGCTCCGCCATGGCCTCATCATCGCCGGTGACCCAGGGCCTCCCCATCATTCCTTCGACCACGAGCTGGTAGGCGACGATGCGCTGGTTCCATTCCTGTCGTCGTTGGGACATGAGGGCGTCGGTTTCGCCGC
The DNA here is from genome assembly GCF_904849725.1 of Hordeum vulgare subsp. vulgare. Lineage (NCBI taxonomy): Eukaryota > Viridiplantae > Streptophyta > Magnoliopsida > Poales > Poaceae > Hordeum > Hordeum vulgare. Next base: position 190,616,276 of record NC_058522.1, on the reverse strand, counting down.
TGGCGTGCCTCTCCTCCCCTCAGTCTAGAGGAGGAAGACGACCCCGGCACGCATGCCCCACCTATCGGTGGCCCGTCTTTCCCCCTCTATCCTCTCTCTGCCGCTGACCGCATGCGGCCGCTTGTCAGGTTTGAACCTGATGACACACCCGCGCCTGCCCTGCTGGATGGCTAACTGGTCGGTTGCTAGTTGGGCCGGCCCCGCCACTGGCCGAGCGAGGCCAGGGCTGAGACCCCCTTTTCTTTTTATTTTTAATCTGTTTTTAAAATATTTTTTGCAGAGTTTATTATTTAATAAAATTTAATTATTTTCTACCACAATTCTTCTAAAAATGTGTAGAATTTAATAGAGTTGTTATACTAATTTTTATGAAAACTTTTCTGCATAGTTATAATTAAAAGGCTTATTTTGAAATCTTTAGCTCCTGTTATTTGGATTTTAAAAATAATTTTTTCATCAAAACCAGAGACAAATACTTTTAAAACTATAATATAGATTTATCAGAATAGGATAACAATTTTTAAAGTAAGTTTGTGCTCTGTTTTTGAGTGAGCTACTCATCTTACTACTATTATTACAATGATAGAATCCGCGTTTCACGAAGGAGTCGGACTCGAAGACCCCGAAGACCCCGGATACCTAGGTGATCAAGGCAAGCAGCCATTTGACCATGTTTGAGCAAAATGTTCATTGCATGCCATTATTTTCATTGCATATGATTATGAGTATTCGTTAAATCATCGATATGGTGTTACCGATGGCTCCTCTGGAGCTCTTGCATTTGAGGATGATCCTACCACCTATGAGGGTCACGCTGATATTCTATTGACTAGTAGATAGTAGAGCTACGCATAGTAGAACCATATGCATGATGATGGTAAAAGTTGATATCAAAGGTTTACGAAAACCCCGTCTGGTGCCACTAATGCCCGAGGGTGATGATGATGAGTTAGGTGGCCACATGTGAAGCAGTGGTGCACCGGGTATATTTTGTGTGAGTGGTTTCGGAAACATGATTCAATTACTAGTGGCGGGAGTGATATGTGGTCACTCTCATGATGTGGTCGTACCAGGTAGGTCGACTAAGCCGTTTTTACGTGGTCCGGCACACTGTTGGTCCCTTCATGGATGATACTGTCCAGAGTTGGTGCTCGTAAGACGTACATAATGTTTGCTGGGTACCAATTGAGTGGAACTCTTTGTCTAGTGTTGTCAAGGGAAAGGCAATGATCGGGTACTTATCTCGGGTATGTTATATACCGCAAGTCGTGGATGACTCGGAAGTTTCCCATATCTCGTGGGTACAGCGTACAACCTCTGCAAAGTGTAAAACGATTCGAATAGCCGTGTGCATGGTCAAGGACAGCTGGCTAATCCTTCTTAAACTACCTCAAGTCGTTTCCACATAAACCAAGTGTGTGTGTGTGTGTTCACGGTGTTATCTGAATAATAGGATATGACAAGTTTGGTGACTTGGCATATCGGGTGAACCCGAGGTGTTCAGCCCTCAGCAGATATGTTGATATCTGTAACCTGTTCTTCTAAATACCATCTAGCTTATGATGCATATCCATACCCATCCATGATCATGTTTAATTACATTCAAAGCTTGCTTTCTCCAAATGCTCATATAACTTATTATCATACAAGCTAGAGTATCCATATCATGGGTTGTTTGCGAGTACATTCGAAGTACTCAATGCTTTGCCACTGGTTATGTTATTGACCAGACATGGAAGAACCGGAGTTTGGAGAAGAATTCATCATCGGAGACGGACACGCGAACTTGGTCGCTTCCCAGTCAGAATGTCTGTTGGTGAAGGACGATGGCATGGGCTCCCGTTTATTATCAAGAATTCCGCTAGCAGTTGTAATGGTGTGATTGGTATTATAGGCCCTACCTATGTGATTCTTGACCATAATGGTCATTTTTTCTATCAAACGGTATGTTGGATGTAATACTCTTATTATTCAGTATATGTGTGTTCGGTGAGCATTGATCTCTAGGATCATTGAGCACGTTCATTCGGTGATCTCTACTGGTAAGTCGGGGTCCCCACACATTGGATCCCAACAAGCACACCTCAAAAGAAAGAGTTACATCATATGGATCTCCAAGAGACCATTGTATTGAGAAACTATACAAGTTAGAAAGCCATCTAGCTACTATGTACAAACCCATAGGTCTGATATGAACTACTCACGCATCATGGGAGGGACACCAATGGAGATGGTAAACCCCTCCATGATCACGTTCTGCTCTAGAAAAGGCTCTAGATTTGTTTTCATTGGTCTAGAACTTGTGGCGGCTGAAACAATTTTTCGTCGACTCCTCTTGTTTTTTTGGAATATTGGGGTATTTATGGAGCCGAGATGCGGTGCAGAAGTTTCGGGAGGGCCCCACTAGGTACCAGGCCACTCCAAGGGCCTCTAGTGCACCATGGTGTCTAGTGACTCCCGTGAGCCTTGGCTGCTGCCCAATCTTTGCCCCCAAGTTTCGTTTTGGTCCAAAAAAACACCGTAAAGTTTTGTGGCAGTTGGACCTCATGTAATCTGGATTTTCTACGAAGGAAAAACAGTAAAAAAAAAATAACTGCCACTAGGCACTATGTCAATATGTTAGTCCCAAAAAATGATATAAAATTGTTATAAAATGGTTTTAAAACATCCGAGAATGGTAACTAACATAATGGAACAATAAAAAACTATAGATACGTTGGAGACGTATCAACATCCCCAAGCTTAATTCCTTCTCGTGCTCGAGTAGGTAAATGATAAAAACAGAATTTTTGATTCCAAAATGATGTCTCTCATGTTTATCATATTATTTTTCGTTCAGCATGGATATGTGGACTTGTGCAGGATGCAAAGCAATAGTCTATAATTTGACATGATGATTTCAATACTCAAGCATATCAACAAGCAATCAAGTCTTTCAAAATATCAACGCTAAAGAACATTATCCCTAGCCCATCATGCTCTATCATTTATCCATTCATGCAACACACTCAAATATGAACTACATCCAATGCAAAAGTGTGATAATGGTGTTTCTTAGTTGGGAATTTATAATAGAGGATGGAGACTCAAATTCAATTTTTTTTGCACAAAGCAAATAGATAGGCCCTCCGGAGAGGGAAGCACAAATTTGTATAGGTGCCATAACTCAAAGTGAAAAACTTAGAGATAATTTTTTTAGGTTGGCATGATTTTCCTCTCAAGGAGAACGGGTAAGATTTTCCAATATCCTCCATGCTAAACAAATTATAGGAGGTTCCCAAACTGAAAATGAAGTTTATTCCTTTTCCACCATTCTTTCACATTCCACGGCTAGCCGTATCCATGGGTACTGTCCACACCAACACTTTCCAAGGAATTTATTATTTGACAATATATATTTTTTCTTTTTGGGACTAGGCATCCCTATTACTGCCATACTCTCGTGAAATGACAAGTGAATAAACACTCATCTTTAGAATAACCTATTTAACATGGAAGATACAGGCCGCCCCTCTCCGCGTCATGAGTGACACGGGCACACAAAACAGAATTATATTTTGAAAATTAGGGTTGGCACTTGGAAATTTACTCGGAACAACATTGAAATACCCCATATAGGTAGGTATGGTGGACTCATTGGCACAACTTTTGGTTTAGGATTTGGATGCACAAGCAACATTCCAGCTTAGTACAAGTGAACGCTAGCAAATAGATTGAGAAGCGCCCAACCAAGGAACGAAAATCATGATAAGTGAACATTAAACATAACTAACACCGAATAATGCAACACTAGTAGGATGTAATTTCATAGCATAATTATTGACTTCATGTGCATTCATTGGGAATCACAAAGCTTAACACCAATATTCCTCGTAGAGCAAAATTACTCATCAACATAACGCATTTTTTTTATCAACTACTATAGGGTAAACACCCCACAACCTTTTCCTTTATTTCATATCACAAGAGGTTTATTTACGAGATAGGACAAGAATATATAGGGGTGGGGTGGGTATGCAAACCTTAGGGAGGTCAAAAGGAGATCCACTTGAGGAGATCATCCTTAAATCTAGCCTTAATTCTATAAGATAAAAGGGAAATGTCATGAACGAAATTGGATTTCCATCTGTTAAATATTGGATGCTCATTGTTGAAGACCATTGCATTTCTGGTGGTCCAAATATTCCAGCATGCAGTAAAAACCACTTCAGAGAAGAAGGGATGATGGAATTCTCTTTTGGCTCTCACAGTACTGTCCCACATGGAGGTTCCTTGCCATGAAATTTGAAGATAGTTCCAAACCCTGGTGCTGAACATGCAGGTAAAGAAAAGATGATCCCGGTCCTCTTTGATCCTTGCATGACAAAGAACACACAAATTGGAGTCAGAAACATTCCAATGGCGTCTCTCAAGCATGTCTTGAGTGTTCAACCTCACCATAATGGGCATCCAGGCAAACTTCTTAATTTTCATGGTACAACAACTCTTCCAAATCCAACTGAGAAGAGGGTTGGTAATAATTGGTTGATGAACATGCATGTAATACTTTTTGGTAGAACCATACTATCCCCACTCCAAAGCCAGACATTCTTGCTAGAATGCTCGCTGTGAAGTTTGTGAAGAAGGCTCTGAACTACTTGCAATTCCTAAAAGGCTCTATCAGAAAGTGGTAGATGAAACATACTTGTCATGGTGCTTGTCTCAAAAGCTTTGAAAACCTCTTCAGCAGTGCAGAAGGTGTCAATAGCAAAAGAGAACGATCTTTGGAACCTATGTGCTAGGGGCAATGTTGAGTCACCGAGTGTCCAAGAATCAGACCAGAAGAGGTAAGTATCCCCTCTATTTGGTTGAATGTAAGTGAGAGCTCTGAAAGTGTCCATCTTCTTGCAGATATCCTTCCACTAGAAAGATCCACATAGTGATGTGCCCTGTGGTACTGTGTTATGGTAGTATGTGTTGCATATTAGATCTACCCATGGCACTTTTGCTCTGTTAAAAAACTTATCCGCATATTTAAGCAGAAGAGCTTCATTTTGGACTGTCAAATTCATAATACCCAAGCCACCTTTCATCTTGGGTCTACAGACTAAGTGCCAAGGAGCAAGAGCAGGTGCATGATCTTGACCATTTCTTCTCTAAAAGCATTGCCTTTGTATCCTTTCCAACTGCTTGTGAATTCCGTGAGGTAGATCCAGACTACAGAGGAAAAATATGGGTACAGAAGATAGAGCAGAGTTGAGATATTGCAATCGACCACCTTGTGCCAAGAAGGAAGAGCTAGTAGAAAGTCTTCTTTCAATGTTATCCACCAGGGGCATTTAGTCTACAATTATTGGCTTGGTCATCCCAACAGGTAGGCCCAGATATGTGAAAGGTAAGGAACCAACCTTACAACCAATGGAATCAGCAAACCTTTGTAGCTCAACTTGATCAATGTTGATTGGCAATAGGGCAGATTTATGGTAGTTTACTTGAAGGCCAGTAGACTATGAGAACAGAAGAAGCATCTTTTTGAACTCAAGTAATTGGGACCCCACAGCAGGTAAGATGATAAGGGTGTCATCTGCATATTGCACAATTGGGAAATCCTTATCATGAAAGGGATGGGTAGCTCAATGTTTCCACTCCTGAACAAGTGAAGGAAATCTGCAGCAATGGCAAAGAACAGAGGGGACATAGGATCTCCCTGCCTCACACCCTTCTTATCATGAAATTTTCTGCCAGGTACCCCATTTAGCAAAACTGAGGAAGATCCAAAGGAGAGCAACTGCTTTACCCATAAGATCCATTTCTCATTGCAACCTTTGTGTCTCAGAACCTGAAAGATAAATTCTTGTTAAATAGAGTCAAAAGCTTTCTCAAAATCAAGCTTGAGAATGACAATAGGTCTCTTTGAGTGATGACACTGGTGTAGGTAATCCAAGGTCAAAATACACAGTCTTGGATGGTCCTGGATTTGATGAAACCATATTGATTCTTGTGAATGCATTTCATGATTTGTAACTATAACTTGTTGGCAACCATTTTGGACAAAAATTTCAAACCCAACCCACTGAGAGAAATTGGTCTAAAGTCTCCAACTTGCTCAGGGGATCTCTTTTTGGGAACCATGGTTATGTAAGGAGAATTCATATTCTCAAGCTTTGCAGTCCCTGCATGGAATTCATTTGCAAACTTATAAAAATCTTCACAGATGATATGCTAACAATTTTTGAAGAATAAACCATTGAAACCATCTGGGCCTGGAGCTTTATCAGTAGGGATTTGTTTGACCATCTTGTCCATCTCCTCCTGGGTGAAAGGGAGGGTAAGAACATCCAACCCATCTACCTTATCAAGTAGTGACTGAAGATCAAAAGCCAGGTTTATTCCTTGTGAAAAACACATCCCGCCCTTTAGGGAAGACCAGAAACAGCTAGCAATTTGCTCATGATCAGTGATGACAGTCCCATCATCAAGCTTTACAGATGAACTCGAGTTCCTTCTATATCTTTCAGTGGCCATGGCATGAATTTTTTTTGTGCTTTCTTCTCCAACATTGATAAATCTGATAGTGGCTCTCTTTTTCCAGTATTCAAACTGTAAGTGGAGAAGATGTTCTCGGTGTAGCTTTAGAATCACCCTGAAGTTAGATTCAGGTCTGAACACAGGTCTCAGATCCTCAAGATAGTCCAGAAGTAAGATCACCTGATTGCATTTGCCTATAAGTGCTTTGATCTTAGAGAGACTGTTCTTCCATCCTTTCAGTGCCTATCTCAGAGATTTAAACTTATCCGTTATTATGGCAGTGATATGTTCTTTCCTAGAGAGCACCTTGCAAGACTTTTCCACAGAGTCAAGAAAACCAGCCATTTCCACCCAATAATTTTTAAAATGAAAAAGGTTGCACTTGGGAATGGCTGTGTTTATGCATACTACACATGGAACATGATCTGATGCAGTTTTAGCTAAAGGCAACACCTGTGTAAGTGGATAGTAAGATATCCAATTGGCAGAGGTGAAAAACCATTCTAACTGCTCCAGAGGTGGAGTATCCTGCATGTTTGACCAGGTGTATGACCTACCCTTGAGGGGTAATTCAAGAATACCAAGGTGCCCAGTAATCTCATGGAAGATGAAAATGTCGTTAACATGTGCACTAGGAAGATTCGTATTGGATGGAGAGTGAATAAAACTGAAATCTCCTAGTATCAGCCAGTTTTCATTGGCATGTATGTTCACGTTATAAAGCGAGCTGACGAATTGGTCTCTAGCCTCACCATGGCAGGGTCCATAAACATTTACCAAAGTCCATGTTTCACTATTGTGGTTGGATGCGAAAGACAGAATTATTCCAAAACTTTGGGAGTCAATGAGGGTACAAGTTAAGATCGAAGAGTTCTAGAGAATGATCAGGCCAGCAGAGGCTCCACATGATCGACTATATGCAAAGCGATCAAAAATTTTGGGGCACAAATTTCTAATACTTAGATGATCAATATGCTGCATTTTAGTTTCTTGGAGACAAACCACCAAAGCGAGGCTATCCTCAATTTTGTTTCGAACCACTCGTTGAAGCGCATCTGAATTCAACCCACGTACATTCCAGCAAAGAACTCCCAGCTTCTCTTAGATCGAATATCCGTAGGAACTAAGTTTAGAAGGTATAGAGGTGTAGCTACATAATAACTGACACAAACAGAGTTCAAAAGGTTGTAGCAGAGAACAACGAGCAACAAAATAGAGAGAACATCATATAAAGCCACAATAGATAAATAATCGTCTAATCATCATGAGGCGCTGGCTTGGTGGCAGTAGGATCTTCCATAAGAAGATCCATCGTCAGCTTCTCACGGGAGATGCCAAGACTCCGACCGACAACTTGAATGACACGAACAGGCGTTGCTGGTGGGATATCGGTTGGTTCCTCCTATGGTGGTGGTGTCGTCTCTTTGTTGATAGGAAGCACCTCTAGAGGTTTAGCACGAGGCTTTCACTTCTTAGGAATCGGCATTGGCAGTTCCTACAGAACAGGTTTCAAGCCATCTCGTTTCACCCAACCTCTGGTGCACCTCCGAACAGCAGAGTCAAGAAGTGGAGTGGACTTTTGCGTAGAATCTTCTTTTTGGCACCTAGGGATGAGAAGGAGAAAAGACTCTCTATGGATGAAGAGCTGTTTTCATCAGTGTGAAGCACTCTAGGCATCGGAGTGCGAGGAGCAGGGGTGTAGTTAGTATAAACAATACTAGACACCCCATTGGCTTCATCAAAAGCAATTGTGGGGACCCCGACTTATGAGTCGAGATCGCAGAATGTACGTGCTGAGTGATACCAGAGATCAATGCTCACCGAACACACAGATACTGAATATTAATAGTCTTACTTTCATTCATACCGTTTGATACAATAAATGACCATTGCGGTCAAGTCTTACATATATAGGGACTTGAGGTCCAACACACAAAACTTGACCAATAGCGGAAATATTGGTCGAAAGTGTGAACCCATGCCATCAGCCTTAACCTACAAGCATTCTGACTAGAAACCGTCCTAGCTCGTAGGAATGTCACCAAGTTACTCTTCACCATATCTCGTTCACTCATACCTGGTCAATGAAATAACCAGCAGCAAGCCAATGAGTACTTTGAATGTACTCGCAAACAGCCCATGATATGGATAATGCAGTGGTATGATAATAGGTGATATGCAGGATTTGCCGAAACCAAGTCTTAAATATAAATAAACATGATCATAGACGGGTATGGATATGCATCATGAGCTTGATGGTATTTAGAAGAACAGGTTACATATATCAACATATCTGTTAAGGGATGAACACTTCGGGTTCACCTGATATGTCAAGTCACCAAACTTGGTCATATCAACTCTTTTACATGACTCCATGAACACACACACTCTTGGTTTATGTAGAAATAACTGGACATGGTTTAGGCAGGATTACCCAACTGTCCTTGACCGTGGACACGGCTATACGAATAGTTTAACACTCTGCAGATGTTGTACACTGTAGCCACGACATGTGGGAAATTTCCATGTCATCCACCACTCCCGGTATATAACATACCCGAGGTAAGTAACTGATCAATGCCTTTCCCCTAACGATACTAGATAAAGAGTTCCACTCGACTGGTACCCATGCCACATGATGTACGTCTTACGAGCACCAACTCTGGACACTATCATTCATGCGGGGACCAACGATGTGCCCGGAACACGTAAAAACGACATAGTCGACCTACGTGGCATGTCCCCGTCACGAGAGTGACCACATATCACTCCCGCCAATAGTAGTGTGGCTCTTTGCTAGCATCGACCAAAGTAATCAACAAAGCCCCGTCCCATAAAGGGGTATCATGGTCGTACATGTAAGGTGGGATGGTCGACACATCATAATTCTATTCCTATTTCCGAAACCACTTACACCAAATATACCGGGTGCACCACTTCTTCACGAGTGGCCACCTAAATCATCATTACCCTCGGGCATTAGTGACAACCGATGGGGTTTTCATAAACCTTTGATATTTACCATCATCATGCTCATGCTTCTACTATTCTTAGCTCTACTTGTCGACATAATATTAGCTTGACCCTCATAGGAGGTAGGATCATGCTCAAATGCAAGTGCTCCGGAGGAGCCATCGGTAACATCATATCGATGATTTACCGAGTACTCATGATCAAATGCAGCGGGAAGAATTGCTCTACTAGCATGCAATATAATAATTTGCTCAAACATGGACAAAGGGTTGCCTGCCTTTGCTCTCACATGTTCTCGGGGTCTTCGACGTTTTCTAGTCCAACTCCGAGTACTCGGTTTACTCTGTCAACTAACCTCGGAAACAACACAGTAAGCCATACATCAAGCAGAAACAAAAGTGCTATATAAATAGGAATTTTATTTTTCTAGGACCACGCTGGCCATAAGAACAATGCCTGAAGCGTGCTATAGGAGATTTGGTCTATCAAGGATTTTTCAATGGGTGAAAGGAGGAACAGGTGATCCTTAAATAACTCTACATAAAATATTATAATAAAAATTAGTGGAGGCACTCATTTAAGAGATAATAATGTTAGAAACATCTAGGAAGTCGTTTCATTAGATTTGGAGTTAATATGAATATTCTAGGGATTTTCAAATATTGGATAAATAGCAAAAGGGGCTATTTATTTAGTACAATAGAAACATTGGGCTCCTCCACTTAACATGTGAGCCTCGGCCCTTCGATTGCTGACGCGGGGCCCCACCTGTAGGCCCTTCTCCCTCCTCTCGCTCGAACAGAGGAGGAGCACGGGAGCGGGAGGCCAGCCACGCCGATGGTTGCCCCGATGGCTCCGGCTATGGTTGGCGATGCCGCAGCCGCCGTCAAGCTCACGGAGGGGCTCTGCACCCGCCTGGTGGCCCAGCCCTACAGGAGAGCTTCGGGGGCGAGGGGACCCGGACCATGGCGGAGGCCGCAGGGATCGGACCTTTCTGGGGACGCTCTGGCGACGGGAGGAAAAGGATGGAGCAAAGGGCGGTCTGCAGAGAGCTCTGGGGTTGCTAGAAAGGGAGGAGGAGCCACATGAGCCCGGACGCGAGCATGGCCAAAGCGGGCCATGGCGGCCAAGGAAGAAGAGGAGAGGCTTGGGGCAGCCTCGAGGCTGGTTTGGGGATGTGTGGGAGGTGCACAGGGGATGGAGGGAGCTAGCCGGAGTAAGGGAGGGCTTGGGGGAGAGGACAAAAATGGAGGGGGCAGCCGAAGGAAGCTCGGGAGCTCTCGGTGCTCTCTGGCATGGGGGAAGACACGCGTCCCTCGGGCACTTTGGAGGCTAGCCATTGTCGGGAAGGGATTGGACCAGTCAAGGGGAATGTCTTGGTGCCCTGAGACACACAACAACGGCCGGATGAGGTCTGGAAGAAGGAAACAAGGTGTAGAGCACCATATTGCAGGCCAGGGCGGTGGTCACCATGTCCATCTATGCCTAGGTTGCCATTTTCACCACTCAAGGATGTGTGGGGCGTGAGGCATGCTAGTTGGGGTATGAGTGAGGAGGTTGGTCTCTAGTGAAGCTGCTTTGGATGGGGGTTGACTAAGGTTAAGTTTGTAACAACAAACTGGGAGCTGTGAAATGTGACTTTCAAATGGGGAGTCTTGGGTAAAGACAATGTCTAGCAGTGTTAGCTATGCAAGAACTACAACACTGCCAAGTTTGACCTCAAGAAGACGATGGTAGCTAGTACTTGTTGTACAAAACTATATTTCATCCATAATCAAGTTGTAGATGTGCTGCTCATTTTACCTACATGACCATGCAAAAACTTGGTTTGAAATAAGGGAAAAGATCCGGTTGATCCATCCGCCGCCCCCTCGTCCGTTAGATCCCGCCTCGATCACGAACCATTTCCCGAAACTGGCTCGTTGTTTCAGAAACTGGAGCGTTGTTTCAGAACGGGGGCTGAAGCTGGAGCACTCCAGGTTCCTCGTCGTGGCTCCTTTGCTACTGGGGACGAGCCTGCCGGAGTCCGGCGAACCGCCGCCGCCGTCAGTCCTCGCCAGTTCGCCGGATTCCCACCTCGCCGACGAGATCCAGCCCCTCGCCGGATCCCCACCTCGCCGGATCGCCGGATCCCCACCTCGCGCGGCGAACGAGGAGGTGTGCGGTACGGACATCGGCGAGCTCCCGCCGCCGGGGAGCTTCTCTGCCTCGCTGGAGATGCGTCTCTGCTTGCGCGCCCGACTCTCCGTTGAGCATGGATCCCGGCTACAACATGACTTTCGTTGCAAAAATTCCTGAAACTCGACCGTTGTTGCAAAAAATTCTTCCATAAAAATACATATATTACAAAAAGACGAAGAAAAAAATTATGCAACAAGCAAATTGTTTCTGCAACTCGACCGTTGTTTCAGGAATTAATGGACCAAAGTTTATTTCTTGCAACAAAGCGAAAGTTTCCGCATTTCAAGCGTTGTTTCAGGAAATAACTACTAATCATGCGGCAGGGATGCAGGGCGTTAGATCGGCATCCGACGGCTAGCTAGGTGAAGGATAATTTTTAAAAATCATCCGTCGAACACATAGTGTTCCCCTTGAAATAATTCCTTGGGATGCTAGGGAATATCTGAAAAGAGGTGGGGGCTTTGGCTTAAGCAGAAGTGGGGCAAGAGGGGTAAAAATGGTGATCCAAGGGTAAAATAAGAAGTAGTTACAAGGAGTCTCCCTCCAATAATTGACCAGAGGCCATATCAAAGCTACTAAAGGTAAAAGTAATTATATAGAGCTATGGTATAAATTTAAGCTCAAGGGTAAAAGTGGAAGGGGCCAAAGTAGCAACTTTGGTGAGTGCACACAAGGTGTTTGATGAGTGTCGAGGCTACTAGATGGGCTTCAATTGGTATGAAAGTTAACGCACTCAAATAATAGATGAAAATAAGCTTGGACACCAAATTAGGGATTTGGTGGAGAAGGTTTCCAATGTAAACTCAGAAAACCCATGAAATGGGCTGAAATGGCCTTTTGCTTACAAAACTATTCAAATCAATTCCCACAAATCCAATATCTCGTGCGGGGGCATTATTTGAGCATCAAAGCATGACCAAAAAGTTTGGGGTCAATTGGAGAAACTTTATAATGTAAAGTTTCCCAAATTCAGCAATCAACAGAGAGGGTTTTGAGGGGCTTGAGACAAGTTCTTCTATTCTCCTTGATGCACCACTTGGTGTGGATGCATTATTGGAGTATCAGAACAAGTCTACCAAATTTGAGCACAATAGGACACACTTGGCAATGTAGAGGTTCTCAAATTTTGATCTGGACCGATAGGGTTTTAGAATAATTAGGGGAATCAAATCAACTTGGATTGGGATGAAACTTGGCAAGATCATCACATATATCATATGTGACATGCTAGGATTTTACAGGAATTTATTGAGAATATTACTTATAGAAATATTCCAAAAGCTTGAAATAGGGAGGAAGGGTTTTGAAGGGTTTTGCCAAATATTTTGAAAATGTCCATGTGTTGAAACTCATATACATGGAATATATATGTCCACTAAGTTTCCCTAATTTTTCTCAAATATTTTGAAAGAACTAAAAATAACTTTCCTTCATAAGATACCATTTCTGGCCTCACATGAAGGAATTTAAATAAAATAGTAAAACAAAATTTAAAATAATTATATTGTGTTTTTGGGAAGTAATTTTGATAATGAGTTTTAAATAAAATACTTGGTGCAAAATAACTTCCCTCATTTGAGGACTTGAAGTACAAATCCCAACTCAGGGGTTTTTGAAAGCTTAAATCAACGAAATGCTTTTTGGTGAAAATAATATTTGGTAAAAATAGTTTCTGGTCTTAAACACATGGCACGATTATTAGGAAAGGGTTTGGGTCAAGGAGCTGAGTTTGGAGCATAGCAGGAGCATTGAATTCAAACACAAGCAATAGGCAAACAAGCAAACATCACATCAAGCATCACAAGCATTCACCAAAAAATTAATTGGTCCTAATTTTTTAGAATAGTCAAATCAGCGAGGAGAGTTAAAAACAGGGTGTTACAGACCTTACCCCCTTAAGAAAATCTAGTACCCGAGATTTCTAGGCTAGGTGTTGGAGAGTTACAAAATCTTGAGTCGGAGGTGGTCCTCACGTCCCCATGTTGCTTCTATGGGTCTTGAGGTGCTTGATGATACAGCTACGAATGCTCCGCACGACCTTGCCTGGTCGTGAGCGGGTTCTGGCAATAAGTTAGGCTTGATCGAGGGTCACGGGCTTGGTGTACTAAATTTGTGCAAGGTTCTGGCTTGCAAGTGCATTCCAAGGTAGGAATACGTGGCAAGATAATGTGTGTGGGTTTTGGTCCTGGGGCCGCTCAAGCCGGTTAGTGACATCTAGATGACCCGCATTTGAACATAAGGGTCAAGGCCTTCGTGTAAATCTCTGCTGATAGGGAAGTCCTTGAGTCCCTTTGGGCAGGCAAGTTAGGGTCACAGTGGTCTTCGAAGGCTTCTCATGAAATGGTCTGGGTTGGGTCTCGCCCATGAGTCTTAAGCTCGGAGACTTGGTGCTCAAGACGGGTCCTACCATTTGGATGGTTCGCGAGGGGTTCTGGATGAGCTGGCCACCCAAGAGTATAGAACATTCGTCCACTCCCAAGGTTGTGGCTCGGCAAGCGGATGAATCAGCTTTAGCAGGTTTTCACTATGACCCAATTAGGACTCTTGTCCTTGGTTCGGACCAAGAAGCGGCTCTCCGATTTCTCTCGCTGTCCAAGGGCTTCATCGGCTTGAATCGTCGAGGCTTCTTGGCATTGTTGATGTAGTCGGCACAGGGTCGGTGGTTGACCTCTTCTGCTTTTTTCTTCATTGTCGTGGTTTCCCAACCATGGCGGTTCTTCGTCTTGTCTTGGGTAGGAGAGAATTTCGCTGCCTTAAGGTTGCTTTGAGAAGCCCACCTTCTCGAGATAACACCTTACTCTCGAGGGGCATAGCGATCGGCGTTCCTGGGGCCCGTCCAAACACGACTAAGGTGTTCTTTATCTTATTGGGTAATTAAGTATGTCATTCCCAACTTCACATAAGCATAGTGCTTATGAGATAGGTGAGGAGAGCGGGGACTCGCTATGGGCGGTCAGTGGCCGAGGGGTTTGTGGTCCATCACGGTATAGTGATTCATGCCCATGTTTGGCATAGACACGAGGGGTGGTGGTCTGGCGGATTACTGGCCATATTCCAACTACTCAAAGCCATTTTCAATGGTTGTAATCCGACCACCTTATGGCTCGGTGAAGCTTTGGGGTTTTGAAGGAACTTAGGACGTGAGTGAACATCTATCATCTTATCTTAAGCACATTCCTTAGATGCCAATAATCTGATTTCTATCTCTGGACAAAATCACCCTATTTCATTAAATATACCATCTCACATAAGTCAACTTCCACACCGCTTATGCTAGTCAACTCCGAGGTTGAGGGAAGGACTAAACCCAAACACCACAAGTATGGTGTAGCTAAATTGCACATGTATTCCTATGCAAGAACCTCACAGAAACATACAAGCGACTATGCTTGAACTGAGATGCTACAAATCCGAATATCCAGCTAGATCATTCAATGGACAGGGCACAACATTTCTATCCAAGATCTTGTTCCCTTTCTACAAATCCGATCAAGTGGTCCATCAACCCGGTCGATCATCACTGGGCCCATCACTCCTACAAATTCAATATTGATGGGGTTCTGCCGGGTCACTTAGAGTCCTCATAATTCGCATATTACCGCAGGGATTACGTCATAGTATATCCACGAACTTCCAATATCATGGCCAACTAATCTCCAAGGTCATGCTTATACATGTTCATAAGTTATTCCTACAACTCCAATTACTTTGACTCGTTATCCACCGAGAAACATGGTATCATGATCGAGATCATCGGGCTAAATCCAATTTTCTCCGAACCATGTGGTCTCTGTCATCATCGATACTCTATTGAGATTGCCTATTTTAAATCCAAAACTCAAGTCCAATAAAAACTTTTACTCGTTACTCCAAGTCTTCAGGGTAAAATTTCGAACCATGTCAACTACTTGATAAAATCAATTATACAACCAAGAACTATTGCTCGTGATCATAATCGTCCTACTGAATCCAAACTTACTCCGGGAACATGTAGGTTATGCTACTATATCAACTTGTTCCACCAAATTAACTTACCTTTATAAGGGTCTTACGATCCACCAAGATGATCTAGATATATCCTCAAGACACCTATTATCATCACAACAACCTTAGTCTCATATTATTGTATCTAAGAATGGTCCTTCTTATGGCATCAGGTTTTTGGTGCTAGCTTAAGATAGGAGGATACTTGTTCACTGTGATCACTCGTTCCATAAAGATCCCGATGCTAAACATGGGTTTATCGAGGCTTGACAGGTGTTCTGGCAAGTCCGTGTATTAGACACGTGACTAGAAATTTTGAGTCGGGAAGCTTGTGGAGGTTAGGCTGGTCTAGGGTGGGTTTCCAACATGAGGGAAAGCATAACTCCTACGGGTTGCGTGTGGTTAAGCATGGTATAGTCAGTGTCTTCAATGTCAGTCGTCCGTCGAAGTGGATCCCTGGTGCATCTTATTTTGATGGTCTTCAGTTGTCGAGAGGGGTGAGAGGGAGAGTAGTGGCACACATGAAGACTGCCTAAGGGGTGCTACAGTGCGAGTGCAATCAAACAAGTGTTGGAAAGTCAAGTCAAACATCAAGGTGAGGCAGGTGATATAACCGCATGCTTGTTGCGTAGAGTAAAAGTGCGACTTATATCAAAGCCCAAACAAAAAAGACCAAACAACACACAATATGGTTCCATCTGAACCATCTTATGGACTTGACTTCATATAAGGGACTTACGACTCATCCTACCCTAGGGGTTCTTGTACTCAACGTTCGTGCTTGCTCCGTGCTCCGGAGAGGAGTCCGCTAAGTCGTGTGGACCTTCTCATGCTGTTACCACGTCTCTTGTTGTTGCTCGCTCAAACAACAAGGGTTGAGTTGAAAGAATTCTTGATGACTTCTCATGTTATGAGTTACACATGAAGGTGGTTCTTCATGGCTGTCGTTGATAGGGTCTTCTGTTGTCTTTATAATCGTGCCATTGTCTTCTTGCGTTACAAGGCATCGAGAGTTCTAAGTGGATGACCTTTATGCAATGACGTCAGCAAGGCATGATAGAGTTCCGACCCGTCAGTCACGTTGATCACAATATCGATACCTAGAGCAGGGGATGAAGAGAACTGTTTTCCTGCTCACTAAGGTGAGGCGGACCAAATGGCAAGGTTCTCATCCACAGGTGGTGGTTGACACAACCTTGATACTAACAGGGTCGATCTATTAGTGATGCATAACATGGCCTTGCATATATTACATCCTGATCATCGTAGGTGAAGGTGGCATCACTCCGGAACAGTGTACAGGGTGTCACCATCTTCTAGGTATCGATGACCTTGTTCCCCATGGAGGTACTTCTGTTGGTGTCTTCTGGTTGCACCGTTGTTATCCTTGTCCTTCAAGTAAATGGTTGGTCGCTTGGAAATATTGCTTCCTTCCAAGTTACCCAAGAGGATTTGAAGTAATCCCTTGGTCAGAGGGCATAAGGGTGCTAGCGGCCACTTGCAAGTTTTGAAAAAGCAGACATGAGGTGTCAAGAGAATAAGTGTGGAAGTGCTAAGGCAAAAACCTTGCTTCCTTTCAAAATTTAGGAGAGGTGATAAAGATACAGGTTATGCAAGTAATTTTGAGAGGTCTCGAAATCAGTTTTTAACCCTAACTAACGTCCGTGCTAACTATGGGCTCCCTACAGTCAGGATGGCTCTGATACCATCTCTGTGGCGACCCCGACTTACGAGTCGAGATCGTCGAATGAACGTGCTCAGTGGTCCAAGAGATCAATGCTCACCGAACACACATATATTGTATATTAAGAGTCTTACATCCATTCATACTATTTGATACAATAAATGACCATTGCGGTCAAGCCTTGAGGGCCAACACACCAAACTTCACCAATAGCGGAAATATTGGTCGAAAGCGTGAACCCATGTCATCAGCCTTAACCTACAGGCATTCTGACTAGAAAGTGTCCTAGCTCGCAGGAACGTCACCATGTTACTCTTCACCATATCCTGCTCTCTCATACCTGGTCAATGAAGTAACCAGTGGCAAGCCAATGAGTACTTTGAATGCACTCGCAAAGAGCCCATGATATGGATAATGTAGTGGTATGATAATAGGTGATTGTCACACCCTGTTTTCACTACCACTTTTACTATAATTCAAAAATCTAAGTTTATTAAAACTTTTTCAAACTAATGTTGTGAGTGCCATGATTATCATTGTATGCTTGTATGCTTGATCATGTGATGATAAAAAACACTTTTCTCAAGATCAAATTATTTTCAAAACCCTTTTCTTATTTCTGGTTAAAGTAAAAACCCTGTTTCAAGTTGCACTACATGCCGTTGATGGCAAGGAGTGTTCTCACCCAAAGTTGGTGATCTGATTCTAGCACCATTTTAGTGCACCTAACCACAAAATAATTATTTTGTAAATTATTTTTCTAATTTATTTGCATGTCCATTTCTGTGGCCAGAAATGGTAATCCTATATGGAAAAATACTTTTTTGCCTTAGAAAAATCTGATTAAATTTGGAGATGATCAGAAGGACATATATTTTCCATACATAAGATTTTAATCCCTATTTATATTATTATTATTTGATTAAAACCCTGAAAACCATTTCTGTCTGTTTTGACCTTTTGAAATATTTCCAAAGGAAATATTCTCAATAAAATTCTTAGAAAATTCGAGTGGTATCACTAAGCCATATTTGGTGTCCACATAAAGTTTCACCTTGATTCACGGTGATTAAGGACACCAAATAACTACAAAACCCCTTGTGTCCAGATTGAAGTTAGAGCAACTCTACATAGCAAAGTTTGTCCAATGGAGTTGAAACTTTGCACGAGTGCGTAATACCTCAAATGAGGGATCCACACCAAAAATGGGATTTGTGGGACTTAATTTGCCCACACTCTCTTTGGAAGGAACAGATCTGGTCAAATGGTGGAGTTGTCAAGTTTACAAAGCTAAACTTGTCCAATGGAGCTCAAACTTGGTGAAACACCATGTTTTAGCACCAAATCCAATCATGTTAAGTTGCAGAACCATTGGTGGGGTGCAACCACCCCAAACCACTGTCGAGCACCTTCTGACAGATGGGAAAAAGGCCCTCTAACCTTAGGTAAACCTCAACCCTTTGCCCCAAACTCTCAGATTAGGCGGCCAATATCAATGCACAACCCCAGTCAACTGGCCCCTCTCTGGATCAAAGTAGAAATGACAAAATCCCCATTCTAAGCTTAAGCTCAAGGCTGACAGCACCTGTTTCTCTTGTCTCCCTTGACAAGCCAAAGCTCGCACGGGACTTCAACGGCTAGCGTCGTCCCAACCACTGCCCACGACATGCTAGACACATCCAAAGCACCCTAGAGCGTGTCAGCATGCCGTGGCCTGCCAAAACTGCGCTCTGGGCGCACTACAGAGAACACCATGGTGGGGGCAACGCTCTCGGCCAGTTCCAGCCTCCCCCGAGGTGTCCAACATCTTTCCCGACAACCCCTCTGCATCAGGAAACCATGAGGCCCCCCCCTCTCGCGCGCTAAGAGCTGGTGCGACTCATGTCCGCACGCACCAGAACCGACCAGGGATGCGCAGTCACGGATGCTCGTCTCCCCTCTCTCTCCCTTCCCCGCTGTAGGTTCTGGCAGTCCTAAGACCGTGGTTTCGACCCCAGCTCCTCTCTACACCCCCATGCGCGCCACGGTGAGTCACTAGCGCTCCCGAATCGGCACACCGTCGTGGGCCTATATATAGCCCTTACCCTCGCTCCTGCACCCCTCAGACAGCATCGCAACAACCTCTAGCACCTCCCTAGCCACCCGAGCAAGCCAGAAGAGCCCTGGTGCTCGAGATCGGTCGAGGACCCTCCTCCTCGGAGCTCCGGTCGATCTCCGGCTACACGTCGGCTCCTGCCTCCCTCTGCCCACCAAACGACTCCCCGTGACACAGGGATCTTTCCCCCATCTTTCCCAAGCTAATCCGTGCCCCTACCTACCCCCTCCACCTTCTCCCGAAACTCCTCCGCCGCGGCTTCCTCGTTGCCGGTGAACCTGAGCCTCTCCGTCGTTGTCTCGACCACCATCAGGTAGGCGACGACGAGTCGGACCCATTTCCGTCTTCGTTGGGGCCCGAGGACGTCGGTAACCACGCCGGCATGCTCCTCCTCCTCTCAGGCTAGAGGTAGGAGACGACCCTGACAGGTGTGCCCCACCTGTCGGTGGCCCATCTCTCTCTCCCTCGGTGCCCGCAGCCACTGACCGCAGGGGCCCACCGTCAGGTTCAAACCTGACGGCGCGCGCGCCTGGGCACGCTAGCTGGCTGGCCTTTGGGCCGGCCCGGTCCCAGGCCAAGCCAGGCTAGGGGCTCTAGCCCTTTTTCTTTTATTTAAAAACTTGATTTTTAAAGATTTCTATAAAAAGATTTAACCAGTGTAAAAATATGATTTTTCCACAGTTATTCTTCTAAAAATGTGTACTATTTAATAGAACCATTGGTTAGATTTTTGCAGCAACTATTCTAATTTATAATAATAAAAATGAATAATTTGGAATAGTTTTGCTTCTGTTCAGTTGATTTTAAAAATATTCCTTCATTAGAAACATAAGCAAATATTTTTAAAATGACAACCTAGATTTATCAGAAATAACCAACATTTTTAAAATGACTTTGTGATTTGTTTCAGAATGAGCTACTGCTGCTGGCTACGCCTATAGGGATTTCTATGGCAAATATACAAAGGATTCCCCCGCGGCCTTGGAGCCTTGCGTTGGTGTTCCCTTTAAGAGGAAAGGGTGATGTAGCACAACGGCGTTAAGTATTTCCCTCAGTTTGAGAACCAAGGTATCAATCTAGTAGGAGGATCGCGTCAAGTCACAAGTACCTGCAGAAACACAAAGAGCTTGCACCCAATGCTATGAAGGGGTTGTCAATCCCTTATAGATTGTTTGCAAAGTGAGAACTGAAAGCAAAAAGTAAACAAAGAAAAGTAAAAGTAAAAGCTGAGATAATAGTTGTGAATAGACCCGGGGGTCGTAGTGTTCACTAGTGGCTTCTCTCGTGAAAGCAAGTAGACGGTGGGTGAACGAATTACTGTCGAGCAATTGATAGAAACGCGCAAAGTCATGACGTCATCTATGGCAATGATCATACATATAGGCATCATGTCCAAAACAAGTAGACCGATACTTTCTGCATCTACTACTATTACTCCACACGTCGATCGCTATCCAGCATGCATCTAATGTATTGAGATCATAAGAACAGAGTAACGCCTTAAGAAAGATTACATGATGTAGATGGACAATCTCAAATCTATGATGAAAGGCCATCTTGTTACCCTTGATGGCTACAACATGATGCGTGCCTTGCTGCCCCTTGTGTCACTGGGAAAGGTCACCGCACGGTATGAACCCAAAACCAAGCACTTCTCCCATTGCAAGAATCATAGATCTAGTTGGCCAAACAAAACCCAAGACTCAGAGAGACTTACAAGGATATCAAATCATGCATATAAGAAATCAGCAAAGACTCAAATATAATTCATAGATAATCTGATCACAAATCCACAATTCATAGGATCTCGACAAACACACCGCCAAAGAGGATTACATCGGATAGATCTCCATGAAGATCATGGAGAACTTTGTATTGAAGATCCAAGAGAGAAAAGAAGCCATTTAGCTACTAACTACAGACCCGTAGGTCTGAAGTAGACTACTCACGAGTTATTGGAGAGGCAATGATATTTATGTAGAAGCCCTCCAGCTCCAAAGTCCCCTCCGACAGAGCACCGGGAAGGGTCTCCAGATGAGATCTCGCGGAAACGGAAGCTTGCGGCGGCGGAAAAGTGGTTTCGTGGACACGCTGATTTTTTCTCGGATTTTAGTGAATAAATAGGCCAAAGAGCTAGGGCAGGGGAGCTCCAGGGGGGGCCACAAGCCAGGTAGCCGCGGGCCCCTGGCCGCGGCTACAGGGTATGTGGGCCCCCTGTGGGCCTTCTGCCTTGGCCCTCAAGTCCCCCGATCTTCTTTTGTTCTGGAAAAATTTATGTAGGGGATTTTATTGCGTTTGGACTCCATTCTAAAATGAGATCTGAAAAGAGTCAAAAACACAGAAAAACAGGAACTGGCACTTGGCACTGAATTAATAAGTTAGTCCCAAAAAAGATTAAAAAGGTCTATAAAACATCCAAAGTTGACAAAATAACAGCATGAAACCATAAAAAATTATAGATACGTTTGAGACGTATCAAGCATCCCGAAGCTTAACTCTTGCTCGTCCTCGAGTAGGCAAGTCATAAAGAATGAAATTTGATGCTTTCATGCTACCTAGCATAGATGTCCTTTGTAACTCCACTTATGTGACATGAATGTTCAGATCTATTAGATTCAAAACAATAGTTTGCTATTGACGTGGAGGGAATAATACTTCAAGCAAACTAGCAAGGTAATCATGAACTTTCAAAATAACAAGGCCAAAAGAAAGTTATCCCTACAAAATCATATAGTCTGGCTATGCTCTATCGTCCTTTCACAACAAATTTAAATCATGCACAACCTCGGTATTGGCCAAGTAATTGTTTTCACACCTTTACTTTCTCAAACTTTTTGAACTCTCACGCAATACATGAGCGTGAGCCATGGTTTTAGCACTATAAGTGGAATGGAGTGTGGTGGAGGTTGCAAGGCAAACAAGGAGAAGATGGTCACACTGACTAGGCATATCAATGAACTATGGAGATGCTCATCAATAGATATCAATGTGAATGAGTAGGGATTGCCATACAAATGATGCACTAGATCTAAGAGTATGTGAAAGCTCTTAAATAAAACAAGTGGGTGTGCATCCAACTTGCTTGCTCACGAAGACCTAAGGCAATTTTGAGGAAGCCCGTCATTGGAATATACAAGCCAAGTTATATAATAAAAATTTCCCACTAGTTATATGGTGGTGACAAAACGAGAGACTCTGAATCATGAAGATCATGGTGCTTAATGAGCACAAGTGTGGAAAATAGTAGCATTGTCCCTTCTCTCTTTTTCTCTCGTTTTTGGTGGGCTCTTTGGACTCTTTTTTTATTATTATTTTTTGGTGGGCATCTTTGGCCTCTTTTCGTAAATGGGCTTCGCTGGCCTCTTTTATTTCCTCACATGGGACAGTGCTCCATCAATGATGATCATCACACTTACAACTCAAAACTTAGAGCAATGATGACTCTATATGGAATGCCTTCAGTAGTGTACCGTGACAATGATCTAGCATGGCATAGACATCAATGGAAACATGATGCTAGCTATCTTATGATCATGCAATGGCAATGTAGAAGCTGTGGCACATGTCATGGTGGTAGTTGCATGGCAATATATCTTGGAATCTGTAAGTGCATCTAGTGCCCCTTAGTGATTTTGGTGGTTTGAAGACTTAAAGGTTAAGTATCTACTGTGTTTATAAGTGTACACAGGATCTATAAGTCATTGAGGAGTTTGAGATATTTGAAGAATATCGACCCCTAAAAATATATGTCTTCAGTTGAAGAAATTGGTCTGAAGCTGAAGAAATGAATCGCGAAGAATTTGCGATGAAATTGATATTCCTCATGAAGATATTGATATTTAGAAGATCGGTGGTTCCTGAAGAAAATCGTTCTGAAGAAATTGAAGCATGAAGATTTACGTTTTCTGTTTTACTTTCTTCGCATTTGATGAATAGGAACACCGTACTGTTAAAGGGGGTCAAAGTAACGCTATGGAATGAATTTCCTCATGATGCTCAACCCAAGCCAAATCCTACCAAAAGCCTCAAGTGAGGAATATGAGTGACATGAGGAATCTCACAGTTGAGGGTCCCGACCGTTTCGATAGCCACGCCAAGTCACTGGTCTTATCCACTCCAACGGTCATATTGTTTAAGGGCATTAATGTCAAATCATGTCGGGATGCTCTCAGGCTATAAATAGCCACCCCCACAACCACTAGCTGGTTGGCTGCTCCATTAGAAACTGACACTTGTCATAAGAGCAACCCAAATTCCTCAGAGCTTTCGAGAGTAAATCATCAGTGAGGAAATACACCACCCACCGAAACCACAAACCAAACCTAGTGATTGAGCATCACTGAAGAAGTTGTTCCTATGTGGGACTGAAGCCTTTTACCTTTGAGGACTGTGCATCCTCCAGACGGTTACGCGTCATGGTCTAGAGCAATCCAGCAGTCAATTGTGGATCGCCGGGTGACCGAGTTTGTGAGGGTTTGGAAGTCTGCCCTGAAGACTTACCACGAGTGTTGGGGGAGGACTGTGTGTCCTTAGCTCAAGGAGAGTACGGTAGGGACTGTGTGTCCCGGGACTGGGTGTCCTTTGGTTTCAATACCAAGCCACTCCAAACCAGATGTACAACTGTCACAGCAGTTGGAACTGGGTCATCAACAACAGTCTTCACCAAGAATCGGGTTCTAATTCCTCAACTCTTTACATTCTCTGTATTATGTGTTGATGACATTCACTGTGACTGTTTGAAGAATTTGCTGAAGACTTTCATTGAATTTCCTCAACCCCAAATTCTTCACTTGAGTTAATCATCATCTGTATTCTGCGTGCCTGCTTACTGTGCAATTTGTTTTCATAATCTTCACTCTGCAATACTGTTGTTGTGAACGATTGCACTACTGATCCTTAACTGTTTCCGCTGTAAGTTAGTCATCAGTGAGGAATTTCCTCAAAAGGAATTTCCTCAGTGATGAAATTCTAAAAATCTCCTATTCACCCCCCCCTCTAGTCGATATAACGCACTTTCAATTGGTATCAGAGCAAGGTACTCCCTTGTTCTGTGTGATTTTGGTTTAACCACCTGGAGTTTTAGTTATGTCGACTGCAGGCATGTTTGAGGTGACTGCAGCATGTCCTACCTACGAAGGAAAGAATTTTCCCTTCTGGAAGAACAAAATGCAAATGCATCTACAAGCTATAGAGAATGATCTATGGTATATTTTGGAAAATGGTGTCCCCATCATTTCTGCTAGTGTCACTGCAGCTGATGTGAAGAAATTCAAGCAACTCGATTCTCAAGCGAAGAACATCATCTGTGGTCATCTGAGCCCTGGCCAGTTTGGAAGAGTAAGTGCCTTAGGCTCTGCAACACTGATCTCGGAGAGACTGTGCAAGGTAAATGAAGGAGTATCAACCCAACGCGACTCTCGTGTTGATATTCTTCGTAATCTCTTCAATCGCTTCAAGAGACATGACAATGAAAGCTGCCAAGACACCTTTGATCGCCTCACTGACATATCAAATGAACTGCAAGCACTGGGAGCTCGAGACATCACTGATCACGAAGTTGTGAAGAAACTGCTGAGATCTTTGGATTCTTCATTTGACACTTTAGTTCTGATGATCCAAGAAAGACCAGACTACAAGATGCTAGATCCTGCTGATATCCTTGAAAGGCTAAATACTCATGAATTCCAGCTAGAAGAAAAGAGAGATCTATATGGACAAAGCTATTCCAGACCACGTGCACTGAAGGCAAGAGCAATTTCCTCATCTGAAGAAGAAGACACAGATGACAGCAGTTGTGACCCTGAAGAATTTGGTCAGGAACTTGCAATGCTTGTGAGGAAATTCCAGAGATTTACACGACGAGGCCAGTTCGGTAAATCATCAAGAAGAGACATGAGGAAATCAGAATCTGCATCTGAGGACTACAAGAAACGGACCTGTCACAAGTGCAAGAAATCAGGTCATTACATTGCTGATTGTCCTCGCTGGGGAAAGGAATCAAAGAAGAAGAAATACAAGGATGACAGTTCTGATGACTCAAAGAAGAAGAGGAAATCTTCAAAATCCTCATCTTCAAAGTCCCCCTCACACAAGAAGACTAGTTTCAGAAAGGCTCGGGCACTTATTGGCAAGGAAATGGATTCCGAGGCAGAATCAGAAGAATGTGATGATGAAGAAGGCCCTAGAGAAGATTCAGAATCCGGACAGGCTAGTCTTGCACTAGCAACCAATTTCGTCAGCAAGTCAATCTTCAATCTTGAAGAAAATGAGTGCACCATCCATACTGATGACTATGCTGATGACTTCGCTCCAACCTATTTCTTCATGGCAAAAGGTTCAAAGGTATCACATAATGCCTCCTCATCTGATTCAAGTGACTGTGAACATGATGATTACAAAAAAAACCCAGTTACAGTAAACTTTCCATCATTGCCACTAAACAACAAACTGCTCTGGAAAAGCTTCAAAAACTGCTAGACAAAAGTGATGATCTGTTGAATGATGAAATGAATCTTAATCAAATCCTCGCTGATGACATGAAAAATCTTCAGTCTAGATTTGATATTCTTCAGGATCGTTATGATACACTCCTCACTGATCATGAGAAGCTTTCCTACGAATTTCTTCAAAGGAAGCTTGATCTTGAGAAGCTGAGGATGTCTTATGATGATCTTCGTATGGAAAATGATTCATTACTAGCTCAACAGATCAGCGCTAGTCAAGTTGAATTTATTCCTCCATGTCTTAAATGCATTGATCGTGAAACTGCTAATTCTTCACCAGAATCTTCAAATGCTACCACTGCTACAAATACTTCAACTGCACCTGTTGTGTCTATTTCCTCACTTGAGGAAAACACAAATGTCACTGATGAAAATGCAGGGTTGAAGGAATTGTACATAACAGGCATGTACAAAAGCCTCAAAGGACATCAAATCCTTTGTGATGTGCTCAAAAAGCAGATCTTGAACAGGAACCCGAGGAAAGAAGGAATTGCCTTTGAGAGGAAATTGAATGCTGATGGATCATATTGGAAACCTGAGCAGTATCCCAAAACCTCATGGGTTGCTGCTACAGGGCCTCCTTTTGATCCATCTAATCTAACTGGCTTCTCATGTGAATTATCCTATTCCTCGGATGAGTCATTTGATTCCAACTATAAACTGTTCAAAGATCAATCTGGTGAAGTATTTGCTCGATATGTTGGAACTAACTGCAGGAATGGCCCTCCTCTAAGGAAAATCTGGGTTCCCAAAAGTTGTCTTGAAAATCTCTAAGTAAATGTCCTCATGACATCACCTCTGAAGAATCTGAACCCCAGATCAAATTCCTCGGGAGGACCAAAGTCTTCAAGAGGATCAAAATCCCCGTGCTTATGCGTCTAACATGCAGGGAAACTACAAGGAATATGATTATGAGCTCTATTCTTCAAGTCATTATGTTCATAAATCCTCAAACCAGTTCTCTCCATACTCATATGAGTACTTTAAACCCCATACTGTTAAGAGAAGTGCATTAGCTTCAATGCCACCTTTCTCATATGGTGCTCGCAGGATGATGAACGCTTTGCCACCCCTTCAGATGTGGGTGGTGAAGAAATCAAACTAATCACGTCTGCAGGTCAGGTCTCCAGATGAATATCATCATCTGAAGAATTTGCTGGAGACCTGAGGAAATGCTTGATAGGACGCAAGCTAATGATTGATGAAATAGAAATATTTCACATGTCCTTACATTTCTGTTATGATGAAATTAGTATCATATTCTTCAAATTTGAAGCATATGAGATGGTAAGCTGTACTAATTCATCTGCAGGATGACAAACCCAAAAATACTGAGTGGGTTCTTGATAGTGGCTGCACACTTCACATGACTGGTGATAAAAGCCTACTGATGAATATGCCACTAACTCCATCACCTCTGAAGCAAATCACATATGCTGATAAAGGTAAAAGCAAGGTATTGGGACTTGGCAAAGTAGCTATTTCCAAGGATAGGCATATGGACAAAGTGATGCTTATTGAATCCCTTGGTTTTAACCTCATGTCAGTCTCGATGCTTTGTGATCTTGATATGATTGTTATCTTTGGTAGATATAGATGTGTAGTCATCATGGAATCTGACAGATCCAAAGTCTTCGAAGGTGTAAGAAGAGGGGATTTGTACATTGTTGAGTTCTCTACAGGTCCTCATCCAGCCACTTGCTTACTAGCAAAAACCTCAGAAGGATGGCTGTGGCACAGAAGACTAGGTCATGCAGGCATGAGGAATTTGCACACACTTGCAAAGAAGAAGCATGTCATTGGCATCGAATCAGTCAAATTCCTCAAGGGTCATCTCTGCGGTGCTTGTGAATCTGGGAAAATGACCAGATCCAAGCATCCCTCCAAAACCATCATGACCACTACTAGTCCATTTGAATTGCTTCATATGGATTTATTTGGACCTACACACTATGCAACACTAACCAATGCTTATGGTTTTGTCATAGTTGATGATTATTCCAGATACACTTGGGTGCATATCATAGTGTATAAAACTGAAGTGCAGGAAATCTTCAAATGATTTTCTTCAAGGGCCTCGACGAACTTCGGCATCAAGATCAAACATATTAGCAGTGATAATGGAACCGAGTTCAAAAACACTGGTCTTGATGATTATCTTGATGAACTTGGTATTACTCACGAATTGTCTGCTCCTTATACTCCTCAGCAGAATGGTGTCGTCGAAAGAAAGAACGGGACTCTGGTTGAAATGGCAAGAACTATGCTTGAAGAATATCAGACTCCTCGTCGGTTCTGGCCTGAAGCAATCAATAATGCATGCCATATCATCAACAGGGTATATCTTCACAAATTCCTCAAGAAAACCTCATATGAACTCCTCACTAACAAGAAACCCAATGTAAGTTATTTCAAAGTCTTCGGTGCAAAATGCTGGATTAGAGATCCTCATCATAGCTCGAAATTTGCACCTAAGGCACATGAAGGTTTTATGCTCGGTTATGGAAAGGACTCGCACACCTACAGAGTCTTTAACAACTATCACAACAAAGTTGTTGAGACTGTAGATGTGCGGTTTGATGAAACTAATAGCTCGCAAAGAGAGCAATTGCCTTCTGATCCAGATAAGCTGTCTCCTGAGGAAGCAATAAAGCTTAAGCCTACTGAAGACATTGTTCCCACTGAGGAAATTGGTGAAGAAACAATCCCTATCGCTGATGAAAGTCAAGAAGATGCTCCTGAGGAAATTGCAACAGCACCACTTCCTCAGCCCAGACAAAATCCTCAACCAGCTCATCCAAGGATTGCAAATGAAGTAGAACTTGACAAAATCCTCAACGACATCAACGCGCCAGGTCCTCTCACTCGCTCAAAAGCTTCACACTTAGTTAACTTTTGTGGGCATTTTTCTTTTGTATCTAGCATAGAACCCTCAAAAGTAGCTGAGGCTTTTCTGGAACCGGAGTGGATCCAAGCCATGCAAGACGAACTTCTTCAATTCAAGCTGAATGACGTATGGGAGCTCGTCAAACGACCAGATCCTCGCAAGCATAACATAATCGGCACCAAGTGGATTTTCCGAAACAAGCAAGATGAGGACGGTCAAGTGGTGAGGAATAAGGCACGACTTGTAGCCCAAGGCTACACCCAGGTTGAAGGAATAGATTTCGATGAAACTTTCGCACCTGTTGTTAGACTTGAAGCTATTCGAATCCTACTTGCTTATGCTAATCATCATAACATCATCTTATATCAAATGGATGTGAAAAGTGCATTCCTCAATGGTAAGCTTGAGGAAGAAGTATATGTTGTTCAACCCCCAGGTTTTGAGGATCCAAAGAATCCAGACAAAGTCTTCAGACTCAAAAAGGCTCTGTATGGCCTCAAGCAAGCCCCTCGGGCTTGGTATGATACATTGAAGGAATTCCTCATGAAGAAAGGCTTCAAACCTGGTTCACTCGATCCAAATCTTTTCACAAAATCTTATGATAATGAATTGTTTGTATGTCAAATATATGTTGATGATATCATATTTGGCTGTACTGACAAAAGATACAGTGATGAATTTGCCTATATGATGAGTGAAGAATATCAGATGTCTATGATGGGGGAGCTGAAATTCTTCTTAGGTCTTCAAATTCGTCAACAAAGCAATGGAATCTTCATATCACAGGAGAAATACCTCAAGGATGTTCTGAGGAAATTCGACATGCATGAATGCAAAGGTGCCAAGACTCCAATGCCTACCAACGGTCACCTCGGCACTGATGAAAATGGTAAAGATTTCGATCAGTAGGTATACTGTTCTATGATTGGCTCTTTATTGTATCTATGTGCATCTAGGCCAGACATAATGCTTAGCGTTTGCATGTGTGCACGTTTTCAAGCAAAACCGAAGGAATCACACCATAAGGCTGTGAAACATATTCTTCGATACCTAGCTCACACACCAACACTAGGATTATGGTATCCCAAGGGCTCCAATCTTCATCTGGTAGGGTATTCTGATTCAGACTATGCTGGTGACCATGTGGATCGCAAGTCAACTTCTGGCACATGCCATTTCCTCGGAAGATCACTGGTTTGCCGGTCCTCAAAGAAGCAGAACTGCGTATCACTCTCCACTGCCGAAGCTGAGTACATTGCTGCTGGTTCT
Organism: Hordeum vulgare subsp. vulgare; assembly: GCF_904849725.1. Lineage (NCBI taxonomy): Eukaryota > Viridiplantae > Streptophyta > Magnoliopsida > Poales > Poaceae > Hordeum > Hordeum vulgare. The sequence goes on along the minus strand of NC_058522.1, from coordinate 190,586,193 downwards.
TGCTGTGCTCAATTACTATGGATGAAGCAAACTCTCAAGGACTACGGCATCAACATGAAGAATGTGCCTCTCTACTGTGACAATGAGAGTGCTATCAAGATTGCCTACAACCCAGTACAACACTCGAAGACCAAGCACATCCAGATTCGTCATCATTTTCTTCGGGACCATGTCCTCAAGGGCAATATCCTCATCGACCATGTGAAGACTGATGATCAACTGGCTGATATCTTCACTAAGCCCTTGGATCAGAAAAGGTTTTGCAAGTTGCGGTGTGAGCTAAATATCTTAGAGTCTTCGAATGTTTTGTAAAAACATGCGCACATCCTAACACTTATGCAAAGTTGATGACTTAGATGTGCAACACATGATGAAACGATTTTCTTCAACCAATGAAGAAAGTCACTCTGAATGTGAAGAAATTAACGAAGAAATTGATTCTCAGGGCCCTACGACAATTGTACGCGGCGTCTGTAATCAACATTCTTATATGGTGGGCAACGCCACCGCCTAATGTGAAATTCCTCAAGTTGATTTTCTTCGAATGATCAATTTCCTCACAATGCATTTTTCTTCAAAACAACGGTTCTTCATTGTGATGATCTATTGCAAAATCTTCAAAAACACTTGATGACTTTCATTTGCCTAGGTAGACTGTGATTTCTAGTCCTCAACAGCATTCACTTATTGATATTTCTTCAAGTTGATGTTTCTGCTAAGTGAATGTGATCGGACCCTATTTTCCCTCTATGCTATACTTATCCAGTCTATTCAATTCTTCATATGCGTTCTACTTGAAACTTTGTTCAAAATCCTCACTGCATCCTTGTCAGCTGATGATTTTGTAACGAAAATCCTCAAATCTTTGAAAAATTGTTTTCTTCACAGGAACAGTAACTGAACCCCCACTTCCCACGATTGGATAGCCACAATCTCCACTATATCCACCACATCGTACGGGAGTTACACGTGTCCTGCGGAGACGTAGAGGCAAGGGCTATTCGGTCCGAAACTTTCGCGCCAACAATAACTTTCGGGCTATAAATATGTCCTTAACCCCCTCGGTATCATCTTCTTCGCCTCATCGCTCTCCTGCCACAGCACACCGAACCCTAGCGCCACCGCTGGTAGTCTTGTCGCCGGCAAGGAAGAGCTTCACTGCCTCAACCTTCTCGCCGCCAGGATCACGCCGGAGTCGGAACATCTACGTCCGCCGCCGCCGTAGACGTCCTCTGCTGCCAAGTTAGGGTGCATTGGACACTTGACCGAAGAGCATCTCCAGCACCACCTTTTTGTGTTCTTCGTTCGCACCTTCCAGGGTAATTATATCCCATTTTTTACAACAGATTAGATCTGAAATTTTACCTCTCCCATGTAAAATCTGTTTTTCCTCAAGATACGATGCGCACATGATTCCTCCAACACTATCCATCACCACAATCATTGATGAACTAGCTAAGCATCTAAGATTTTCACGAGATTCCTCAATTGTGCGAATTTTCGGATCTGTACAACTCTAGAACCCAAGAACAGAATGCTTAAGCAAATTCCTCAACCACTGGTTATATTCCTCAAACTGTCAAACTTTTCCATTTTCTTCAAATCTGAGAACGCATATGACCTCTCCAAATTCCTCGCAACTATACTCTGTTCACAGGTACACACATGTCAGCTGATGAATCTCTCGGTTCTCATCACATTAACTCATTTGCAGCGTTTCTGGAAGAAACTCTTCAAGGCTCATCAGAATCCTCAAGAGTTCAAAATCCTCAGAAAGTTCGTCGTCTGAAGAAAATGGAGGAAGAAAGGAAACAGAAGGGAGGAAAGAAACTGGAGCAGAACACAGCTGTTGATATTCCTGATGACATATACCTGGACTATTGCACGCCTGATGATGAACCTGATACTATGCCTAAAAGAAAGATTAGGCTACAAAAAATTGAACGCAGATGGGCAAAGGAGTGGAAGGAGTACAGGTTTGTGACTCCAAAATATGCGAAGAAATTCACTTGGAAGCCTCCTGGCAGAAGGGCCCCACTTGAGGATCATCAAGTAGCTCATCCCTCAAGTCTCATGACACTTGATGACTACCCAGATGAAAAAGAAAGGCATCTGGCCAAGCTCAAGAAGCAAGCAGAAACAGCAGTGAAGAAATTTCATGAATCCTCAGCTGCTGCCTCCGGTGCTGCTTATTCCTCAGCAGTAGAAACCTCAGGCTTCGAGATTCCTCAACCAAAGTCTGTGCCAACAAAGCCAAAAGCTTCAAAACCCCAAGAGAAGTTTGCACAGACTTCTGTCACCAAACCCTCAGCTCCAAAACCCTCGGTTCCAAAACCGTCAACACCAAAACCATCAGCGCCAAAACCCTCAGCACCAATCGCATCTACACCAAAGTCCTCAGCTCCACCTCCAAAGCCAGTACAGAAGAAAGTCGTGAAGACTACGACTACCAGCTCTAGCTCCTCACTCCCAGCTGCAACAAGCTCGGAGACTAAGTCTTCAACACCCCTTTTGAAGACTTTGACAACAACTGAACCTGCACCTCTGCCCAGCCCCAGCAAAATCATCATAGTCCCATCTGCATCAGAGGGAAGTGATGAATATGATGATGAAACTCTGGAAGCCATCATCAGGAACAAGCAAGAAAGGGTAGCAAAAGCATCAGGCAGTGCTATTCCTCTGGCGATGGACCCCAAGGTCCTCCCCGACTTCATCAATGTGTGGTATGAAGACCCAAACACACCCATTGATGATTTAAAACTTCCTCCTGGTGTCAGCCACATGGTGGCTACCTTCATAAACGAAGCCAAGTGGAAGGAACAGAAGGCCAAGCAGGCAAAGATTGCAAAGGCCAGAAAGGAGAAATTCCTCAAGCAAAATGTTCTCAAGCTGACGCCTGAAGCATTGGTGTCCACCCAGGCAGAGCTGCAAGTCTTGACTGACAAGTGTGAGAAACTGTCAGAACGCACAAACATCAAACGCAATTTCATCAAGCTAGCCACTAGTGTTGTTGATGACTACAACAAACGTCACCCCCCACCAGCACCGACTCCTCAGCCCCTGGTTGAACAGCCAGAAGATGCATCTCCTGATGAGGAGGAAATTCCTCAAGCTGAGGAACAACACCAAGAGCTCCGTGCTGATGACCCGGCTATTGAAGAAATCATCATCGAGACCGCTCCTGATGAATCTGCAACCCCTGATGAAACTGCTCCTGATCCAGCTGCTTCATCAAAGTAGGCTGGTGACTCTGTTCCAGCTGGTTCCTCAATACCGGCTGAAGAATCTGTTGAGAAAACACCTTCACCAAAAACTTCAAAGGTGAAGAAATTAATCCCGTCTGCATCAGACGCGAAAAAGAAAAGAGCTGCTGAGAAGGAAGCAAAGAAGAGAAAAGCTTCCTCAGCAGAAGAAAAGATTGAGGCAAAATGCCTCAAGGAAACTGAAGAATCTGCCCCTCTGGACCCGGTGCCTCTTAATGTTGCACCCTCATTTGAAATGGTCGTCCTTGGTGACCAAACTACAAGGGCAGATGAGGAAATGAAGGATGCTGCCTCTGAGGAGCATACTGATGAGGAAATACAAATTGATGACAGTCCTCAACCTCATATTCCTGAGAAAGAGACTACTGAAGCTTCAGCTGCAGCAGCTGATGAATCTGCTTCTGCCACAAAGTCAGCTGATGAAAATCAAGCTAAAGAAAATGTCCAGTCTGAGCAGGCTCCTCCCACTAAACAGGCTGAACAAACTCCTCAAGCTGAGAAGGAAGAAGAAATTCCTCAGCCTGATGCTCAGCCAGAGCAAGAAATTCCTCAACCTGAGGAAACTGCTGAAGAACATGTTCCCGCCCCTGACAATGAATTCATTGTGCTCAACGCAGAGTCTGCCATGGTTGTTTCCCCTCCCATTCCTCAGCACAATCTCAATCTAGTTCAGCGCCTGCCATTCTCGAAATGGCCAAAGTTTCAGAAAGAGAATTTCTTTGAGGAACGCATGTATTTCATCGGAGAAAATCCTTATGACAAGCCTCAAATGAGGCATCTGAAGTTTTGGACAAGGACTCAGATGAACTACTATGCTTCTGTGCTCTGTGGCCGCAACAAGATATTCCAGCACAGGCACATTCCTCATGATGAACTTGAAGAGATTCCCTGCATGGAACCAGTCCTCAGTGTACTACATGATGCAGGTTTGCTCCCTATGTGCTCCAACATATCAGATTGGAATAGTGAGCTAATTCTTCAGTTCTATTCAACTCTGCACATCTCGGGCAATGCTGATGACATCAACACTTGGGTGTTCGACTGGATGACCCAAAATACTCACTACAAGGCTCTAGCGTCTGAACTCCTCAGAGAACTGCCCGTACCAATTCCTTCACAAGGGGCAGTGATGCTTTATGGTGAGCGTGAGCTGCCAAATGGAATGATGGAAGTCCTCATGAAGCCTTTGGCTGCAGGAAAACCCTCAAGAACCACATTCCTCGTCCATGAGCTGAAGTACACACCCCGGTCTGTCTACCGCATTCTCTGCAGTGTGCTAGCGCCAATCAAAGGCCATGATGATGACGAAGATGTCGTCGGCCTCATGAAGAATATCCTCTTCAACATCATTCACGGTATCCCCATGAATATCCATGATTTCTTCTTGAGGACTTTGGCTGACAATGCAATGTGACCATATGATCACAAAATTTATGCACCATGGATCATGAGATTCCTCAGGACAAGGACTGGCATCAACTTTCACGCAGATTTCCAGAACCATGTTGGTTATATGCCTCCTATCCGGGTCAACAAGAAGACTTTCGAGCCCATTGAGGGAAAAGGAAAGTTTGTAATTGATGAAGGAAGTAGGCCTCTTGATGGTCAATTTAAAGAGCCAGATGCATATTCCTCATGGGACGATACTGAGACTCGTCCACCAAGCCCAGTTGCTCCTCGCGTGCTAAACACCAGAGAGCTTCTTCTCAGTCTTCATCAGAAGGTGGATCACAACCACAAATGGGTCAAACGCCAGTTTGGTGCCATTGTGAAAACCCTCACTGAGACACAGAACAGTGTGAAGCTTCATCATCACTATCTGCATGAGGTTTTTGATCGCACCTGGGCTACCCTTGCCCATCTGAAGACCCATACTGAGCTTGAAGAATTGAACTTTGAGCAGGACTTTGACTGGTCGTGGCCTCCCAAGAAGAAGTTCAGGCCCATTCCAGTGCCAGATCTTGAAGACAGCTCCTTCTCGTCCTTCCGCACCACCGAATCTGATGAGGAACAGCTCGACACCGCAACAGGCCCAAAGAAGAAGACTACACCCAAGAAGCGCCAAGGATCTTCATCAACCACCAAGGATCCTCAGTTTGTCCCTTTTTGTCACTTGATGACAAAGGGGGAGAAACTTGAGAGTTAGTCTTCAAACGAGAGTTATTTTTGGGGCTTATGAACTATATTTAAGTTACAAACTCTTGGCTCTTCTGAAGTTTTTATGTAATGAGTTGTAACTTAAGCCCGATGGTACTCTGACGCTTTTTGAACGTTTTTCTTCGCATGCTTATTCCTCAAGTTTTAATGCACGCATGCTGGAATTCGTCAGATACCATTTGCCATCATGCATCTTCATTTTCTTCATATGATATGTTATATGTATGCATGATTTACATGATCCAGGGGGAGATCTCCATGATATAAATCATCAATGTGCATATGCTATAAAAGCAAAATCCTCAAGGTATGCACATCTTCAGGGGGAGTCTCTTGAATCTTGTATTCAAATTCCTCAATTAAGTATTTACACTTCACATTTTTAATCCCTGTTGAAGACTTAACCTAATTGTCATCAACCACCAACAAGGGGGAGATTGTAAGTGCATCTAGTGCCCCTTAGTGATTTTGGTGGTTTGAAGACTTATAGGTTAAGTATCTAATGTGTTTATAGGTGTACACAGGATCTATAAGTCATTGAGGAGTTTGAGATATTTGAAGAATATCGACCCCTAAAAATATATGTCTTCAGTTGAATAAATTGGTCTGAAGCTGAAGAAATGAATCGCGAAGAATTTGCGATGAAATTGATATTCCTCATGAAGATATTGATATTGAGAAGATCGGTGGTTCCTGAAGAAAATCGTTCTGAAGAAATTGAAGCATGAAGATTTACGTTTTCTGTTTTACTTTCTTCGCATTTGATGAATAGGAACACCGTACTGTTAAAGGGGGTCAAAGTAACGCTATGGAATGAATTTCCTCATGATGCTCAACCCAAGCCAAATCCTACCAAAAGCCTCAAGTGAGGAATATGAGTGACATGAGGACTCTCACAGCTGAGGGTCCCGACCGTTTTGATAGCCACGCCAAGTCACTGGTCTTATCCACTCCAACGGTCATATTGTTTAAGGGCATTAATGTCAAATCATGTCGGGATGCTCCCAGGCTATAAATAGCCACCCCCCACAACCACTAGCTGGTTGGCTGCTCCATTAGAAACTGACACTTGTCATAAGAGCAACCCAAATTCCTCAGAGCTTTCGAGAGTAAATCATCAGTGAGGAAATACACCACCCACCGAAACCACAAACCAAACCTAGTGATTGAGCATCACTGAAGAAGTTGTTCCTATGTGGGACTGAAGCCTTTTACCTTTGAGGACTGTGCATCCTCCAGACGGTTACGCGTCATGGTCTAGAGCAATCCAGCAGTCAATTGTGGATCGCCGGGTGACCGAGTTTGTGAGGGTTTGGAAGTCTGCCCTGAAGACTTACCACGAGTGTTGGGCGAGGACTGTGTGTCCTTAGCTCAAGGAGAGTACGGTAGGGACTGTGTGTCCCGGGACTGGGTGTCCTTTGGTTTCAATACCAAGCCGCTCCAAACCAGATGTACAACTGTCACAGCAGTTGGAACTGGGTCATCAACAACAGTCTTCACCAAGAATCGGGTTCTAATTCCTCAACTATTTACATTCTCTGTATTATGTGTTGATGACATTCACTGTGATTGTTTGAAAAATTTGCTGAAGACTTTCACTGAATTTCCTCAACCCCAAATTCTTCACTTGAGTTAATCATCATCTGTATTCTACATGCCTGCTTACTGTGCAATTTGTTTTCATGATCTTCACTCTGCAATACTGCTGTTGTGAACGATTGCACTAGTGATCCTTAACTGTTTCCGCTGTAAGTTAGTCATCAGTGAGGAATTTCCTCAAAAGGAATTTCCTCAGTGATGAAATTCTAAAAATCTCCTATTCACACCCCCCCCTCTAGTCGATATAACGCACTTTCAGAATCGCTTTTAAAAAGCCATAGTAGGTAGGTATGGTGGCTGGTTTGAGGGAGGCTAATGGTGGGTTTTATGCACCGGCGAAAGTTGCAGGGCGCTAAAGAAGATAGTGATGGTGGAAGGTTAAAGTGCATCTAAGCCATGTACTCAACATTAGTCATGAAGAACTCATATACTTGTTGCAAAAGTTTTAGTAGTAATCGAAACAAAGCATTCAACGCATACTCCTAGGGGAAGGGTTGGTAGGTATAAACCATCGCGCGATCCCGACCGCTACACAAAGGATGACAATCAACAAATTAATCATGCTCAGACTTCATCACATAGCGGTTCACCATACGTGCATTCTACGGGAATCACTAACTTCAACACAAGTATTTCTAGATCCACAACACCTTACTAGTATAACTTGAATATTACCACAACCACAACTCAAAACTAATTGGGATGAATCAAACTTCTCTAACTACTCAATGCACATGAAAGTGGAAGTTTTCATATCGTTTTGGATAACTACCCCTTTTGAGACTACTTTCATAGCATAGATCAAGTACCACGCCACGCACTGCCGTGCTCCAAAAGATAGAAGTGAAACACATAGAGCAAAATCAACTAGCTCAAAAGATATAAGTGCAACACATGTGAGCTGAATTGCCTAACCAAAGGATATAAGTGAAGCTCGACAAAATCACGGTGAGTGCATGTCTCTCTCTCTAGGTGTGCGGCAAGGAAGATTGTGACACAACAAAAATAAAAGACTCCTACGATACAAGATACTCCAAGCAAAACACATAACATGTGGTGAATAAAAATATAGCCCCAAGTAACGTTACTGATGGATTGAAGACGAAAGAGGGGATGCCTTCCCGGGGCATCCCCAAGCTTAGGCTCTTTCAGCATCCTTGAATCAACTTGGGGTGCCTTGGGCATCCCCAAGCTAGAACTCTTGCCACTCTTTATCTCTTTGTTCATAAGAACTTCACCCAAAACTTGAAAACTTCACAACACGAAACTTAAACAGAAACTCGTGATATCATTAGTATAAGAAAGCAAATCATCACTTCCTTAGGTACTGTAGCAAACTTAAATTCTACTTATGTTGATGTTGGGTTACTGTATTTTCAATCTTCCATGGCTAAACCCCCCGATACTATCCATAGTTTCATCAAAATAAGCAACCAACTCAACAGAAACAGAATCTGTTAACACCAGAACAGTCTGTAGCAATCTGTATACTTCGTATACTTTTGGTACTTCCAGAATTCTGAAAACTTATGACAGTCTGTAGAATTTGCATAGCAATCAGCAGCAAAAAGAATCAACTCAAAAGCTCTTACATAAAAAAAACTGAAAATTCTTTTCATGAGCAGAAAGTTTCTGTCTTTTCCAGCACGATCAAACGATCATCCCCAGGACTAATCATAACGGTTTTACTTAGCACAAACGCAAAAGAAACACAAAAAACACAATCATAACAGAATTATGAAAGTGTGGAAAACACAAAACAGAAAGAAAAAGGATAGATTCATTGGGTTGCCTCCCAACAAGCGCTATTGTTTAACGCCCTTAGATAGGCATAAGGTGATGGAATCACGTATAGTCATCTTTTCAGCTCAAACCATAAGTAGTGTGATCATTTATCATCTTAAGATCTTCATATTTATTGGATGACTCACCACTAGCTTTAGGAACAAAAACAGACTTGACGGTCTTTTTGAGAGTGAGATTTGGAGTATTTTGCACAGCGGCAAAAGCGGAACCCAAGTTGGTTATGACATCTTCTAGTTTCCAATTCTAGAGGAATCATTAACTATAGGTTCCTTCTCCCTCAAATTTTTCAAAACCATTCCCACTTTTGATCCGTACTGAGAAATTTGATTGTGGATCTTTCTATCTAGATCCTCAATAAGTTCAATAGTGGCAATTTTGTTTTCAATGGCGTCAAGCCTCTGCATCACGTGTTCCAAGGTCAAGGTAGTTCCATTAACCATGAGCGGGGGTGAGCCTACCAAATTCATGATAGCTCCATAGGAGTCAAACAGTATGGCTCCCCAAAAACTTCCCGCCTACGATGGTATCAAGAATAAACCTATTCCAAGGAGAGATTCCAACATAAAAACTACGAAGAAGAACGGTAGTGGATTGCTTATGAGTAGATGTACTTTGAGCATTGCAAATCCTGTACCAAGCGTCCTTTAAATTTTCTTCCTCATTCTGCTTGAAATTGAGAACTTCATTCTCAGGGGTATCATTTGGAGTGGTGGGTCTAGCCAATGATGGACTATCCCACACACAAACGAGCAGGAAGTAAGGGAGAGAAACGGGCAAAAGAGAACGGCAAAAAGGCAAAAGAAAACGACAAATGAAAATGGCAAATGTGAAGTGGGTGGGAGGAAAACGAGAGGTAACTGGCAAAAAAGGTAAATGCAAGAGATGAGTTTGTGACAATTACTTGGATAGATCTTGACTTCATCTCTCCCCGGCAACGGCGCTAGAAATCCTTCTGCTGCTGGCTACGCCTATAGGGATTTCCTTGGAAAATATGCAAAGGATTCCCCCGCGGCCTTGGAGCCTTGCGTTTGTGTTCCCTTGAAGAGGAAAGGGTGATGTAGCACATCAGTGGTAAGTATATCCCTCAGTTTGAGAACCAAGGTATCAATCCAGTAGGAGGATCGCGTCAAGTCACAACTACGTCCACAAACACAAAGAGCTTGCACCCAACGCTATGAAGGGGTTGTCAATACCTTATAGATTGTTTGCAAAGTGAGAACTGAAAGCAAAAAGTAAACAAACCAAAGTAAAAGTAAAAGCTGAGATGATAGTTGTGAATAGACCCGAGGGCTGTAGTGTTCACTAGTGGCTTCTCTCGTGAAAGCAAGTAGACGGTGGGTGAACGAATTACTGTCGAGCAATTGATAGAACCGCGCAAAGTCATGACGTTATCTATGGCAATGATCATACATATAGGCATCACGTCCAAAACAAGTAGACCGATACTTTCTCCATCTACTACAATTACTCCACATGTCGACCGCTATCTAGCATGCATCTAGTGTATTGAGTTCATAAGAACAGAGTAACGCCTTAAGCAAGATGACATGATGTAGATGGACAATCTCAAATCTATGATGAAATCCCATCTTGTTACCATTGATGGCAACAACATGATGCGTGCCTTGCTGCCCCTTCTGTCACTGGGAAAGGTCACCGCATGGTATGAACCCAAAACCAAGCACTTCTCCCATTGCAAGAATTATAGATCTAGTTCGCCAAACAAAACCCAAGACTCGGAGAGACTTACAAGGATATCAAATCATGCATATAAGAAATCAGCAAAGACTCAAATATAATTCATAGATAATCCGATCACAAATCCACAATCCATCGGATCTCAACAAACACACCGCCAAAGAGGATTACATCGGATAGACCTCCATGAAGATCATGGAGAACTTTGTATTGAAGATCCAAGAGAGAGAAGAAGCATCTAGCTACTAACTACGCACCCGTAGGTCTGAAGTAGACTACTCACGAGTCATTGGAGAGGCAATGATGTTGATGTAGAAGCCCTCCAGCTCCAAAGTCCCCTCCGACAGGGCACCGGGAAGGGTCTCCAGATGAGATCTCGCGGAAACGGAAGCGTGCGGCGGGGGAAAAGTGGTTTCATGGACGCCCTGATTTTTTCTGGGATTTTAGGGAATAAATAGGCCAAAGAGCTAGGGCAGGGGAGCTCTAGGGGGCCACAAGCCTGGTAGCCGCGGGCCCCCCTGGCCGCGACTACAGGGCTTGTGGGCCCCCTGTGGGCCTCCTGCCTTGGCCCTCAAGTCCCCCGATCTTCTTCTGTTCTGCAAAAATTTATTTCAGGGATTTTGTTCCGTTTGGACTCCGTTCTAAAATCAGATCTGAAAAGTGTCAAAAACACAGAAAAAACAGGAACCGACACTTGGCACTGAATTAATAAGTTAGTCCCAAAAAAGATTAAAAAAGGTATATAAAACACCCAAAGTTGACAAGATAACAACATGAAACCATCAAAATTATAGATACGTTTGAGACGTATTAGCTACTTATTATTTTATCTTTATACGACGGTAGAAAACCCGTGTGACGAAGGAGTCGGAGCGAAAGACCTCGAAGACCCCGGATACCTAGCTCACCAAGGCAAGCAACCCTTTGACCATGACTGAGCATATGTTATGATGCATGCTAGAGTAGCAAATATTTCTGTTGCATACGATCATAAGTGTCGGTAAATCATTGAAGTGATGTTACCGATGTCTCCTCCGGAGCACATGCATTGAGCTTGATCCTACCACTTTTGAGGGTCATGCTAATATCATGTTGACAAGTAAGGTTAGAGTAATATTAGCATGGGCATGATGTTGGTACAAATCAAAGGTTTATGAAAACCCCGTCGGGTGCCACTAATGCCCGAGGGTGATGATGAGTTAGGTGGCCACTTTTGGTGAAGTGGTGCGCCAAGTATTTGTGTGAGTATGGTTGCGGAAATGGGATTAGATTTATGATGTGTCGACCGTCTCAACCTTACATGTACAACCATGTTACCCCTTTATGGGACGGGGATGTGTTGATTACTCTGGTCGGTTCTAGCAAAGAGCCACATTACTAGTGGCGGGAGTGATGTGTGGTCACTCTCGTGATGGGGTCGTGCCAAGTAGGGCGACTATGCCGTATTTACTAGTTGCACGCACACCGTTGGTCCCTGCATGGTTGATACTCTCCAGAGTTGGTGCTCGTAAGACATACAACATGTGGGCTGGGTACCAATCGAGTGGACCTCTTTGTCTAGTATCATCAGGGGAAAGGCATTGATCGGTACTTACCTTCGGTATGTTATATACCACGAGTCGTGGATGACACGGAAGTTTCCCGGATCTCGTGGGTCCAGCGTACTACCTCTGCAGAGTGTAAAACTATGCGAATAGCCGTGTCCATGGTCAAGGATAGTTGGGTAATCCTGCTTAAACTACGTCCAGTCGTTTCCGCATAAACCAAGTGTGTGTGTGTATGTTTTAAATGATGTTTATATGAAAGATGTGATATGACCAAGTTTGGTAACTTGGCGTATAGGGTGAACCTGGTTGGTTCAGCCCTTGATAGATATATTGATATCTGTAACCTGTTCTTCAAACGTAGTTTACTATGATGCATACCTATGATTATGTTTATTTACCACCAAGTAGATATCCACCAAAGAAGCATGTTATTGTTATCCATCACTTGCATTGTTCATATCATGGGCTGTTTGCGGGTACATTCGAAAGTAATCATTGGCTTGCCACTTGTTATATTATTGACTAGACATGGAAGGACATGAGTTTGGAGATGAGTACATCTTCGTAGACGCCCCTGCGAACTAGGACGCTTCCCAGTCAGAATGCATGTTGGTGTAGGCTGATGGCATGGGCACCCTCTTAGCCCTAGGATTTCTGCTACTAGTTTTATCACTGTGATTTGGCCTTATAGGCCCTACCTTGTGAACTTGACCATTCGGTCACGTGATGTTATAATTCGGTACTTGGATGTAAGACTCTTAATATTCAGTATATGTGTGTTCGGTGAGGATTGATCCCTGGGATCACTAAGCACGTTCATTCGGCGATCTTGACTCATAAGTCGGGGTCCCCACAGAGCTGGTATCAGAGCCATCCCGACTATAGGAAGCCTTAGGTAGCATGGACGATAGCCAAGACGACTAGTGCACTTAGACCATAACCTGAGATTCTGCACCCACGAGAAACGTTCTAACCTTCTCCCCTACATCTTGTAGATGGCTGCCGTACCTGAGATGCATCTCGAGACGGGCTTTCCCCTACATTTGGGTGATAGCCTCGACAAGTGCCAAGTACGCCGCACGCCCATCTTCCTCTACCACGAGCACTGGGTCAATGCCAGCACCAAGGAGTATCACGTGGATGTGATAGTGAAGGCTAGTGACTCCCAGACTAGCTGGTTCTTTGAAGGACCACAGCTGGAGGATCTGATGCCCGCAGTGGATACAGCTCCACGAGAGGCGCTCGTGCGTCTCCGCGATATCCTTCTCGAGATAGCTAACGAGCTAGCTACTCGTCACCTACCTTTCGTTAAGGATGGGATAGACGGGAGATGGACACTCAACCCATCTTCCGAGGATGGGATGCCACTAAGGTTTCAGACCTACTTCAGCCTCTCCTCTCACACTTCGACGCACCTTTTGATCAAGGAGTCAACAAAGATTCACCAAGAACTGCATCAAGTCAAGGATCTACTCCGCATGGAAAAGATATAGAACTGCAAAGTGAAGAAGGAAGGAGCACCCGAAGGACGATCAGGTGTTGCTTTCCGAGGAGGAGTACCACCGCTTCAGTGTGGCACGTCGATTCAACGAATCGGATTACTAGTGTTTCCAACCCAGAGATCATGTCTTCTGGAAACACTCAACAACTTGGAACAGAACTGAACTGACTTTATTGATGGCATAAGGTTACAAATACATATATTACAGTGATAGTGAGGCCAAAGGCACCCATGGTGTTGCATCCGTATCTACATTATTGATGGAACAAAGTGGGGCCTCGGAACTACTAAGTAATTCTACAGCGTAGCGGATCACAGCGGCAACTCCATACAGAGGGACACTGCTGTGGACACATCCTAGTACGAACCATCAGGACCTCCGTCCTCGGCTTCTCCTAAATCTGGCATGATACGCCAGGTGAGTACTTGGAATGTACTCGCAAGCTCATAATAACCAAGTACTGCACCAAACAATGGCAATAAATTATGAATAATACAACTAGGCTTTTCGGTCATCAACTTACTCATGTCCAGGGTTGTCTCACAACTACTGAGATGCCTATCAAGCATCTCCATTCAGTTGAAGGATTCTTCCATCATGACTAACATCGACATGGTTGACCATCTACTGAGGTCTGGTCGGGCTGTCCATTACCATGGACTCGGCTATTCGAATAGGTTTTACACTCTGCAGAGGTTGCACACTTTACCCACAGTATGGATTACTAGCCTCGTGATCCCATTCGGGTGGACCAGCATTACTCCAACGAAACTTGCCTGACCCGTGACTCTTTCATCGTACCACCGGCGATCATCCTCCCTTCCGGAGTCCTGCCTTGGGTGGCCGTGTGTCCTCATGACACCTGCCACCGTCGTGGCCAAAATGAACTGTCCCACCTAGGGACGGGCCCAACTCATCTTAACTAGGCTCACAAGGTTATCACCGCCTACCGGGCCAAGGTAGCACGTGTGCATAACCCTCCCTCTCTAGGGGTGTGGGTGAAATATCACACGGACAACCCAAGTCACGGCCTTCCCATACCGGCAAGATGTATTTGTATGATTATGCCTGGACAGGTGACTCATGATCAACCACTAAGCCATGATACACATAGAGATTTGTAACAATAAGCACATATTTCTATATGATTTTTTATTAGACGGTTATTTTCTAGCAAGTTAAGTAATTATAATGCATGAAGATGTAGGTTATGCTATGCAAACTACATCACATGAATATGAAGGTTTGCCTTGATAAGTAGGGTTGTTCAAACACTCCCGGTCTTCAAAGTTTCCCTCTGAAAATATATTTGAAATAGCAAAAGAAAAATAAAAGTCATTCAATACCTTTTTATTAACCGGAAATTCTATGAGTGTGGGAAAAATATCAAACTTTACCAGAAAATAATGGGGATCAGTACCAACTCAATGCAAAAAATAATCAAGTGATTTGGACTTATAAATAAAAAGATACAAATGGTCAAAGTTGCTGGTCAAATATGAAATAAAAGAAAAAGGAAAAGAACCTGACAGGGGCCTCGTGGAAGGCGTAAAGTGGAGGGGTGCCTCCACTTACCACTTCGGCCGCAGGCCTCGGTCACTGGCAGGTGGGGCCGACTACTTCAAAACAGAGAGAGGGGGAGGGAGACAGGGACATGGCTGCTCCCCGGCGATGGTCGCGGGTGCTAGAGACGGTGACGAGGCTTGGGACTAGGGGGGATGGAATGAGGGGTCTACGACGAGCACGCGCATACCCGCAGATCGGCGAGAGGTGGACAAATGGCGTTGTCCCCTTCTTCTCCGGTGGTGGCGGCTTCGGGTGGTCGTCAGAGACGGCAATGCAGGCAAGGATTGGCTCGGGCGAGGGGTCGAGGACCACCAGGGGGAAACCCTGAGCTCGATGGAGGGGTGCGGGGGGCTCTGGAGAGGGTGGTTGGCACTAGCGACGGTAGGGCTGCAAGCGGAGGAACTTCGGCGATGATTCGAGGCCGGAGGGCCTCTTGGCCTCCGCTCACTCAATGGGGGGCCGATTGGAGGCTGTAGGAGGGGGATGGAGAGCTCGAAGGTGTCGGGGCGCCCTTTAAATAGGCCGGCGACGAGCACGGACGATCTCTCCTGAAGCGGCGAGAATAAGCTCGGCCACTGGCGCAGGGGGGTGACCTGACCAGTGTTGTGTGACCTGAGGTGACCGAGGAGGCCAGAGGGTCGACGAGACGTCTCCTACGCCATTAATGGCGCGCGTACACCCACAGTGGCCGGAGCCGACTGTTCGGTGCATGGAGGGTCTTGGCAGGGAGCGATGACGACCCTCTCCGGCGACCCACGGCCATTCGGAGGTGCCATGCGGCTGCCAGGGATGCCCTCGATGCTAAGGAAACGGACGGGCAGCGATGGACGGCTCGAGTGGCTTGGCCGCCACACGGGCTGCATAGTGCGCGCACTGTGGCATGCCAGTACCGTGGTCACCACGGTTACTGCTTCCACAAAGCCTCGCAAGCCTGGGAACCTTTTCCAGGGTGTCGACCTTACTCTCTCCAATCACTCCCTATCATCAGATCGACCAGTGATTCACTCCTATGATGTGTGGCATCAACAACATATTTTGCAAGAAAACTAGGGGAGGAACTAGAGCTCAAATGGGTTAAGATTAGGGAAAACTAGCATATCTAGGTTAACCAGCATAGGAAAGACTACATACTGGCAAAGTTGGACAAGGTTTGAAGATCAAATGGATAGGGTTCCTTTGTAAATAACCTTTCTGGTCCAGAACACAAATGAGCTCATGGCACTATCATGCCAGCCCTGTGAAGGAGTGTTACTTAGTAGTGCACTCATGTCCAAAAATTTGCAAGTCATTTGTGCAACTCTAGCAAGCACTTCCTTCACAAAGGTTCATTTTAACAGAAACTTAGCAGAGTCTTACTGCTCAAAATTGGTACTAAACCATCACATGTTTTTACATATTTGAACTAGTTATGATCCCTTGGAACTAAGGAAATTTATTGGGAATTTTATAAAAGGAAAAATAGGGTTGCTTCACAAAATGATAATTCTGGTCAGAAAAGAAATAATTTTTCTAGCCAAAATTTTATATTTGGCAATGAAATATTTTGAAGATTTTGAAATCATATGATACTGAGAACATGTGGAAAAAAGTTTTGGGGTCAATAGCTTATTCCAACTATAGGTTGCTTCACAACCCATTGTGATGCCATAATTCCCCAAAATAGAAAAAGAATTATTTAAAAGATTTGAATATTGAAAATTATTCCAAGAAAGGTCTTGGCAAGAAACAAAAGGTTTTGGGTTGCTTGAGACAAGAAATCAGAGACTCGCAATCCAACTTGCTTGAGAAAATTTGAAAATCCACCAAATGGCAAGTGAAACTCCATAAATATTTAAAAAGGAAAAGGTTGAAAAAAATAGGGTGTTACAAACCTACCCCCCTTAGGATGAATCTCGTCCTCGAGATTCGGTTCCTCAGGGAACAAGTATGGATATGCGGATCTCAAGAAATCTTCTCTCTCCCATGTAGCTTCTTCCTTAGTATGGTGTTCCCATAGCACCTTACTCCTGATAGTTATTTCCATCTCATCGAAGATTTTCATGGGTTTCTCCTCATAGGTTACAACCTTAGCCAATTCTAGCTCACTCATATCTGCCTGCTTAATTGGTGGTGCAATGCACTTTCTTAGTTGTGAGATATGAAAGACATCATGCACATCTGACAATTCGGGCGGTAGTTCTAACTGATAGGCGACTTTGCCTCTTCTTGAGATCACTGGAAAGGGGCCAATATACCTTGGTGCGAGTTTTCCCCGTGTGTGAAACCTTTTCACTCCTGTCATAGGGGTTACTCGGTGGTAAGCATATTCTCCTGGTTCAAAGGTTACTTCCCGGTGCTTTGGATCATAAGAGCTTTTCTGACGGGACTTGGCTACATGACGGTGTCCCTGAATATCCTTGACCTGTTTCTCTGCCTCCAGCATCAAGTTTGTTCTAAAAATACGACTATCTCCGGTTTGGGACCAGTTCAAAGGGGTACGGCACTTCCTTCCGTATAATGCTTCGAATGGTGACATCTTCAGACTCGTCTATTAGCTGTTGTTGTAAGAGAATTCTGCATAGGGTAGGCTGTCTTCCCATTTGGGCCCTTGGTGAGAGCACATGACCGAAGCATGTCCTCTAGTATTTGATTCACTCTTTCTGTTTTCCCATCCGTCTGAGGGTGGTATGATGTGTTGTGTTTTAGCATGGTTCCCAAGGCTTGGTGTAATCGTAGCCAGAATGCTGAGGTGAATAGAGAGCCTCTATCTAAGGTGATCGACTTGGCTACTTCATGTAGGCTTACTATCACGGACATGTATAACTGTGCCAGTTGGTGGGCATTGAAAGTAGTCTTTACCGGGATGAAATGGGTTACTTTAGTGAGCATATCCACAATGACCCAGATAGCATCATTGCCCCTTGTCGACTTGGGTAGTCCTACAATGAAGTCCTGGCATATGTCATCTCAGTTCCATTGGGGAACCGGTAAAGACTGTAGTAACCCGGCGGGCTTTTGGTGTTCCGGCTTAACCTTGTTGCATATATCACAACACGTGACATAATATGCTATATCCCTTCACATCCCTGACCCCCAAAATGTCTTTGTCAAATCTTGGTACATCTTCGTACCTCCTGGATGAATAGAATATGCGGAATCGTGCGCTTCTCTCAGTATTTATTGTCTCAGGCTGTTTTGGTCGGGGACGCATATCCGTTTTTCGAACCATCAAATGCCTTGGTCATCCATTCTGAAGGATCCCTTTTGGTAGTGATTCTTTTATCTTCTTGATTCCCTTGTCTGATCCTTGAGCTTTCTTGATTTCTTCTATGAGAGTGGGGGTAATTTCCAGGGTCTCTGGGGTAATTGGACCGCATAGTATCATGTTGAGACTAACGAATTCTTCTTGCAGTCTTGGATGCATACTTCCCAATAATGCATTTACCGTGGTTGGCTTTCAGCTAAGCGCGTCTGCAACCACATTGGCTTTTCTCGGATGATAGTTGATCCCAAGGTCACAGTCCTTGACTAGTTCAAGCCATCGTCGTTGCCTGAAATTCAGGTCTGGCTGGGTGAAAATATACGTAAGACTTTTGTGGTCCATATATATGTCACATTGTTGGCCAATAAGGTAATGCCTCCAAATCTTCAAGGCATGAACCACGGCTGGTAGCTCCAAGTCATGCGTGGGGTAGTTCTCCTCATGTGGCCGTAGCTGTCGGGATGCGTATGCTACAACCTTTCCTTCCTGCATTAGCACACACCCAATTCCTCATCGGGAAGCATCACAATAAATGTCAAAACTCTTGTGAATATTCGGAAGGATTAAGACAGGTGTTGTCGTTAGCCTTGTTTTTAATTCCAGGAAACTGCTTTCGCATGTTGTCGTCCAGACAAATTTCTGATATTTCTTGAGTAATTCCGTTAGTGGTTTGGCTATCTTGGAGAAGCTTTCTATGAAATGTCGGTAGTAGCCTGCCAATCCCAGAAAGCTATGAACTTCGGTCACCGAGACTGGTGTTCTCCAGTTTACTACTGATGCTACCTTACTGGGTCGACGGCCACACCTTGTTCTGATAGGACGTGTCCCAAAAATCCCACTTCCTTCAACGAGAACTCGCATTTACTGAATTTTGCATACAGTTGATGGGATCTCAGTCGTTCTAAGACAGCACGGAGGTGACGCTTGTGGTTCTCTTCATCCTTAGAATATATTAGGATATCATCAATGAACACTACCACAAATTTGTCCAGGAAATCCATGAAAACCTTGTTCATCATGCTCATGAAATAGGATGGAGCAATCGTCAGTCCAAATGACATGACTGTAAACTCATACATGCCATATCGGGTGGTGAACGATGTCTTAGGTATATCTTTTTTCTGATTTTTAACTGATGATACCAAGTCCTTAGGTCAATTTTGGAGAATACTCGTGCTCCACTTAATTGGTCGAATACGTCATCAATGTGTGGTAGCGGGTACTTATTTTAAATAGTGACCTCATTTAGCTGACGATAGTCTATGCACATTCGCAAACTTCCGTCCTTCTTCTTGACAAACAGTACTGGTAATCCCCATCGTGAGATGCTTGGGCGGATGTATCCTTTTTGCAGTAATTCGTCCAACTATTTCTTTAGCTCTCCCAATTCCGGTCCTGGCATACGATAGTATTTCTTGTAAATTGGGGCAGTACCGGGAACTAATTCGATTGCAAACTCCAACTCCCAGTCAGGTGGCATTCCTGGCAATTCCCTGAGGAACACATCTGGAAATTTGCATACCACCAGAAGCAAGTTCATATACGTGACATCCGCTTGGTATGCCATTCCGTTCCTTGATTTCAGGTTGCTGGCGAGAAACTGGACGGTTTGACCGGCCGGATTAACCAGCGTCACAGTTCTGGTGTCACAATTGATACACACTTTATGGGGTGTCAACCAGTCCATCCCTAGTATTTTGTCTAATCCCGAGGATTCGATGGCAATTAGTGCAGCTGGAAAGGTAGCTCCTTGTATCCGTATATCCAGATCCCGGTATACGATATTTGTTCTGAGCATAGAGCCAGGGGATTGTACTACCATGATTTTATCCCACAACGAAGGGGAAAATTTGTGTATGGCGGCAAAACAGCTCGAAATAAATGAGTGGGAAGCCCCTGAATCAAATAAAACTATTGCTGGTATGTTGTTAACAGGGAACATACCGATAACGACATCTGGAGCTTCACACGCTTCTTCGGCGGAGATATGGTAGACGCATCCTTGATTAAACTTAGGGTTAGGGCAGCATCCAATAGTGTTGACCTGCGGTTTGATGTCAGAGGATGGTTTTCCACAATTGGTGGGGCACTGCTTTGCATAGTGTCCACTTTGGCCGCAAGTGAAACATGTGTTGTTTCGGCTGCAATCCTCTAGCACTGGTTGTTTACCGAAGGCCTTGTTCTGGCTCACTTTCTTGTTGGTATTGTTACTGTTGTTCCAAGTGTACTTGTAGGCAGTGGTGTTTGCTTTCCAGGTACGTGGCTTCTATGCAATCTACTCCTTGCTGTCCTTCTTGGGTTCAAACTTCCTCTTGCGGTCATCGTATCCAGTTTTAAGCTCTCGTTCGGCTATGAAGGTTTTTTACCAGCGTTTGGAAGTCTGGAAAGTCCAGCATACAAAGCTGACAACAGAGGGTATGGTTTAGACCGCCTAGGAAGCGATCAATCTTCCTTTCCTCAGTGGATAGATCATGAGCTGAAAATTGTGCCAGATTGTTACACTTGTTCAGATACTCGGCTATAGTCATGCCTCCTTGTGATGAGGAAGGAATTCTCTTTGCTTCACTTTCATAATACCTGTAGGAATATGATATTTGCGGAATGCTTCCTTGAATCTTTCCCATGTAATCTCTTCTCCACAGGGCCATGTTGCCTTGGTATTACGCCACTATATAGCTGCTGGCCCTCCTAGGTAGTGAGTGGCAAAAGGAACCTTGTCTGCTTCCTCACAATGGGCTATGTCAAGCTTCTTCTCCATAGTCCTTAACCAGTCGTCGGCTTCAATTGGATCCACAGCTTGGCCAAAACTGGGAGGCTTAATACGTTGAAAATCTGACAAATTGGATCGTGCCCCGTTGTTGTTATTCTGGCCTACCATAGCCTGCATGCTTCTCAGGAATTCCATGAGGTCCTGATTCCTCTTTTTCTCAAACATGCTCATGATCTGCTCAGTATTTGGTGCCTCGGTGGTGAAGGTGGTAGGTCTTCTGGTGGTTGACCTGCCTGTCTGGCGGATCGACGGATAGGAGTTCCATCTCCGCCTTGACTACAACTTCATTTCATCCTAAATTATTGTTCCCATTGCAAGGTACAGAACCGGTGAGCAACATCCATAAGGAAAAAAGCATGGCCATAAAAACCAAAAAAAGTTCTCATGGAAAAGACAAATAAGCAAATAACATAATTATACAATATGACTCAACATTATTCACGACAAGCCAATAGGGGTAAATATCATTGCTAGACTTCTCATACGGCAGTTGACATATGCAAAGATGCATGCTTTAACAACTCCAACCTCGACTCTAGTCGCGCGGATGGCACGAACACTAGAAGACCTCTGACTCCTCCTCGTCTGATCCTGAGTCAGAGTCTGAACTGATGATGTTGACCTTAGTCTCCTGAGCAAACACCACGCGGCGACACTGACGAGACGGTCCTACTTCTGAAGGAGCACGTCGCCTCATCATCGGAACATCAGGAGTGGCAAGGAGTGAGGCACACTTAGAAGGAGTCTCACGACGCCTCCCAGATGAAGTGTCTGGCGGTGCTAAAGAACTATTGGGATCTCAAATCTAGGTGGTAGTGGAACTGGTGGTGCATATGAGGACGGAACAGAAGACTGGGGTGGGGTGGTATTGCAGTTGCAATAACAAGTGCCGCCCGAAGACGGGATAGCTCCTCAGCCAGGGATACAATTGTACGATAGCTGGTGCTCACATAGCGAGACAGCACAACGGTCGCACAGTCACATGTCGGGTCTACGGGAGCAAAAATGACTCGCCCTGTCGAAGGCGACTAGGTGGGGTAGTGGAAGAAACCTGGATGAGTCTGCATGTCAACCTCGTGGTGGCGCAAGTCGGTGAGAGCCTCCACTGCAGCAAACTAGATTGCCATCTCTGGAGTAGAAGCCGTTTCGCCCTTAGTAGAGCGAGAGTAGCTGCCAATCTCCGAGATGACAATCTTGTAAGCCTGAGCATGGAACTCGTACACGGACTCGGCAAGCTGCTGCCGAAACACCTGGTACACTGGTTCCTCGCCATGCGGGTACAGTCGAAACCAGACGTTCTGAAGCAGTGATGGGAAGGAGGATGGTGTAGGCTCATACGAGAAATGATACGGAACTGGTGCCATCTACACTTGCAAAGCTAAAGGTCAGTAAAATAATGAGTCATGATTTATGTCATGCAACAATCAAATGCAGCATTCAAAAGGAAACAAGTAAATGCATACCCATGACCCTATACTACCCGTTGTGCTAACGAGGCTACTAGGGTGTCCTACAGTCAGCGTGGCTCTTATACCAAGCGTTGTGGCCCCCGATTCAACGAATCGGATTACCAGTGTTTCCAACCCAGAGATCATGTCTTCTGGAAACACTCAACAACTTGGAACAGAACTGACTGACTTTATTGATGGCATAAGGTTACAAATACATATATTA
Organism: Hordeum vulgare subsp. vulgare; assembly: GCF_904849725.1. Lineage (NCBI taxonomy): Eukaryota > Viridiplantae > Streptophyta > Magnoliopsida > Poales > Poaceae > Hordeum > Hordeum vulgare. Next base: position 190,563,370 of record NC_058522.1, on the reverse strand, counting down.
CAGTGATAGCGAGGCCAAAGGCACCCATGGTGCTACATCCGTATCTACATTATTTATGGAACAAAGTGGGGCCTCGGAACTACTATGTACTTCTACAGCGTAGCGGAACATAGCGGCAACTCCATACACAGGGACACTGTTGTGGACACATCCTAGTACGAACCATCAGGACCTCCATCCTCGGCTTCTCCTGCATCTGGCATGATCCGCCAGGTGAGTACTTAGAATGTACTCGCAAGCTCATAATAATCAAGTAATGCAGCAAACAATGGCAATAAATTATGAATAATACCACTAGGCTTTCTGGTCATCAACTTACTCATGTCTAGGGTGGTCTCACAACCACCGGGATGCCTATCAAGCATCTCCATTCAGTTGAAGGGTTCTTCCATCATTACTAGCATCAACAGGGTTAACCATCTACTGAGGTCTGGTCGGGTTGTCCATTACCGTGGACTCGGCTATTCAAATAGGTTTTACACTATGCAGAGGTTGCACTCTTTACCCACACTATGGAGTACTAGCCTCGTGATCCCATTCGGGTGGACCAGCATTACTCCAACGAAACTTGCCTACCCCGTTACTCTTTCATTGTACCACCGGCGATCATCCTCCCTTCCGGAGTCCTGCCCTGGGTGGCCCTGTGTCCTCATGACACCTACCACCGTCGTGGCCAAAATGAAGTTTCCCACCTAGGGATGGGCCCAACGCATCTTAACCGGGCTCACAGGGTTATCACCGCCTACCGGGCCAAGGTAGCTCGTATGCATAACCCTCCCTCTCTTGGGCTATCGGTGAAATATCACGCAAACATCCCAGTCACGGCCTTCCCATACCGGAAAGATGTGGTTGTACAATTATGCCCGGATAGGTGACTCATGATCAACCACTAAGCCATGATACACATAGAGATTTATAACAGTAAGCACATATTTTCTATGATTGTTTATTAGACAGTTATTTTCTAGCAAGTTAAGTAATTGTAATGCATGAAGATGTAGGTTATGCTATGCAAACTACATCACATGGATATGATGGCTTGCCTTGATCAGGGGGTTGTTCAAACACTCCTGGTCTTCAAAGTGTCCCTCTAAAAATATATTTGAAATAGAAAAAGAAAAATAAAAGTCATTCAATAATTTTTTATTAACCAGAAATTCTATGAGTGTGGGAAAAATATCAAACTTTATCAGAAAATAAAGGGGATCGGTACCAACTCAATGCAAAAAGAATCAAGTGATTTGGACTTATAAATAAAAAGATACAAATGGTCAAAGTTGCTGGTCAAATCTGAAATAAAAGAAAAAGGGAAACAACCTGACAAGGGCCAAGTCGAAGGAGTAAAGTGGAGGGCGCCTTGATACGTCTCAAACGTATCTATAATTTTTGATGGTTTCACATTGTTATCTTGTCTTCTTTGCTTGTTTTATGTACCTTTTATATCTTTTTGGGACTAACTTATTAATTCAGTGCCAAGTGCCAGTTCCTGTTTTTTCCGTGTTTTTGACTTTTTTAGATCTGATTTTGGAACAGAGTCCGAATGCAAGAAAAACCCCAAAATGAATTTTTCCCGAACGGAAGAAGATCAGGGGGCCTTTGGGCCAAGCCAGGTGGGCTCGAGGGAGCCCACAAGCCCCACTCCGCCACCAGGGGGGAGGCGGCGGTGGGCAGGCTTGTGGCCTCCCTGGCCGCCCCCTGACCTAGATCATTGGCCTATAAATTCTCAAATATTGCGCAAAAAATCAGGGGAGCCTTGAAAATACTTTTCTGCCGCTGCAAGCTTCTGTTTCCGTGAGATCTCATCTGGAGACCCTTCCCGGCGCCCTGCCGGAGGGGACTTTGGAGTTGGAGGGATTCTTCATCATCATCGTCGCCTCTCCAATGACTCGTGAGTACTTCACTTCAGACCTACGGGTCCGTAGTTAGGACCTAGATAGCTTCTTCTCTCTCTTGGATCTTCAATACAAAGTTCTCCATGATCTTCATGGAGATCTATCAGATGTAATCTTCTTTGGCGGTGTGTTTGTCGAGATCTGATGAATTGTGGATTTGTGATCAGATTATCTATGATATATATTTAAGTCTTTGCTGATTTCTTATATGCATGATTTTATATCCTTGTAAGTCTCTCCGAGTCTTGGGTTTTGTTTGGCCAACTAGATCTATGATTCTTGCAATGGGAGAAGTGCTTGGTTTTGGGTTCTGCCATGTGGTGACCTTTCCTAGTGACAGTAGGGGCAGCAAGGCACACGTCAAGTAGTTGCCATCAAGGGTAAAAAGATGGGATTTTTATCATTGGTTTGAGATTATCCCTCTACATCATGTCATCTTGCTTAAGGCGTTACTCTGTTCTTATGGACTTCATACACTAGATGCATGTTGGATAGCGGTTGACATGTGGACTAATAGTAGTACATGTAGCCAGTATCGGTCTACTTGTTTTGGACTTGATGCCTATAGAAATAATCACCGCATAGATATCGTCATGACTTTGCGCGGTTCTATCAATTGATCGACAGTTATTTGTTCACCCACCGTCTACTTGCTTTCATGAGAGAAACCAGTAGTAAACACTACGGCCCCCGGGTCTATTCACATCCATCGTTTACATCTCCGCTTTTACTTTGCTTTGTTACTTTGTTGCTTTCAGTTCTCACTTGGCAAACAATCTGTAAGGGATTGACAACCGTTCATAGCGTTGGGAGCATGTTTTTGTGTTTGTGCATGATCTTGAGATACTCCTCCACTAGATTGATACCTTGGCTCTCAAACTGAGGGAAATACTTACCACCGCTATGCTACATCACACTTTCCGCTTTGAGGGAACACCAATGCAAGGCTCCAAGGCCACGGGGGAAATCCTTTGCATACTTTCCTAGGAAGTCCCTTAAGGCGTTGCCGCAGCAGAAAGATCAAGCCAAGTATTCTCCCGTCGACGGGCCTATTTCTGGCGCCGTTGGAAGGTCTTTTGTTGCAGTAGCAGAAGTATTTCTGGCGCCGTTGCCGGGGAGGAAAATCAAGATCTATCCAAGTAGGTCTCACAAACTCTCCTCTTGCATTTACTTTTGTCGCCAGTTGCATCTTGTTTTCCTCTTCCCCCACTTCACATTTGCCATTTTTATTCGCCTTTCGCCTTCGCCGTTTTCTTTTGCCTTTGCCGGTTTTCTTGCTTGCTTGTGTGCTTGTTTGTTTGTTGAAGTCATCATGGCTGAAAACACCAAACTTTTCGACTTCTCGAGCACTAATAATAATGATTTTATTAGTACTACGATTGCTCCCGCCACTAGTGCGGAATCGTATGAAATCAATGCAGCTTTGCTGAATCTTGTTATGAAAGAGCAATTCTCTAGCCTTCCTAGTGAAGATGTCGCATCCCATCTCAATACCTTCATTGAGCTTTGTGATATGCAAAATAAAAGAGATGTGGATAATGACGTGATTAAGTTGAAACTTTTTCCTTTCTCGTTGCAACATCGCGCAAAAACTTGGTTTTCTTCTTTGCATAAAAATAGTATCGATTGTTGGGATAAGTGCAAAGATGCTTACATATCTAAGTATTTTCCGCCGGCTAAGATCATCTCCTTACGTAACGATATCATGAATGTCAAGCAACTTGATCAAGAACACGCTGCACAATCTTGGGAGAGGATGAAGCTTATGATTAGAAATTATCCCGCTCTTGGCTTGAGTTTGTGGATAATTACACAAATCTTTTATGCTGGCTTGAATTTCGCTTCTCGCAATATCTTGGACTCCGCCTCAGGTGGAACGTTCATGGAAATCACGTTAGGAGACGCTACAAAACTCCTAGACAATATCATGACCAACTACTCTCAGTGGCACACTGAAAGGTCGCTTGCTAGCAAAATGGTGCACACTATAGAAGAGATTAACTCGCTTAGTGCTAAGATGGACGAGTTGATGAATTTGGTTGCTAGTAAAAACGCTACTGTAGATCCTAATGACATGCCACTATCTTCTTTGATTGAGTGTAGCAACGCTATTTTGGACGTGAATTTTGTTGGTACGAACAATTTTGGCAACAACAATACTTTTAGAGGAAACTATGTTCCTAGGCCTTTTCCTAGTAACTCCTCTAACAATTAGGGCAATTCCTACAACAACTCCTATGGAAATCACAACAAATTACCCTCTGATTTAGAGAGTAATATGAAAGAGTTCATCAACTCTCAAAAGATTTTCAATGCGTCCATAGAGGAAAAACTACTAAAATAGACGATTTCGCTAAGAGTGTTGATAGGATGTCTTGTGATATTAAGCTTTGAAAGTTAGATGCGCTCCTCCCAAGGTCAACTTGGATGAAACTTTGAAAGCTATGCGTATCTCCATGAATAAGAGCAAAGAAAGAACCGCCCAAATTCGCGCTAGACATGAATGGTTTAAAAGGGTGCGTTCTAGTGATGCGAATCACGAAGATCTTAAAGTGTTTGGTGTGCCTTCTCTTGAATCTTTGTTTTCGCGTGTCAAACCTACTTATGGAGGGGCTGGATATGAATCCACTTTGGTTGAAAAACGCCCCAATGATTCGGAGTCCACCTATCTTGATGATAAAGGTGTGGAGAGTGGAGTAGAAGAAGTCAAAATTTTGGGTAGTAATGAAACTCCCACTTCGGATTTCAAGGAATTCAATTATGATAATTGCTCCTTGTTTGAATGCATTTCTTTCATGCAATCCATTGCAAACTCTCCACATGCTTATTGCCAAAGCAAAGCCTTTACCGCGCATATCGTAGATGCTATGATGAAATCTCTTGAAGAGAAGATCGAACTAGAAGTCTCTATACCTAGAAAACATCATGATGAGTGGGAACCTACTATCAAAATCAATATCAAAAACTATGAGTGCAATGCTTTGTCTGATTTGGGTGCTAGTGTTTCCGCGATTCCAAAGTCTTTATGTGTTATTCTTGGTTTTCATGAGATTGAAGAGTGTTCTCTTAATTTTCATCTTGCGGATTCTACTATCAAGAAACCCATGGGGAGGATCGATGATGTTCTTATTGTTGCAAATAAGAACTATGTACCCGTGGATTTCATTATACTTGACATAGATTGCAATCCTTCATGCCCATTATTCTTGGTAGACCATTCCTAAGGACTATTGGTGCTATCATCGATATAAAGGAAGGGAATATTAGACTTCAATTTCCTTCAAACAAGGGCATGGATCACTTTCCTAGAAAGAAAATAAGATTTCCTTATGAATCTATGATGAGGGCTAACTATGGTTTGAGCACCAAAGATGACTATACGTGATTCCATCACTTTCGCCTAGCTAAGGGCGTTAAACAAAAGCGCTTGTTGGGAGGCAACCCAGCGAATCTATCATTTTTATTTCTGTTTTGTGTTTTCCACACTTTCATAATTCTGTTATGATTGTGTTTTTGTGTTTCTTTTTGCGTTTGTGCCAAGCAAAACCGTTATGATTAGTCTTGGGGATGATCGTTTGGTCATGCTGGAAAAGACAGAAACTTTCTGCTCACGAAAAGAATTTTATTTTATTTTCTGTAAGAGCTTTTGAGTTGATTCTTTTTTGTTGCTAATTGCTACGCAAATGCTTCAGACTGTCGTAATTTCTCAGAATTGTTGAAGTAACATAGGTATATGAAATATACAGATTGCTACAGACTGGTCTGCTGTTAACAGATTCTGTTTTTGTTGTGTTGGTTGCTTATTTTGATGAAACTATGGATAGTATTGGGGGGTATTAGCCATGGAAGATTGAAAGTAAAGTAACCCAACATCAGCACAAGTATAATTTAAGTTTGCTACAGTACCTAAGGAAGTGGTGGTTTGCTTTCTTGTACTAATGTTATCACGAATTTCTGTTTAAGTTTCGTGTTGTGAAGTTTTCAAGTTTTGGGTGAAGTTCTTATGGATAAAGAGATAAAGAGCGGCAAGAGCTCAAGATTGGGGATGCCCAAGGCACCCCAAGAGATTCAAGGATTCTGTAAAAGCCTAAGCTTGGGGATGCCCCGGGAAGGCATCCCGTCTCTCGTCTTCAATCCATCGGTCACGTTACTTGGGGCTATATTTTTATTCACCACATGTTATGTGTTTTTGCTTGGAGTGTCTTGTATCGTAGGAGTATATTGTTTTCGTTGTGTCACAATCATCCTTGCTGCACACCTAGAGAGAGATACATGCACACACCGTGATTTTGTCGAGCTTCACTTATATCTTTTGGTAGACAATTCAGCTCACATGTGCTTCACTTATATATTTTGAGCTAGATACTTTTGCTCTATGTGCTTCACTTATATCTTTTAGAGCACAGCGGTGCAAGGCTTGGTTGTTGATGTATGCTTTGAAAGTAGTCTCAAAAGGGGTAGTTATCCAAAGGGATACGAAAACTTCCACCTTCATGTGCATTGAATAGTTAGAGAAGTTTGATTCATCTCAATTAGTTTTGAGTTGCGGTTATGGTAATATTAAAGTCATGCTAGTAAGGTGTTGTGGATCTAGAAATACTTGTGTTGAAGTTAGTGATTTCCGTAGCGAGCACGTATGGTGAACCGCTATGTGATGAAATCTGAGCATAATTAGTCTATTGATTGTCATCCTTTGCGTGGCGGTCGGGATCGCGTGATGGTTTATACCTACCAACCCTTCCCCTAGGAGTATGCGTTGAATGCTTTTTTTTTATTACTAATAAAACTTTTGCAACAAGTATATGAGTTATTCATGACTAATGTTGAGTCCATGGTTTAGATGCACTTTCACCTTCCACCGTCACTATCTTCTTAGTGCCGTGCAACTTTCGCCGGTGCACAAAACCCACCATTAGCCTCCCTCAAAACAGCCACCATACCTACCTACTATGGCTTTTTCAAAGTCATTCCGAGATATATTGCCATGCAACTACCACCATGACATGTGCCACCACGTCTACATTTCCATTGCATGATCGTAAGATCTCTAGCATGATGTTTCCATTGATGTCTATGACATGCTAGATCATTGCCACGGTACACTACCGACGGCATTCCATATAGAGTCATCTTTACTCTAAGTTTTGAGTTGAAAGTGTGATGATCATCATTAATGGAGGATTGTCCCATGTGAGGAAATAAAATAGGCCAAAGAAGCCCACCAAAAAAAGGAGGCCAAAGAGCCCACAAAAAAAAATGAGAGAAAAAGAGAGAAGGGAAATTGCTACCACCTTTTCCACACTTGTGCATATTAAGCACCATGATTTTCATGATTGAGAGTCTCTCGTTTTGTCACCACCATATAGCTAGTGGGAAATTTTCATTATATAACTTGGCTTTTATATTCCTATGATAGGCTTCCTCAAAATTGCCTTAGGTCTTCGTGAGCAAGCAAGTTGGATGCACACCCACTAGTTTTCTTTAAGAGCTTTCACATACTCATAGCTCTATTGCATCAATTGTATGGCAATCCCTACTCATTCACATTGATATCTATTGATGAGCATCTCCACAGCTCATTGATATGCCTAGTTAATGTGACTATCTTGTTCTTTTTGTCTTGCAACCTCCACCACATTCCACACCATCTATAGTGCTATAACCATGGCTCACGCTCATGTATTGCGTGAGAGTTGAAAAGGTTTGAGAAAGTAAAGGTGTGAAACAATTACTTGGCCTATACCGGGGTTGTGCATGATTTAAATTCGTTGTGCAATGATCATAGAGCATAGCCAGACTATATGCTTTTGTAGGGATAACTTTCTTTTGACCTTGTTATTTTGAAAGTTCATGATTACTTTGCATGTTTGCTAGAATTATTATTGTTTCCACGTCAATAGCAAACTATTGTTTTGAATCTAATGGATCTGAACATTCACGTCACATAAGATGAATTACAAAGGACACCTATGCTAGGTAGCATGAAAGCATCAAAAATTCATTCTTATCACTTCCCTACTCAAGGACGAGCACGAGTTAAGCTTGGGGATGCTTGATATGCCTCAAACGTACCTATAATTTTTTATGGTTTCACATTGTTATCTTGTCTTCTTTGGTTGTTTTATGTACCTTTTATATCATTTTTGGGACTAACTTATTAATTCAGTGTCAAGTGCCAGTTCTTGTTTTTTCCGTGTTTTTGACTCTTTTTAGATCTGATTTTGGAACGGAGTCCAAACGGAAGAAAAACCCCTAAATGATTTTTCCCGAATGGAAGAAGATCAGGGGGGCTTTGGGCCAAGCCAGGTGGGCTCCAGGGAGCCCACAAGCCCCCACTCCGCCACCAGGGGGAAGGCGGCGGTGGGCAGGCTTGTGGCCTCCCTGGCCGCCCCCTGACCTAGATCTTTGGCCTATAAATTCCCAAATATTGCGCAAAATATCAGGGGAGCCTCGAAAATACTTTTCTGCTGCCGCAAGCTTCCGTTTCCGCGAGATCTCATCTGGAAACCCTTCCCGGCACCCTGCCGGAGGGGACTTTGGAGTTGGAGGGCTTGTTCATCATCATCATCGCCCCTCCAATGACTCGTGAGTAGTTCACTTCAGACCTACGGGTCCGTAGTTTGTAGCTATATGGCTTCTTCTCTCTCTTGGATCTTCAATACAAAGTTCTCCATGATCTTCATGGAGATCTATCAGATGTAATCTTCTTTGGCGGTGTGTTTGTCGAGATCCGATGAATTGTGGATTTGTCATCAGATTATCTATGATATATATTTAAGTCTTTGCTGATTTCTTATATGCATGATTTTATATCCTTGTAAGTCTCTCCGAGTCTTGGGTTTTGTTTGGCCAACTAGATCTATGATTCTTGCAATGGGAGAAGTGCTTGGTTTTGGGTTCTGCCATGTGGTGACCTTTCCTAGTGACAGTAGGGGCAGCAAGGCACACATCAAGTAGTTTCCATCAAGGGTAAAAAGATGGGGTTTTTATCATTGGTTTGAGATTATCCCTCTACATCATGTCATCTGGCTTAAGGCGTTATTCTGTTCTTATGGACTTAATACACTAGATGCATGCTGGATAGCGGTCGACGTGTGGACTAATAGTAGTAGATGCAGACAGTATCGGTCTACTTGTTTTGGACGTGATGCCTACAGAAATAATCATTGCATAGATATCGTCACGACTTTGCGTTTTTCTATCAATTGCTCGACAGTAATTTGTTCACCCACCGTCTACTTGCTTTCATGAGAGAAACCACTAGTAAACACTACACCCCCGGGGTCTTTTCACATCCATCGTTTACATCTCCGCTTTTACTTTGCTTTGTTACTTTGTTGCTTTCAGTTCTCACTTGGCAAACAATCTATAAGGGATTGACAACCCCTTCATAGCGTTGGGAGCAAGTTTTTGTGTTTGTGCAGGATCTTGAGATACTCCTCCACTGGATTGATACCTTGGTTCTCAAACTGAGTGAAATACTTACCACCTCTACGCTACATCACCCTTTCCCCTTCGAGGGAACACCAACGCAAGGCTCGAAGGCCACGGGGGATATCCTTTGCATACTTGCCTAGGAAGTCCTTTAAGGCGTAGCCGCAGCAGAAAGATCAAGCGAAGTATTCTCCCGTCGACGTGCCTATTTCTGGCGCCGTTGGAAGGTCTTTTGTTGCAGTAGCAGAAGTATTTCTGGCGCCTTTGCCGGGGAGGAGAAATCAAGATCTATCCAAGTAGGTCTCACAAACTCTTCTCTTGCATTTACTTTTGTTGCTAGTTGCCTCTCATTTTCCTCTCCCCCACTTCACATTTTCCATTTTCATTCGCCTTTCGCCTTCGCCGTTTTCTTTTGCCTTTGCCGGTTTTCTTGCTTGCTTGTGTGCTTGTTTGATTGTTGAAGTCATCATGGCTGAAAACACCAAACTTTGCGACTTCTCCAGCACTAATAATAATGATTTTATTAGTACTCCGATTGCTCCTGCCACTAGTGCGGAATCGTATGAAATCAATGCAGCTTTGCTGAATCTTGTTATGAAAGAGCAATTCTCTGGCCTTCCTAGTGAAGTTTCGCATCCCATCTCAATACCTTCATTGAGCTTTGCGATATGCAAAAGAAAAGAGATTTGGATAATGACGTGATTAAGTTGAAACTTTTTCCTTTCTTGTTGCGAGATCGCGCAAAAACTTGGTTTTCTTCTTTGCCTAAAAATAGTATCGATTCTGGGGGTAAGTGCAAAGATGCTTACATATCCAAGTATTTTCTGCCGGCTAAGATCATCTCCTTACGTAACGATATCATGAATTTCAAGCAACTTGATCATGGAGAGCTCGAAGGTGTCAGGGCGCCCTTTAAATAGGCTGTTGACGAGCACGACCGATCTCTCCCGAAGCGGCGAGGATAAGCTCGGCCACTTCCGCAGGGGGAGTGAGTTGGCCTTTGCTGTGTGACCTGAGGTGATGGAGGAGGGGAGAGGGTCGACAGGACGTCTCCTGCACCCGGATGCCCACCGTGGCTGGAGCCGACAGTTCGGTCCATGGAGGGGCTTGGCAGGGAGCAGCTGCGACCCTCTCCGGTGACCCAGGGCCTTCCGGAGGTGCCGCGCGGCTGCCAGGGACGCCCTCGACGCTAAGGACATGGAGGGGCAGCGATGGACGGCTCGAGTGGCTCGGCCGCCATAGGGGCCGCACAGCGTGCGCGGTGTGGCATGCCAGTACCATGGTCACCACGGTTACTGCTTCCACAAAGCCTCGCAAGCCTGGGAACCTTGTCCAGGGTGTCGACTTTACTCTCTCCAGTCACTCCCTATCATCAGATCGACCAGTCATTCACTCCTGCGAAGTCTGGTATCAACAATAGATTCTGTCAACAAATTGGGGGTGGATCTAGAGCTCAAATGGGTTAAGATTAGGGAAACTAGCATGTCTAGGTTAACCAGCATAGGAAAGACTACAGACTGGCAAAGTTGGACAGGGTTTGAAGATCAAATGGATAGGGTTCCTTTGTAAATCACCTTTCTGGTCCAGAACACAAATGAGCTCATGGCACTATCATGCCAACCCTGTTAATGGTGAAACTTGGTGAAGGAGTGTTACTTAGTAGTGCACTCATGTCCAAAAATTTGCAAGTCATTTGTGCAACTCCAGCTAGCACTTCCTTCACAAAGGTTCATTTTAACAGAAACTTTGCACGGTCTTACTGCTCAAAATTGGTACTAGACCATCAGATGTTTTTACATATTTGAACTAGTTATGATCCCTTGGAGCTAAGGAAATTTATTGAGAGTTTTCTAAAACAGGAAAATTAGGGTTGCTTCACAAAGTGATAATTCTGGTTAGAAAAATAATATTTTTTCTAGCCAAAGTTTTATATTGGGCAATGAAATATTTTTGAAGATTTTGAAATCATATGATACTGAGAACATGTGGAAAGAGTTTTGGGGTCAATAGCTTATTCCAACTATAGGTTGCTTCACGACCCATTGTGATGTCATAATTCCCCAAAATAGAAAAGGAATCGTTTAAAAGATTTGAATATTGCAAATTATTCCAAGAAAGGTCTTGGCAAGAAACAAAAGGTTTTGGGTTGCTTGAGACAAGAAATCAGAGACTCCCAATCATACTTTCTTGAGAAAATTTGAAAATCCACCAAATGGCAAGTGAAACTCCATAAATATTTAAAAAGGAAAAGGTTGAAAAAAAATCAAGGTGTTACGTTCAGGACACTCCTATTCAGAGTTGCCGCCTGACCGCGGAAGAGCCCACCGGACTCTTCGCTGCCTCACCAACCAAGAGACGTTGTGATGGACCGCTTCCTTTTCCCACCCCTTTGAAGGAGGGAAGTACCGATGAAGATGAAGATGAAGACGAAGATCCTGCAGAACCTGCCTATTAGACCGAGCAGTCCGCCGCTTAGGATTAAGACGTAGGCAATTAGGAGTTCCTCCCCGAGCGTAGGAGTTCATGTATCGGTTCATGTGAGCCATGAGTGTTGTGTAAGCATGTTTGGATGCAAGTCGCATTCTGCCTTAGGCAGCTTGTGAGCGACTACATCACTTGTTTTAATCTAACGCATTAGCTTTTCCAAAAACCTTTGGCTTAAAATTTTCACACTAGCACAGACCCAGACCCCCTTTTTACTAGAACATCATCCCTTATGATTTCGACCAGTTCGGCAAATTGACCTGTCTACTCCACTAACAAGATGGTGATTGCAACTCGCACCAGCACCTTCGAAAACCCCAGCGCTGCCTCTTTAGGTCAGCAGAAGGGAACCGCACAGGAAGCTCAAGCTGGAGATCACCACGAGCAGCAAGACGATGTTCCACCGCCACCACCTCCTCCTGAAAGCTTGATTATGGCTCAGTTCCTTCAAGCTCTCATAGAGGAACATCAAGCCAATAATGCCGCTATTCAGCAGCTGGCTCAAGTCTTGGTGAACAACTCACCGCAGAACGGGAATGGCAATGGTCTCTCTACTCTCTCTGAGTACATGCGAACTACTCCACCCATATACATGGAGACGACTGTACCATTGGATCCCGATGACTGGATTCGTACTATCGAAGACCTCCACGCGCTGGTCAAATGCACTCTTGATCGTGAGAAAGTCCTCTATGCTTCTCACTGTCTTGGAGGCACAGCCAGAGCTTGGTGGGATGGATTTCAGATCATGCAAGCAGGGCAAGCCATCACCTGGGCTATGTTCAAAGAGGGATTCTGCGCTGGTCACATTCCTCCCAGAATGATGACCATTAAGAAGCGGGAATTCCGAGTCTTAAGGCAAGGCAGTGGATCCGTCAAGGAGTATTTGCAGAAGTTCAACCTCCTGTCAAGATATGCACCAGAAGATGTCAACACTGAGGCGCCCAAAGTGGAACGCTTTACGGAAGGATTATAGCAGTCAATCTAGTATCAGCTGGTTGTATGTGAATGTTGGACCTTCAGTGATATGGTTAATAAGGCCCTTATGTTGGAGGATAAGCGTCGTGCAATGGAAGACACCCGTAAGCGCAAGCTGATGGGTAGTGGAGGACCTAGTAACCCGAAGCCACGCCCATGGCAGTCAGCTCGAGCAAGACCCAATTATCAACACCAGCAGTACAAGTATCCAACATTTCGCCAGAACCACCAGCCTCAGCAGCAAGTCAACACCAAGCCAACATTCAACCCACCGAACAACAGTGGAGTCAAGACCAACCTTCCAGCACAAGTTACCTGTTTTCGATGTGGATAGACTGGGCACTATTCCAGGCAGTGTCCCAACAAGAACCCCGATGCACCGCGCCCCAATGCGCCAAACCAGCGTCAAGGAGCACCAGGCAGGAACAAAGATCCCCGCAACGAGAAGTATCAGAGAAGGGGCGGATCAATCATATCTCCGCAGAAGAGGCACATGAAGACTCGGACTGCATTCTGGGTACGTTCCTCGTCAACTCCAGCCCAGCAACAATATTGTTTGATTGTGGTGCTTCGCATTCTTTTGTTACACAAAGATTTGCGGAAAAATGTGGTTTAAAGCCTACTCTGCTTAACGGGAAAATGGCAATTCAAACCCCGGGAGCAGTGTTCAGGACCAACCTAGGGTATAGGAAGGTCGGGATTGTTATCAATGGGATAAGCTTCTCAGCAGACCTCATTGTCATCAAGTCGCAAGGCCTAGAAGTAATGCTCTCCATGGATTAGTTGGCCAAACATCAGAGCATCTTGGACTGTGCCAATAGGGCTATTACCTTTACAAGCGACCAAGGGGTCAGAGTCAAGTATGTCTCTGCGCTAGTAACCACTCGAGTACCGCAGGTTGACAGCCTGTCAGGAGAAGAGCTCTATCGAGTGCCAATAGTCTATGAGTACCCGGACATCTTTCCTGATGAGCTACCAGGGATGCCTCCTGATCGAGACGTCGAGTTCATAATAGAGCTCATGACCGGATCAAGGCCTATCTATAAAAAGCCTTATAGGATGGGATCCGAAGAACTAGCGGAGCTGAAGAAGAAGCTGGATGAGCAACTTAGGAAAGGGTTCATCCGTCCGAATGCGTCACCTTTGGGATCACCTGTTCTGTTCGTGTCCAACAAGGATGGAACCATCAGACTCTGCGTTGATTACCGTTCTCTCACTGAGGTCACGATCAAGAACAAGTATCCACTCCCCAAGATTGAAGACTTGTTTGACCAGTTAAATGGAGCTAAGGTATTCTCCAAGATCGATCTCCGATCTGGATATTGCCAACTGAAGATCCGACCTAAGGACATACCCAAGATTGCGTTCGTGACCCGGTACGGTCTATACGAATGCACTTTCATGTCTTTCGGGTTGACTAATGCCCTAGCTTACTTCATGTACCTCACGAACAAGATCTTCATGGAATACCTGGACAAGTTTGTCGTCGTATTTATTGATGACATATTAATCTTTTCCAAGTCCAAAGAAGAACATGAGCAACACTTGAGGTTAGTGTTGGAAAAGCGTCGAGATCACCAACTTTATGCCAGGTTCGGCAAATGCCAATTCTGGCTAAGCGAAGTTGGATTCTTGGGTGATACCATGACAACGAATGGATTGGCAGTTGATCCCTCCAAGATTACTACGGTAACCAATTGGGAGTCGCCAATTGATGTGAAGGAAGTCAGGAGCTTCCTCGAGCTCGCGGGATACTACCGCAAGTTTGTAGAAGGGTTCTCCCGCATCGCTTGACCCATGACTCAGCTCTTGAAGAAAGGAAAGAAGTTCTAATGGACGCCAGAGTGTGAAGCAAGCTTCCAGGAGTTGAACAAGAGGTTAACTACCGCCCCGGTATTGGCCACTCCAGATATCAGGAAGGAGTTTGTGATATATTGTGATGCCTCCAGGACCGGGCTCGATGTTGTTCTAATGCAAGATGGGAGAGTCGTGTCGTATCTGTCATGACAACTGCGTCCGCATGAGTAGAGTTATGCCACCCATGATCTTGAATTTGCAGTCGTGGTGCATGCTCTAAAGACATGGCCACATTACCTTCTGGGGAAGCGATGTGAAATATACACTAACCACAAAAGTATGAAGTATATCTTCACTCATATGGAATTGAATATGAGGCAACGAAGATGGTTGGAGCTAATCAAAGATTACGACCTCAACATTCAATATCACCCCGGTAAGGCCAATGTGGTGGCTGATGCCTTAAGCCGGCAAACCAGCACCTGGAACGTCATGCTCAAGGAATGGTTACCCGCCTTATATGAAAAAATGGAGAACTTCGGATTGGAGCTAGTGGAATCAGGATTCCTAGCTAACCTCGAAGTCAAACCAATGCTGCCTAATGATATCAAGGAGGCCCAGAAGGGGCACAAGAGCATTGAAGGCATCAAGAAGAAGATTCAAGAAGGTAAGGCCCGAGAATTCTCAGTGGATGAACAAGGAGTAGGGTGGTTTGGGAAACTTTATGCGTACCCAACAAGGCAGAACTCAAGGATTTGATCCTATAGGAAGCACATGATACACCCTACTCTATTCACCCCGATGGTACCAAAGTGTATCCAGATCTCCAAGAAAAATTCTGGTGGCATGGCATGAAGAGGGAGATAGCGTCTTATGTGGCAAAGTGCGATGTGTGTCAGTGGGTCAAGGCTGAGCATCGGCCACATGCTTGACTGCTACAACCCCTCCAAGTGCCAGAATGGAAGTGGGACAAAGTAGGCATAGATTTCGTTACCAGTTTACCAAGGTCTAGCAAAGCCATGATTCTATATGGGTCATCGTCGACCATATGACCAAGGTGTCTCACTTCATTCCGGTCAGCACCACCTATGGTGGCGACAAGTTGGCTAGTCTCTATATTGAGCGCATTGTGAGCCTTCACAGAGTTCCCAAGGAGATTGTATCTGATCGAGGCATGCAGTTCACATCAAGATTCTGGAAGAAGTTCCGAGAAGACCTCGGAACCTAACTCTCTTTAAGCACCGCTTTCCACCCACAAACGGGTAGACAAACGGAGAGAGTAAACCATATACTCTAAGATATGCTCGGCGCTTGTGTCCTGGCACATGGAGCCAAATGGGAAGACTGACTGCCGTTCGCTGAGTTCTCATACAATAACAGCTACCAGTCCAGTATCTAGATGGCCCCATTTGAAGTGTTGTACAGACGAAAGTGCCGCACCCCGCTCAAGTGGTCCGAAACCGGTGAAGGATTGATCTTCGGGACGGAAGTTTTGCAAGAAGTAGAAGATAAGGTGCGGCTTGTTCGGGAGAACCTAAAGGCAGCCAAGTCACGACAGAAAAGCTATGCGGATTCTCACCGCAGAGATATGGAGTTCATTCCGGAGACCAGGTGTACCTCCGTGTCACACCTCTTAAGGGAACCAAGCGTTTCCACGTTCAAGGGAAAGTTGCTCCGCGGTTCATTGGACCTTTTCAGATCACGACAAGGCGTGGAGAAGTTGCTTACTAGTTGGAGCTACCTCCGGAACTTTCGGGTGTGCACAACGTCTTCCACGTGTCACAACTTCGGAAGTGTCTTCAAGCGCCAAACCGTGCCCATCTTTACAAGGACATTGACTATCAGGCCATCGACCTTCAGCCAGATCTGACCTACCGTGAGAAGCCGATCCGCATCCTGGATGATGCAGAGCATTGCACCAGAATCCGCACCATCAAGCATTTCAAGGTTTAGTGGAGCAACTACACCGAAGCATAAGCAACATGGGAGCGTGAAGACTATGTCCGATCTGAGTTTATGTACCTTTTTAGCACCTAGCTTAGGAATCTCGGGGACCATATTCTTGTAAGGGGGATAGGTCTGTCACACCCTGTTTTCACTACCACTTTTTCTGTAATTCAAAAATCTGAGTTTATTAAAACTTTTTCAAACTAATGTTGTGAGTGCCATGATTGTCATTGTACTCTTGTATGCTTGATCATGTGATGAGAAAAAACTCTTTTGTCAGATCAAATTATTTTCAAAACCCTTTTCTTATTTCTCGTTAAAGTAAAAACCCTCCTTTGAGTTGCACTACATGCCCTTGATGGCAAGGAGTGTTCTCACCCAAAGTTGGTGATATGATTCTAGCACCATTTTAGTGCACCAAAACTACAAAATAAATATTTTGTGAATTATTTTTCTAATTTATTTGCATGTCCATTTCTGAGGTCAGAAATGGTAATCCTATATGGAAAATTACTTTTCTGCCTTAGAAAAATTTGATTAAATTTGGAGATGATCAGAAGGAAATATATTTTCCATACATAAGATTTTAACCCCTATTTATATTATTATTATTTGAGTAAAACTCTAAAAACCATTTATGTCTGTTTTGACCTTTTGAAATATTTCCAGAGGAAATATTCTCAATAAATTCCTTGAAAAATTGAGTGGTATCCCTAAGCCATATTTGGTGTCCACATAAAGTTTCACCTTGATCCAATGTGATTAAGGACACCAAATAACTACAAAACCCCTTATGTCCACATTGAAGTTAGAGCAACTCTACGTAGCAAAGTTTGTCCAATGGAGTTGAAGCTTTGAAGGAGTGTCTAATACCTCAAATGAGGGTTCCACACCAAAAATGGGATTTGTGGGACTTTATTTTCCCACACTCTTTTTGGAAGGAACAAATCTAGTCAAATGGTGAAGTTTTCATGTTTACAAAGCTAAACTTGTCCAATGGAGCTCAAACTTGGTGAAACACCATGTTTTAGCACCAAACCCAATCTTGTTAAGTTGCACAACCAGTGGTGGAGTGCAACCACCCCAAACCATTGTCGAGCACCTTCTGGCAGATGGGTAAAAGCCCCTCTAACCATAGCTAAACCCCAACCCTTTGCCCCAAACTCTCAGATTAGGTGGCCAATATCAATGCACAGCCCCAGTCAATTGGCCCCTCTCTGGTTCAAAGTAGAAATGACAAAATCCCCATTCTAAGCTTCAGCTCAAGGCTAACAACACCTGTTTCTCTTGTCTCCCTTGACAAGCCGAAGCTCCAACGGGACTTCAACGGCTAGCCTCGTCCCAGCGAGTGTCCAGGACATGCTAGAGACGTCCAAAGCACCCCCAAAGCGCCCCATCATGCTGTGGCATGCCAAAACTGCGCTCCGGGCGCGCTACAGAGAACACCAAGGTGGGGGCGATGCTCTCGGCCAATTCCAGCCTCCCCCGAGGTGTCCAACCTCTTCCTCGACAACCCCTCTGCATCAGGCGACCATCAGGGCCCCTCCTCTCGCGCGCTAAGAGTTGGTGCGACGCGTGCCAGCGCGCACCAGAACCGGCCTGGGATGCGCGGCCACGGATGCTCGTCTCCCCTCTCTCTCCCTTCCCTGCAGTAGGTTCAGGAAGTCCAAAACAACATCCTAAGACCGTGGTTTCGACCCCAGCTCCTCTCTACACCCCCGTGCGCTCCATGGTGAGTCACCGACGCTCCCAAATTGGCTCACCGTCGCGGGCCTATATATAGCCCTCCCCCTCGCTCCCGCACCCCTCAAACAGCATCGCAGCAACCTATAGCACCTCCCTAGACACCCCAGCAAGCCAGTAGAGCACCGGTATTAGAGATCGTCCGAGGCACTTCCGCCTCGGAGCTCCGGTCGATCTCCGGCTACACGTCGGCTCCTCCCTCCCTCTACCCACCAAACCACTCCCCGTGACACCAGGGATCTTTTCCCCATCTTTCCCAAGCTAATCCGTGCCCCTAGCTGCCCCCTCCACCTTCACCCGATACTCCTCCGCCGCGGCTTCCTCGTCACCGGTTAACCTGAGCCTCTCCATCGTTGTCTCGACCACCATCAGGTAGGCAACGACGAGCCGGACCCATTTCCATCTTTGTTGGGGCCCGAGGACGTCGGTAGCCATGCCGGTGTGCTCCTCCTCCTCTCTTGCCAGAGGTACGAGACGACCCCGACAGGTGTGCCCCACCTGTCGATGGCCAATCTCTCTCTCCCTCGCTGCCCACCGCAGTGACAGCAGGGGCCCGCGCGTCAGGTTCAAACCTGACGACTCGCGCGCCTGGGCAGGCGAGCTGGCTGGCCTTTGGGCCGGCCTAGTCCCAAGCCAAGCCAGTCCAGGGGCTATAGCCCTTTTTCTTTTATTTCAAAACTTAATTTTCAAATATTTTTATAAAAAGATTTAACTAGTGTAAAAATATGATTTTCCACTTTTTTCTCAAAATGTGTACTATTTAATAGAACCATTGGTTGGATTTTTGCAGAAACTATTCTGTTTTATAATAATAAAACAGTTTATTTGGAATAGTTTTGCTTTGATTCAGTTGATTTTAAAAATATTCCTTCATTAGAAACAAAAGCAAATATTTTTAGAGTAACAACCTAGATTTATCAGAAATAACCAACATTTTTAAAATGACTCTGTGATTTGTTTGAGATTGACCTACTTATTATTTTATCTTTATACGACGATAGAAAACCCGTGTCACGAAGGAGTCGGAGCGTTAGACCTCAAAGACCCCGGATACCTAGCTGACCAAGGGAAGCGGCCATTTGACCATGACTGAGCATATGTTTTGATGCATGCTAGAGTAGAAAATATTTCTGTTGCATATGATCATAAGTGCCGGTAAATCATTGAAGTGATGTTACCGATGGCTCCTCCGGAGCACATGCATTGAGCTTGATCCTACCACCTATGAGGGTCATGGTAATATCATGTTGACAAGTAAGGTTAGAGTAATATTATCATGGGCACGCCGTTGGTATAAATCAAGGGTTTATGAAAACCCCGTCGGGTGCCACTAATGCCTCAAGGTGATGATGAGTTAGGTGTCCACTTTGGATGAAGTGGTGCACAGGGTATTTGTGTGAGTATGGTTTCGGAAATGGGATTAGATTTATGATGTGTCGACCGCCCCAACCGTTGATTACTCTGGTCGCTACTAGCAAAGAGCCACATTACTAGTGGTGGGAGTGATGTGTGGTCACTCTCGTGATGGGGTTGTTTCAGGTAGGGCGACTATGTCGTTTTTACGTGTTCCAGGCACACCGTTGGTCCCCGCATGGTTGATACTGTCCAGAGTTGGTTCTCGTAAGACGTACAACATGTGGGCTGGCTACCAATCGTGTGGACCTCTTTGTATAGTATCGTCAGGGGAAAGGCACTGATCGGTTATATACCGCGAGTCGTGGATGACACGGAAGTTTCCTGGATTTCGTGGGTCCTACGTACTACCTCTGTAGAGTGTAAAACTATTTGAATAGCTGTGTCCACGGTCAAGGACAGTTGGGTAATCCTGCTTAAACTACGTCCAGTCGTTTCCGCATAAACCAAGTGTGTGTGCGTATGTGTTAAATGATTTTTATACGAAAGATGTGATATGACCAAGGTTGGTGACTTGGCGAATAGGGTGAACCCGGTTGGTTCAGCCCTTGACAGATATATTTATATATGTGACCTGTTCTTCAAAAGTAGTTTACTATGATGCATACCTATGATTATGTTTATTTACCACCAAGTAGATATCCACCAAGGAATCATGTTATTTGTTATCCTTCACTTGCATTGTGCATATCATGGGCTGTTTGCGAGTGCATTCAAAAGTACTCATTGGCTTGCCACTGGTTATATATTGACGAGACATGGAAGGACCGAAGTTTGGAGATGAGTACATCTTCAGAGACGCCCCTGCGAAATGGGACGCTTCCTAGTCAACATGCCTGTTGGTGTAAGCTGATGGCATGGGCACCCACTTAGCCCTAAGATTTCCTCTACTAGTTGTATGAGTGTGATTTCGCCTTATAGGCCCTACCTTGTGAACTTGACCATTCGGTCACGTGATGTAATAATTCGGTACTTGGATGTAAGACTCTTAATATTCAGTATATGTGTGTTCGGTGAGCATTGATCTCTGGGATCGCTGAGCACGTTCATTCGGCGATCTCGACTCATAAGTCGGGGTCTTCACAGTGATATGCAACATTTGTCGAAAGCAAGTCTTGAATATAAATAAACATGATCATTGATGGGTATGGATATGCATCATGAGCTAGATGGTATTCAGAAGAACAGGTTACAGATATCAACATATTTGTTAAGAGTTGGACACTTCGGGTTCACCCAATAACTCTTTCACATACTCCATGAACACACACACACACTTGGTTTATGCGGAAGCAACTCGACGTGGTTTAAGAAGGATTACCCAACTGTCGTTGAACGTGGACATGGCTATTCGAATAGTTTAACACTCTGAGGGTCAGGGGGTTGGTGAACTAAGTCTGTGCAATGTTCTAGCTTGCAAGTGCATTCCAAGGTAGGAATACGTGCAAAATAATGTGTTTGGATTTTGGTCCTGGTGTCGCTCAATCTAGTTAGTGACATCTAGATGACCGACATTTGAACATAAGGGTCAAGGCCTTCGCGTAGCTCCCTGCTGATAGGGAAGTCCTTGAGTCCCTTAGGGCATACCAGTTAGGGTCGCAGGTGGTCTTCATCGTCGAGAAAGCAATGCGTCCCTCAAGTATAACGCCATTGACGCTTTCTGTGCGGTGAGGCATAGCCCGCCTGGGCGCCTCCACTTAATAGTTGGGCCTCGGACCTTCGATTGCTAACGCGGGGCCCCACCTGCAGGCCCTTCTCCCTCCTCTCATTCGAACAGAGGAGGAACAGGGGAGCGGGAGGCCGAGGCACACCGATGGTCACCCCGGTGGCTCCGGCTATGGCTGGCGATACCGTAGCCGCTATCAAGCTCATGGTGGGGCTCTACACCCGCCTGGTGGCCCAGCCCCGCACGAGAGCTTCGCGGGCGAGGGGGCCCCTGGCCATGGCGGAGGTCGAAGGGATCGGCCCTTGATGGGGACGCTCCAGCGACGGGAGGAAAAGGAGGGAGCATAGGGGGATTCTGCGGAGAGCTCTGGGGTTGCTAGAAAGGGAGGAGGAGCCGCGTGAGCCCAGACGCGAGCAGGGCCGAAGCGGGCCATCGCGACCATGGAAGGAGAGGAGAGGCTCAGGGCAGCGTCAGGCTGGTTTGGGGAGGTTTGGGAGGTGCACAGGGGAAGGAGAGAGCTAGCCAGAGTAAGAGAGGGCCTAGGGAAGAGGATAAAAATGGAGGGGGCAGCTGAAGGAAGCTCGGGAGCTCTCGGTGCTCCCTGGCATGGGGGAAGACACGCGTCCCTAGGGCACTTCGGAAGTTAGCCAGCATCGGGAAGGGCTTGGACCAATCAAGGGGGATGCCCTAGTGCCCTAATACATGCAACAATGACCGGATGAGGTCTGGAAGAAGTAAACAAGGTGCAGAGCACCCATATTACACGCCAGGGTGGTGGTCACCACGTCCATCTATGCCCAGGTTGCCATTTTGACCAGTCAAGGATATCTGGGGTGTGGGGCATGCTAGATGGGGTGTGACTGAGGAGTTTGGTCTCTAGTGGAGTTGGTATGGATGGGGGTTGACTCAGGTAAAGTTTGTAACAGAAAACTTGGAGCTGGGAAAAGTGACTTTCAAATGGGGAGTCTTGGGGAAAGACAATGTCTAGCAGTGTTAGCTATGCAAGAACTACAACACTGCCAAGTTTGAGCTCAAGAAGAGGAGGGTAGCTAGTACTTACTGTACAAAGCTACATTTCAGCCAGAATCAAGTTGTAGATGTGCTGCTCATTTTACCTACATGAAAATGCCATAACTTGGTTTAAAATAATGCCTTGGGATAATAGGGAAACTCTGGAAAGAAGTGGGGGCTTTGGCTTAAGCAGAAGTGGGGCAAGAGGGGTAAAAATGGTGATCCAAGGGTAAAATGACAAGTAGTTACTAGGAGTCTCCCTCTAATAATTGACCAGAGGCCATAGCAAAGCTACTGGAGGTAAAATGTAACTATATAGAGTTGTGGTAGAAATTTCATCTCACGGGTAAAACTACAAGGGGACAAAGTAGCCACTTTGTTGAGTGCACACAAGCTGTTTGATGAGTGTCACGGCTGCCAGATGGGCTTCAATTGTATGAAACTTCACAGGGTCAAATAAGCTTGGACACATTTCCAACGTAAACTTGGAAAATCCATGAAATGGGCTGAAATGGCCTTCTGCTTACGAAACTATTCAAATCAATTCCCACCAATCAAATATTTGGTGCGGGGGCATTATTTGAGTATTAAAGCATGACCAAAAAGTTTGGGGTCAATTGGAGAAACTTTATAATGTAAAGTTTCCCAAAGTCAGAAATCAACAGAGAGGGTTTTGAGGGGCTTGAGACAAGTTCTTCTATTCTCCTTGATGCACCACTTGGTGTGGATCCATTATTGGAGTATTAGGACAAGTCTACCAAATTTGAGCACAATAGGAGACACTTGGCAATGTAGAGGTTCTCAAATTTTGATCTGGACCGATAGGGTTTTAGAATAATTAGGGGAAACAAATAAACTTGGATTGAGATGAAACTTGGCAAGATCATCCCATATATCATATGTGACAAGCTAGGATTTTACAGGAATTTATTGAGAAAATTTCTTATAGAAATATTCCAAAATCTTGAAATAGCGAGGAAGGGTTTCGAAGAGGTTTGACAAATATTTTGAAAATGACCATGTGTTGAAACTCATATATATGGAATATATATGTCCACTGAGTTTCCCTTAATTTTCTCAAATATTTTGAAAGCAATAAAAATAACTTTCCTTCATAAGAGACCATTTCTGGCCTCACAGGAAGGCATTTAAATAAAATAGTAAAATAAACTTTAATATAATAATATTGTGGTTTTGGGAAGTAATTTTGATAATGGGTTTTAAATGAAATATTTTGTGCAAAATTACTTCCCTAATTTGAGCACTTGTAGTACAAATCACAGGTCACGGAATTTTAAAGCTTAAATCAAGGAAATGCTTTTGGTGAAAATAATATTTGGTAAAAATAGTTTCTGGTCCAAAACACGTGGCATGATCATTGGGCAAGGGTTTGGGTCATGGAGCTAAGTTTGGAGAATAGCAGGAGCATTGGATTCAAACACAAGCAATAGGCAAACAAGCAAACATCACATCAAGCATCACAAGCATTCATAAAATGTTTAATTGGTCCTAATCTTTGAGAAAAGTCAAATCAGTCAGGAGAGTTAAAAACAGGGTGTTACAGCAATATACTAGGAGCGCCTAGAGAGCACAACAGGTGCAGCAGCAACCATTGGAAGACTGCATGGAATGCAGTATGCGCTGAAGACCCCCATCAGAGATTCAAAAGATCTCATCGAAGTCATAAAAGGGGAGTGATGGACCATAAACCACCCGGACCGATCCGATCACCATGTTGATTGGCTGAATGACGGGTTGCTAGTAGGGAACAATTTTCAGAGGATTAAACTGAAGTTGATCCTCATGAGCTTCATCATTGTCTCAACATTGTCCGGCTGAGGGTCCACATGATCCACCTCCTACACTGAATCTGAAGAAGTAGGTTGATCAATAACCATGGATTCTTGATCCTGGTCAGGCACAACCGGTTGAGCTACTGGCACCTCAGCATGCCAACACCAACCATCGTATTCAGGCTATATATCCAATGATCTTCAAGCACATAACTCATCTATTCCTATGATCATATCGCCAAACTATTGCAAAGAATCAAACTTAATATCCAATGATCTTCATGGAAGTTTTTATTATATCTTTCCTTTACATTTATCACTTTGGGACTAGTTTTCAATTACAACAAATGGCCAATGCAAATAACAAGCTCTCACACAAGTATAAGTGAAGCACGAGAGCACAAGTTTCTTTAAAAGTTTCAAGTCTCAAAATTATATAACTAAAGCAATAGAGGATATATTTAAAATTTCAGCAACTCTCGAAATAATCTAAGTGAAGAATGAGAGCAAATTTCTTCAAAATAACAGCACCACCATTCTCAAAAAGATATAAGTGAAGTACTTGAGAATTCCATGGCTCAAAAACTTTAAGTGAAGCATAAAGAGAGATTCTAATAAATAATAGCATAATTTAGATCTCTCAAATGGGTGTGTCCAGCAAGCTTTATTATGACAAACTAACCAACAACTAAAGCAAAGGCACAAATGATACAAGATGCTCCAAGCAAAACTCATGGTATGTGACGAATAGAAATATAGCTCCAAGTAAAATTACAGATGGTTTCTAGAAGAAAGAGGGGATACCTTCCAGGGCATCAGCAGGCTTAGCTGCTTGGTACTCCTTATATATGTCCTTGGGGTGCCATGGGCATCCCCAAGTTTAGGCTTTCATCAGTCCTTGTTCCATCATCCATCGTGATCTCACTCAAAACTTGAATACTTCAATCAGACATAACTCAACAAAATTTCGTGAGATCCATTAGTATAATAAAATCAAGCTCTACTATACGTACTATTGAAAACCTATTCCAATTTTGTTTTTGCATTATACCTATTGCCTTCTTACTTTACCATGGCTTATGCCCCCTAATACAGAACATAGAATCATTGAAATAAGCACATAACACAAAGAAAACAGAATGTGTTAAAAAGGGAACAATCTATAAATATTTGCAATTTACTTGTACTTATGTAACTCGATTTTTTGAAAAATTAGGAAAACTTAGGGAATTTGAATATCAATCTTATGTAGAAAATTCAGACACTTTTGTCATTTTTGTGATTTGTAGGAATTTTTCTACTGGACACAGAAGTTTCCGTTTTTCAACAGGATTAAAGCACCTAACACCTCACATGATCACAAAGGTTTTACTTGGCACAAACAGTAATTAAAAAATAAAAACACAATTATACATTTTTAATCAGATTTTGATTTGTCTGTGTTTTGATATGGCCGCCCTTTTGTATTACTACCATGTGTTATCTCTCTAGAACAATTAGCATATTTTTTCCTCGATTGAGAATTATTACTTCGACGAGTGTTATTTTGTGTATACACGTCAGTTAATATGTGGCTTCAATAATGTTGCCCCACAAGAATGTGTTTTTCACGTTTCTAGTGTGCTCCCTCAATGCCGTAGTTTCGACGAACCCTGGGACGATGCCTTGCGGGTTCCGTTCAACATCGACATTTTATTCGAGCCACTTCATCGAGCCAATGTCAATCATGTCATTCCCAGGCCATTATCTCTTTAAATATTTGCACAAGTTAATTATGCAAAGTTTTATTATCATTATTATTACTATTGTTTCTTGTTTTCACAATTTGTATGTGGGCAGGAAATGTACGTTGCTCGTGCCACCTCGACAAGCCGACGTCTATCACTTTGGCCTGCTTTGACACATTGGCTAACATGGGACTCCGTTGTCTCCTTGTCCTGTTGTGTCCCTTCTGCTGGACCGGGGGCTAAGCCTCCCCATGTCGGCAATGTTGTGTCATCACATCATAGAGCCGAGATCCTCGTCACGTCGGCAATGTTGCAAGTTATATTATCTATATATATTATTATTTTTCGGCTTGCATTGTTTATATGTGCAGGCAATTGATCTGGATCAGAACACGCTATCACCTCGGTGTGCCCATAGTCGTCCTCCCTCTGTCTTCTTAATTGCATCGTCATATTGTCGTGTTACCCAGTGTAGGCAGCCCATGTTGTTACTGCATTAAGTTGGAGTCACACTATCAACCTCACCTTAGCTAGATCTGGGACTTCGTCACCACTTCACCAACCTACACTTCGGGATCTGACATCACCTTACCGAGCTGTTGCGCCCCCTTGGCTAGACCAGGGGTTGCGCCATCACGTCCGCAATGTTGTGTCACCACTTCATCAAGCCGAGCGCCTCGCTCGGCCACCTCGGAACCGGATTGGGGGATAGGACATCATCCAACCAGGGACAACGCACCATACCAGAATTTTTTAGAGATCAATGGGCTCATGTATCTTGCCACAAGTGTGGATTGCGTCATCAACATCGAGCACATTAACCAGTTAAGTTGTTTTCGTGCTCAGCTCTTTTTGAAACATTAACCAGCTAAGTCATCGGACCCACGTGTCCGAATATAAGTGCCCTGGAAGTTGTCTCGAAGTGTGTCTTCGAGGTCCTTCCACTTTCTGATGGAGTTTTCCGCGAGGCTGTTCAACCATGCCTAGTCGGCAATTTGAGCTTAAGTGGTAAGTCTTTGATGGAGTCAAGATCATCTCCACGGGCCATGTGAATGTGGATGAGGAAGTCTTCGATCCATACGGCTGGATCCATTGTCCCGTTGTACTGTTCGATATTTATGGATTTAAACCCTTCATGGAACTGATGCTGCATCACCTCAGCTGTAAAGCACATTGGATGAGCGGCTCCCCGTATCTGAGTTGTGTCATGCTGGAGATCAGATGGGGTCCTAACACGCTGCTTATTGCGAAATCCGTCATTCTGACTAGGCCGAGGTTGGTATCTTTCTTGCCTCATGGGAGTGCGACTTCTTAACATCAAGTCTAAAGCAGGACAAACCAGATGGTTTTTCCTACTTTAGACTTAGTGTTCTGCCGCAGATCATATCGATCTGAATGTTGAACTGATTCATATCTCTTGTCCCGTCCTCGTGCAGGACAGTCTGGTTGATGGGCTTGTGCGAATCTTGGTGGTGCGGGCTCCAGGGCCTCATCTTCATGTTCTGGCAACAAGCACCACTTCAGGTAACTTTTAGTTTTCCCCTATCTATCCTGTCCATACGCCTCTTTGGCGGCCAAGACCTTTCTCCATCTTTTATTGATGTAGTCGTGTTCGGCTTTGAGTTGTCTCTGCTTTAGTTTAAGACACTGAGCAGTGATAGGAGTATCCGCTTGAATATATCCTGATTCGGGGGGTCTTTGGGGTGATGAAATCCTCGTATCCCAAGTTGCCCTCCTCCTCGATCGCAGAGACATAGTTGGTGTCTTTGTAATCGCCGATATGTTCATGTTGTTCTTTATCCATGTATCCTCGTAGGTCGGGTCGTATTCAGGGTTTGTAGGTTTCAGGGATTCCGCTGGATTTTCTGTTACCACTAGGTTTAAATTATCCCTGGTGCCCCCGTTGTTTTCCTTGCCCTTACGAGCTTTAGGTTCTTGCATTGGTGAAGGCGCTCAACAAGCTCGTTGCCACTGTGTTTTGTCTGGTTTTCGTCATCGCTTTTCCTGGTGGTGCCCTCGTCTCTAGGGGTGTCTACCATGTAGATGCCATACGTGGAGGTGGTTGTCCATCGTACCTTTATAGGAGGACTTGGTGATTAAATAGTCGTGTGCATATTTTTGGCTCCTTGGGAAGAGAAGTCTAATAGATAGGTTAGATCTTAAATAGTGGTGATGAAGTGGGTGGTGGGTGGGGAATAATGTTCCCCGCACCTAGTTCTATGGCAATAAATGTCCTGCATTGTGGTCAGCCCGTCCGAACCATCAATGGCATGGACTTTGGTCATCGTCTCATCCGGAGCTTCAGCGTAGGAAGTGTGTTCGAGTGGGATTACCTTCGGGTTTACGAATACTATGGTCAGATATTGGCTCGAGGCCGAATCAAGGTTATAATCTAGTCTGGACTCAAGGTCGGGAAGAGGACCTGAAGTTAAGCCTTTGGAATTTTTGAGCTCTTCGTCCAAATCTAATGCCTCAGAGAGGATCAGGTCGCCTCGGGTGTTGACAATGAAGTCCAACTCGCCGAACTTAAATTACTGACCATGGGTGATCTTGTTAATCTAGTGATGAACCACCTTGACGTGCGGGGTGGTATTGCTAACAGCACGGGATTGGTCGGAGATGAAGATATCCCCGGCCTTGACATTGTCATTGGTGACCAAGGGATCCATCAATCCTTTTTGTGATCTCACAGTAGGGCTCTCAATGGAAGCACCAATGTCAGTCTCAAAACTGGTTGATCTCGAGTAGGGGGTCCAAACTATGGATCTAGGATCGATGGGTAACAAGACACAAAGAAGACGATGTTTTTCTAGGTTCGGGAAATCTTGATGGATTTAAAACCTAAGTCCAACTCTTGTTTGTATTGATGGAGTAATACAATGTGCGGAGTTGATCTACTTCTAGATCAGACGTTGTGGTCTAAATCCTAATTGTAATGATCTTAATGTATCCTACGAACTATGGCCCTCTAGCTTAGATAGATGCTTGGGGTGCCAGGGTTACACAAGCTCGGTTATAATAGAGAAGGAATGTGTAGATTACTACATCGCCTTGGATTGTGCGCCAAGTTTTTGGAAGAGTCCATCTTCAGTCCGAAACCTCTACTAAAGGTCGAACATGCCTGGGAGTTTGGCCCACGAGAATAGGTAGATAACTCGAGGACCCCCTAATCTGAATTCCCTAATCACCATCAATAAGTTCACAAAGTGAACCGAGGTTGAACCAGTGAGAAAGGTAACAACACCGGCAGCAGTCTAGTTCCTTAGAGGGATTGTTTGTCGTTCTGGGGTCCCAAACAGGATCATCACCGATAAGGGCACACAGTTCACCAGCAGCACTTTCATGCAATGTTGTCAAGATGTCGGCACCATCGTCTACTTCGCCTCAAATTCTCACGTTAGGAGCAACGGGAAAGTGGAGAGGGCAAATGTTGAAGTGTTGCGGGGCCTCAAGACGAGGACTTTCGACAAGCTGCGCATGGACAGAAGGCGCTGGATTGATGAACTACATGCGGTTCTTTGGTCGATCAGAACGATGTCAAATCGAACCACAGGCAAGACACACTTCGCCCTGGTCGATGGAGGGGAGGCAATTCTCCCCACGGAACTAACGTATGGGCCACCGATAGTGCAAGCCTTTGATGAGGACCAGCAAGAGAGGCTATGGCATGGCGATGCAACACTCCTCGAGGAAGATCATCTCCAGGCCACACTGCGCGCTGCTAGGTACTAGCAGGCCGTGTAATGCTACCATAGCTAAAAAGTGCATGCACGTGTTGTTGAGGAAGGTGACCCTGTCCTCTGATGGATTCAGTCAGTGAAGGGATCAAACAAGTTGATGCCGAAGTGGGAAGGCCCTTACTGGGTAGTATGAGTCACATGCCTCGCATAGTCCACCTGGAGACAGAGGATGGCACCCTCGAGTAGAATTCTTTGAATATCGAGCATCTTCACAAGTTCTACCAATGAAGTGCGGTTGTCGGGCCCCCCGGCAACCAGTTTTGTACAAGTCTCGCAGCAATGCGTGTAATCCTTTTCACAAAGCGAGCTAATGACCCTCTGCGTAATTAATAAAACTTAGATATCCCACAACTTTTTCTGCCTAAGTACATATTTACATTATGTCCATTGCGTGGATTATTGTGGTAGTTCATAGCCGGTACAAGGTCATTGCCGAACCTCTAAAGGCCCATAGTGCATCCTATTTTTCTCTTCTTTCTTTTTCTCAAAGTAAATAAGGGCTCTCCCAGAAGAGCGCTCCCCGCGCACAAGTCATCCCGAAGGAAGGAGGAGCGGGAGGATGCGTTCAAGGAGATCATCTCATGACAAGGAAGTCAGAAGAGGAAGGAAAAGATAAATAAATTCCATCCCTTCTATATAATGACCACATGTCTGATAAGACCTACGCACAGTTGAGCCCTTGTCAGAATCATTGCACGCCAGGGGGTTGGATCCATGCCTAACACCCTGGGTGATTGCGGTGAGTATAACAAGTCAACCTTGTCGGGCGTAGCATCACCAAAGGGGTGCTCGGGATCTATCCTTAAAAGGGCCCCACGGCAAGATAACTCTCACGGGCAAGCGTTCCCGTTAAGCATCAAAGTCGGAAGGGCGCCCGAGTGCAACCTTTTCTTTCGGAAGGAAGTTAACAGGCATAGACGCAATGAAAATAACCCAAGTTCTTGACATAATAGTGGTACCCAATGTTTTTATTTGATTTTTCTTTTAGGATTACATTGTGTGCTATTCAAAAACAAAAGGAGCAACTCCAAGGTCAGCGGTGGCGGTGACAAGATCAAGTACGAGTATGATTTCCTCTAACGTCGCCAACGTCGTCTTGGAGGAGATACACCATTATGATGTGGCAATCGACCTTGAAACGGCCCCACGGGCGGGGCTTTGCTTTATGCATCCCTCCATGACGTTGTCGCGCTACTCAGAGTTGTCTCCCTCCAGCTTGACACCAAAGATGTTGCTCGTGTCGTCGCTGACGCTGGAGGACTCGATGTCGGTGCTGCTTGAGCTTTGAGCACAACACTCCAGGCAGACGCCTATCGCTCTGAAGAACTTCACGAAGAGTGTGGTGGAGCCGTCTAACTGGAAGTGGAGAACATGCCCATGGCTAAGCCGCCGGGAGCAGGCGAACGACTTCCACCGACCGTGTCAAGAACATGGCACTTCTGGGGGAGATGTCGACCGCCACCCACACGGGCCAATTGCAGCAACATGTCCGCCTCGAGCGACAAGCCATGAGGTCGACTGCCCTCCATTGTCCTCGCTGAAGGATAAGGAATTCGCAGCCAGCTTCGGTGCCATCGAGGGACCACCACGAAAAGTTTTGCACCTCTTCCCTCACATGGAGCCCCGCATGAGGCTGCAGGAGAGGAGTGGCACCGCGAGCACCACCGCAACCACCGCGATTTGACGGGGCCACCCTTGCGCGACCCTTGGACGCCATCCTTCCAAGAGAGCTGGAGCCACCCCCCGCCGCCATCACCATAATACTCATCGGGCTCCGGGGGCTACCCCTCCCTACACACCTGGAGCCTCGAGCACGTCCACGACCCCTCGCCATCGTAGAGAGCGCGCGCTGAAGGAGTGGTGGAGGAACAAGATGGAGGCATTGAGTAGTGGAGAGGAGCAAGAGACCGTGGGTGAGCTACACCCGCCCTTGATTCCTCCCCTTATTTATAGGGCTGAGTGGAAGGAGAAGGGGAAAGGCTGGCTCCTTATGGCCCAAGAAGAGTGTGCATCCTCTCGCTTGCATCTCTAGAGGCCGCCCACTTCGACCCATAATGGATCACGTGTCGTCCAAGGCATAGTCAAGACAAAAGGGGGGAACAATGCCATTTAATGGTGGAATGTGAACAGACGCCGCATCATTTCCCCACTACTTACCCCGAGGCAGTCCATGGTGCTGGCCGCCCGTGTATCAACGTGACCGCTCGCTGTGAAGTGTGCTTCTTGGGAGGCCGCTCCTCTCCACCAATGTTGTCCCTTGTGGGACTCCGTGCGGTGGGAACGGTCAACAAAATCAACACAATTGCAGAGATGCTCGCCCATGCATGATTGTGCACTGTTTTGGCCCTAGACCAACAACGTTGCACGCGGCATGTATGGACCATGCATCGGGGATACTATCGGTGCACTAAGAAATGGTGTCCTTAGTACCCCAGACTTAGGCACGGCCAATTGTGCCCCCTAAGCCGGCAGCTCCTTGCGGGGATCACACCACACCCTAAAGCAAGCCAACACCAAGATCAAAGCGGGGCGACAAGACTCTCACAAGTTTGTAATGCCGCCCACAAGTAGCGCCCGACAAGATTCCAGCCCGCAAAGCCACCACTCCACCACACGAGGGGGATGATTGTCTACATCAACTGAGTTGTCGAGCAGGCAGGCGGACAGGCAGGGCTGGCTTGGACATGTGTGTTGGGGAACGTCGCATGGGAAACAAAAAATTTCCTACGCGCACGAAGACCTATCATGGTGATGTCCATCTACGAGAGGGGATGAGTGATCTACGTACCCTTGTAGACCGTACAGCAGAAGCGTTAGAGAACGCGGTTGATGTAGTGGAACGTCCTCACGTCCCTCGATCCGCCCCGTGAACAATCCCGCGATCAGTCCCACGATCTAGTACCGAACGGACGGCACCTCCGCGTTCAGCACACGTACAGCTCGACGATGATCTCGGCCTTCTTGATCCAGCAAGAGAGACTGAGAGGTAGAAGAGTTCTCCGGCAGCGTGACGGTGCTCCGGAGGTTGGTGATGACCTTCTCTCAGCAGGGCTCCGCCCGAGCTCCGCAGAAACGCGATCTAGAGGAAAAACCGTGGAGGTATGTGGTCGGGCTGCCGTGGAAAAGTCGTCTCAAATCAGCCCTAAAACCTCCGTATATATAGGTGGGAGGGAGGGGGACTTGCCTTGGGGCTCAAGGAGCCCCAAGGGGGTCGGCCGAGTCCAAGGGGGAGGACTCTCCCCCCCCCAAACCGAGTTGGACTAGGTTTGGTCGGAGGGAGTCCCCCTTCCTTCCCACCTCCTCCTTTTTTTTCTCTCTTGATTTTCTTCTCCTTGGCGCATAGGGCACTTGTGGGCTGTCCCACCAGCTCACTAAGGGCTGGTGTGTCTCCCCCAAGGCCTATGGGCTTCCCCGGGGTGGGTTCCCCTCCCCCCCCCCCCCCCGGTGAACTCCCGGAACCCATTCGTCATTCCCGGTACATTCCCGGTAACTCCGAAAACCTTCCGGTAATCAAATGAGGTCATCCTATATATCAATCTTCGTTTCCGGACCATTCCGGAAACTCTCGTGACGTCCGTGATCTCATCCGGGACTCCGAACAACATTCGGTAACCAACCATATAACTCAAATACGCATAAAACAACGTCGAACCTTAAGTGTCCAGACCCTGCGGGTTCGAGAACTATGTAGACATGACCCGAGAGACTCCTCGGTCAATATCCAATAGAGGGACCTGGATGCCCATATTGGATCCTACATATTCTACGAAGATCTTATCGTTTGAACCTCAGTGCCAAGGATTCGTATAATCCCGTATGTCATTCCCTTTGTCCTTCGGTATGTTACCTGCCCGAGATTCGATCGTCAGTATCCGCATACCTCGTTTACCGGCAAGTCTCTTTACTCGTTCCGTAATACAAGATCCCGCAACTTACACTAAGTTACATTGCTTGCAAGGCTTGTGTGTGATGTTGTATTACCGAGTGGGCCCCGAGATACCTCTCCGTCACACGGAGTGACAAATTCCAGTCTTAATCCATACTAACTCAACCAACACCTTCGGAGATACCTGTAGAGCATCTTTATAGTCACCCAGTTACGTTGCGACGTTTGATACACACAAAGCATTCCTCCGGTGTCAGTGAGTTATATGATCTCATGGTCATAGGAATAAATACTTGACACGCAGAAAACAGTAGCAACAAAATGCACGATCAACATGCTACGTCTATTAGTTTGGGTCTAGTCCATCACGTGATTCTCCCAATGACGTGATCCAGTTATCAAGTAACAACACTTTGTTCATAATCAGAAGACACTGACTATCACCGATCAACTGGCTAGCCAACTAGAGGCATGCTAGGGATGGTGTTTTGTCTATGTATCCACACATGTAAATGAGTCTTCATTCAATACAATTATAGCATGGATAATAAACTATTATCTTGATACAGGAATTATAATAATAACTATATTTATTATTGCCTCTAGGGCATAATTCCAACAGTCTCCCACTTGCACTAGAGTCAATAATCTAGCCCTCACATCACCATGTGAATTACATTGTAATAAATCTAACACCCATACAGTTTTGGTGTCGATCATGTTTTGGCCGTGGAAGAGGTTTAGTCAGCGGGTCTGCTACATTCAGATCCGTGTGCACTTTGCATATATTTACGTCCTCTTCCTCGACGTAGTCGCGGATGAGGTTGAAGCATAGTTTGATGTGTCTGGTCTTCTTGTGAAACCGTGGTTCCTTTGCTAAGGCAATGGCACCCGTGTTGTCACAGAACAAGGTTATTGGATCCAGTGCACTTGGCACCACTCCAAGATCCGTCATGAACTGTTTCATCCAGACACCCTCCTTAGCCGCCTCCGAGGCAGCCATGTACTCCGCTTCACATGTAGAATCTGCTACGACGCTTTGCTTGGAACTGCACCAGCTTACTGCACCCCCATTAAGAATAAATACGTATCCGGTTTGCGACTTAGAGTCGTCTAGATCTGTGTCAAAGCTTGCATCGACGTAACCTTTTACGGCGAGCTCTTCGTCACCTCCATATACGAGAAACATCTCCTTAGTCCTTTTCAGGCACTTCAGGACATTCTTGACCGCTGTCCAGTGATCCACTCCTGGATTACTCTGGAACCTACCTGCCATACTTATGGCCAGGCTAACATCCGGTCTAGTGCACAGCATCGCATACATGATAGAACCTATGGCTGAAGCATAGGGGACGGAGCGCATATGCTCTCTATCTTCATCAGTTGCTGGGCACCGAGTCTTACTCAATCTCGTACCTTGTAAAACTGGCAAGAACCCTTTCTTGGACTGTTCCATTTTGAACCTCTTCAAAACTTTATCAAGGTATGTGCTTTGTGAAAGTCCTATCAGGCGTTTTGATCTATCCCTATAGATCTTAATGCCTAGAATGTAAGCAGCTTCTCCTAGGTCCTTCATAGAGAAACTTTTATTCAAGTAACCTTTTATGCTCTCCAAAAGCTCTACATTGTTTCCAATCAGTAATATGTCATCCACATATAATATTAGAAACACCACAGAGCTCCCACTCACTTTCTTGTAAATACAAGATTCTCCAACCACTTGTATAAACCCAAATGCCTTGATCACCTCATCAAAGCGTTTGTTCCAACTCCGAGATGCTTGCACCAGTCCATAAATGGATCGCTGGAGCTTGCACACCTTGTTAGCATTCTTAGGATCGACAAAACCATCGGGTTGCATCATATACAACTCTTCCTTAAGGAAACCGTTAAGGAACGCCGTTTTGACATCCATCTGCCAGATTTCATAATCGAAAAATGCAGCTATTGCTAACATGATTCTGACGGACTTAAGCATTGCTACGGGTGAGAAAGTCTCATCGTAGTCAATTCCTGGAACTTGTGAAAAACCCTTTGCCACAAGTCGAGCTTTATAAACGGTCACATTACCGTCAGCGTCCATCTTCTTCTTAAAGATCCATTTGTTCTGAATAGCCTTGCGGCCCTCAGGTAGTATCTCCAAAGTCCACACTTTGTTCTCATACATGGATCCTATCTCGGATTTCATGGCTTCTAGCCATTTGTTGGAATCTGGGCCCACCATTGCTTCTTCATAATTTGCAGGTTCATTGTTGTCCAACAACATGATTGATAAGACGGGATTACCGTACCACTCTGGAGCAGCGCGTGATCTCGTCGACCTGCGTGGTTCAACAGAAACTTGAACTGGAGTTTCATGATCATCATCATTAACTTCCTCCTCAACCGGCGTCGCAACGACAGAGGTTTCCCCTTGCCCTGCGCCACCATCCAGAGGGATGAGAGGTTCGACAACCTCGTCAAGTTCTATCTTCCTCCCACTCAATTCTCTCGAGAGAAACTCCTTCTCGAGAAAAGTTCCGTTCTTAGCAACAAACACTTTGCCCTTGGATTTGAGATAGAAGGTGTACCCAACTGTCTCTTTTGGGTAACCTATGAAGACGCATTTTTCCGCTTTGGGTTCCAGCTTTTCAGGCTGAAGCTTTTTGACATAAGCATCACATCCCCAAACTTTAAGAAACGACAACTTTGGCCTTTTGCCATACCACAGTTCGTATGGTGTCGTCTCAACGGATTTTGACGGTGCCCTATTTAAAGTGAATGCAGTTGTTTCTAATGCATAACCCCAAAATGATAACGGCAAATCAGTAAGAGACATCATACATCGCACCATCTCTAACAAAGTATGATTACGACGTTCGGACACACCATTACGCTGTGGTGTTCCAGGCGGTGTTAACTGTGAAACAATTCCACATTGTCTTAAGTGAGCACGAAACTCGAAACTCAGATATTCACCCCCACGATCAGACCGTAGGAACTTGATCTTCTTGTTACGATGATTTTCCACTTCACTCTGAAATTGCTTGAACTTTTCAAATGTTTCAGACTTTTCCTTCATCAAGTAGACATAACCATATCTACTCAAATCGTCAGTGAAGGTGAGAAAATAACGATATCCGCCGCGTGCCTCCATGCTCATTGGACCACACACATCGGTATGTATGATTTCCAATAAGTAACTTGCACGCTCCATTGTTCCGGAGAACGGAGTCTTAGTCATCTTGCCCATGAGGCATGGTTCGCACGTGTCAAGTGAATCAAAGTCAAGTGACTCCAAAAGTCCATCACCATGGAGTTTCTTCATGCGTTTTACACCAATATGACCCAAGCGGCAGTGCCACAAAAATATGGCGCTATCATTGTTTACTCTAACTCTTTTGGTCTCAATTTTATGTATATGCGTATCGTTATCAAGATTCATTATGAATAATCCTCTCACATTCGGTGCATGACCATAAAAGATGTTACTCATAGAAATAGAACAACCATTATTCTCAGAC
Organism: Hordeum vulgare subsp. vulgare; assembly: GCF_904849725.1. Taxonomy (NCBI): domain Eukaryota; kingdom Viridiplantae; phylum Streptophyta; class Magnoliopsida; order Poales; family Poaceae; genus Hordeum; species Hordeum vulgare. Next base: position 190,526,356 of record NC_058522.1, on the reverse strand, counting down.
TTAAAAGAGTAACCGTCTCGCAATAAACAAGATCCAGATATAATGTTCATGCTCAACGCAGGCACTAAATAACAATGATTTAAGTTCATCACTAATCCCGATGGTAGCTGAAGTGACACTGTGCCGACGGCGATTGCATCAACCTTGGAACCATTTCCTACGCGCATCGTCACTTCGTCTTTTGCCAGCCTTCGTCTATTCCGCAGTTCCTGCTTCGAGTTGCAAATATGAGCAACAGAACCGGTATCGAATACCCAGGCACTACTACTAGAGCCGGTTAAGTACACATCAATAACATGTATATCAAATATACCTGATTTTTCTTTGCCCGCCTTCTTATCTGCCAGATACTTGGGGCAATTGCGCTTCCAGTGACCCATACCCTTGCAATAGAAACACTCCATTTCAGGCTTATGTCCAGCCTTGGGTTTCTTCGGCGGATTGGCAACAGGCTTGCCGCTCTTCTTCGAATTTCCCTTCTTGCCTTTGCCGTTTCTCTTGAAACTAGTGGTCTTATTCACCATCAACACTTCATGCTCTTTACGGAGTTCAGACTCTGCGACTTTCAACATCGCAAACAACTCGCTGGGAGACTTGTTCATCCCTTGCATGTTGTAGTTCAACACAAAGCCTTTGTAGCTTGGCGGCAGTGATTGAAGGATTCTGTCAGTGATAGCTTCTTGCGGGAGTTCAATCCCCAGCTCAGCTAGACGGTTTGAGTACCCAGACATTTTGAGCACATGTTCACTGACAGACGAGTTTTCCTCCATCTTGCAAGCATAGAATTTATCGGAGGTCTCATACCTCTCGATCCGGGCGTTCTTCTGAAAGATAAACTCCAACTCCTGGAACATCTCAAATGCTCCACGATGCTCAAAGCGACGTTGAAGTCCCGATTCTAAGCCATACAGGACTGCACATTGAACTATTGAGTAGTCCTCCTTACGTGCTAACCAAGCGTTCTTAACATCCTGATCAGCCGTAGCGGGTGGTTCATCTCCTAGCGCAGCATTAAGGACATAATCCTTTTTCCCAGCTTGTAAGATTAGCTTAAGATTACGAGCCTAGTCTACAAAGTTGCTTCCATCATCTTTCAACTTAGCTTTCTCTAGGAACGTATTAAAATTCAGGATGACTGTCGCGTGAGCCATGATCTACAACACAAATATATTCAAAGTGTACTTAGACTATGTTCAAGATAATTAGAGTTCAACTTAATCAAATTATATGCTAAACTCCCACTCAAAAAGTACATCTCTCTAGTCATTTGAGTGGTTCATGATCCACTTACAATATCCCAAGTCCGATCATCACGTGAGTTGAGTATAGTTTCAGTGGTAAGCATCCCTATGCTAATCATATCAACTATATGATTCATGATCGACCTTTCGGTCTCATGTGTTCCGAGGCCATGTCTGCACATGCTAGGCTCGTCAAGCTTAACCCGAGTGTTCTGCGTGCGCAACTGTTTTGCACCCGTTGTATGTGAACGTTGAGTCTATCACACCCGATCATCACGTGGTGTCTCGAAACGACGAACTGTAGCAACGGTGCACAGTCGGGGAGAACACAATTTCGTCTTGATATTTTAGTGACAGATCACCTCATAATGCTACCGTCGTTCTAAGAAAAATAAGGTGCATAAAAGGATTAACATCACATGCAATTCATAAGTGACATGATATGGCCATCATCACGTGCTTCTTGATCTCCATCACCAAAGCACCGGCACGATCTTCTTGTCACCGGCGCCACACCATGATCATCCATCAACGTGTTGCCATCAGGGTTGTCGTGCTACTCATGCTATTACTACTAAAGCTACATCCTAGCAAAATAGTAAACGCATCTGTAAGCACAAACGTTAGTATAAAGACAACCCTATGGCTCCTGCCGGTTGTCGTACCATCGACGTGCAAGTCGATATTTCTATTACAACATGATCATCTCATACATCCAATATATCACATCACATCGTTGGCCATATCACATCACAATCATACCCTGCAAAAACAAGTTAGACGTCCTCTAATTTTGTTGTTGCATGTTTTACGTGGTGACCAAGGGTATCTAGTAGGATCGCATCTTACTTACGCAAACACCACAACGGAGATATATGAGTTGCTATTTAACCTCATCCAAGGACCTCCTCGGTCAAATCCGATTCAACTAAAGTTGGAGAAACTGACACTTGCCAGTCATCTTTGAGCAAAGGGGGTTACTCGTAACGATGAAACCAGTCTCTCGTAAGTGTACGAGTAATGTCGGTCCAAGCCGCTTCAATCCAACAATACCGCGGAATCAAGAAAAGACTAAGGAGGGCAGCAAAACGCACATCACCGCCCACAAAAACTTTTGTGTTCTACTCGAGAAGACATCTACGCATGAACCTGGCTCATGATGCCACTGTTGGGGAACGTCGCATGGGAAACAAAAAATTTCCTACGCGCACGAAGACCTATCATGGTGATGTCCATCTACGAGAGGGGATGAGTGATCTACGTACCCTTGTAGACCGTACAGCAGAAGCGTTAGAGAACGCGGTTGATGTAGTGGAACGTCCTCACGTCCCTCGATCCGCCCCGTGAACAATCCCGCGATCAGTCCCACGATCTAGTACCGAACGGACAGCACCTCCGCGTTCAGCACACGTACAGCTCGACGATGATCTCGGCCTTCTTGATCCAGCAAGAGAGACTGAGAGGTAGAAGCGTTCTCCGGCAGCGTGACGGCGCTCCGGAGGTTGGTGATGACCTTGTCTCAGCAGGGCTCCGCCCGAGCTCTGCAGAAACGCGATCTAGAGGAAAAACCGTGGAGGTATGTGGTCGGGCTGCCGTGGAAAAGTCGTCTCAAATCAGCCCTAAAACCTCCGTATATATAGGTGGGAGGGAGGGGGCCTTGCCTTGGGGCTCAAGGAGCCCCAAGGGGGTCAGCCGAGTCCAAGGGGGAGGACTCTCCCCCCCCAAACCGAGTTGGACTAGGTTTGGTGGGAGGGAGTCCCCCTTCCTTCCCACCTCCTCCTTTTTTTTTCTTTCTCTCTTGATTTTATTCTCCTTGGCGCATAGGGCACTTGTGGGCTGTCCCACTAGCCCACTAAGGGTTGGTGTGTCTCCCCCAAGGCCTATGGGCTTCCCCGGGGTGGGTTGCCCCCCCCCCCCGGTGAACTCCCGGAACCCATTCGTCATTCCTGGTACATTCCCGGTAACTCCGAAAACCTTCCGGTAATCAAATGAGGTCATCCTATATATCAATCTTCGTTTCCGGACCATTCCGGAAACCCTCGTGACGTTCGTGATCTCATCCGGGACTCCGAACAACATTCGGTAACCAACCATATAACTCAAATACGCATAAAACAACGTCGAACCTTAAGTGTGCAGACCCTGCGGGTTTGAGAACTATGTAGACATGACCCGAGAGACTCCTCGGTCAATATCCAATAGCGGGACCTGGATGCCCATATTGGATCCTACATATTCTACGAATATCTTATCGTTTGAACCTCAGTGCCAAGGATTCGTATAATCCCGTATGTCATTCCCTTTGTCCTTCGGTATGTTACTTGCCCGAGATTCGATCGTCAGTATCCGCATACCTATTTCAATCTCGTTTACCGGCAAGTCTCTTTACTCGTTCCGTAATACAAGATCCCGCAACTTACACTAGGTTACATTGCTTGCAAGGCTTGTGTGTGATGTTGTATTACCGAGTGGGCCCCGAGATACCTCTCCGTCACACGGAGTGACAAATTCCAGTCTTGATCCATACTAACTCAACCAACACCTTCGGAGATACCTGTAGAGCATCTTTATAGTCACCCAGTTACGTTGCGACGTTTGATACACACAAAGCATTTCTCCGGTGTCAGTGAGTTATATGATCTCATGGTCATAGGAATAAATACTTGACACGCAGAAAACAGTAGCAACAAAATGACATGATCAACATGCTATGTCTATTAGTTTGGGTCTAGTCCATCACGTGATTCTCCCAATGACATGATCCAGTTATCAAGTAACAACACTTTGTTCATAATCAGAAGACACTGACTATCATCGATCAACTGGATAGCCAACTAGAGGCATGCTAGGGATGGTGTTTTGTCTATGTATCCACACAAGTAAATGAGTCTTCATTCAATACAATTATAGCATGGATAATAAACTATTATCTTGATACAGGAATTATAATAATAACTATATTTATTATTGCCTCTAGGGCATAATTCCAACAACGTGGCCATACCAACGGTCGTCTTGCAACCTTAATGACACCCGACCCACGATGTGGCAGGAGAATATGAGGTAGTTGCGCGGACGACATAGAAGGAGAGGCAATCCTTGCCGGGGGAGGTCGCCAGTGTGCCACCTCACGGTGCATTCGATGCGCGAGTCCTAGTCTATCACAATTAGATATTTCCAACTACCTATCCTCACAAGGAGTCCCTGTCCCTGCAATATGCATTCTACACCGACTAAAAGACCATTATAGCCATTGTGGTAACACCTTGACCTATAAAAGGAGGTCCATGGCTACCTATAGAAGGGTCGACACTCTGTTAAATTGCACGCGTAGCTGCACCTCTCGAGCCTCCTTGCCGGGACATTATGCTCCAGTACTTGAACCCACATAATCAACCAAACACACACACGACGTAGGGTTTTAAGCTCCCGAGTGGCCCGAACCTGTATAAACCCTCGCGTGCGATCGGATCAACTAATGCTCTTTCTGCACTTGGATCCCCGTGCAGAACCATAAAGGGTCCATGCATGTCCCATAGATCATCGTTCCTCCCCCCAGGAAGGTGGCCGCTATCGTCTGTGCACAAGTCAGGGTACTAAGTGACCCATTCTTTAGTACACCGACAAAAAAGGATTGCGCTATTTTGCTGCACACTTGCTACTACTGTTACTTGTCACTTGCTACGAATTACCTTCCTACAAAACAACTTATCGTTACAACACGAGCCTCGCGTCACTTATCATGATGAATTACCTTACAACATTTGTAGAGAATACCTTGCTGAAAACAACTTATCATTTCCTTCTACTCCTCGTTGGTTTCGATAGTCTTTTATCAAAAGGACAACTAGTGATCCCCTATACTTGTGGGTCTTCAGGCAGCAATGATTATAATGAAAAAATAAATGTCGGATTCAGAAACCATATGGAGGAAACAATAAGAACCTATCTAGGGAAATAGAGATGGCACATCAATGTTGGATAAGAAACTAGACAAGCCTTGTGCATTTCATGGTACTCCGTACATGGCTGCTACTCACTCCAATCAAAACTACTGAGTGATCAATCAAGGCGGAAAATAGTCAAGAACAAAGGCACGGGTCAACCGTGTAATGAGGATGGTGACCGACTCAAGCCGAACAATGTCGTCCAGAAACAATTACCTCCTACGCGAACATGATCTATGCTACTCAGGAAACACCCTAAGAAGTATCTACTAAGGGACAAAAGCCAAAGACTGGTCAACTTTCCATTTCCATAGTCACTGATGAGACACAATAAGTATAAAGAAGAATAAACACGCCAACAACAAAATTTGACTTGGTTTTTTACATAAATAACACCTCACCATACCAAGGGAGAATACATAATGCTCAATCAAAATTTTCAAGGATTGAATCCTTACAACACTTCGCCTTAGAGACCCTGCATCACCACAACAAAAAACTGCTATGGCATGCAATTTTTCCCTTCTAGTCCACCTTGTGCCATCGGCTTCGCTTCTAGCTTCGACCAATGCATCTCCATAGACACATACGCCTGCCGATCATCCTCCAAGTAGGCCAAATGCTTCCATAAGTTGACCCGACCCACGGTTCCTTTGAGATGATGGACCAGACCGAAGAAGCCGTTGAGAAATGGCTGAGTTGTCCAAAGGGCGATATAGATATCTTCAAGAGTCGGCTTGGCCACTCTGCACAACTCGGTGATAACCCACAAGTATATGGGATCGATTGTAGACTTTTCAATATGTAAGAGTGTCGGTGGGAGTGTAGAGAACACATTCGTGACACTGTGGACAGTGTACGTCCTACTAAAGATTCATGAATGGGGAAAAAAGTTTGGATCTACACTACTTGAATGGATACAATGATATACCCAAGTTTGGACCCATTGCGCCTAATACTCTCCTCTTGATTTTTATGCGTTGATGTGGTGGATTATACAGAGCTACATGTCCTTCCTAAGAATGGGGAAGTGTTATGCGGTCCTATTGTTCTTGTAACCAATGTGCAATCTAATATTCCTTCTTTCTGTCTAGTCTGTCTCCTTTTTATCCAAACCCTTAGCCCTTTCGCATGGTCCTCCTTTTATAGTTCCAGGGGTACCACAAAGGCTTCGGGGCTAAGGAAAGCATCCTAAGTTTGTCCAGGTAAGTGAGCGTATTTACTTCTTCGCTGATGGACCAATGTATTCTGTCTTCTGAGAACAAACGCATGTCTTGTCACAACCAACCATGTTGATACCTATCTAGATCTTTACACGTCTTGGAACATGTGTGCACCATGCAGTGGCTTAGTCAACCCTTGCGTCTTGTACCTTTGACCCTTCTGACCTCAAGCCACGTGGCTAACATGCTTTGTGAGCGCAGAATAAGCACAACACGCTTGGTGGAGGCGGTTGCTTACTACCTAAGGTGGATTGGGTGTGGGACCCCGACTCATAAGTCAAAGTCACTGAATGCACGTGTATAGTAATCCTAGAGATCAATGCTCACTAAACACACATAAGCTGATTAATCAAGAGTCTTACATCCATTACATACCGTCTTAAACAAATGTGTCCATTAAGGTCGAGTTTTACAAAGATAGGACCGCGATGGCTAAACATCAAATATAAATTTGCAGCGGAAATCTTGAACGGTAGCATGGACCCATGCCATCTGCCTTAACCCAACGCAAATTCTTATTGGCAAGAAGCCTAATTCGCATGTTCGTCAGTAAGGTATTCTTCACCATATTCCTATTCTTCCATGCGTGGGAAATTAAATAACGAGTGGCAAGCCAACGAGTACTTTGAATGTACTCGCAAGCAACCCATGTTTTGGAACAAGGTAGTCATGCATGGAATAATGATGCTAAGTAGGTACTTTTGCGGAAAGCTAGTTTTGACTGCAGTTTCATGTCCAAACATTTTGTAAAGCATGCATCATGAGGTTGTAGATATCCATATGAATAGTTACACATATCAACAGAAATAGAGTTAGGAACAACTGAAGTTTAATCATCTCATTGAGTCATCCAACTCAACTCATCTATCTCCTCCCCCTACACACACACTAAGTTTTGTAAACAATGGACGTAGCTCCACAGTTATTATCCAACTGTACCTAACTCTGTACATGGCTATTCGAATAGTTTAACACTCTATAGAGATTGCACACAGTACCCACAAGACTCGGAGTAATTTCGTGTAAAGCCACAACTCGCGGTATATTACATACCCGAGGTAAGCACCTGAATAATGCCAATTCATTGTTGACACTAAAAAATAGTCCACTTGTTGGCACACAGCCATCATGATATACATCACAAGTGTCGTCGAAGAAGGTACCAACGGTGTGCTCGGTGTGTGTGAAAACAGACATAGTCCTCCTTTCTGGCACGACCCCGTATCAAGAGTGACCACATCACTACTGCCACTAGTAATGTGGGCTCTCTGATAGCATCGACCAAGCTAACCAAAAAATCCCGTCCCATTAGGGGTATCATAGTCATATATGTAAGGTTGGAGTAACCGTCGCATCATGAACCAATCCATTTCTGAAAAAAGCACACTCACTTGCCTCGGCACACTAATTGATTATAAGTAGGTTACCAACCTCAACATCTCCCTCGAGCATTAGGGGCACACGATGGGGCTTTTGAAAAGTCTTTGAAAATACTTCTATTTCCAACACTATGCATATCCCCGTCCCACTTGCATAGCATCTACTAGCATCATATCTACTTGCTACCCACATAACTCTAAACGGAAGATAGATTTATGATATGCACGTATCAACGAGGAAAATGCAATATAGACAACATAGCAAGTTTTTCACCAAATCATCATTCCTTTGATGCAATAATTAGAAGTGTTATAATGTCATGATATAAATAGTTTCATCGACATGGTCAATGGGTTGCTTGCCTGGCTCGACAAAGTCTAAGGGTCTTCAAATGCTTATGGTCCAAGCTCTGTGTAATCTATCATCGCAAATAACATGCACAAATAAGATAATACCACAAAACCGGAAAATAAAAATACTCCGAAAAATGTCAACTCATTTTTGTAAAATACTAGAGTGAAAACTAAATATACTATATTTCCTAGTTTTTGGAGTTGGAGTGCCAAAATAGTGATTTGGATTTAAATAGTGGATTTAAATACATTAAATAGGGTTTCAATTAAGAACAGTAAAAAAAAATTATTTGACATGCATGAAAACTATACCATTAAATACGTTGTAATATTGCAAATATTCGGGAATGGGGATCATTGGATTTGGATAATTATTTTGGATCGTGTAATTTTTGGAATTTAAAGATAAAAAGATAAATGGACAGAACTAGCTGGGCCAAAATAGCCCGCAATTGGTCTAGTGTGGAGCTGAGCCGGCCTCAGCGAGCCGGGGCACGAGCACGCGTCACGTTCAAACCTGATGCATGGGCACGTGCTGATAGTGAGAGAGGAGGGCGAGGGAGGCTGACAGATGGTCCCCTATTGGGTCGTCTTCAACCTCCGTCCAAAGGGCAAGGCCAGCTCACCGACGATGATGGCCGGCACACAGGGGCAGCGGAGGGCACCAACATGCTTAGAAGGATGTCGCCATTCTAGGGGAGGTCTAGGGGGTCGATGGAGTGGCCTCAGTCACTGGCAACAATAAGGCCACAATGGAAGCTCTATGGTCGACCTCGGGGTTGTCATCCTAGGCTTCAAACCGCATACGAAGCATGGGGAAAATCATGAGGTAGGTGCGGGTGAGTCGAGGGAGAAGAAAAGAGTGATCGGGATGCTCTTAACCATTGGACCGACTCCGGCCATACACAGCGGAGCATGAGCTCGATATCGAGCTTGATGGCTTCGGAGGGGGCTCAGTGGCTTAGGCATGCTACTGAGGTTGAGTGAGGGCGAGAAAAAAATGAGAGGGGGTGCGAGGGTGGCCTTAAATAGAGGGGTTGGGGATTTCTATGGACCGATCTCATGACCTCCATGGAATTGGAGCTGCTGGATAAGGAGGAGGGTTGGGGGATCTCAGAAGCGCTCGTGTGAGTGGATGGCTTTGGGGGCGGGGGGTTGGAGGGCGATAGAGATTTTGATGCCCACGCGCGTGACCCCTCTCACTGACCGAGTCACGCGGCGCTCGGTGATAATACCCAAGTGCAAGGAATCATCATAGCACTTTCCAAAGAAGGAGGAGATAAGTATGCAAAAGGTAATATCAATATTCTCTCATGTCCTATCTGCCACTGATACGACTCTACATACACCAAACGTTTGCTTCTATGTAGTAGCGAGAAATAAAGCTGCATTGTGGGTATAAAGAGGATAGCTTTGCATGAAATTGGAGATCAAAAATATCGAATAATCGCTGCTAAATAAAGTTAGAATATATGACAATATATTAAAATTGTGAGTGTGGAATAATGATGGTATGGTGTGTGGAATCATCATAGGAAATTTATAACAAGATTTGTAATCATTCTTGCAATTGAATACGATGGAGAGGCATGAGCTAACATACTTTCCGAACTTGGATAATATGAACTTATGATTGGATCTCTAGCTAGCATCTACAACTACAAGAAAACATTAAGGTAAACCCAACCATGGCATTAAACATCAACTCCCATTTACTCCGATACACAAACAACTCCCTTACTCGGGTCTAAGCTTCTGTCACTCTAGCCACCCACTATAAGCGAATCATGAACATATTGCAAACCCTACAGTGAGAATTTCCTCACGTGTGCACAAAACGAAGGGTACCATAGGACAACACAAAAATAAGACATACAAAAAAATTAATCAAGATCATCAATCAACCCAAAGGACAACATAAATGTACTCAAACATCATAGGATTGCTACACATCATTGATTAATAATATGTGGCATGAAATACCATGTTAACATCGGGATTACAATGGGGTGCGGGAGAGTGGACCATCGTAGCTGGAGGAGGGAAGGTTCCTCGTACATCTCATCTCCCTATATGGGTAGAATTTCACCCCTCTCGTCCTTGGTCGCCATGGCCCACGCCCCTCCTAGATTGTATCTCTCTCTCTCTCTCTCTCTCTCTCTCTCTCTCTCTCCCTCTCTCTCTCCCTCTCGCCCACGCCCACGCCCCTCTCGCAAAGCCCCTAGACTGAATCCCTCGTACTCTCGTGTCCTCCTCCACTCCCCATGGTTGACATTGCTGCAATGGTCTCCCTTCAAGTTCAAGCTCCCTCGAGCTTCCCCTCTGTCCCTGACCTATCCGATGCCTTCTCATTATCGCTGTGCAGCTACCCTGTGCAACCATTCCTTCTGGAGCGCCCCGAGCTCGAAGGAGTGACGGCTAACCGCGCATTCGCGGACACCTAGGAAGACGTTGTTCAGGGACTCCCGTGCAAGCATGTGGCGTCGGGATGGACATGGTGCAGCCTCCTGAACCGGCTAGTAGCGTCGGCGTCGTTGGAGGTGCCCTTTTCCATCGGAGGAGGCGTCATCGAGTACTCCGTCCTGCCTCCTCTGCCTCGCCTCTATTCGAACGGGACAAGGGGATGAACACGCCCACAGGGTCCCGCCACTCGGCCGACGGGTGGACCTCGCCCTGTTCAGTGGAGGCAATTTTTCCGCCGGCCGCCTTCCCTATTGTGGAAGTACACCTCGCAAGTGCTTTGTCGATGTGGCCGTACGTAGACGCGCGGCGGAGCTGCTCGACCGGCCGAGTACGCCCAGCTGCTATCTTGCGCCCTTGGCGCAGTTTAGCCCACTTGAGTTGGATATTCCTTTACCTTTTTCTTTTTCCAAAGGGGTTAAACAATTCATAATAAATTCATAAAAACTTGAAATTTGATGATTCAAATTTCTACATTCTCCTAAAAATGCCAACTATCTAATGATGCAACTTTCATATTTTCCACCTCAAGTTTCCAAACTGCTCTAGTATTAATTCAAAATTGAAATATCAAAATTCCAATTGTAAAATCCCTAGAGCATTCTTTCTAACTCCGAATGGAGTGATTCCAATTACTATATGCTACAAAAATAATCCCCGAATTATCTAGCTATGGTTAACATTTTGCTCATCCAATATTTGTTTTGAACCAAACAAATGGACCATTTTTTCACTTATTCCTATAGAAAATCCTTCGGATATTGACACCAACTCCAAATCTAGTGAAACCACTTTCTAAATTGTTCTAAAATCAGGCCCTATTTTATGCGTGCCTCCACTCATTTTTGGGAAAATATTCTCTGTAGAATTTTTGCGAGGATAGTAATGCCTCCATTTCCAGTATTCAAAAATCTCCGGTGATCCAAATCCATTAGAACAACTTTAGGTATTTTTCTTGAGACCAGAGGTATCCAAGAAAAATAAAACTCCTATTTATAGAGCATTTTTGTTTCTCTGCATGTTGTGTGGCTTATTGTGGTTGCTTCCGATGATAGTTCACGAGGTAGACGAATTGCTCGGAGTTGGACTAGAATCTCGTTAAGAACTCGAAGACTTTGCTAAACCAGGCAAGCAACCCTTTGACCATGACTATGAAACCATTTTATGCATGTCATATGGCACTTTATTTCGTTGCATCTAAATCATGTTGAATCGGTAACCACCTTGGTGAGTTGTCTCCGATAACTCGTTGTTGATACTTGCATTGAGCATGACCCTGCCTTCCTATGAGGGTTGTGCGGGTGGGAAGTAGATAGGATGCTATTTAGATGATATGCAAATTGGATGGTAATATGCATGGTGTCGGAAAAAGGAATTATTTCAAATGCTTCCCGAAAACCCGTCGGGTGCCACTAATGCCCGAGGGAGATGGTGTTGAGATTAGGTGACCACTTGAGAAAGAAATGGTGTACCAAGACAAGTTGAGTGTATGTATTTTTGAAAAACATGAGATTTAAGATTTGTTGGCCGTCCCAACCTTCAATATGCAAACAAGATACACCTTTATGGGAAGCGGCTTTGTTGATTACCTTGGTGGATGTTAGCAGAGAGACCATATTACTAGTGTCTAGAGGGCCACAGTTACCCTCTTGATACGGGGTCGTTCCTGGTAGGGCCATCGTGGGCTGTTTTTAAAAACACCAGGCACACTGTTGGTGCCCTCTTGGATGGCACGATCTTGAGCGAGGCTCGTATGATGTACATCCTGAGGGTTGTGTGCTAATCGGGTGGACTCTTTGTTTAGTGTCGCTAGGGGAAACAGGTTGTTTGGGTGCTTAGTGATACGTCTCCAACATATCTATAATTTTTCATTATTCCATTTTGATATATTATCGTTCTATAATACTTTTGGGGTATTTATTTACCAATTTATATTATTCTTTAGCACTATCATATTGACCTAGTGCCCGGTGCTAGTTGTTGTTTTCTGCATGTTTTTCACTTCTTAGATTATCCATACCAAACAAAATACAATTGACCTAAACCTTTTTGGTGAGTTTTTCTAGACCAAAAGAAGAGGAACAAGCATCGGAGGAAGGCTACGGGCTACAAGAGGGCCCCACAAGCCAACCCGGCGCGGCCTAGGTGCAGAACGCCATGTTGGCTTGTGGGCCCATCGAGGACCTCCTCACTCTTTTCTCTGGATTATAAATTCTTATATACCCTAGAAACATCAGAAGGAGTCCCGAAACACTTTTTACGCCACTGCACATCTCTATTCCAACGGGAGGCCATCTGGATCTCCGTTCCGCCACCCTGCTGGAGGGGGGTCTATCACGGAGGACCTCTTCATAAACCTTGCTATGATGATGTGTGAGTAGTTCACCACAGACCTACGGATCCATAGCTCGTACCTAGATGGCAATCTCTCTCTCTCTCGAACTCAATACAACGATCAGTGCATCTTCCCTTGATCCACATGATGCGCTGCATTTGTTGGGATCCGATGAATTGTTGGTTTATGTTCTGATTATTCATGATAAATATTTGAGTCACCTATGAATACTTATATGATTCTTATAAGCATGATTATGATAGCTTTGTAATTCTGTCCGATCTATTGAAGTAGTTTGGCCAACTATTGATAGTTCTTCGGTGAGAGAGGTGCGTTATAGTAGGTTCAACCTGGCGAATTTCGATATCCCAGTAACAGAAGGGGACAAGATGTGTCTTTATGTTTCTTCTACTAAGGATAAAATGACGGGGTTTATTCATATTTCTTGAGTTTAGTTTGTCTACATCATGTCATTGTTCTCCATGCATTACCCTATTTTACTTAATACTCTAGACGCATGTTGGGTAGCACTCGATGAGTGGAGTAATAGTAATAGGCGCAGGCAGAAGTCAGTCTAATTCTTTATGAACGTGATGCCTATATACACACAATCATTGCCACGAATATTGCATAACTATCTTCTTTTTTGTTAATTGCCCAACAACAATTTGTTTACCATGGTGTGCTATTTTTCATGAGATATAACATTAGGGAAAACTATGGCTCCCGTGTCTATTCACGACATATATATATATATATATATATATATATATATATATATATATAAACTTCAATACCTTTCTGCCATTTACTTGTTTAGATTTTATCTTGCTATCAATAATTATCTATACACCTCACTCGCTTGCAAATTACAAGAACTAGAGGATTAACGACCCTCCTTCCCTCATTGGAATTTTGTGTGCAACCACTGAAGACGGTTGTGGTTCATATTCCTATTAGTTCGATAAACCTTGGTTTCATAACTGAGGGAAATACTTACGCAAATTGTGCTGCGATAACCCGTTCCTCTTCACTGAAAACCCAGCACAGATCACAAGTATCATGAAGGAATTCTCGCACCGTTGCCGGGGAATATCATCACGAAATATCAAGTAACTCAACACAAATTTTCATTCACTTTTTCTCCTTTTTATTTTCTGGTATATTTAGTTTTTCTCATAAAAATTAAAAATACAAAAATATTTATCGCTATTTGTTACAAGTTTGCATCTTTGCTCTCAAGTTTACTTGCCTAGCTATGCTATCTTTATCTTTGTCACATAAAAACAAAAAATAAAATGCAAGGATTAAGATAAATGGTTCCTGATCCACTAGCTAATCTTTTCAAAAGACCTGTTTATGTTGAAATAATTGCTAGTGAGAGTGCTCTAGATTACCTTTATGAGTCTTGTTTGAAAATCACGAATCTAAAATTGTGTGATTTATAAAGTGATTCACGATAGTTCCTTGAATGAAAAGCATGAGTACTATATTGTTGAATTTGAATAGGACCCTACATGTAAGCATTATGAGATAGGCAAATATGGTTATAGAAATGTTCATGTCAGTCACCTACCTCTCTTCATATTCAAATTGTTAATGCTTCATTCTTCCTACTTACTTATCCTATACACTTCTTGTCTTGATAAATTGTTTGCTTATAAAATGCCTATGCATATGTTAGACTTAAATGTTCTTGTCACATGTTTTATGATGCTCTCTTTGTGATTCAATTCTTGCCTATTACGTGAGCATAATTGAAATTTCAAGCCTATCTTAATGGCTATAAAGAAAGAGCTTGTTGGGAGACAACCTAATAGTCATCATTTATTTCTATTTGTTTGTGGTAAAATGATCATTGCCTCTGTAATGATTGTTTTTTTATGTTTTAGTTAGTGTTTGTGCCAAGTAAATCCTTTCGAGTGATTTGTATGATGAGTGGAATTGATACGTTGCAAAATCAGGAACTTTGACAACCAGTGCCTAAATTCTCTCATTTTACCGGAACTTCTTTTTAAGATAATTTATTTACATAATATTTATGTAAAAATTACTCATGTCATTCTATTCTTTCAGAATTTTTCGATTTACAGTAGTATAGGTTCATTACAGATTACTATAGTTTATTCTCGTTTAGTCAGATTATGTTTTTGCTTGCATAGTTTGCTTGTTTTCATGATGCTATGGATTGTATCGTGGGTTATAAGCCATGGAGAAGTTCGAATATTGTACCTTATGCTAAAATAAAATAATAATGAACTTAAAACAACATCTGAAACTATTTGATATGTTGCATGTGCTAAAGGATCTCACGAACTTTTGTTGAGTTTTAGGTGATTGAAGTTTTCAAGTTTTGGGTATTATCCCGATGGACAAAGGGATGAGGAGCAGCAAAAGCCTAACCTTGGGGATGCCCAAGGCACCCCAAGGTAATATTCTAGGAAGACTCAAGCGTATAAGCTTGGGGATTGTGGTAACACCGACTCATGAGTCATGGTCACCGAATGCACGTGTATTTTGATCCTAGAGATCAATGCTCAATGAACACACAAATGCTTAAATACAAGAGTCTCACACAAATAAACACCATTACAGTCAAGTCTTACATATATAGGGCCTCCAAGGCCTACACACCAAACATAAATAGGAGCGGAAATCTTGGTCGAAAACGTGATCCCAAGCCATCTACCTTAACCTACAAGCATCCTGACTAGGAAGCGTCTTAGTTTGCATGTTCACCACTGATGAACTATTCTCCAAATTCTTGCTCTTCCATGCCTAGCCAATTAAATAACCAGTGGAAAGTCAACGAGTACTTTTAATGTACTCGCAAGCAACCCATTATGTGGAACAAGGCAATAATGATGCATGATATAACACTAATAGGTAATTTGCAAAAAGCTGATTTTCCTGGTGCAATGACACGATCAACTTCTCGTGCAGGCATGCATCATGAGGTAAGTGATAACCATGTGAAAAGGTTACATATATCAATATCAAACGAGGGCTGAATAATCCATGTTCACCCATCATGCCAAGTCGACCGACTTAGCTCAGGTATCATATTTCTCACATAACAACCTTCTCACACACACACATTTTTTGGTAAACATGGACGTAGCCCAAGAGTAGTCATCCAATTGTCCTTAACCAGGCACATAGCTATTCAAATAGTTCTACACTCTACAGAGGTTGCACACTTTACCCACAAGACTCGGCAAACTTTCGTGTCAATACACGACTCGCAGTATTTCTCGCACCCGAGGTAAGTACCCGAACATCACCTTTCCCATGACAATACTAGCAAATAGACAACTCGTTGGTGACAATCCTTCTTGATGTACATCTCATGTATCATCCATGAGGGCACGCAACGGTGTGCCTAGTGTGTGTGAAAACAGCCCATGGTCGCCCATTCTTGGCATGACCCCGTCTCGAGACTGACCACGTCACTCCCGTCACAAGTAACGCACGCTCTCTACTAGCACCTACTGTCGGGACCCCGATCCTGAGTCATAAGAACCCAGCCTGTAACACATCACATCACTTTGCGGCCTCATGCACGGTAAACTCCACGGCTGCCACCATACCTTGGTCGGGACCGTTTGCGTCTTTTGGCTCACGTATATGAATATGTTGCTAGCGTTCAAACGACAAAGAACCCGGGTCGACATTACTAGTTCTAAACCCAAGCAGTACATCCGTACAGGGACAGGCATACATAACCCAGCAAGGCAGGTGATGATCAACAGCGTGTGTATACGAGTCGTAGCAAGCTACAAGGACTCCATTACACCGCGTGACATTTCCTCGAGGGGACAGACACAACAGCAAAGAAGGATACACGCCGGTCAATCAATGTGTCTAGAGCAGTAGCAAGCTACCAAGGCTCGATAGAAGCACAAAGAGGCATTTCCCTATAAGGAGTACAACTAAAGGCACACAACTAGGTGTCGAATCCCACACATATAATGCATTTCATAACATACACACAATATGCACGATATGTGTAGATACAACATGGCATCACAACATAACTCTATGACTCAAGATTTTATTAAGGACTCATAACAACCAACATAGTGTGATATTACAAACAGGGGCCTCGTGACCCATCACTCAAGTCATACAAACATCAAGCGGAAGCAAATCATGTCTGGGTACATACATCTAAAAGTGGCTGGAAGAGCATGAAAAGCTACTACGACCCTACCAAAGGAGCCAGACCTCTGTTTGGGATTCCCAAGCTATTCCGGTCAACATCGAACACATCACGTAGAAACCTTTGCTGAGACTAAATTCTTCTCTACAAAAACATAAATAAAGCAACCGTGAGTACAAAGGTACTCAACAAGACTTACATCAGAACTATCTACATATGCATCCTGTTTCAATGAAAGGATTGTGTGGTTTGATTGCAACAAGCCAGCTTTGACTCTTGGCTAACCTGTACTACAACTACAAGCTCTTTCTTTGAGGTGGGATAGCGCACACGAGTCCACATATTCACCAATCAATACACCACTATGGATTCACTCTCGTCTCCCTACGAGAAAGCCTTCCATAGCACTCACACTTATCTTGCATGTTTTAGAGTATCAATTTAAATTGTCTCTGTACCGCGTAATGTTTCCAGGTAGTCCATATCCGAGGACGCGGCTATTCGAACAGATTAAATCACCCTTTAGGGGTATACTTCTTCACACATTCTCTCACCACTTAGCACCATATGCACGTCATGCATCTCGGAAACCTTCAAGCCGAAGCACTGGCGTGGGTGTCGGCCACGACCGTTAACCACACAAGACCCTAGTCCAGGTTTATCCCCTATTTGAGACTGAACCCGCAAGGAAGTCCGGCCGAGGTTTTCTCTACGGCCCGAAACGATGTGCGCAGGGTTCCCAAGCCCACCATCCGGGTGCCACTTGGTACACCATGCCACTGTGTATCTACCGTAGAGAAGCCTACCCCGTCGGGCGGAGCTAAACACGGCCGCCAACACATTTCCTACAAACACCAGAAACTAGTTGCAACTCCTCGACAGAGATCTAGGCGATTAATAAGCCAAGAGGGTCAATTAAGTATCCCAATGTGTGGTAGTATCTTGTCTTGGATAACATACACAGAACTCAGTTCTTAAGGACGGTCCCAATGATACAACCCACCATGTACTCCTACATGGCCTCTCATCGCTACCTTTACCAAATCAGATTCACACTTTTACTCTCACACAGTAGGACATGATCACAACCATTCTGATTCATCATCCAGATGGATCAGACCCGACACGACTCTAAGCATAGCAGGCATTGTAAGCAAGCATGGATGAGTAAGCACAACAAGGCTCGAGCAGTTGCTACTCATGCTAAGTGGTTTCAACTATTTACTGTGACAAAATCAGGTCATGCAGAGGAATGTGTTCAACTACCGATAACATGTACAGTTGAATCGTGTTTGTCCTAATGCAGTAAAAGAGAGCAGGAGCGAGAGAGTGGGTTTATATCAATATGCTCAAGGGGGTTTGCTTGCCTGACACGTGTGAAGATAGCATTGAGTCTTCATCAATGTCAACGATCACTTCGTCGGAAACATCATCTACCGAGAGGGAACAACACCGGCAAACAAGAAAGAACAATATTTACTTCACGGAAATGCAACACCATGATGCATGCTCATGACATGAAAATGAAAGGTGGTAGGGCTAAAGTGTCTATCATCTCTTAAGTTGAAGTTGATTTGAATCACGATTCAAATATCACTTCAAGCAAGGTATTTTCCCGGATACCCTTATAATTGATTCGACCTGATGCTCATGCATAATTTGTTTTACCATGCATGAGGATGGTATTTTGAGGTATTGATTTTCCTTGATCAATGTTTGGTCATATCAATTGAAGTGGAATTCAAATAGGTATCAAATTCCAACTCCAAACTAATTATTAAATTTATCCTATTCACCATTTGGCCTATTAGGTGATGTTAACTTTTTCAAACATGCCTTAAAATGCCATAATCAGATTCTTTGGATTTTTTTGATCATTTTTCATATATAAATTATTTTCATTGGATTTACAGATTATTTTCTACGATGTTTAGAAGTTTTAGGCATTTTCTGGAATTATATTAAAACATAATTACAATTTACCGCGTCAACACTGTGTCATCATGGTCAAATGTGCCTCGGCTGGTCAAACTGACCGGTGGGGGCCACTGGTCAGTGTCACCGGGGCTAATCCCGCGCTGACCAGCCCCTAAGTGGGTTTGACCCACTCCTAGGGCCCATCGTCAGTGGCTAGGGGGGTGTTAGTCAGTTAATTAGGCTCGCCACGTCAGGGGCAGCCGGAGCCTGAACGGCGGCGACCACGGGCGCAGCGGAGGCTCGCCGGAGATGCCCTAACCGAGGCTACAGGGCACCGAATCGGGCGTGGTTTGCGGCTACGTGAAGCTGGCGAAGTAGCCGATCTTCCAGAGGTAAGCAAGGGGGCTGGAGGTGGCCGGAGAGGCGCCGGCGACGATCCGAGGCGGCTGCCGGAGCTTGGCTTTGACGGGGATCAAGCAAGGGCGCGAGAGAGAGAGGGGAAGAAGAGGGGAAATGATCCCGAGCTCACTGCGATTCCATTTTTGGCAACGGGAAGGTCGGAGAGGCCCGGTGGTAGCGGATCGACGGCGGCGGATCTCGGCAACTGGAGGTTGAAGAAGACAATGGCATCGCGATACAGGGGCTTCGGCTCGAATCCTTTTACGGGAGGCACTGCTCGAGGAGGCGAAGCTAGGGAGAAGCTCGACGAGGCGAGAGGTGGACGAAGGCCAGGGTGGCGAGCTCGAGCTCTATCTCGGCAATGGCGGCAGGAGAGGAGGGCAGAGCAGAGGAGAGAGGGAGAAATGGAGAGGAGGAGGAGGAGATCGGGATGGCTCTGGGGTCTCATCCTCGTCGTCTTCATACGCAGAGCACATGAGAGAGCGCGAAGTAGGAGGTGGAGGCCTCGGCGCATGCCACGCCTCTCCTCTTGACGAGAGGAAGAGGACAACTCGCACTTGGGCCAGATGGGCTCCAAGTGCTAGGCCAAGGGGTGGGCGACAGGTAAACAAGTTTGCTCTCTCTCTTTTCCTTCTCTGTTTTATTTCTTATTCTATTTTCTTTTATATTACTGACATTTGTTTTATTTTATATTTGGCTTCAGGCATAAGTAAAAATATTGAAATTGTTTTTAGGGTTTTGTTTGGAATATTTCCAACCCCATATAAAGTTTTCAACATTTTATAAAACTAGGAAGTGTTTGAAATCAATTAATTAATTGATTTCAGTGGCTTTTGAGTTTAAAATAAAATGCCAAAAGTATTTCTAAAAATAAATCCACCACTGAATTGTGTTTTCCAAAATTTATCAAAAATGATGGATTTTTATGAAGGCCATTTTGGGTTCTTTGATTTGTCACAAGTTTGAATTGTTTTTATTATAGAGTTGTTGGAGTTTTGCTTTGATTTCACTTCTTTCTTGAGTTCAATTCATTTACTTAGAATGCAAAGAAAGAAAACATGAGCTCAAACTTGCTAGGCTCTACTAGAGATTTCAGGGATGTGACACCAACCATAGTAATCAGCAAAGCCACATCCCATAAGGGGTATCGTGGTCATACATGTAAAGTTGGAGTAACGGTCGCAACTAAAATCAATTCGATTTCGAAAACCATACACACTCGCTAGCCTTGGTACACCACTTCTTTCTCAAGTGGCTACCTAGCTCACACCATCTCCCACGGCCATTAGTGGCACCAGACGGGATTTTTGTAAAACTTTTGAAATCACTTCCCTTTATCGTCAACATGAATGTTCCCCATCCCATGTGTAGCACTACTAGTGATCAAACTACATCACACCTGCACAACCCTCATATGTAGGTAGGGTTATGCTCAAGTGCATGCATAAACGAGGAGTTATGGGAAACATCCCACTGAGGTATTCACCGATTCAACATGATCTTATGCATTGGAACAAAGTCATAAATATGACATGGATGAAAAGTAGCTTCTTAGATATGGTCAAAGGGTTGCTTGCCTTGCTCAACAAAGTCTCCGTGGTCTTGAAAGTATTATGGTCCAATTCCCTCGTCAACAACGCAATCTATCATGCAATAACAATGGGCAAAAATATATACTCATCCAAAAACAGAGAAAATAATCTACTCAGAAAAAGGTCAAACCATTTTTGCAAAATACACTGGTGAGAATAGGAACTATCAAAATTGTTGGGTTTTATATTTGAAGTTGTAAAAATCATTTTAAAAAAGTGTTAAAATGCCTTAAGTAAGGTTTGAAAATAAAAGAGTGCATGCAACCTTCTGTTAAATTACACAAGTGGCATCATAAAATTCTACACAATATTACAAGATTTTATGTGGATGCATATTTTTATTTGGATAAATACTTATCCCCATGGGATTTTTTCTAAATAGAGATGAAAAGAAAAATAAAAAGGGCCACAACACCTGGGCCAGAGTTGGCCAGCAACTGGGCAGACCCAGAGGTCAAACAGCCTAGGCAAGTGAGGCAGCCACCCTGCGTGAGATTCAAACCTAACGGACGAGGCCCAGGGGACAGCAAGAGAGAGAGATAGACATGGGAGAGGCGCGAGAGGCTGACGGTTGGACCCCACCTGTCGGCACCGTACTCAACCCCTCGACAGAGGGCGGCGAGGCTCACCGCCAGTTACTGGGACCACGATAAAGCAGGCTCACGAGGGGAATGGACTCAGGTTGAGTCGCCGATTTGGTAGAGGTAGAAGGGACCATCGGAGCGTAGGGAGTCGCCAGTGTCGAGATCTCACAGCGGAGGAGCTTCGGCAGGTGGTTGCCGGTGCCGTTTCATGTAGCAAAACACGGGGAAGAGGGGGAAAGACATCACATAGGCAAGGGAGACCCAAAGGAGGAAAAAAGAGGGCCAGAGCGGCTTCCTACCGCGAGATCGACGCGGCTAGAGGCGGTGGAGGTCCTGCTCGATCTCAAGCTCATAGGGGCTTTGGAGGTGAGCTGGGCGCACTGGCGCACGATCAGGAGGAGGGGAGAGAGATCAAAGGGCAGAGGGGGTCCCGAGAGAGCCTTAAATAGGTGGGGCATGAGACCACCATGGACCCATGTGCTGGAGCTGGCTACAATGGCGACTAGGGGTAGGGGAGGAGTGATGGATGGATCGGGGGCATTCCTGGGGTCGTCCATGACCGCGGGGAAAGAGAGAGGGGAAAGGGGAGCAAGCGGGAGCGAGCGCATGCATTGGCCCGCTTGGGCTATGGCTCGCATGTGCTCGGAGAGGCGTTGGAGGAGGAGAGAGAGAGGGCCAGCAGTCTAGCTTGTTGCAGACGCCAAGGTGCCTTGACTGGCGTGAGGGCAGAGGCTCGAGGTGGCCTGGGGACGGGCGTGGAGCTGACCCGTGCTCGGCTGTCAACATAACATGCTCCAGAGTGTGACTTGGGCTAGCATGATGGTGCTTTTGTCGTACTCTGGTGTGTCCTGCAGTGTCCACCGGCTGCGGGGAGATTAAACAACGGGGGGAGGGCATGGGATGCTCTAGAAAAGCGAGGGGTGGAAGAGAGCAGAGATAGAGGGGAAATAAGTGCCTATCCAGGGGCTTGCAGGTGTATTTTCACCCCTGCATTCATGGAGCTGGGCTCCAGGAAACATACTCAGGGTGCTAGGGGTTCCTATGGAGGTGTGGTAAATATTTGGGATGAAGGGGAAAAGCTTTGGATGCTCTAGGAGCAGATTTGATAATCTGGTAGAAGGTGTTTTATGTGATTTTGGGCAAGATTACTTTGCCCAAATTCTATGAAACTTAACTGGATGCTATTAGGGGTAAAATCAATAGGGATCACCAAGTTTGAGCTCATTTGAGCAGGGTTGGCAATGTAGAGATGAAAATCCTTTAAAATGGACAAAATCAGATTCCATTGAACCAAAGTGACCAAATCAACTCCCACCAGTGCACAACTTAGTGTAACATCATTATTTGGGGGATAGATCACACCTGCAAAGATTGAGACCAGTTGGATAAAATTCGGAATGTAAAGTTGCTCAAATTTAGTTCTGGACAAAGAGGGTTTTGGGGTATTTGGTGAATCATCAAATTAGATTGAGATGAAACTTTGCAGGATCACCAGTTTTATCATGTGGGACATGCTAGAATTTTCCTAGAATTTATTGATAATATTTCGTATGGAAACATTTCAAGATCTTGAAATAGGCAGAAAGCGTTTTGAGGGGTTTTGTCCAATATTTTTAAAATGACCATGTGTTGAAATTCTTATGTATGGACAATATGTGTCCACTGAATTTCCCTAAATTTTCTCAATTGTTTTCGAAGTGATAAATCAATTTTTCCCTATGAAATACCATTTCTGGCTCCAGAAAGATGTGTTTAAATAAAATAGAAAAGTAACTTTTAAAATAATTATTTTATGGTTCTAGGAAACCTTTTTGATAATAGGATCCAACTAAAACATTTGGGGTAAGGCATCTCTCCCAAATTTGGGACTTGTGGTGCAAATCTCAAATCAGGGGTTTTATAAATCTTAAAATAAATAAATGTCTTTTGTTTAAATGATAATTTATAAAAATAGTTTCCTGGTCCTATTCACATGGCATGATCATTAGGCAAAGGTTTGGGGTCAAGGAGCTGGGTTGTCAAGAAGAGAATATCTTTAGTTATACAAAACTCAGTTTGTCACACAAGCAAATAGAAACCAAATCAACCATCACAAATATACAAAAAGTTTTAGTTGGCTCTAATTTTGATAAAAACATCATGTGTAAAAAGTGGTACAAACACAGGGTGTGACAGACCTACCCCCTTACAAGAATCTCATACCCGAGATTCCTAGGCTAGGCACTAAAATTATAAGGAAACTCTTATCTGAGGTAGTCTTCACACTCCCATGTTGCTTATGCTTCCGTGTGGTTGCTCCAGTGGAGCTTGAAGTACTTGATGGTGCGGCTTGTGGTGCAATGCTTAGCTTCATCCAAGATGTGGATTGGTCTCTCAGGATAAGTGAGATCTGGTTGAAGATTGATGGCCAGATGATCGACATCCTAGTAGAACTTGGAGGCACTTCCGGAGATGCGACACATGGAAGACGTTGTGCACATCCGAGAGCTCGAAAGATAGCTCTAGTTGGTTAGCAACTTATCCTCTCCTGTCGGTGATCTTGAAGGGGCCGATGTACCTTGGTGCAAGCTTTCCCTTGACATGGAAGCGCTTTGTTCCCATGAGAGGCGTAACCCGAAGATAGACATAGTCCCCAACATGGAAACTCATGTCTCGACGACGGGCATCAGTGTAGCTCTTATGTCTTGACTTGGCGGCCTCTAGACGTTCTCTAACGAGTTGAACTTGCTCTTTTGCTTGACGTAGGACATCCAATCCAAAGACCAGCCCTTCGTCGGCTTCTGACCAATTGAAGCGAGTGCGACACTTGCGCGCATACAACACCTCAAATGGTGCCATCTAAAGGCTAGAATGATAGCTCTTGTTGTAGGAGAACTCGGCAAAGGGCAAACAATCTTCCCACTTGTCTCCATATGCCAACACAGAGGCACAGAGCATGTCCGAGTATCTAATTTACTTGTTCCATTTATCCGCCTATTGACGGTGAAAAGCGGTGATGGAGATAGCCTGGTTCCCAAGGATCATGGAATATGTTCTAGAACCTCGAGGTAAATTGGGTACGTCGATCTGACATGATTTCCTTAGGGACTCCATGGAGGCTTACAATCCAGTTGATGTAGAGATTTGCCAACTGTTTCCCAACATAGGTTGTCTTGACGAGAACGAAGTGGGCCACCTTGGTCAGGTGATCGACAATGACCCGAATCGAATCATGTCCCTGGATTGATCTAGGCAGACAGGTGATGAAATCCATTTTCACCTTGTCCCACTTCTATTCACGCATCTTGAGAGGCATTAGCAGTTCAGCGGGTAGCAGATGCTCAGCCTTGACCCTTTGTCATACATCACACCTAGCGAAATAATAAGCTATCTCTCTCTTCATGTCCTGCCGCCGAAATCTTTCCCTCAGGTCTTGGTACATATTAGTTCATTCGGGATGGATGGAATAAGGAGTGTCATGTGTTTCTTGCAAGATGAGGTTCTTGAGCTTGAGTTTGTTGGGTACGCAAAGGAGATTCCCAAACCATACAACTCCTTGTTCATCCACGGAGAATCTTGTGGCCTTGCCATTCTTGATCTTCTTCTTGGTACCTTCGATGCACTCGTGTCCCTTCTGAGCTTCCTTATGTCATCCATCAGTTTAGGTTTTGCTTCGACGTTGGCCAGAAATCATGGTGCGACTAGATCCAACCCGAAGCTCTCAGGTTCTTCATACAAGGCAGGTAGCCTTTCCTTGATCATAGCATTTAGGGAACAATCCTTTCTTGTCAAGGCATCAGCTACCACATTGGTCTTCCCAAGGTGGTACTGAAGACAGAGGTCATAATCTTTGATCAACTCGAACCATCTTTGCTGCTTCATGTTGACCTCCTTCTGAGTGAAAATATACTTCGAACTCTTGTGATCTATGTATATCTCACATTGCGTATCCAGAAGGTAATGTCACCATGTCTTCAAGGCATGAACCACTGCTGCGAGCTCAAGATCATGAGTGACGTAGTTCTCTTCATGAGGGAGTAGCTATGTGGATAGATATGCCACGACTCTTCCTTCCTGCACGAGGACACCACCAAGCCCGATCCTCAATGCATCACAATATATCACAAACACCTTGTGGATATCGGGGTGGCCAAAACTCGGGCCGTTGTCAACCTCTTCCTGAGCTCCTAGAAACTTTCGTCACACTTTGGCATCCATTCAAACTTCTTATCCTTCTTCCATAGTTGAGTCATTGGTCGGGTGATGCTTGAGAATCCTTCAATGAACTTGCGGTAGTACCCCGCGAGTCCGAGGAAGCTTCTGACTTCTTTCACATTGGTCAGAGAGTGTCAGTCCGTCACGGCTTCAATCTTGGCAGGATCAATTGACAATCCATCTATTGTCAACACATGGCCCAAGAAACCAACTTCATGCAACAAGAATTCACATTTTCTGAATTTTGCATAAAGATGGTGTTCTCAAACTTCTCCAGAACCATGCTCAAGTGTTGCTCATGTTCTTCTTCGGACCTGGAGAAGACGAGTATGTCGTCGATGAACACAACAACAAACTTGTCAAGATACTCCATGAAGACTTTGTTCATGAGGTACATGAAGTAGGATGGTGCATTGGTTAACCCAAATGACATGACCGTGTATTCATAGATGCCATATGTGGTAAAAATGTCGTCTTCGAGATATCCTTTGGTCTGATATTCAACTGGTAGTACCCAGACCTGAGATTGGTCTTGGAAAACACCTTCACACCATTGATCGAACATGTCTTAAATCTTGGGGAGTGGATACTTGTTCTTTATTTTGACTTCGTTGAGAGAAGGGTAATAAATACAGAGCGTGATAGTTCTATCCCTTTTTGACACAAATATGACAGGCGATCCCGAAGGGGAGGCACTAGGATGAATGAATCCTTTTATGAGCTGCTCAGCTAGTTGCTTCTTCACTTCAGCGAACACTTCTGACCCCATTCTATAGGGCTTCTTATAGATGGGATTAGCTCAATAATGAACTCAATGTCACGATTAGGAGGCATTCCGGGCAACTCGTTAGGAAATACATCTGGGTATTCACATACCACTAGCACTTGATCAACTCAATACCCCATAGACAATTAACCTCACGTGCTTGATTGGAGGTAGGGTTGGGAACATACTTGACTTTGACTCCTTTGCTATTGGTCATGGTAACGGCCCTCTGGGAAAAAGACAACAAGACTTGGTGCTTGGTAAACCAATCCATGCCAATGATCACATCCAAGCCTTGCAACTTTAGGATGATGGGATCTGTTAATAAGTCTACCCCGTTGATGTTAATCCCAACTCGCTTACACCCTATCTTGGTCCTCATTACTACACCCGGGGTTTGCACCACTATATGACTGCCCAAAGGTGTAGTCTCCATGCCAATCTCTAGTGCAAACTTTTGGCTAACAAAAAAATGCGAGGCACCACAGTTAAAAAGAACTATTGCTCAGGTTGAGTTGACAAGGAACATACCCAGTATGGCATCTCGGGCCTCCGGGGCTTCCTCAGTGGATACATGATTCACACGACCTTTGCCATTGTTTGGCAAGTTGCGGGGAGCTTGGTTCCTCGGTGGTGGTCCAGGGTCTTGTCCCTGGTTTGGCGCATTGGGGCGCGGTGCATCTGGCTTCTTTTTGGGGCACTGCTTCGAGATGTGTCGAGGCTGACCGCACCCAAAGCACGTGGCCTTCCTGAAGTTGTTGTTCTTGCCGCTAGTGTTGTTATTGGTATTGTTGTATGCCAGCCTGGGGTTGGCATACTACTGAAGCTGGTAGCTCGAACGAGGTGTAGGAGTCCTTGATTGCTGATGATGATAGTTTTGCTTTACTAGGGCTGGTTGCGAGGGGTGAGTCTTCTAGTTGCTGGAACCACCGAAGTTAATCATATTCCATTTGCGTATGTCTTACATGGCACGACACTTATCTTCAAGCATGAGGGCTTTGTTTACCACCTCGAAGAAGGTTCGGCAGTCACAGACATACTGTAGTGATTGTTGAAGACCTTCCATGAAGTGTTCTATCTTAGCTACCTCAGTGCTGACATTATCAGGCGCATATCTTGACAAGAGGTTGAACTTCTGCATGTACTCCTTCACACAGCCACTTCCTTGCTTCAGCACTCAAAAATCTTGCTTCTTGATGGCCTTAATCCGAGAAGGGATATGGCAGTGTGAAATCCTTGCTTGAAATCATCCCGGGTGATCACACGCTAGACTTGCATGACCTTGAATCCAACCCACCAAGCTCTGGCGGTACCTCTGAGGCAGTGAGAAGCATAGAGAACCTTCTCATAGTCTTCATTGCAGTAGACTCTTGCAAGGAGGTCCTTGATGGTATGGATCCAGTCATCAGCATCCAAAGGTTCTGTTGTCTGGGTGAATGTCGGGGGCGAACTCTTCATGAACTCTGACAGAGTGGAACGACCATTGATGTTCCGGCCTTACTGCTTGTTGTTCACACGAACTTGAGACATATCCTGGATAGCAGGAATGTTAGCTTGGAATTACTCTCGGAGAATAGGGAGAAACTAAGCCATGATCATGTTTTTCGGCGGAGGCGGTGGCGGGAGAAGATTGCCTTGTGGGTACTCCTAGTGACCTCTTGCTTGAGAAGACCCACCGGCTCCTGGCTGCTAGCTAGAGTTGTCGGCGCTGGGGTTGCCAAAAGTACTGGTGCAAGTAGTAGTCACCATCCTATTTGGAGCAGACAAGTCAAACAAGTGGAAAAGACAAAAGAAATAGCAACAAGAGGAAAATGCGCTAAGGGGGTTGGTACAGTGCAAGTGTGCCAAACCAAGATCGAAAGACCCAACACATAACATTAAGATAAGATAGGCAATGTATTCGATCACATGTTGCCTAAGGCAAAAGTATGACTTGCATCGAAACACAAAGAGTAAAACAAATAACAAGAACACATGGTTTCATATGAAGCATTAAACGGACTTGACTTTGCATGAGGGGTACATATCTTATCCTACCCTAGGGGTTCTCGGATTCAAGTAGTGGAGTGCTCGTTCTTGTACTCACGCTCCACTGGGTCTTTCGCCGGGTCCTCATCTGTACGGGCATCTTCTCCCATCGAGGGGGCAGAGAACGGGGAGGTGCATCCCCATGATGCTTCATCGGTGGAGCGGTGAAGAGCGCACGATACTCCTTCGCACTCATGTGATGATGACATGTGGGTGCATCTCTAGCTGGGGTAATCCTCATGTGTAATTGACAGCGGGTCGTCCCTCGGGGGCTCCATCTTTCTTGATATTGTTTGGCTTCGACTTAACTTGTCCGATTAGCTCACGGTGTGGTGAAGTTCCTCGCGGAACTTCACGGACTCCTTTATCAGGTTGTGAGCCAAACAGTTAGTGGAGAGGCTGAAGTGGGTCTGGAACCTAAGCAGTGTTCCAGCCTCTGAGAGTGTGATCAATGTCCAACTCTTTCCAACATCATCTTTCCTGAAAGGGAAGTGGCAAGTAGATGGCTCGTCGACCATCTCTAGGAGGATGTCTAAAATGTGGATGAGCTCCTTCCACGGGGTTGTCTCAACTGCTATCACCAGAGTCTCCATCTGTGGTCCTTCAAAGAACAAGATCATCGGGGAGTCGTTTGCCTCCACGACCACATCGATGTGGTACTCCTTCGTGGTGGCATTGACCCAGTGCTCGTGGTAGAGGAAAACGGTTGGTCGGTGGAATTGGCAATTCTCCATGCTGTCCAGATACCAGCTCTGTTGGGACCTCGAATCAGAAGTCGGGGTCACCGCATGACACGTTTACAGTGATCCCAGAGAATAATGCTCACTTAATACATAGAAGCTGAAATACAAGAGTCTTACATCCTTACATACTGTCTGATACAAATAAGGACCGTTACGGTCAAGTCTTACATAGATAGGGCTTCCAAGGTCGACACACCAAACATAACTAGCAGTGGAAATCTTCGTCGAAGGCATCATCCCATGCCATCTTCCTTAACCTACATGCATTCTGACTGGGAAGCATCCTAGTTCGCATGTTCATCACCGACAAACTCTTCTCCAAGTTCCTGCTCTTCCATGCATGGCCAATTAAATAACCAATGGCAAGCCTATGAATACTTTGAATGTACTCACAAGCAACCCATGAATTGGAATAAGGAAAAAAACTGAAGCATGATAGAACACTAATAGGTAATTTGCGGAAAGCGGGTTTTTCCTCATGCAGTGACATGATGAGCTTCTCGTGCGGGTATGCATCATGAGGTAAGTGATAACCATGTGAACAGGTTACAGTTATCAATATCAACTCAGGGCGGAACATCCCATGTTCACCGATCATGCCAAGTCGACCAACTTAGCTCAGGAATCATATTTCTCACATAACCACCTTTCTCACACACGCACACTATTTGCTAAGCATGGACGTAGCCAAAGAGCGGTCATACAACTATCCTTGACTGTGGACGCGGTTATTCGTATCGTTTTACACTGTGCAAATGTTGCACACTTTACACACAAGACTCGGGAAACTTCTATGTCAATACACGACTCACAGTATTGCTCACATCCGAGGTAAGTACCTGAACATCACCTTTCCCATGATGATAGTAGTAGAGAGACCACTCATTGGTGACAATCCCTCGTGATGTAAATCTCACGTTCATCCACGAGGGCATGCAATGTTGTGCCCGGTGTTTGTGAAAACAGCCCAAGGTCGCCCTTTCTTGGTAGGATCCTGTCTCGGGAGTGACCACGTCACTCCCACCACTAGTAATGCGGGCTCTCTACCAGCACCAACCATAGTAATGAGAAAACCCTCATCCCATAATGGTTATCGTGGTCGTACATGTAAGGTTGGAGTAACGGCCGCAACTTAAACAAATCACATTTCGAAAACCACACACCCTCACTAGTCTCGGTGCACCACTTCTTTCTCAAGTGGCTACCTAGATCACACCATCTCCCTCGGGCATTAGTGGCACGCGACGGGGTTTTTGTAAAACTTTTGAAATCACTTTCCTTTATCGTCATCATGCATGTTCCCCATCCCATGGGTAGCCCTACTAGCAACCTAACTACATCACACCCGAACAACCCTCATAGGTAGGTAGGGTTATGCTCAAGTGCAAGCGTTAATGAGGAGTTATCGGAAACATCCCACTGAGGTATTCACCGATTCAACAGGATCTTATGCATTGGAACAAAGTGCTAAATATGACATGCATGAAAAATAGCTTCTTAGATATTTTCAAAGGGTTGCTTGCCTTGTTCAACAAAGTCTCCAGGGTATTCAAATTCTTATTGTCCAAGTCCCTCGTCAAAAATGCAATCAATCGTGCAATAGCAACGAGCAAGAATAAGAAATCAACCAAAAGCTGAGAAAATATTCTACTCAGAAAAATGTCAAACCATTTTTCGAAAATACTAGGGTGAGCATAGGTACTATCAAAATTGTTGGGTTTTATTTTTGAAGTGCAAAAATTTGTAAAAATCATTTTAACACAGTGTTAAAATGCCCTAAACAACGTTTCAAAATAAAACAGTGCATGCAACCTTTTGTTGAAATTACACAAGTGGCATCATAAAATACTACAAAATATTACAAGATTTTATTTGGAGGAATATTTCGATTTGGATTAATATTTATCCCTGTGCGATTTTGCAAAATAGAGCTAAAAAGAAAAAGAAAAAGGGTGACAACATGTGGGCAGAGTTGGCTAGCAGCTGGGCCGGCCCACAGGCCAACCACCCCAGGCAAGCCAGGGAGCCACACTGCACCAGATTCACACCTAACAGGCGAAGCCTAGGGGCCAGCAAGAGAGAGAGAGAGAGGGACGAGGGAGAGGCGCGAGAGGCTGACAGTTGGACCCCACTTGTCAGGGCCATAGTCAACCCCTTGCTAGAGGGCGGGGAGGCTCACTTGCGGTGACAAGGACCATGACGAGGCAAGCTGATGATGGGAATGGACTTAGGGGCGAGTCGCTGATCTGGTGGAGGTGGAAGCGACAGTTGGAGCGCACGTAGTCACCGACAACAAGATCTCACAACGGAGAAGCCTTGGGAGGTGGTCACCGAGGCCAATTCCTGCAGGAAAAAGGACGAGGAAGAGGGGGAATGCATAAGATCACGACCCTAGGGGGAACTAAAATAGGCGGGACACGAGACCATCGTGGACCTGTGCGCCGGATCTGGCTGCAATAGCCACTCAGGGAGGGGAAGAGTGATGGATGTCTCGAGGGCCTTCCTGGGGGTTGTCCATAACTATCGGGAAACAGATAGGAGAGAGGGAAGCGAACACATACATTGGCCGGCTTTGGCGGTGTCGGGCACACGCTGGGAGAGTTGTTCCAGGAGGAGAGAAGATATGGTCGGCAATCTAGCTTATTGCGGATGCCAAGGCGCCTCGACTGGTGCGAGGGGAGAGGCTCGAGGCATCCTGGGGACAGGCGCGGAGCTCACCCGTGCTCGGCCATCAATGTAGCACGCTCTAGAGCGCAACTTTGGTCGGCATGATGGAAGTTTTTTCGTGCTCTGGCGTGTCCTGCAGTGTCCACAGGCTGCGGCGAGATTAAACAAAGGGGGGAGGGGCATCCGATGCTCTGGAAAAGCCAGGGGTGGAGGAGAGCAGAGAGAGGGGAAATAAGTGCTTGTCCAGAGGCTTGCGGGTGGGTTTTAACCCCTGCATTCATGGAGCTCGGTGCGAGGAAACTTGTTGGGGGTGCTAGGGGTTCCTATGGAGTTGTCATAAAAATTAGCGGTGAAGGGGAAAAGCTTTGGATGCTCTAGGGGAAGATCTGATAATTTGGCACAAGGTGTTTGATGGGATTTTGGGCAAGATTACATTGCCCAAATGCTATGAAACTTAATAGGGTGCTATTAGGGGTAAAATCAATAGGGATCACCTAGTTTGAGGTCATTTTGGCAGGTTGGCAATGTAGACAGGAAAATCCTTAGAAATGGACAGAATCATATTTCCTTTGAATCAAAGTGACCAAATCAACTCCCACAAACGCAAAACTTGGTGTAGTATCCTTATTTGGGGGCTAGATCACACGTGCAAAGTTTGAGACCAATTGGATAAACTTAGTAATGTAAAGTTCCTAAATTTTAGTTCTAGACACAGAGAGTTTTGGGGTACTTTGATGAACCAAATAAACATGGATTGATAAGAAACTTTGCACTATCACCATATTTATCATGTGTGACTTGCCATAATTTTCCTGGAATTTATTGAGAATATTTCCTATGGAAACATTTCAAAATCTTGAAATATGCAGAAAGGTTTTGAGGGGTCTTGTCTAATATTCTAAACATGGCCATGTGTTGAAACTCTTATGTATTGAAAATATGTGTCCACTAAGTTTCCCTAAATTTTCTCAATTATTTTTGAAGTGATAAAATATTTTTCCCTATGAAAAACCATTTCTGGCTTCAGAAAGATGTGTTTACATAAAATAGGAAAATACCTTTTGAAATAATTATTTTATGGTTTTGGGAAACCTTTTTAAATAGTATCCAACTAAAAACTTTGGGGCAATGCATCTCTCCCAAATTGGGGACTTGTAGTGCAAATCTCAAATGAGGAGCTTTAGAAAGCTTAAAATAAATAAATGCCTTTTGTTGAAGTAATAATTTATAAAAATAGTTTCCTGGTCCTGTTCCCATGGCATGATCATTGGGAAAAGGATTGGGGTCAAGGAGATGGGTTCTCAAGAGGAGAATATCTTTAGTGATACAAAACTCATTCAGTCACACAAGCAAGTAGCAACCAAATCAACCATCACAAATATGCAAAAAAAATTGGCTCTAATTTTCATAAAAAGATAATGTATCAAAAGTGGTACAAACACATGATGTGACAGGGATCCCCACAAGGCATCCCCCTTTTTGTCTCAATCCATCACTATGTCACTTGGAGCTACATTTTTATTCATCACATGATATGAGTTTTGATTGGAGTGATCTTTGCTTTTGTTTCCTTTTATTTTCAGTGTTCCACAATCATGGTTTGCTGGACACACCTATTTTACAGAGATAACACATCATCATAATTTGCTAGAATACTTTATGTGCTTCACTTATATCTTTTAAGCAAAGTAGTTGCTCTAGTATATCTTTTTAAGCACGGTGGCTTGTAGATTTTATAGAAATAGTATGCTCTCATTCTTCACTTATATTTTTTGACAGTTAAATAAATAGTGATGGTAATTTGCAGGGCTCATAAGACTAGATAAAAAATAATTCATGTTCAATGAGTGATAACTAAAACCATAATGTAGCACATCTAGAGAAATTATGGGTTAATGATATTGATGTGGTGATGATGTGTGAGCATTTTTATTCCTCGTCAAATTCCTTGTGTTATTTTGAGTCGGAGCTGAGCGATGGTGAATTCCTACCAACCTTCTCCCTAAGGGCATGCAAGTAGTACTTTATTTGTGGTAAAACTAATAAAACATTGCAATAAGTACATGAGTTCTTCATGACTAATGTGACACCATGGACATACGCAATCTCACCTCATCATATTTGTTAGCCTCTTCGGTACCATGGATCGCCCGTTATCGCCTTGAGGATCGGTGCAACTTTCACCAGTGCGTCCAAAACCCATGACATGACATGCTCTATTGCACATAAGCCTTTTTATATCATCCTCAAAACATCCACCATACCTACCTATCATAGCATTTCCATAGGCATTCCGAGATATATTGCCATGCAAATGCAATCATTACTTCACATGACTAGTTCGTTCATCATCATAATGCTTTGCAGGATCATATAGAGGCGACATAATACTTGTGGCAAAGCCATCGTTCATCATATTTTTGATATATGTCACACTAGATCTTTGCACAGCCTCGTACACTCCCAGAGGCATTCATACAGAGTCATATCATCCTATCAGTTTTCATATTGAGTTGTAAGTAAAAAAATGTCATGATCATCATTATTAGAGCATTGTCTGGTTGAGGAAATAAAAATTGGGGAGGCCAAATGATCCCACCATAATAAAAAAAATGAATTAAAAAAAAGAGAGAAGGGACTTTGCTACTATCCTTTACCACACTTGTTCCTCAAAGTCGCACCTTGTTCTTCATATAGAGAGTCTCATGTTATATCATTCATATGCTAGTGGGAATTACTTTTTCATAAACATGGATATTCCAATGACGGGCTTTCTGAAATGCCCGAGGTCTTACTGAGCAAGAAAGTTGGATGCACACCCCACTTACCTTCAGTGGAGGTTTCATACATTCATAGCTCTAGTGCACCATTTGCAAAACATCCACCATACCTACCTATCATGGCATTTCCATAGCCATTACGAGATATATTGACATGCAAATGCCATTGTCACTTCACATGATTAGTTCGTTCATTACCATAATTCTTTGCATGATCATATAGAGTTGGCATAGTATTTGTGGCAAAGCCACCGTTCATCACATTTTTGATACACGTCACGCTAGATATTTGCACATCCTGGTATACTGCGAGAGGCATTCATACAGAGTCATATCGTCCTATCAGTTATCATATTGAGTTGTACGTAAATAAAAGTGTGATGATCATTATTATTAGAGCATTGTCCCAGTGTGAAAATGAAAATGGGAGAGGCCAAATGAGCCCACCATAATAAAAAGTGAATGAGAAAAAAAGGAGAGAAGGGACTTTGCTACTATGCTTTACCACATTTGTGCCTCAAAATGGCACCTTGTTCTTTATATAGGGAGTATCATGTTAGATCATTCATATGCTAGTGGGAATCAATTTTTCATAAAATTGGCTTGTATATTCCGACGACGGGTTTCCTCAAATACCCTAGGTCTTCATGAGAAGGAAAGTTGGTTGCACACCACACTTAGCTTTAGTGGAGCTTTCATACACTTATAGCTCTAGTGCATCATTTGCATGGCAATCCCTAGAACTTACACCGATATCTATCGACGGGCATCTCCATAGCCCGTTGGTATGCCTAGTTGATGTGAGACTATCTTCCCCACTTCTTACCCTTTGAAACCTACCATCATATTCTATTCCACCTTTATGCTATGTCCAATTGTTCACGATCATGTAGTGCATGAAAAATAAAAAGTTGATGCATGTTGAAAAAGTACGATCCAATTGCCTCACAAAGATACTGTGCTGCTTGACATTTGTATTAATGTGGTGAAGATGGAGCCATGCCTTGCTAATATAATAAGATGAACGGTGTAAAACAATCTTTGAGGATCATATACTTTGAAATATTAACGATTTTGCTTCTTATACCTATAAGTATTGTTGTGTTAATATTTGGCAATTCATCGTTTCTCAATGAGCATACATGCATAAGGTTACATCATGGATAACATGTCACATCAAAAATTCTGTTTTTATCATTTACATACTCGAGGTTGGGCAGGAATTAAGCTTGGGGATGTTTGATACGTCTCCAACGTATCTATAATTTTTTATTGTTCCATGCTGATATATTATCATTCTAGAATAGTTTTTGTGTATTTATTTACCAATTTATATTATTTTTGAGAACTAACCTATTGACCTAGTGCCGAGTGCTAGTTGTTGTTTTTTTGCATGTTTTTCACTTTTCATGTTTTCCATGCCAAACGAAGTCCAATTCACTTGAAACTTTTTGGTGATTTTTTCTGGACCAAAAGAAGAGTAGCAAGCATTGGAGGAAGGCTAGGGGCCACACGAGGGCCCCACAAGCCAACCTAGCACAGCCTCGGAGGGGCGCTCCCTGTTGTCCTGTGGGGCCCTTTAGGCCCTCCCGACTCCGTTCTCTCGCTTAGAAATTCTCATATTCCTAGAAACACGAGAAGGAGTCCCAAAACACTTTTTATGCCTCTACAAGTCTCTATTCCAATGGGAGGCCATCTCGAGCTGTGTTCAAGCACCTTGCCGGAGGGCAGATCGATCATGGGTAGCCTCTTCAACAAGCTTGCTGCCGTCATCATGATGTGTGAGTAATTCACCATAGACCTACGGGTCCATACCTAGTACCTAGATGGAAATCTCTCTCTCTCTTGCTCTTCAATACTATGTTCATCACATCTTCGCTTTGATCCACATGATGTAATTCCTTTTGTGCAGTGCATTTGTTGGGATTCGATGCATTGTGGATTTATGGTCATATTATTGATGATAAATATTTGAGTCTCTTCTAAATACTTATAAGATTCTTCTGTTCATGATTGTGATAGCTTGGTAATTGTCTCGGGTCTATTGAAATAGTTTGGCCAACTAGATTGATATTTCTTCGGTGAGAGAGGTGCGTTGTAGTAGGTTCAACCTGGCGAATTTCTATATCCCAATGACAGAAGGGGGCAATATGTGTCTTTGTGTTGCTTCTACTAAGGATAAAATGATGGGGCTTATTCATATTGCTTGAGTTTACTTTGTCTACATCATGTCATTGTTCTCCACAGATTACTCTGTTTTACGTAATACTCTAGATACATGCAGGATAGCGGTCGATTGGTGGAGTAATAGTAATAGGTGCACTCAGGAGTCAGCCTATTTTTTTATGGATGTGATGCATATATATGCATGATCATTGCCATGAATATTGCCTAACTATCCCCAAACAGTAATTTGTTTACCCATCATAAGGTATTTTTAATGAGATATGCCATTAGGGAAAACTATGGCTCGCAGGTCTATTCACAACATATATAAAAAACCTTCAATACCTTGCTTCCATTTACCTTTTTTATTTTATATTTCTATCTACAATTATCTACACACGTCACTCGGTTGAAAATAACAAGAACAAGAGGATTGACAACCCTCTTGCCCGCGTCATGTGCAAATTGTTTGTTCTTTTGTGGGTAGCCTCTAAAGAGGATGTTCCTATTGGTTCGATAAACCTTGGTGTTATAACTGAAGGAAATACTTACCACATTGGACTGCAATAACCCGATCTCTTCACGAAAAACCCAACGCAGATCACAAGTATCACTTACCTCGGGTATGTAAAATACCATGAGCGTGGATGACTTGGAAGTTCCTCGAGTCTTGTGGGTATAACACGTAACCTCTGCCGAGTGAAACCTGTTTGAATAGCCGTGTACATGGTCAATTATAGTTGGGTGGTGCTTCTCCAACTCATCCGATGTTTTCACAAACTTGGTGTGTGTGATAGAAAGATGATACTTTAGATATGTGAGATGACTTGACATGATGATTGAACATGAGATGGTCAACCTCTACTTATATTGATATTTGTAACTTGTTCATACGGATACCTGCAACCTATTGATGCATGCTTTTATAAGTTAATATATCATGTCATTGCACTCAAAACCATCTTTCTGCAGATGGCATGGGTTCACACTGTCGTTGAAGATTTCTGTTCCAAATATATGATGAATTGGCCATGAAGGCCATATTCGAGTAAAACAATACAGAATAGATGTAGGACTCTTTTTATTCAATTTTTGTGTGTTCAGTGAGCATTAATCTCTGGGATCACTATGCACGTGCATTCAGTGATCACAAATTATGAGTCGGGGTCCCTACAGAGATGGTATCAGAGCCATCCTCACTATAGGAAGCCTTAGTTATCATGGACGTTAGTTAGGACAAACTATTTTCCAAACCTTTCAAAATCACTTACAAAACCTGTATATTTATCACTTCTTCTAAATCTTCAAAGCAAGCGAAAGTTTTTTCCTTAGTACTTCCACCATTACTGTGTTGACTCCCCTCATCTGTTTTTCAAATCATGCAAATGGTCGCTAGCACCCTTATGCCCGTGACCACTGGATTCCATAAAAACCTCGTGGGTAACTTGGAAGGAAGCAACCTTGCCAAACGACCAGCTGCATATTTGGAAGACAAGGGTGGCAACGTTACAATAAGACGACACCAACTCAAGCTATCTTCTCGAGGAATGACGACATCAAGACTCTGAAGTTGGTCACACCCTCGACACTGTCCCAGAGTGATGCAGCCTTAGTCTACGATGACCAGGACATAAGATATGAAAGATCATGATACACACCGCTAATAGATTGACCCTGTCCTTACCGTTGTTGTGTTGACAACAAGTGGTGGATGAGAACCTCACCATTTGGTCCGCCTCACCATAGTGAGCAGGAAAACGGTTCTCTTCATCCCCCGGTCTTGGTGTCGATATTGTCATCAACATAATAGACAGGTACAAACTCTATCATGCCTCTTCAATGTCATTGCATAAAGGTTCATCCAATCAGAACTCACGATGCCTTCAAAGACAAGAACACATTGAGAGGTTTACAAGGACAACAGAAGACCGTGTCGATGACAGCCATGAGGAACCACCTTCACTGTCAGCTCACTAGAGAGAAGTCGTCAAAATATTCTTGAGGATCAACCTAGACCATTTCCAAATGAACAACCACAAGACACATAGCGACAAACCCGAGGAAGACCTAGAAGACTAAAGTCTTTTACTGCAAGACACAAAGCAAGCATGACTATTAAGTCCGAGAACCCCTAAGGTAGGATAGGTCGTGTATTCCCTAAGCGAAGTCTAGTCCATGAAATGGTTCCAATGGAACCATGTTGTGTGTTGCTTAATTTTTCTTACTTGTCCCTGGGCATAAGTCTCACTTTTTTCCTAGGAAAAAAGCACGAGACTATACCACCTACCTCATCTTGATGTTTGCGTTTGCCCTTTCGGCACTTGTTTGATTGCACTTGCACCATACGACCCCCTTAGGCCCTCCCCTCTATGCTAGTTTTCTCCCTCTCACCTTTCTTGAAACTCAAGACTAGCAAGACAGGATGCACCGAGGATCCACCTCGACAAAAAACTAGCACTGAAGACTTTGGCTGCAATGTAATCAACCATATGCAACTCCGTAGAGTTATGCATCTCCCTAAAGATTTGAAACCCCTCCCTAGAACGACATAGACCTCACAAGCTACCCCAGCTCAAACCTCTGATCTGGTGTTTAATACTGGTATGCAAGAGCACCTGTTGAGCTTGAGTAACCCGTGCTTAGCACTAGGTTCATTATGTAACTGGTGATCGTACTGAACAAACATTTTTGATTCTTAAGCTAGAACCAGAACTTTAATTCTACACGAAGGATCGTTCTAAGAATATATGATGATTTTATATGATTATAATAGGTGTCTTAAGGATATAGCTTAGACTCTTTGGTGTCTTACGACATTTTCATAGTGATGGCTAAATTTGGTGGATCAAAGTTGGTAGAGTATCATGACTGACTTCTCCTTTGTGTAAATTGGATTAAGTAGAACAACTACGGATCAAATGTTGAAAAACATTCTTGGTGGTATGATAATTTAATTTTGAAGGTAGTGGTCATGAATTCGTGAGGTTACAATATTGACTTAGAGTAGCAAGTTGTATTTCTCGTTGGACATGAGGTTTGGGTTTAAATAGGTGATCCTATTCAAGTGTTGGTGTTAAGTAAAACTACATGGTTCACAATAATTTGGATTTGGTCCAATGGTCTTGATCTTGATACCATGTTTATCGGTGGATGATGAGATAGGAGAAATGAAAGTTATCAAAAATTGATATAAGTATCTATGTAAGCTAGACCTTGGAGTTTGTTGTGGATTATAGGAACTCTAGGAGGTCATATGGAAGATCATCAATATCAGGTTATAGGAGTAGTGTGTCATATCATGGTTGAAGTGACTCGGGAACCACTTGATTGGATTTGTAGGAAGGAAACGCGTTCTGGATTGGTATGTTACATGTTTCCTTAGCAAAGATGTGTAGTACCTTAGATCTTGGATAGGTTAGTCGAGCAGATTGATTTGTAGTATCTTATTCAAACTTAGCAGCTTGTATGCTGCCGAGGATTTTTTTACATAGGGATACATGTGAGTTGGCTATAGTATGCATAAGAGATTTTGGATTAGTCTTTCTCACAAAACTTTGGATCTGAATAGCATGAGTGATGTTGGAGTTGACTTATATGAGATGGTACTTTTGATGATATTGGATGATTATGTTTGGAAAAATAGGTAGGACTTCTGGCATCTAAGAACTGTGTTCAAGGATAAGGTGACAGATGTACACTCACATCTTAATCTCCTTTAAAACCCCGAAGCTTTACCAAGCCATGACACGGTCGGATTATGGGTATAGGCCTTGGACCTAAGTCCTTAGACCATGGCCAATACTCCACCTCGACCACCACCAACAATTTCAATGAGGAAGGTGGACATGAAAGATAGATTATGTTGGACCACAAAACCCTAGACAAATGACCATTTGAAAAAAATGGTCATGTGACTTATTCCATGAATAAGGTGCTTATGTGATGCTGGGAGAAATATGTGTTGTCCTCTTGGATGACATACTTATTTACCCAATAAGATAGGGGCACCTTAGTCCTATTTGGATAAGTCAACCAGCAGAAGAAAATCCTACCTTAAAAAAGTGGACTCCTCGAATCACCCTACAACCAGCAGAAGAGAATCCTACCCAAGCGAGACGAAGAACCACTACGGTTGGGAGCCACTACAATGAACAAGAACCCAGAGAAGTCAACCACCACTCCTCTACTGACTAAAGCAACTATGTCAAGAAGCATCGACATTCAGCGCGATGAAGCCTTTGGACATCAAGAGAAATTAAAGAGCCCCTTTTTGGTCCAACCATGGATGTGAAGTCCTAACTGGATCTTGGTGATACACCTCTCAAAGGTGGTTCACCCATGTAACAGCCCCAATGCAATACCTTCCCCCTTTTGTATAGCTTTCTTTGCATGGCAACCTTGCTATGTTAATGTTAAGTGGAATGAGTTTTGACTTCACCTTGTTGCATCATAGCATCATGACATCATAGCATGTTTTCTTCTCTTGTTGCTTGTGTGTGTGCTTGTGCCATGTGATGTGAGTGTGCTCATTTGTGTTTCAAGCTTTGTAGCACTCTTGATGCATTAGGTAGGGAAAACCCTTCTTTTCCAATTTTATTAGAAGCTGAGATAGGAGTGCCTTCATTTGCCAAATAATAATGTTGGATCTTCCCCTTATATTTTGTTAGGGTTTTAGGATGTGTCACTTAGTATTTTTGTGTGGATTTCCTTTTGGTGGTTTTTGCAAAACTGTGCCTTATGGACATTATGGGTGGTATTATTTATTTGCTCTGAGAATCCCAAATATATTTTTATAAAATAGGGGGCATTTATGTGAGTGCAAAAATATTTTCTTACCTTCACCTATTTTCAAATCAGCGGGGTTTAATAGTTTGCTAGCAGCAGTTTTTAAAACAAAGGAAATCCATTTCGTTTGAAAATTGAGAGAGGTGAGCACAACCCACCTGGGCTTCCCTTGTCTTCCTGTGGCCCAATAGAAGGCAACCCAATGCAGCCCGCTAGCGACACGCAGTGTCAACCTTTGTACGACAGCCATCCAGAGCGCCACATCCCCGACCTCATCGATTTGACGATCATCGGTGCCCCTAGACCCCTATAAGAGACGTCCTAGACCTACCCCATACTCCCCTCGCTCCATTTCGTCCCTCCCCTCGCCTTGCCGCAACCGAGTAAGCTTCTCCCCGCTCCCGCCGTCGCCATGCTCCCGGTGCTCCTGCCGAGGTTCTGCTCGAGCACTGGGTGACCTTCTCAGCCCTTCTCCGTCGTGCTGGTCAAGCGGGAAGGATCCCCTGCTTTGCCCTCTCCTTCCTCGACGTCAAAGAGGACGCCAAGGACCAGATCGGCGCCTGCTTCATCGCCATCTGCTCCTTGTAGATCCGGACAGAAGCACGTCGTCGTTCTCCGCTTCGCCGTCGTCCATTCGCCGCTTCCCCGTCATCGTCTGATTGTCATTGGTGAGGTGGTATGACCCCTCCTTCCTTTCCCCATTGTCGTCCTGTCTTTTGTCGTCTGTGTGCATAGATCGGGCGATGCCATGCCCGTGATCCCTGTGCTCTGCACAAAGTTGTGTCTTTTTTTCCAATCTGCAGTAGCTCGTGGTTTAGCTGCCTCCCGGGCCCATCTAGCCGTAGCCCCCCGCGCTCCCACATGTTGCGCCTTGCCAGTCCCCGCCTTGCCTCGCCTTGCCGCGTGCTCGCAGCACCTGCTTGCTTGCCGCCATGGCCGAGACAGCCTCTGCTCGTGCTCGAGCTCCCGCGCCCCCTCCACGCTGTTCAGTCCAGCAGCCTCGGGAATGGAACCCCCGCAGACCCCGCCGGTGGTCGTCTTTGCCGGAGACCACCGCTACAGCCGCCGACGCCGTTGGTCTCTTCTCTGTCAGAGGGAAGAAGGTAGCCAGCCTCCGCCAGGGGCATAGCTCCTTTTGTTCCAGTAACCCCCGCATAGACCAGTGGTGGCTAGCCTGCGCTGCAACCAGGAATTTGAGGGTTAAAATCCCCTCGGGCACATTTTAAGAGAGTGTTGATCTTTGGTGGTTGCACCAATGGTATGAAAAGTAGTGGTTGAACCCCTCTACATATTGATGTCTCCAATTTGTTCTTAGTACTTTGCATCATAGTTTATTTCCCTGTCAAAGTTGTCACTTTGTTGAAAATGGTAAAAAGTGAAAATGTGTGATTTTCAATAAAAAAACTGAGATTCTTCTATTATTTTCATGCCCTATCGATGTGTGTCTATTAAGTTTTCTATGGGGTTTTAGCCTAAGCAATGAACTAGTGATTGCTATCATTTGTGTTCCTCTACAGTGTTGTCGAATTTCATGCCTTATGGCTGGCTGTAGATACTTCATCTCTTGTGAGTAAAGTGGTAATATGCTGGATATGGACAGATCATGTGCTATGTTGTTTTGGGCTTTGTGTGAGCTATGTTTGATGGATTTCTGTGTTATTTAGCTCTATTCCACCTGGAATTTGACGCTTGTTCCAGTAGTAATCTTGGAATGCCAAGTGGGTGCCCATAGCTACTCGTATTTTGTTCTTATATATCTCAGTAGCCCTCGTATGTTGTTTTGTAGTTTTCGAGAGCTACGTAAGTCGGTTCGCGACGTTCTTTATATGTTTTTGCAACATCTTCGCGTGTTGCATCTATTTCTGCCATGTTCATGCTTGTCAAAATAAGTTAACATGTTGTTCTGTACAGAATAGTAATAACTCAAGTAATGCATGAAAGATGACTAGTGTAGAAATGTCATGCTTCCTTTCATGCCACACATGCATCATATTGCTTGTAGCATTGTCATTTGCTGGTGTTTATTTGGTGTTTATTTGCTGTTTATTTCTATTGGGTAGGATCGGGTGTTGAGAACGACTTCGAGGATTCTGTTGAGTATGTTCAGGAAGATCAAGAGCAGTTCCGGTCTAAAGATCTCAC
This sequence comes from Hordeum vulgare subsp. vulgare, assembly GCF_904849725.1. Classification (NCBI taxonomy): domain Eukaryota; kingdom Viridiplantae; phylum Streptophyta; class Magnoliopsida; order Poales; family Poaceae; genus Hordeum; species Hordeum vulgare. The sequence continues at coordinate 190,482,492 of NC_058522.1, read as the reverse complement.
ACGCAAGATGGTCGTGACCTTGACACCGTTTCTAGCTTTGTTATGCATAGTTGAATCATTTCCAATCTTTATTCACCACTGCCTACCACCTCATTAAGCCTCCAAACATTGCCATGAAATCTCTAACCCTTCCCCTCCTAGCAAATATTGTTTGGCTAAGTTAGTGCTTGCTCGACCATTTTATAGCGTTGGTCGTGCCAGGTGCAAGCTAATCCATGTGATAACTTGGGAAATTTGATTATCAAATTATTTAAATATTACCTAATTATTTCACCTATATACTTGGTAAAAGACAGAAGTCCTGGCATTTTACTAGGTGATTTTTTCCGCTTTTGTCGCCTTAGTTTCGTCTACTGGTGTTTTATTCCATAACTGAGCGCTCCTAACACGTTCGGGGTTGTTGTGGGGACACCCTTGGTAAATCGTTTAGTCTAAGGCGTGTCTGGCAAGACCCAACTCTGGTGTTAAATGTGCTAACAAATTAATAATAAAAGCATAGGGAATAGCTAGGCCGAGGAGACTTAATCAACCCCCGGGCCAGTGCTCCTCATGACTGTTAGTCCAACCCACAACAGCTTATTAACGCTCTGCGGGGCAACTCGGTGTTTTGGCGTGGTAACCATCGCTCATCCGTTGTGTCCAAAGAACGAGATACACGGCTCCTATCGGGTTCGTCGACATGCCGGGAGGTCTTGCTGGACTTGTCTTACCTTAATGATATATCTTGTGCATTGGGATTCCGGTGAGACTTTGAGTTTTTTCTCAGAGCTAAGGTTTTCCAATAATGAATCCAACGAGGTCACGAGTTTCGTGATCGAGGCTTTCTATGTAGCCTATGGTAGTTTGTGATGGACTAGTTGGAGCACCCCTGCAGGGTTAAATCTTTCGAAAAAGCCGTGCCCGCGGTTATGTGGCAAGCATGCAAACTTTGTTAACATCCGGTTTTGTATAACTTGAAGTAACTTAATTAAAACCTGCCAATTGTGTGTGTAACCGTGACTATTTCCTTAAGAGTTCCTTCTCTAGTCAAGAACACAAACCGTGACTATTTCCTTAAGAGTTCCTTCTCTAGTCGAGAACACAGTGGGTTTATGAATGACGTAAGTATGTGGTCAGGATCACTTAGTGATTATTCTTAGTTCTTGAATGTCATGCATAGAACACTATATCTTTAATTATTGTTCAACACAAGTTAGCCACCATAAATGATAAGGTTGCTGTAAACTCAAACACATACCCCATCCTTACCCAACAACTTAGTTAGATTCCCTGCCATGGTCATGAGATTGTTGACTCCTTGTGGCTCACAGATTGCTAGAACCACCCACATGTACAGGTACCCCAGATACATATGCTTCCGAAGTTACCCAGCTGAAGTGGGAGTTTGACGAGGATAGTGGCCGGCTGTACGTGACGTATCCCGATGACTAGAGGCCCTTGGTCGTGATCGTGGGCCTAGTGAGGCGGAAACATTGCTTTTGTCGTTTATCTTGTCCATAATCGAACCCTGCCTTCTCAATGATTTGAATAAATGTTGTGTGGATTTTGTAACTTAACTTGTGGTGAGTCTAAGCCAAATTTTATACTCATATCTCTTGTATGTATTGCAATGTTTACCGTTCTTACGAAACGCTTAGATGCGCCACTTTCCCCTTTTGGGAGCTCACCCCCAAATAAGGAAAGAGTCGCATCTTAGTCTTTAAAACCCCGCTTGCCAAGCCTAAGACCTTGGGGATTGGATGGACGGTTTATAATTTTGGTTAGCCAGCTCATCCAGGACCCCCTCAAAAACATTCCTAGAAGGTAGAACGCGTTTTAAACATTGATTCTCTAAGCTTAGTCCTAGGGACGAGACCCAACCCATATTTTTTCACAAATAGCTACGAAGAGGCTGGAAGACCAAGCATCCTAAGACATGCTGGAAATGTGTGTCCGTGATGATGAAGACAAATGGCTGAAGACAAATGAATAACATAACTGGGAAACTGCTCAAGAAGAAGATCTCGATGGAAGCCTACGTTGACACACTTCAAGACTCTCAAGAAGAAGACCACCCACGACCATAGATCACCACCATAGATCACCTGCCTTAAGGAAGTCAAGGATTTCCCCCGTTGATGGGGAGCTGCACCAAAACCTTGACCCTTCTATTCTAACACGAGACATCTAGATGTCACTAACCAACACGAGGAACCCCATGACCAGCACACAGACACCCTGCTTGGCCGCGTATTCTCACTTTGGAATACACCTGAGCCAGACCCTTTGGTTGAACTCCGTTTACCAAGCCCTTAACCATTAGTCAAGCTTAGCATATTGCAAGAACCGTGTTCACCCTCAAACAAAGCCTAGTGTAGCATTTGAAGTTGTATCATCAAGCACATCAAAATCCACTGGAGCAATAACATCGAAGAAGGAGCAACATGGGAACGTGAAGACTACCTTAGACCCGAATTTTCATATCTTTTCAACGACTAGCCTGAAATCTTGGGGACAATATTCTTGTAAGGGGGTACGTATGGCACACCCTGTGTTTTCTTCTCCTGACTAAGTTAACGTAGCTCAAAAATTAGGACCAATTAAAACTTTTTGTGTGCTTGTGGTGCTTGAGTTGATTGTTGATCGCTTGTTTGCTTGCTTGTGTTTTAAATCACAAAAATTGTTCCTACTCTCTAGACTCAACTTCTTGCTCCAAATCTTTGCCTAATGATCATACCATGTGTATAGGATCTAAAACTATTTTTACCTAATATAATTTTGCCAAAAAGAATTTACTTAATTTAGCTTTTCAAAAAACCCTGAATTTAGGTTTGTACTACAAGTCCTCATATTAGGGAAAATCTTTTCCCCGAATATTTTATTTGGATCCTAGTATAAAAAAAACTTCTGATAACCGCAAAATAATTATTTTAAAAGTTATTTCCATATTTTATTTAAATACTTTCTATGAGGCCAGAAATGGTCTTTCATATGGGAAAAATTATCTTCATGCTTCCAAAATATTTGATAAAAATTAGGGAAACTCACTGGACATATATTAGGGAAACTCACTGGACAGTCATTGCGCCAGCATGGAGCATAGGGACTTCAACTTCGGCATGGGCGGGAGCCCTCCATCGAGGCCACGACGTGGCTCGTTGTGGGCTTCCACTTAGGATGCTTTGGGTGTATAGAACCCACTCATTCTTACGTGAGAGTGTCACGGGAAACGATAATTGGGTGGACACCCCACGCACAATGCAGGAGCTCCTAACCCGGTCTTCACGTGCTCCCGCGCATTTTTGCGTTGGAGTGTGCATGCCAGCGTAGTGCTCATCTGGCCGAAACATGAGCGCCATCGTGCCCCGCGCGGCCACAAGAGCACATCATCACGAGAGTCATTATGGGAGGCACCAAGGCACCTACCCAACAACAACATGAGCCAAGCCGCATTCCCTCCATCTTCCTGCAACAATTATTTGCGACAGCGTGACACTAAGGACCTTGGCGAGATGACTAGCACAGGTGGTCAGCCCGTGAACCAAAGCTCATTCACTTTGATTTGTCGGTGATGCGAGGACAAGTCTTGATACAGACGCCGTGTCTAACCTCCACCATGGAACCATAACGGGGCAGTTGCGCGGGCGCGTTAGCCCCCTGCGGCGGCGAAGCACCAAAGCTTAACATTTATGAAAACCAAACCATCTCAAGTGAAGGTTAATTGAGTTCGTTACATATCCCAAAAAGACCTGCTCTAGGCAATGCAAGATGCAGGGAATTTCTTGATTCATACAACCCAACAAGTCACCTGGCGGCCATGCTCCTGCTGGAGCATCAGGTCGCTTGACGGCACACGCTGCGGAGGCCTACCCCTCTAGTGAGGAGCGACTCAATCCTGAGGCTTCAAGGGCCCGCAGGGTCCCGACGCCTCGCAAGGCATGCATGGCCCGCACCTATTGCATTTTCCTATCTCCCGAGCGGCAAACTCTGGTGCCCCTGGCGTCTGGCACCACACTCCCGGCTCATGGTGGCGCGTGCCGGGGCACGCCTTCACGGGGACCCCGGGCGCCCCTTGTCACGTTGACGAAGCCAGGGGGCTTCAGTAGGGAGCCCACGAGCCCGACTTGAAGCGGGAGCATGGTGCGTCCTCCCATGCTGCGGCACCCTTTGCCCCGCAGGGGCACGGTCGTGGCGGTAGGGCGGCACCGTTCTGGTGGCGCACCCCAAGAGGCCACCCTCGCTGAGCGTCTTCTTGAGGTAGATTGCTCCCGCTGTCTCTATGGGGTTGGTCGCGCTGGCCCTCGTGAGGGTTGTTTTCGAGGTCGTCCCCTCTACCGCTGCCATGGTCACCTTCACACCCGACAGCATGGGCGACGCGGTTCCGGCACCGGATGGCACGCTCACTATAGGAAGACCCAACTGCCCGGATGTCCTCCGTGTTGTGAGTGCGCGCGTTGTGGTGAGCGCACAACATCTCGCTGACTCTTTTGGACGCGTTAACGTAATGGCCCGGCGGCGGCCCAAAGCCGGTTACCGGGACCCGGAGGAGCAGGAGTACGGTGCTAGGTGGACCCTTCTCGGGCCCATCGGACTAGGGATTGAGCGAGTTGCCGCGTGGCAGTGGAGGCAGCTTACTGGTCGCCCCCTCCCCCCCCCGCTTCTTGCGTCGGGAGCTGAAGCAGGACGTAGGGCAGCAGGGCCATCCTGGCGACGGTGATGAGCTTGGCAATGTGTTCTACCCATGGATTGTAGCATTCGTTTGTTGGGCGGTGGAGGAGCAGTTCGCTTGCCATGAGAAGTGCGTTTTGCACGTTCAGGTCTCCCATGTTGATACATGCTGAGGAAGTTGTCGCGGAGCACGCGCCGAAGCGGCCGCCTTGCCGCACCGGGAGCCGTGAGGAGCCCTATTGCTCACGGGCGATGCGAGCGACGATGGTGGTGGCCGTGACGCTGGTGGGTCGGTGGTGTCCGTCCGCCACCGAGCGTTCGCGGAACGTGCGACGATCGTCGACCATGGGGTGGGTGAAGCTATAGACAATACTGGAGCTCGAGGATGGACATGCACCCCTACCTAGCATGCCAAATGTAGGACTCGGGGCTCCGCACACCTAGAAAGGTTCAAACACTAGGGTGTGCTCACTTTCCTGTCGTGTTCTACCTCTCAACTTCACAGCGGCTCTCCGATGGCTCGAACTAAGGAAGATGAACGAGACACACGCGCACTTTACCTAGGATCAGGCCACCTTGCGGTGTAAGACCCTACTCCCGCTTGTCTGCATAGCTTGTGGGAGATAGAGTGAGTACAAGGCGGTTCTTGCCCTAATGGGGTTGGCGACCCTTTGCTACGTAGGCCCGACCTCCCTCTTATATAGGCTCCGGCCCTCATTCCCCCAAAACACTCAGCTGGGAGGGTTGCCACAACGTCCATTTCGAAAGGGGACATGACTGCAGTCCACCCTCACAAAGGTGGTCTTCGCCTGCCAAAGCTCTTCGTCATGACTCATTGGTGGGCTCGGGGGTTACTTCCATCCCACAGAGCCCCCAGCATTGGTCCTCTCGCGCCAAACGAGAAACCTTTGGGGGTTGCTTTAGGAGCCCGCAAGATGGCCCCGCTCCCTTAGCACGAAAGTGGGAAGCCTCTCTGTCTGTGCCCGCTGACAGCGCTCCTGCACCGTCTACGTCACCCACATGAAGATGCAGGGTCACACGACCCTGCCTAGTCGCCCTAGATGAGCCCGCCCCGCGAGGGCCTCAGGGGTAGCCTCAAGACGCGTCCTTAAAGTGAGCGGCCTCATGCGGTCCTTGACAACAATCCTCCGGCACTTGCCTCGCTAGGTTAGAGACCTCACAAGGGTCTAGCTTATTGGGCCCGCCACAAGGCCGAATCAGGCCTGTGCAGCATGTTGCGCTTGGGGATGCAGGCCAACGGGCCTAGGTACCCCCAATCCCATGGGGTCGACACATTCGATAACCTTTGGGTATAAAAGATAAAGCTTAACTTGGCCAAATGTGTTTTTGGTGTTCCCGTGGGAAAATTACTACGATTTTTGGTCTCAGAGCACGGTATCGAGGCTAACCTAGATAAGATCAAACCAGTGACCTCACTGGCCAAGATGAAAAATAGTAATGGCGTCCAACGCATGGCAGGTCGCATTGCAACTTTGAGCAGGTTTATGAGATGCCTCAATGAGAAGGCAATTCTTCTTTATTAATTGTTGAAAAAGACTAAGAATTTCATTTGGACTGATGCTGCCAATGACGCTTTTGAAGCCCTCAAGAAGCAGTTGGTCGAGCCGCCCATTTTTGCCGCATGGTTAACAAAGAGCCTATGTTGTTGTACATCATTGCGAACAACAAAGGTGTGAGCATAGTAGTTGTTTCCAAATGTAAGGAGGCAAGGAAGGAGTATCGAGTGCAACAACCTGTCTGTTATGTCACTCAAATTTTGATCTTATCAATACAGAGATACCCACATTGGAGAAGCTGGTCTCTAGCGTCTTCATGGTTAGTCATAAGTTGAAACATTATTTCGAGGAACATCCGAGCACCATTGTCAGTTCAACACCTCTTGGAGAGATCATACAAAAAGAGAGGCTATCGGACGGATTGCTAAATGGGTGATCAAGCTTGGACTACACAAGATGAAATATGTGCCTCCGACAATGCTCCAATATCAGTCTTGGGTCGACTTTATTAATGATTGGACTAAAGTACAAGTCCCCAAGGAGAGACAAGATAACACGTAGTGGACAATACACTTTGATGGGTCAAGGCAACTAGATGGTTCGGGGGATGGAGTTATTCTATCTTCCTCGTGAGGTGAAAAGTTTTGTTACGTCTTACAACTCATGTTCCCTTTTGCTAACAATGCATCTGAGTATGAAGCTCTCCTTCAAGGGATCCATAGTGCTAAGGAGATGAACCTCAACCGGGTTAGATGATTGGGCGACTCGGATTTGGTGGTTCAACAAGTGTCAGGAACTTGGGATTCAAAGGATCCCCTCATGGCGGCTTATGGATGTGCATTTGCAGTTATTACGTGTTATTTTCAGGGCTATCAAGTTGATCACATTGATCATCGGCTCAATCAGGTTGTAGATGCTTTGTCTCGACTTGGTTCTTGGCGTAAGCCGGTTCCACCAAATGTTTTCCTTGACGGACATCACAACCCTTCAGTCAAGTTGTCATTAGAGGAAGGCATAACTATTCCAGACCCAGAGGCACAACTTGTGGCAGATCTTCACGCTATAACTGATTGAACGTCCCTTAGCTGGCTTATTTGACTTGTGGCGAGCTCCCTGATGAGGAAATCATCGCTAGAAAAATTATCAAACGCTGCAATTCCATGACTATCATCAATGGCGAGTTACACCATCGAAGCATTACGGTGTGTTCCAAGTTGTGCTTCTCCTATAGAAGGCCGAGAGATCCTTAATGTAATCCATGTCGGAGATTGCGGTCATCATGCTGACTCAAGATCATTGGTTGGCAAGGCGTATCGTTATGGCTTTTACTAGCTTACCGCTCACACCGATGCAGAAGACATCGTGCGAAAGTGCGCTGGTTGCCAAAATTTGCACGACAAGCTCATGTGCCAGCTTAAGAGTTATGGATGATTCCAATTACTTGGACATTTGTAGTCTGCGGGCTTGACATGGTCGGTCCAGTCAAACCGTCATTAGATAAGAAGACCCAACTGTTGGTCGCAATGCATAAATTTACCAAGTGGGTCGATACAAAGCCGATCATCAATTTTGATGCTGAGACTGCGGTGAAATTCTTCAACATATTGATTTATCATTTTGGATATCCGCATAGCATCTTCACCGATGACGGCACCAATCTGTAAAAAGGAACTATGGAACATTTTTGTTAACAAGACCACATCAGACTTGATATAGACTCTATTGCGCATCCTCACTCTAATGGATAGGCTGAGCAAGCTAACCTGGAGATATTGCATGGAATCAAACCTCGGCTTATGTTTCCCCTTCAACAAACTACTCGTTGTTGGATTGAAGAACTTCCCGCAGTACTATCGAGCATAAAAGCTACTCCAAATAGATCCGCTGGCTATATGCCATTTTTGTTGGTTTATGTAGGAGAAGCCATGTTCCCAAGTGACATCACACATGATTCCCCAAGGGTGACTGCCTATGTCAAAGCTTATAATGAACAAGGTCATCACGATTCCCTAGTCGCTCTATAAGAGGAACATGATCTTGCAGCCTCCAGATCTGCAACATATCAACAAGACCTACATCGCTATCATAGCCATAGAATTAACAACCGTAAATTCGAAAAAGGTGGCTTAGTGCTCCGTTTGATTCAAGACCAAACACGCATGCACTACTAGGGAAAAGCCTAGCAATAGCACGGTTCTAAAGTCTATCATTAGTGCGGTGCTACTGCTATACGATGCTACAGCTAACGTTTAGCAGTAGCGCGCTTCGCCCCGCGCTACTACTGTAGCTACTTAGCAGTAGCGTTTTCTCGTACAGCGATAAAGAGTGCTACTACTATATTTTCAACTATATATTTTTTGCTACATATTTGCGATATTTTTGTACAAATTTTATATAGTATTCTATGATGAGCATATTGCCACTTTATGATATGATTATCATACACATATTAGTCTCATCATATCATCCAACAGAAATCATGTCGTCACATCATAATCATGATATAGCTATACAAGTTACATGGCATGTCTCATCATACATAATGTACTATTTCTTGAGGCACCGCTTCGTATGCCTCTCACACACTAGCGTGAACCTAAACTAACTACTTTCTCATTCGGCTCTGCTATCTAACCCTCTCTGGCCGTCCCTCGGAAATTGGTACACCTGGGCCTGACACTCTGGTCACTCATTGTATACTCCTTGCATAGCACTTCTTCACCATTGATGATCTATGTACCTGCATCGTCATATGAGTCGATAATATGCAACATATATAGTTGAGCAACAGAAAGAGACATACTTGGAAAAAATAGAAGCAACATATCATCAGCATAAATAACAAAGTTCATAGTACCCAAAATGCCCTAACTAGAGTGATCTTTGCTAGTTGAGGAGGACGGTTTAATTACATCACAAATAAAGTTTTGTCATGCATAACTCAAAGTTTCGTCATTGAGAAAGTATGAAATAAACACACACTTTGTGATATATCGTCAATCACTCGAACATGTCGTGCCAACCATTCAAGTCAGGTAGATAGACCCCGAGCGAAGTGAAACGCTTCAGGTCGAGACGCTGAGCCGATACGCATGTTCGGACGTCTTCTCACGACATTTGCCCTTCTTCGTAGAACATATGTGTTTTTTCGACGATCTCCTTCATGATGATTTGGGCAAGTTGACGCTGGATGTGATAGAACTCAGCTCGAAGTCGATGATCGGGGATATTTTCTAGGTTCTTTGCCCATTGCAAAATATGGGCATCACCAGATCTAGGTGACATGTGAAGGTTCTGCTGATCCCTTTTGTACTCCAGCATGTCGTGGAGGACATAGAATCCATCACTAAGGGTACCACTCGGTTGCTGGATGCAGCAAAAGACGGTCTTATGGTCAAAGGTGGGCGTGCGGTTCCTTGTCTTCCGGGTCGTGATCTCTCCACCCTGTAGGCCGTAGAAAGAGATAGCACTATCGAGAAGAGACTTGATGTGGGTGTAATCCTTTTTCTTCATGTTCTTTGATGAGTCCAAGTAAAGAGCATGGGAGAATTGGGGGTAAAGGATGATGAGGATGGCGCGCCTGTCGCTACGCAAAATAAGTACACCTCAAATTAGCCTCCAGCACGTGCAAATGAATGGTTGAAATAGAAGGAAAGATATCTGCGGATGACTTACATGGGATGATAAGGCACGAGAATCATCTCCTTGTCCTTATTGGCAGCCATGAAATCGACGATGTAGTTACTCACGTATTCATGGTGCTTTGGGCAAACTGCCAAGAAGCCCTCGTGCAGGAAGTACGGGTCAGCGACACACATATAAGGTATCTGCTCAATCCTAATGATGTGGTTCATGTGCAAGGCAAAAAGGCGGACAAACATGAAATCCAGCATTTCCAAGTGAAACATGTCGAAGATGTAATCGAATCAAAGGAAGAACTTTTCTGCGGGGAATGTGTCGATGTACAACCTTTGCTGCGGCACGTTAACCACGTAGAGAGGGTATTCTGGATTTTTTGAGGCGATCAAGCTTTTCTCTCTCTGCAGCACATCGTCCTGAAGTCTCCTTAGATCACCATATATGGCTTCTACCGCTGCCTTAGGTAGGATCGGAACACCGGGGATATGAAATTTTGCCGCACTTGGGATAGGTATACGGTCTTTAACCTGAGGCTGCTGAGGCGGCTGGATCGTAGAATAAGCTTTGTTGCCTTTCCTCGGTCTCTTCCTATGCTTCTTTGCTACTGGAAGTGAGCCTATAATACGTTCATCCTCCGGCAATTCAGGCACCAACTCATCACGCTCAAACCCTGAGTACTCATACTGCTGAGCCGTCAATCCTCGATCGTTAGAGGCACCGGTATTGAGATATTGTAGAGGGTCAGCGTCATCCTCGTCGATGGCATCATGCATTGCTTCTTCGACAGCGGCGACGTCATCAGCCACTAATGGAGCCTCTTCCTCACACGACACGAGAGGTGATGCAAATTGGGTAGGTGGGTTTTTGGTGTTTATACCTTGCTGCGGGTGCTTGGTCGTGGGTGTGCTCCCAGCCGCCTCCAAACGAACCACACTCTTTGGCCACAGCGGGATACAACGCTTGCAATCGCGAAGCCGCCGTGGGGTCTCGTTGTCATCTCCCCCTAGTGCTACCCGAGGAGCCAAATTCTCGTGGCCCATTTCGACACTAGACATGGAAACCTTGAAGATGTCGGGGGGATCAGTCGGCTGTGGAACAATTGTTCCTTCGGCTTCATTATCGTCGCCTTCCCCACGTCCCCCTTCAAGGCATTGATGGTGTACAGTATGGTGCACGGGGTTACGTCGTCCTGCAAACACATGTCTAGGACGTGAGACATCCAAAAGGCAATGGAAACGGGAGATTATACATATATTTAAGAGGGTCGGTGTGACTGGTACCGTGAGGGCGTCGAGCTCAGCCAAAGACGAAGCATCGCCGAGCAAGTCTGAGATGGAGGACGGGCTGCTATGAGTAGGTGCGGGAGCCGATGCAGGAGCAGGTGCACGAATTGGCGCACGAGCAGGTGCGGGAGCAGGTGTTGGTGCAATGCTAGTCGAGCTGCTCCCCAAGAACTTGGAAAGGGGAAAGTCCACTACATTCTTATTTGGATTTTCCTTGGTCCAACTAACGATAGCCGGAACCAACATACTATACAAAGCTGCAATATTCTCTTTTCTGGCAGCTACCGTTGCTTTCACTGCCTCGGCTGATTTCTTATCAACTGCAATCTCAACCTTCTTGTCGATATTTTCTTCATTTAACCTCTGTCTTTCCTTTCTCTCCTCTGTGGTCTCACAGTAGTACTTCTTCCACGTGGCGCCATCTCCGACGACGTGCACGCGTCAATACGACGACCGAGTGTCCACCAGGAGTCCTTTTAATATGTTCAAGGCCCGGTTGAATGGGGTGTCCCACTTGGGCCTCACCAACGCTTCACACGGCGAGTCGCTTTTGGCTGTAATCATGTGCTTCTCTTTCTGCAAAAGGAACGTGGACCGTTTACAAATGTGACTAAAAGTGCAGTCCAATTGATCAGAAGCTAAAATTAGGGGGTAAATTAATAATTACAAGAAGTCTCATGAACTATTTCGTGACCGTGTCCGTACCGAAAACCTTGTTGACTCGGTCCCAACGGTACCGGGCCCTAATGACGTCACGCTCCTGTGGGACGTTGAACTCCACCAAGGGGTCTGGGATGCCCAGACTTCCGTGTTTCGCATCCTCCTTGGCCCATACGGACCTCTTCCCCGCGTAACCACGGCTTCTAAGGTGGTGGCACCCCATGTTCCTCTTTCGAAGCCCCTTCATGTACTCCGAATTTTCTTTGGCTGCTTCGGCAACGCAAGCCGCCTTGAATATTTCAAACTGATCTTCCGTAATTGTCGAATTGTCCTTTAAAATCTCGGAGTAGAGTTTCTTATTGTCGATGATCCTTGCTTTCACCCTTACTTTCGAGGTGGACAACACGCCGCAAAACTTGCCCATGGCGCCTCTGTTTATCTTCTTCATTTCCGGGTCTTTATCTGGATCAGCATAGTTTTTTCGTCTTGGCCCGGGAACAAGAATACTTGGTGCAGCTTCCTTAGAAGGGAGTGCTCCATATCTGGTATCTTCTTTATTTTCTCATTGTTGATGGTTGCAATTGTCCATAGCTTCTTTATTTAATTGTCGTAGCACACACGCGCTTCCTTGGGCAATTTTGGCTCAAAATTGCCAGAGTCCACCTCCATGACCACCAATCTATTACCGATGAGCCTGTTTGGGCGTCGTATCCTCTTTGATTTCTATCGTGGTTTCGTCACGGCAGATGTCCTCGTTGAAGGACTTAGTGATGGAGCCATCACACCTTGGTAGCGACTCAAAGGGGTTGAGCGGAAGCGAGACTCGGGTATAGCCAGGTTCGGTCCCTTCGATGGAGGTAAAAGCCTACCTCCTGTTTTGTGTATATTTGATGGTGGCATCGATTACAAGGGTGCGTAACTCGCCTGACCTAGCGCTCAATGGATTGTAACTTAATCTTTCTATCGTAGAGACTCGCCTTTATATATAGGTCGAGGCCCTAGGTTTACCGGAGTCAAGGTCAAATCATGAATCATGACCCAATATATCTCTAATTCGCCGTGTCTCTCAAGTAAGGAAACCTCGTAGCGAGTGTTCAAATCTTGGGTCTTTAGTCTCCCTCGGGGCTCATGGGATGAACCGGCCCTCGTGACGAAGACCATCTCATGCCACTTGTGTTCTTGGGCTTTGAGTCGCCATGAACCTAACCCGGCCCAGTGGGGCGGGTTACACAGTAGGTAATATCCCCAACATTAAGCCTGATATTGTCTTGAATTTATTCACGCCAATAAATCTGTACTCCTGACCATCACTAGTAGAAAAAGGCTCATTAGCCCTGGTTCCAGAACCAGGAGTAAAGGATCGGGACTAAAGCCCAAAACCATTAGTCCCGGTTCGCTTTCCAACCGGGACCGAAGGGTCTCCACGTGGCCGTTGCGGGGAGCCCGGGCAGGAGGGCCTTTAGTCCCGGTTGGTCACACCAACCGGGACAACATGGCATCCACGCATCAACATCTGGCAGGAGCTGGGGTTTTTTTGAATGGGGGGGGGGGTTGGAGGGTTAATTTAGTGGTTTGATATTGTGTTAGATAGATAACAGAGAGAAGTGTCCTCTCTTTCTCCGTGCTTGGTCGATGCTAGCTACTATACATATAGAGAGAACATGATGCTAGCTAATAAGAAAATGAAGGAAACTATTTACAATCCCTTACATCTTTTACAATGCCTAACATCATCTACCTAAGATCCAATCACAAATAGCTCACATGGTATTCTCCGTCGTTAGGTATGACGTGGTCAAGAAAGAATCCTGCCAAATCCTCTTGAATTGCTCGTATGCCATCATATGATAGGGGTTCATCCCGCTTATTCCAGATCTAATTTAAAGAAGGGGCTCAATACATGCATATATACGAATAAAACTCAACACAATTGATGGTAATATACAAAATAAAATTGTGTATATTATTTACTTACTTCAAATTGTTTGTCAGAGATACCCTGCCCAGAAGTCGAGAGGTGAATGAACTCGCATATGTAGTCTACACATTTTTGAGTCCCAGCTACCTGGTACAAGAACTTTACGAGAATAGAGTTCAATAAAACTGATAAGCAAGCATGGTAATGATATATTGATGAAAATTTGAATCAATTAGAGATGCGTGGAACTAGCTAGTACTACTTACTGGGGGTGCGTAAATTGCAACTCTTTGTTTAGACCGGGAGCCTTTGAGGTGATCTTATTCCGAACCCTGCCAGGCAAAGAAAATGATTACTTGGTATCAGGAAATGAACGAAAGTTGCATGCCGGTATGGTCCCGGTATTGACTGAACTTACTTCTTGAGCATTGCAGTCATGTCCGCATAATCCTCGGGATCTTCGCGTCTCAAGTCTAAGACAGTTACTTTTGCCCCGTCAAGCTTAAGGGATAGCAGAATATAAAGTGGTAACTGTGCACGCATATATAACTCATCAATTACATTTACTTAACCTCGAGCAAGCGAAACCGAGTATACAGAGAAGACAACAACACTCACTTTAAGTTATAAGGAAAGAGTATTTCCCTTTTGTTTTGATTTGCAAGCAACGAGTTTAGCAAGCTAACCATGATCTATTTGGTTTCATTTCGTACCGACAATACATTTACGGCTTCTGGACTAATGAACCCAACGTCGAAGATTCCTGCTTTTTTAATTCGATGAGCTTCAATCTGCATAATATATATAGTGAGGATAATTATATATACATGCAATGAACAAGCTGAGCTAAAGACTTAACTATAGAAGTAATACTTACAAACAATAGGAAGTCACGAGTTGTTTGTCTGAGGTCCAGTTGATTGTATAACTGAAATAACTCCTCAAATTGAACAAGCATCACTGGAGTTCCAATCAAATCGTGATCTTTTTTCACTGCCATATAGATAACCTCTTTCCGAGACTCCCTGTAGATGTTCATGTACCACTCATGCAATTCATGCATCCTCGGTGCTAGAGGAGGATGACCAGGTTTGACGAGAGGCTTCCCATGCATGTATTCATATTTTTCTTTATTTGTTACCTCAGCTATATCAAAAATTACTGAATCCTTCATGTAATCACCAGGATTGGTACCGGGCAGAAACCTCGGATCATTAGCGACGACGATATCGCTAGACACCTTGAGCGGGGGGCACGATTGCTTCTTCTGTTGGCCGGACTGGGAATTGCTTTCCCACTTCTTTGGTTTGCTAATCTTGCATCACTGCTAGCCGCTAGAGTGGCGGCTGAGTCTGTCTTCCGCTTGAGAGAAGGAGGAGGAGGCGACATCTTTCTTACTTGTGTCATTTTCGGCGGAGCGGCGACAACGTCTGTCTTCCCCCGTTGCGAAGGAGGCGGACTGCTTCGACGCGCCTGAGGAGGAGCCTAAGGAGGAGGACTGCTCTGACGTGCCTGAGGAGGAGCCGAAGGAGGAGGACTGCTATGACGCACCTGAGGATGATCCGAAGGAGGAGGACTGCTCTGACGCGTTAGAGGAGGAGCCGAAAAAGGAGGCGGACTGCTCCGACGCGCCGAAGGAGGAGCCAAAGAAAGAGGCGGACTGCTCCGACGCGCCAGAGGAGGAGTCGAAGTAGGAGGCAGAGTGCCCTGACGCACCGGAGGAGGAGTCGAAGAAGGAGGCGGAGTGCCCTCACACGTCGGAGGAGCCGGAGTGCCCTGATCACTCACCGGAGGAGGAGGAGGAGTGCCCTGATCACTCGACGGAAGAGCATGAGGAGTGCCCTGATCACTCCACGGAGGAGGATGAGGAGTGCCCTGATCACTCGCCAGAGGAGGAGGAGGAGGAGGCGTCCAGTTTGGAAGCTTGATGTACTCCTTCGGCCATAGACATGAACTCCTCACATCATGAACCAGCTTATTCTCCCCTTCCCCTATAGGGTGATCAAGCTCGAGCTGCTCAAATCCCTCCTTTACTTCATCCACCATCACAACAGCAAAGCCACGTGGAATCGGAAGGAAGTGAAAAGTTCTGTTGGGTTGAGGAGGTGCAACAAAGCCGATAGCAGCCTTGAAAGTGAGGTTCCTGCATTTCGTCAAAAGATCGCAACGTTGAGACTCCGTGATAGTATCCACGGGGTAGGTAGGAGCCGTGAAGTCAGGCTGAACGAGCTCCGGGGAAGCCACACTGCTTCTCCACTGAAATGGCGTGTTAACGTTTATGGTAGTTTCGTGCCGCTGAGATGGTTGGTTGGCAGCTCGCTGGCTCTCAAGTTCCTCTAGAATTTGTAATCTTGCATTGATCTTCTGCATGTCGCTCAGCTCCGCTTTCCTCTTTCTCTCTTAGCTTCTGTAACCGTCTGCATCGGGAAACCCAACCTTCCATGGAAGGGAGCCTGGTGTGCCTCGTGTTCGTCCAGGGTGCTCAGCATTCCCTAGGGCCTCAGTCAGCTCGTCCTTCTGTCTGTCGGGAAAGAACGTACCTTCCAGCGCTGCGGCGATACACTTCTGAAGCTTGTTGATGGGTGTTGGAAATTGCTCGTCCGTCCAACGACACTTCCCTATTTCAGGGTCCAAAGTTTCCCCAACCCCGAAGAACCAATTCCTTGAACGGTCAGGCCAGTTCCATGTGTGTGGTTGGACTCCTTTTGCAATCAGGTCATTCTCAGCTTTGTCCCACAACGGACGGCATTTGAGGTAGCCACCTGACCCCGTGTGATGGTGATACTACTTCTTTTCAGCATTGTTCTTGTTTGTCTCTGACATTTTCTTACTCTTGTCTGATGTCTTGTAGGCCACAAATGCGGGCCAGTGATCTCTCATCTTCTCAAATCGGCCGACGAATTTTGGAGTCTTCCCTTTCTCGACAAACTTTCATTTCAACGGTTTCTTCCACCTCCTGAATAGATCTGCCACCATCTTAAGAGCACACGGTTGACCATTGGCTCTATAACTGGCTTAGTCGGATCCTGCTCTAGCGGTAGGGTAAAATTTTCCTTCAGCGCGGTCCAAAGATCATCTTTCTGCCTATTGGTGGAAAAATCACCTTCAGGGACGTCATCGCCCTTAGGATTATTCCATTGCTTGATGCGGACCGAGATATTCTCCCTGACAATAGCTTCGCACTGAGCAGAAAATGCGTTCTTGGTCCGCTTGGGTTCAATCGGTAGGCCATCGTCCGTGACTGTTGTGATCGTGAACTTTTGATCCTTGCCCAACCTTCTCTTTGGGCCTCGTCTCGTTAACGAAGTTTTGCTCGATCCGGACTTTTCAATAGCTCCCTCCTCCGTTCGGCCACCGGATCCGTCATCATGGTCTCCTTCATCTGGGATTCGGCCGTCATCGAAGCCATCATGATAATGTCCTTCCTCCACCATTGTTCGATCACCGGAGCGGTAATCCTCTCCTTCCAGACCATCGATGTCGTTGAGAAAAAATCGACATTACCGTCGCTGTGGATTATATCCCCCAACATTTGTTCTTGTTCCATGTCTGTTGGATTATCCATTGTTTCTGCAAATATTACAAAGTGGGGGAAGCCCTTTTTTGGTAAAATACTTTTTATTAAAACTAAAATCAAAATAAGGTAAAAACTAACTTTTATACATAATCCCAAATATTAACATAAAAACTTAATTTGTAACTTAATCAAATCTAAATATATTTTTAAATTTTTATAAATTTATTTGCTATTGCAACTTAATCTAATCTAAATAATTTTATAATTTTTATAACTTGGGTCACATTGGGGAGTTCAAAAATGTACCCAACATATTCTAATAAGACTGAAATACACACACATGAATTCGCATTTAGACTACGTCTCCTCACACATGGATTCAAAAATAGGGAGATGGACATTGACGTGCTACCGGTGCGTCGACGGGCGACGACGGCGGGCTTTGGAAGGACGACGGGCGGCGGAGGACGACAACGACGGCGATGGGCTCTGCGGCTACGACGGCGACGACAACGGCGACGGCGACGACGGGCGGCGATGGGTGAGGACGACGGCGACGATGAGCTCGGTGGCGACGGCGATGGCGACGATGATGGGCCCGGCGACGACGACGCGTGATGAGCTCGGGGCGACGACGGGCTCACGGACGACGGTGCGCGGCGGGCTCCGGGACGACGGCGCGTGATGGGCTTGGGGCAACGACGGGCTCGTGAGCGATGGTGACGGCGATGGGCTTGGGGCGACGACGGGCTCCGGAGCAACGACGACGATCACGGGCTCGTGGAGGAGGCGCGGGACGGCGGTGATGGGCTTGGGTGCGACAGCGATGACAAAGGGAGAAGGGGGGGAATGGAAGTTGGTGGAAATTTTGACAACTCCCGCAATATACGAATACACTTTAGTCCCGGTTTGGAACACCAACCGGGACTAAAGGTCAATTTCGACAACTCCCGCAAAATATACGAAAACATTTGGTTCCGGTTGGTGGCACCAACCGGTACCAGACCCACACTTTCGTCGGCCTAAAAGGGCGGGAAGAAGAGACCTTTCGTACCGGTTGGTGGCTACAACCGGGACCAAAGGTTCATATTGGTCCCGGTTGGAGCCACCAACCAGGACCAAAGTGTGGTGCTGCCCGGGGCCAAAAGTTTCGTAACACATCGCTAGACGAGAGAGGTAGCGAATGGTTTATAAGCGCTGTTGCGCACAACCTCTCAAGCTCCTCTCAATTGCACGCTTCCGGCCCTAATCTGTCACTCCGTCTGGGCCTATTGGGCCTACTGCAGGCCTGAATCCTGGCCCAATAGGTTGGTTGGGTTTCTAGTCATATTTAGGCCGTGGTGGCCGAGTAGGTGGCATTTAAAAAAATCTAGTTTTTTTGTTTTCTACTTTATTTATTTTATTTTTATCCTGCTTACTGTTTTTGAGTGATTCTTTTTGCTTTTAGGTCAATTTTTTTTCAAGATGCACCATTCAAAGCCACATCATCAATTTTCTGCAATTTCTGACTTCATTTGGTATTTTTCATGCATTTACTGATTTTTTTGAGGTAAATGACCCTTAATTTGAAAAGCAATACAAATGAACTCTGGAAATGTTGAAAGGGCATGGTATGATGATTTCATCCACATAGCATGTGCTAAAAAGTTGAGAGGGTTACGGTCAAAACTAGATGCACTTCGTGTACAAAACGGACAATCTCTTTTGAAGTATCAGGGTTTCATACGAAAACTCATCTGTTACAAAGGGATTTCATTTTTTTGAACTTATTTGAACTCCAGACTTTTTGTGTGTTCAAAATGCACCATTCAAAGCCACATCATCAATTTTAAACTATGTCTAACTTCATTTGGTATTTTTCATGCATTTACTAATTTTTTTGAGCTAAATGACCCTTAAATTGAAAAGCACTACAAATGAACTCTGAACATGTTGAAAGTTGTCATGGTATCATCATTTCACCCACATAGCATGTGCTAAAAAGTTGTGAGGGTTGCTGCAAGACCTGGATGCACTTCGTGTACAAAACGGACAATCTCTTTCGAAGTATCAGGGTTTCATACGAAAACTCATCTGTTACAAAAGGGATTTCATTTTTTTGAACTTATTTGAACTCCAGACTTTTTGTGTGTTCAAAATGCACCATTCAAAGCCACATCAACAATTTTCAACTATTTCGGACTTCATTTGGTATTTTTCATGCATTTACTAATTGTTTTTTTTAGCTAAATGACCCTTAAATTGAAAAGCACTACAAATGAACTCTGAAAATGTTGAAAGTTGGCATGGTATCATCATTTCACCCACATAGAATGTGCTAAAAAGTTGAGAGGGTTGCGTCAAAAACTGGATGCATTTCGTGTACAAGACGGACAATCCCTTTCGATGTATCAGGGTTTCATACGAAAACTCATCTCTAACAAAGGCATTTCATTTTTTTAACTTATTTGAACTGTAGACTTTTTGTGTGTCCAAAAAGCACCATTCAAAGCCACATCATCACTTTTCAACTATTTCTGACTTCATTTGGTATTCTTGATGCATTTACTAATTTTTTTGAGCTAAATGACCCTTAAATTGAAAAGCACTACAAATGAACTCTAAAAATGTTGAAAGTAGGCATGGTATCATCATTTCACCCACATAGCATGTGCTAAAAAGTTGAGAGGGTTGCGGCAAAAACTGGATGCACTTCGTGTACAAAGCGGACAATTCCTTTCGAAGTATCAGGGTTTCGTACGAAAACTCATCTTTTACAAAGGGATTTCATTTTTTCAACTTATTTGAACTCCAGACTTTTTGTGTGTTCAAAATGCACCATTCAAAGCCACATCATCAATTTTCAACTATTTTTAACTTCATTTGGTATTTTTCATGCATCTACTGATTTATTTTGAGCTAAATGACCATAAAATTGAAAAGCACTACAAATGAACTCTGAAAATGTTGAAAGTTGGCATGGTATCATCGTTTCACCCACATAGCATGTGCTAAAAAGTTGAGAGGGTTGCGGCAAAAACTGGATGCACTTCGTGTACAAAACGGGCATTCTCTTTTGAAGTATCACGGTTTCGTACGAAAACTCATCTGTTACAAGGGATTTCATTTTTTGAACTTATTTCAACTCCAGGCTTTTTGTGTGTTCAAGATGCACCATTCAAAGCGACATCATCAATTTTCAACTATTTCTGACTTCATTTGGTATTTTTCATGCATTTATGGATTTTTTTGAGCTAAATGACCCTTAAATTGAAAAGGAGTACGAAAACTCATGTGTTAGAAAGGGCATTCCATTTCTTCACTTTTTCTTCGCTTGTGTTCTTTGCTTAGTACGTCGTAACCCTGGATAATCTTCATCGTTTAACAGGGTGCTTGGGTCAGCCTTGACTTTGAAGGGAGGAATTTCATGAAACTTTTCATAATCTTCACACATGTCTGTCTTTCCCTCCAATCCCACGATGTCTCATTTTATTGAAAGAACTATGTGGCACTTTGGCTCATCGTATGATGTATTCGCTTCCTTATATTTTCTTTTTCTCGGTTTGGTAGACATGTCCTTCACATAGAAAAGCTGCGACATCATTGGCTAGGACGAATGGTTCCTCTGCGTGCCCAAGATTGTTTATATCCACTATTGTAATTCCGTATTGTGGGTCTATCTGTACCCCACCTCCTGACAGATTGACCCATTTGCCTTGAAATAAAGGAACCTTGAAATCATGTCCATAGTCAAGTTCCCATATGTTCACTATGTAACCATAATATGTGTCCTTTGCCCTCTTGTTTGTTGCATCAAAGCGGACAACGTTGTTTTGGTTGGTGCTCTTTTGATCTTGGGTGATAGTGTAAAATGTATTCCCATTTATCTCGTACCCTTGGTAAGTCAATACAGTCGAAGATGGTCCCTTGGCCAACGAGTACATCTCATCAGAAACAGTGTTGTCACACATGAGACATTTTTGCAACCAACTACCGAAAGTCCTGATATGTTCATATGTAATCCAGTCATCACACTACTCTGGGTGTTTGGAGCTTAGAATATTCTTGTGTTCATCGACATACGGGGTCACCAAGGTAGAATTTTGTAGAACTGTGTAGTGTGCTTGGTCAATGCCCGTCCCTATATATTATTGAGTCTTCTCCTAGTGTGCCTTTTCCAGTCAGTCTCCCCTCATACTGCGATCGAGGGAGACCAATCTCCTTAAGGTCAGGAATGAAGTCAACAAAAAACCCAATGACATTCTCTGTTTGATGGCGCATGGAGATGCTTCCTTCTGGCCTAGCACGGTTACGAACATATTTCTTTCAAACTCCCATGAACCTCTCAAAGAGGAACATATTGTGTAGAAATACACGGCCCAGAATGATAATCTCGTCGACTAGATGAACTAGGACGTGCGTCGTGATATTGAAGAAGGATGGTGGAAACACCAGCTCGAAACTAAAAAGACATTGCACCAAATCACTCCTTAACTTTGGCAGGATTACTGGATCGATCACCTTCTGAGAGATTGCATTGAGGAATGCACATAGCTTCACAATGGCTAATCGAAAGTTTTCGGTAGAAGCCCCCTCACACTGGCTAATCGAAAGATTTCCTTCTTTTCTTTGGTAAGAGCGTAGTTGGCAGGACCTACATACTGCTTTGGATGCATGCCGTCTTTTTCATGCACATGATGATGTTCCTCCCGTGCCTCCGGTGTATCTTTTGTCTTCCCATACACTCCCAAGAAACCTAGCAGCTTCACGCAAAGGTTCTTCTTCACGTGCATCACGTTGATTGCACAGCAGACCTCTAGGTCTTTCCAATAGGATAGGTCCCAAAATATAGATTTCCTCTTCCACATGGGTGCGTGTCCCGCATCGTTATTCGGAACAGATAGTCCGCCTGGACCCTTTCCAAAGATTATTAGTAAACCATTGACCATATCAAGTATGTGATCACTAGTACGGAGGGCGGGCTTCTTCCGGTGATCTGCCTCACCTTTGAAATGCTTTCCTTTCTTTCGATATTGATGGTTGGTCGGAAGAAATCGACGATGCCCGAGGTACACATTCTTCCCGCATTTTTCCAAATATATATTGTTGGTGTCATATAAACAATGTGTGCATACGTTGTATCCCTTGTTTGTGTGTCCTAAAAGGTTACTGAGAGCAGGACAATCGTTGATGGTTACAAACAACAATGCATGTAGGTCAAATTCCACCTGTTCGTTCTCATCCCACACACGTACACCATTTCCATTCCATAGTTGTAAAAGTTCATCAACTAATGGCCTTAGGTACACATCAACGTCATTGCCGGGTTGCCTAGGGCCTTGAATGAGCACTAGCATCATAATGAACTTCCGCTTCATGAACAACCAAGGAGAAAGGGTATACATACATAGAGTCACATGCCATGTGCTATGCTTGCTGCTCTACTCCCCAAAAGGATTAACGCCATCTACACTTGGGTCACGTGTAAAGTCGCTCCACTTTCTCTCGATCTTTCTCCACTGCCACCCGTCAGCGGGTGCTCTCAACTTCCCGTCTTTCTTACGATCCTTTATGTGCCATTGCATCAACTCGTCATGCTTTTTGTTTCTGAACAGACGTTTCAACCGTGGTATTATAGGAGCATACCACATCACCTTGGCAGGAACCATATTACCGGTGCGTTGGCCCTGAACATCACCGGGGTCATATTTTCTTATCTTATACCGCAATGTGCCGCATACTGGGCATGCATTCAAATCCTCATACGTACCGCGGTAGAGGATGCAGTCATTAGGGCATGCATGTATCTTCCGCACCTCCAATCCTAGAGGGCATATAACCTTCTTTGCGTCGTACGTACTGTCGGGCAATTCGTTATTCTTTGGAAGCTTCTTCTTCATTAATTTCAGTAGCGAACTAAATCCCTTGTCAGATACACAATTGTCTGCCTTCCATTCCACCAATTCCAGTGTGGTACCGAGCTTTGTGTTGTCATCTTTGCAATTTCGGTACAACCTTTTTTGTGATCCTCTAACATGGGATCGAACTTCAACTTCTCCCTTTCACTTTCGCATTCTCTATGTGCATCAACAATGACCCGACGAAGATCATCATCGGGACATCGTCTGGTTCCTCTTAATCTTCGGCTTCCTCCATTGCCACATCACCGTATTCA
This sequence comes from Hordeum vulgare subsp. vulgare, assembly GCF_904849725.1. Classification (NCBI taxonomy): domain Eukaryota; kingdom Viridiplantae; phylum Streptophyta; class Magnoliopsida; order Poales; family Poaceae; genus Hordeum; species Hordeum vulgare. Next base: position 190,459,157 of record NC_058522.1, on the reverse strand, counting down.
GGGGGCGGGTAGTTGTCATCATCCTCTTCTTCTATGTTGTCTTCCATCATAACCCCTCTTTCTCTGTACTTGGACCAAACATTATAATGTGGCATAAAACCCGTCTGAAGCAGGTGGAAGTGAAAGGTTTTATAGTCGGAGAATTCCTTTGTATTCCCACACATAGTACATGGACAATGCATAAAACCATTCTGCTTGTTTGCCTCAGCCGCTTCGAGAAAATTATGCAGGCCCTTAATGTACTCGGAGGTTCGTCGGTCACCGTACATCCATTGCCGGTTCATCTGCATGGTTATATAATAAAGAGTATTAAAAACCATTACAACATATCGTGAATAGAGAAGTGACTAAATTAATAGAAATTCATCATCACATTGAAGCCAAAGTAGAGTAGTGACCAAACTAAATACATAATGTTCATACATAGTTCTCATTATTGAACAACATATAGCTCTCTAGAGCATCTAATTAGAACAAACATTGAAAGTATAAAAATTAAATGCAACAATTAATGCGATCATAATCGCAACTAAGGTACGAATTGATCCAACGACATAATGATACCAAGCCTTAGTATGAATGGCATATTTTCTAAGCTTTATAATATTTGAGCGCATTGCATCCATCTTGATCTTGTGACCGTCGACGATATCGGCAACATCCAACTCCAATATCATCTTCTCCTCTTCTACTCTTTATAATTTTTCTTTCAATTAATTGTTTTCTTTTTCAACCAAATTTAACTTCTTGGCAAGAATTTGTATGTCGGTTCGAATTTCCGGTTCACATACCTCCTAGATTAAAAAATCTATGTCATGTTGGTCGGCATAATTGTCAGAAACACTAAATAAAACAAATACACTACTGGAAATCAGTATTTTGCCATCAGCCTAGTCTTTGCCGTCTGCTAGCTGATGGCAAAGATTTTCTTTGCCGTCAGCTTCAGCAAAACAGACGACAAAGCACAGGCTGATGGCATACAGTCTTTTTGCCATCTGTCACCTCTTTGCCGTCTGCTAGCGGACGGCAAATAGTCCAGAGGCAGACGGCAAAGATGTAGATAGGCCCACCTGACCGCGGGGTGGCTAGGTCAAATAGGAGTCGGACCTTTGCCATCTGCTAGCGGACGACAAAGAGTCTGGAGGCAGACATCAAAGAGTCTAGACTCTTTGCCGTCCGCCGGCAGACGGCAAAGCGCTAACTCCGTTAACGGCTCCTTCCCCCCACCCCGCCCCTCTCTCTCTGTAACGGCTCATCCCCGAGCGCCCCTCGCTCTCTCTCCCCACCCCGCGTGCCCCTCGCTCTCTCTCCCCACCCCGCGCGCTCCTCTCTCTGTAACGGCCGCCAGGACCACCGTCGCGCCGCCGCCCCTGTCGCGTCACCGCCCCTGCCGGCGCCCCTGTCACGCCCCACTGCCACCCCTGTCGCGCCCCACTGCCACCCCTGTCGGCCCTGTCGCCCCCGCTGCCGCCCCTCTCTCTCTCCCCACCTCGCCCCCGCTGCCGCCGCCCCTGCCGCCGCCCCTGTCGCCGCCCCTGCCGCCGCCCCCGTCGCGTCGCCGCCCCTGCCGCCGCCCCTCTCTCTCTCCCCACCTCGCCCCCGCCCCCGCTGCCGCTGCCCCACCACCATCGCGCCGCCGCACCTGGCGCCCCCGGCGCCGCCCCGCCACCCCCGCCACCCCGGCCCCTCCATAGCCGTCCCTCTTGGTGAGCCCCATACCCCCACCCCCACCCCCCACCCGCATTATTTTTTTACTAGTTTTATTATTTTTTAGTAGTTTTAGTAGTTGTTATTGTTAGTAGTTTTAGTGGTAGATTTAGTTAGGTTAGTAGTTTTAGTTAGGTTAGTAGAGGAGAAAAAGAAGAGGAGTAGGAGGAGGAGGAGGAGGAGAAGAAAAAGAAGAAGAAGAGGAGAAGAAAAAAATAAGAAGGAGAAGAAGAAGAAAAAGAAGAAGAAGAGAAGAAAAAATAAGAAGGAGAAGAAGTAAAGAAGAAGAGAAGAAGAAGAGAAGAAGAGAATAAGAAAAAAATAAGAAGGAGAAGAAGAGAAAAAAGGAGAAGTTGATTTTTTATTGTTTGGTATTTAGTGGTAGCTAGATTCTTTTTTAGTTACTTAGTAGTAGATTCTATTTTTGTTATAGTGGCAGATTCTGTTTTTGTTATTTTTTTGCTGTTTAGTGCTATCTAGGTTTAGCGATAGGTTTAGTTAGCTTGGTTAGTTAGTTAGTTAGATTTCTAGAAAGAATAGGAAGAAGAAGAAGAGGAGGAGGAGGAGAAGAGGAGAAGAGGAGGAGGAGAAGAAGAAGAAGAAGAAGAAGAATAGGAGGAGGAGAAGACAAAAAGAAGATCACATGTTTGGTATTTAGTTTTTTGGAATTAATTAGTAGTTTTAGTGGTAGATTCTGTTAGTTAATTAGTAGATTTAGTGGTAGATTGTGTAAGTTTATTCACCCATCATTATTGCTTAGGTTCAAGACTACTTCAAAGAAGATCACATGTTCTTTTGTTGAAATCAAGTCTGTCAAAATAATGTATCGTCTATATTTATTGGTACCGGAGAAAAACAGGACAACTTAAATAATATTGCCATCCTCAAATGTAGAAAATATCGAAAAGTTTTATATAAACTGAAAAGTAGTATAGGTAACCTCGAAAATCCTCTGGACCAAAAGGGCAACTTCTGGACCTGCGAACTTTGTGTGGTAGGTGCATGTCCATGCAGCAGGGTAATTTCCCCAACAATGACATAATTAGTCCATTTAGCTCCAAAATACCATAATAAGCTCAAAATGGCATAAGAACCTTGGTTAGCTCATTAGTATTATATACTTAGCTTGTTTTCCTCTAAAATGGGATAATTAGCCCATTTAGCTCAAAAAAGACATAATTAGGTAATTTAACTCCAACAAGAGGAGAAGAGGAGAAGAAATAGGCAAAATGAAAAGAAAGAAGAAGAAGAAGAAGAAGAGAAGAAGGAGAAGGAGGAGGAGGAGGAGGAGGAGGAGAAGGCCAAGGACCTTCTATCCTTCTCCTCCTCCTCCTTCTCCTCCTCCTCCTCCTTCTTCTTGATTTCTTCTTCTTCTCCGCCTCCTCCTCTTTCTTCTCCTCTTTCATATTATCCTTGCTTTAATTAACCCAACAATGACATAATTAGCCCATTTAGCTTGAAAATACCATAATAAGCTCAAAATGGCACAAGAACCTCGGTTAGCTCATGAATATTATATACTTAGCTTGTTTTCCCCAAAATGACATAATTGGAATATTTGTGTTGATCGGGTGGATTTACATGTGATAGTTGTCTCGTCGCTGTGAGGTCTGCCGTGCGAAGACCTGCCCGTGCGTTGTACGAGCTCCGCCCCTGCATTCGTGGGTCAGTACAAATTTCATCTCCTCCCCGCCCCTTCATTTACTGTGGCTCGGTTTTCGGATGAAACTTTCTAGATTTAGGTAATTCAATTAATTTATCAGTATGCGTGACCAGTATGCGTCTCCCGTTCGAAAGGACGACATCTATAAATATGCATGTCTTTGCATATTTATAACCGCCATCCTTTCGAATTGTCCAACATTATCCATGGACAGCCCGGGTATGTGTAGATTGGGTTCGTTTTCCCATATGCTGTGCTCTGGATCCGATGCGGAATTTCGTCAGTGCCTCCCTGTTGTTCTCCGGATGCGCATCCTCTCTGTTTATTGCGGAGACGTGTATCAGGAGAACAGCGGGGAGGTGCTGCCGAAATTTTGCGTTGGATCCGGAGCAGAGCATGGGAAAACGAACCCAATCTACACATACTCGGGTGGGATTAGGACCTATCTTTACCTATTAGCGTGAAGGTTGCCTGGACGTAATAAAAATGGCGAACCTGATTAACCGATGAATATAAATGCTAAATTATATATAAATATATTTCTTCTGTCTTTAGTAGCTACGCAAGACGAGTGATCGTGCGTGGATGTATACATGTCACCCTAGTCAGAAAGAGATGACGAAAGAATGGTTTTTAAAAACAAAGGAATTTGTGAAAGCCGCATTCGCAAATGGCCACTAAAGAAACTATTGCCCCTGTCCTGGATGCGACAACTATAAAAAGACGACACAGGCTGTAATGATTAAACACCTGTAGAGGAGGGGTTTTAAGCCTAATTATACGGTGTGGACATTTCATGGTGAGTCTATACAACGCACAAGAGCTGAGGTGGTACGTTGTCGCACGCACGAGCATGGTACTGGGATCGAAGACATGGTGCAAGACTTTGATGATGCTCGGGATTCGGAAGATGAGATGGAGGAATCTGCAAAGGCCTTTTATGAAATGTTGGAGTCTTCAAAACGTCCTCTCCATGAGCACACTGAGCTCTGTCAGCTGGATGCAATTGCACAAGTAATGGCTCTGAAGGCTCAGTTCAACTTGGGAAGAGAATGCTACGACGCGATGATGACACTATTTGGACGTTTCCTACCCAAAGGCCATGTCATGCCTGCAAACCTGTACCAGTCGGACAAAATACTTCGTGTACTTAAGATGCCCTATGAGAAGATAGATGCATGTGAGAAAGGATGTGGCTTATTTAGGAAGGAGTATGCACACTTGGACTATTGTCCCAATTGCGAGTCTTGTAGGTATCTTCTAGTAGACAACAGTATGGGTGAGAAGAGGCAGACCAAAATCATAGTTAGTGTTCTTCGGTATATGCCAATCGTACCAAGACTTCAACGTCTTTTCATGGTCGAAGAGACAGCCAGACAGATGACATGGCACAAATTGGGCAAAAGAACCGAACTAGATGCGGATGGGAATAAGATGATGGTACACACATCGGATGGGGAAGCGTGGAAACATTTCGACGGATTGCATCAGGATAAAGCGGCAGATCCAAGGAATCCTCGAGTCTGCGCCGCCACGGATGTTTTTAATCCCTTCGGCATGACGGAAACCCAATACAGTTGTTGGCCTGTATTTGTCATTCCACTCAATCTCCCCCCCCCCCCCCGGGCAGATTATGCAAAGAAAGAACATATTTCTAACGTTGATAATTCCAGGTCCCAATTATCCGGGGAAGAATATGAATGTGTACCTGCAACCGCTTAAGGATGAATTGGAAGAAGCTTGGGAAAATGGGGTCAAGACATACGATGCCGCTAGAAAAGAAAACTTCAAAATGCATGTGTGGTACATGTACTCTATGCATGACCTGCCAGCGTATGCGCTATTCTCTGGATGGTGTGTGCATGGAAGGTTCCGGTGCCCCCAATGCAAGGCAGCTCTTCAGTTTCGTTGGTTGCAGGAGGGTCGGAAGTATTCTTGCTTTGACTTGCATAGGCAGTTCCTGGATTCTGACCATCGGTTCAGAAAAGACAAGAAGAACTTTACCAAAGGTAAAGTTGTCAAAAACTTGGCACCACCTGCGTTCACAGGCCAACAGATCCTGGATCAGTTAAACGCCCTCGAGCCTGATCCAGAGCGTCCAGGGTATTTCAAGGGGTATAATTCAAAACATGCCTGGACTCACAAGCCATGCTTCTGGGATCTGCCTTACTTCAAAGACCTCCTTCTTCCACACAATATCGACATGATGCACACTGAAAAGAATATCGGAGAGGCTATTTTTGGTACATTGTTCGACATAGATGGGAAGACAAAGGATAATATTAAGGCTAGAGTCGATCAAGAGACACTATGTCATAGACCATTACAAAACATGCGAGAAGGCAAAGGAAAGCAGAAGTGGTCGAAGCCAAAGGCCTGGTTCAATCTTGGAAGGCCAGCTATGAGGGAAATTATCTTGTGGCTCAAAATGCACTTGATGTTCCCCGATGGGTATGCAGCGAATCTAAAGAGGGGAGCGAGTCTTGAAAAATTAAAAATCTTTGGTCTCAAGAGTCATGATTGGCACATATGGCTAGAGCGGGTAATGCCGGTGATGTTACGTGGCTTTATTCCTGAGGATGAATGGCTAGTACTGGCGGAGCTAAGCTATTTCTTTCATGTTCTTTGTGCGAAAGAATTGTCGCCTGGCATGGTAGAAGACATGGAGGAGTTTGCACCGGAGTTGTTGTGCAAGTTAGAGAAGATCTTTCCATCGGGCTTCTTTAATCCAATGCAGCATTTGATTTTACATCTACCGACCGAGGCAAGATTGGGTGGGCCCGTGCAAGATCGTTGGTGCTATGCAACTGAGAGGATGCAGAAGACCCTTCGAGCTAAATGTAAAAATAAGCGTAGAATTGAAGCATCGATGGCTGAGGAGTTCATTACTGAGGAGGTGGCAAACTTTGTGACAGCACACTACGAAGCCAAAAATCATCATTTGCATAATCGGAAGCCTTGGCACAATGATGGAGACCCTAAAAAAGGTGGGTCCAACCTCAGCCTATTCAAAGGAAAGCTCGCACCAGCCGGTGCTTCGAAACCAATAACGTTGGATATCGAAGAATGGCGGAACATTTCGTTGTATATCTTCAACAACCTAACAGAAGTGCGGCCGTACATCGAGTTAGTTCTCGGCACATTTTCCCGTAAATTCTAATTCATTTGAACTGCTCTTATTCCCGGATATTTCAAACAACCATTACGTCGTCAAATTCTCGGATGGAGCGGTGATCGAAAATGATTCCGTCGAAGAGTATGAGCTTCTGTCAAAGAGTATCCCGGTTTCATCTCTTGGTTCAAACAAACGGTAATTATCAATAATGGACCATTTCATTCTTGGTCTAACCTGCGGCTAATGCAACTACCGTTTCGTATTAAACTTGTAGGTAGGGATGAAAACGAAGCGGAAACGGACGGAACTGAGTGCTATCACATTTGCTTTCATATTGTTTTGCAGAAGTGAAAACGAATACAGAAACCCCGGAAATGAATACGGAAACAGATACTACCGGAAACATACACGGAGCGAATACAAAACGGATACAGAAATAGAAGTGGGCATTGACCGGAACTTTAAAACCCCTTGAATCATAGAGTAATACAGACAACAACAAAAATTAATGAATTGATAACATGTCTATAAAATAATTTGATTACGTTAGCAACATATCCTAATATTGTATTAATACATGACAATTGTGTATAGGGTCTAGCTGAGTACATATATGATAGTATAAGTTGGGCCTCAAATGATTCATTATGATCATTATGTCATTGTGTGTTATTTGGTGGTTGAGCTACAAAGGAGCCGTAGGCCTATAGTAAAAATGGAAAATTCCATATTCACGGAAACGGAAAGTTCCATTTCCAGATATGTTTCACCGGAAAACACTCTTTTGCTTTTGTTTTCGTTTTCGCATTAAAAATTCCATTTTCATTTTCGTTTTGCAAATTTCCATTTCCGCTTTCATATTTCCTCTCCGTTTTCATTTTTCCTCCGGAAAAGCAGAAAGTTTCCACTCCATTTTCATCCCTACTTGTAGGCTAATTCAGAGTCTATGGACGCCGAATTGAGACAAGTCGCTAATGGTTTTGACTATAAGGTCCGTTCATTTGAGAAATACAACATCAACGGGTATCTCTTTCGTACCTTTGGCAAAGAGCTATCTATGCCCGACCGGAAATCTACAAATTGTGGTGTCTCTGCTATCGGCGAAGGTGTTATCGAGTATTATGGAAGAGTTGAAGCAATTTATGAACTTCAATTCTATGGTGAAAACCCACCGAACGTCGTAGTCTTCAAATGTTATTGGTTCAAGCCGAAAAATACTAGAAGGACTCATGAACATATAGGACTAGTCGAAATCAATCCAAACACCCATTTAGATGTTCCCGATGTCTATATTACGGCTCAACACGCGACCCAAGTTTTCTATCTACCGTGGGCATGCCAAACGGATAAGAATCTGGAAGGTTGGTATGTTGTTTATGAAGTGCCGCCACATGTCAGACCACCTCTCCCAAATGAACAGGATTATGAACCTCACATTAACCCAGACACATATGATGGAGAATTCTTCCAAGAAGCACGTCTTTCCAAGAAACGTTTCAAGAACCGCCGTGCTTCATCCAAGAACATGGAAGTAGACAGCGACAATGAATCTGACTCCAGCCCTGAGCCGGAACCAGAAGACCTGGAACTCGTAGAGGTTACTGATGCGGATGACCTGTCAATGCTTCAACGTTTAAAGGAAGGCCTTTCACAACTTCACGCCATTGAACCCGATGAGCACGTCATTCATGAAGACATGCGTGATAGTGATGATGTAGATGCATTTATTGATGATGATTATTAGTTTGTAAGATTCACAACTTAAATTATATATATTTTAACCTTTATTATTCATGTACATATTATTATTCATGTCAGTCATTCAATTTTTTTATGTTGTACTAATTTCTTTTAATCTTTATCATGGCAGGTGTTGAAAGATGGTGGGCGCCGGTCCAGAGCGCTCGACGGGTTCTTCCCAGGCGCCCCGCACGAGGGGTGGTACTTCCCTTCCACCCCTATCTCCCCGTAGAGCCTTGGCAGATAGTCTTTCAACACCAGCCGGGGGTTCTTCTTCGTCGGCGGCATTGCCCACTGGGAGAGGTGCTGGTCGGGTAGGGAGGAAGGGGAAAGGTACAGGGAGAGGTGGTGGCCGCGGAAGATCTAGGAGGACTATTGAGCCGTCCTTGCCACCACCACCACCAGCTCATTCACCCGAGCATAGGACTAGTATGGTCGACCCGTTTGCGCAGGAGGCTACGGGGACTCCGGTCCAGGAGCCTGGTGTTCACGGGCATTCGTCCCATGAGACTCCGGTCCAGGAGCAGCCTCGGGTCGAGGTGGATTCGGCTCAGGAGCAGCCGGAGGAGACTACGGTTCCGGAGGCTTCACCCGACGTGGAGAGGCCCGGATGGGAGCCTTGGCCGGATCGTACCGAGTTGCCGGATTGGACCGAGGGTCCGGGTGGCTTAGGGGGCGGGGATGGCGGGGATGAGCTTACGGATAGTGAGGGCGATGTGCTGGTGGACGGGGCCACCGTGTACAAGCGTGGTAGTACACGTCTCCCGGTCGCCCCGGCTACCCGCGAGCAGAGGCCGGTGATTATACCTGAAGGAGATAGGTAAGTACATTTACCCTTTTTTTAGCTTTTTCCTTCAAGTTTGTTCAAATATCTAATGCGCTGACCTTATCATACTGCATGGGATGGTTACACCCTCTTGGAGTCCGCAGGCCGAACTCCGTCCTTGGTGTGCTTTGCCGGACAAATTTCCCGGGGTTTGTCACGTTGCCTGGTGAGGGTCAGGTTCCTACACTAGGATTTACCTGGGAGCACTACCAGGCTGCGCAGGCCCCGCCGGAGGAGATTATAGATGGTGTCTTGTGCCACACGAGGGCCGAGATGGTGATCAGTAGCTTTTGGGTAAATTATCCTTTTACAGAATCTAAAATTAACAATATACCTAATTATTGTACTAATCGGTGTTTTCACGTTTGATTGCAGACCTTCTATAGGTGTGAGGATGGATATGAGGAGGAGGCGGCCAGGGTTCTCGAGGTCGAGTGTAGGCGGTTACTACAGAACTTGCACCACGAGGCACGGCCGCAGGCTATTCGAGATTACTACGCCACGCGTGGTATTAAGAAGGAGAAGAAGGATTGCCGCGGAAAGTTTCTGAAGAAGGAGCAATACAGGAAGGTAATTACCTATTCTTAAGTCCTTCTATGTAGTTTTCTTGATTTCATTCATAGGCGTAGCGCTGAAAATTCTTTCTAATAACTTACAGGTGCCACCGAGATGGTGTGCAGATAAGATGGATTGTTGGGAGGCGTTGGTTGATAAGTGGTGCACAGGCAGGTGGCAAGCCGTCCACGAGAATGCGAAGGATCGGCGTAGCCAAATGGTTGGTGTGCCACACCATCAAGGCAGCGCCAACTTACTTCAGTTTGGACGAAACTGGGTATGTGATTTGCTTCATGATTCATGCAATTCATTCTTGGTGCTAATATTTTGTTCCTCTCTTTTAGGCGCATCACAATAAGACTGAGATGCCACACTTGTACGACCTTTATGGCATGGCCCATACTGCCTTGTACAAGAAGGCGAAGGCATTCTATGAGTCTGACCTGGATGATCCCAGTTACTTCACCAACATATAATCCCACCACAAGCTCGTGGCATACAGGGACGCGGGGAAGGCTACGAAAGGGGATGACTTTAACCCTAGCCAGGAACCTTTGGATCAGGAGCTGGTGATGATATCTGGTGGCGGGAGGCCCCATGGCTCGATAGCCATTGGAGATGGGATAATACGTTGTCCACTCACTCTTCCGGAGATCAAGGCGCGCCAGTCGAGCGGATGTCCTAAGATAACGCCTCGTCCACGGCCAGTCGAACTTGCCATCGAGGTTAGTTGTACGGACTAAGAACACTTTCATCCATTTCATTATGTGTGTCACCATAGATCATTACTCTGGTAACGAGGAATGGTTTTTCAGGCTGCTCTCTAGAAAGAGAGAGCGGCAAACCAGGCTGCTCTTGAGAAAGAGAGATTGGCAAGCCAGGCTGCTCTTCAGGCTGCTCTTGATGAGAGGGACCAGACCACGGCACGATTGCTTGAGGAGGAGAGGGCCCGGAATGAGGCGGGTCAACGGGACCTGTACGAGCTTTTTGTGGTATGTTTTTTCACATTAGCCAAATCATGTGTGTAATGTCTGTTTAAATACTAACTAATACGACCCACTCTTCAGGGTCTGTGCGAGAAGAGTGGTCAAGTCCCTCCGCCGATGCCCGTCTTCTCTTCGATTGGCACGGTGAGTTTCATTATAAACTAGTATTAATAATTGAGTGTCATCATGCTAACTGAGACATTGCAAAATATCTTTTCTGCAGAATAACTCCCGAGCGGCATCACACGACCCTTCTCCAGGGCAACCGTCTCCAAACGAAGCCGGCACGAGCAACCGTGGTGTTTCTCCTCCTTGATGACCACTACGGTAAGTTTCTCCTCCAAACTTAGCTTGTTTTCCTCTAAAATGAGATAATTAGCCCATTTAGCTCCAAGAAGACATAATTAGGTAATTTAGCTCCAACAAGAGGAGAATAAATAGGAAAAATGAAAAGAAAGAAGAATAAGAAGAAGAGAAGAAGGAGAAGGAGGAGGAGGAGGAGGAGGAGGAGGAGGAGGAGAAGGAGGAGAAGGCCAAGGACCTTCTAGTCCTTCTCCTCCTCCTCCTTCTCATCCTTCTCCTCGTTGATTTCTTCTTCTTCTCCTCCTCCTCCTCTTTCTTCTCCTCTTTCATATTATCCTTGCTTTAATTTCCCCAACAATGACATAATTAGTCCATTTAGCTCCAAAATACCATAATAAGCTCAAAATGGCATAAGAACCTTGGTTAGCTCATTAATATTATATACTTAGCTTGTTTTCCTCTAAAATGGGATAATTAGCCCATTTAGCTCGAAAAAGACATAATTAGGTAATTTAGCTCCAACAAGAGGAGAAGAGGAGAAGAAATAGGCAAAATGAAAAGAAAGAAGAACAAGAAGAACAAGAAGAGAAGAAGGAGGAGGAGGAGGAGGAGAAGGCCAAGGACCTTCTATCCTTCTCTTCCTCCTCCTTCTTGATTTCTTCTTCTTCTCCTCCTCCTCCTCTTTCTTCTCCTCTTTCATATTATCCTTGCTTTAATTAAACCAACAATGACATAATTAGCCCATTTAGCTCCAAAATACCATAATAAGCTCAAAATGGCACAAGAACCTTGGTTAGCTCATGAATATTATATACTTAGCTTGTTTTCCTCTAAAATGACATAATTGGAACATTTAGCTCAAAAAAGACATAATTAGGTAATTTAGCTCCAATAAGAGGAGAAGAGGAGAAGAAATAGGAAAAATGAAAAGATAGAAGAAGAAGAAGAAGAGAAGAAGAAGAAGAGAAGAAGGAGAAGGAGGATGAGGAGGAGGAGGAGGAGAAGGAGGAGAAGGCCAAGGACCTTCTAGTCCTTCTCCTCCTTCTCCTCCTTGATTTCTTCTTCTTCTCCTCCTCCTCCTCTTTCTTCTCCTCTTTCATATTATCCTTGCTTTAATTTCCCCAACAATGACATAATTAGTCCATTTAGCTCCAAAATACCATAATAAGCTCAAAATGGCATAAGAACCTTGCTTAGCTCATGAATATTATATACTTAGCTTGTTTTCCTCTAAAATGGGATAATTAGCCCATTTAGCTCAAAAAAGACATAATTAGGTAATTTAGCTCCAACAAGAGGAGAAGAGGAGTAGAAATAGGCAAAATGAAAAGAAAGAAGAAGAAGAAGAAGAAGAAGAGAAGAAGGAGAAGGAGGAGGAGGAGGAGGAGGAGGAGGAGAAGGCCAAGGACCTTCTAGTCCTTCTCCTCCTCCTTCTCCTTGATTTCTTCTTCTTCTACTCGTCCTCCTCTTTCTTATCCTCTTTCATATTATCCTTGCTTTAATTAACCCAACAATGACATAATTAGCCCATTTAGCTCCAAAATACCATAATAAGCTCAAAATGGCACAAGAACCTTGGTTAGCTCATGAATATTATATACTTAGCTTGTTTTCCTCTAAAATGACATAATTGGAACGTTTAGCTCAAAAAAGACATAATTAGGTAATTTAGCTCCAACAAGAGGAGAAGAGGAGAAGAAGTAGGCAAAATGAAAAGATAGAAGAAGAAGAAGAAGAGAAGAAGAAGAAGAGAAGAAGGAGAAGGAGGAGGAAGAGGAGGAGGAGGAGGAGAAGGCTAAGGATCTTCTAGTCCTTCTCCTCCTCCTCCTCCTCCTCCTTCTTGATTGCTTCTTCTTCTCCTCCTCCTCCTCTTTCTTCTCCTCTTTCATTTTATCCTTGCTTTAATTAACCCAACAATGACATAATTAGCCCATTTAGCTCCAAAATACCATAATAATCTCAAAATGGCATAAGAACCTTGGTTAGCTCATGAATATTATATACTTAGCTTGTTTTCCTCTAAAATGACATAATTAGCCCATTTAGCTCAAAAAGAAGGAGAAGGAAGAAGAAGAAGAAGAAGAGAAGAAGAAGAGAAAGAGAAGGAGTAGAAGAAGAAGGAGGAGGAGAAGAAGAGAAGAAGAAGGAGAAGGAGGAGAAGAAGGAGAAGGAGCCCTCCTGCTTCTTCTCTCCTTCTTCTCCTCCTTCTTCTCCTTCTTCTTCTCTGCTTTTTCTTCTTCTCCTCCTCCTTCTCCTTCTCCTTCCCCTTCCCCTCCTCCTCCTCCTCCTCCTCCTCCTTCTTGTTTTTCTTCACCTTGTTCTCTTCTTGCTTCTTCTCTTTCTTCTTCAATTTAGCTTATTTGTCATATATATGTTGTTGTTCTTCTTCTTCTGACTTTCTTATTCCCATTTTGCAGATTGGATGTACTACATGCATGGAAGCTGGCGTTGGAGTGCTTTAGTTTCCGTTTTTATTTGAGTTGATGAACAATGTGGAACTATATGTATATGTATATATGGATGAACAATATATGTGCAACTATATGTATGTATATATGGATGGAACTTTGTATGTGTTGGTTCTTTTGATATATGGGATGTACGTTGATGAACAAATGGCATTGATGAGCTTTATATGTATATCATATATGTGTTGTGACCTATTTATGATATATGTGCTATGAATTATATGTATATGTGATGTGAAATAGAAAAAATAAATAAAAATGTGACAATATAGGCTCTTTGCCGTCTGCCAGCTGATGGCAAAGGCCTTTGCCGTCAGCTGACCGACGGCAAAGGTGCCACGTGGCGCCCAGCTGTGCAACCTGGGTAGTAGCAGCTAGCCATATAGTCTCTTTGTCGTCTGCTTCCTGGGGGGCATACGGCAAAGAAGAGGGCACAGAGGAGGGGGGGGAGGAGGAGGCAGACGACATAGAGTGGAAAGAGGGGGTAGGGGAGGACCCGGCAGACGGCAAAGATGGACAGGGAGGCAGACGACAAAGATGGAGGGGGGGGGGGGCAGGGGAGGAGAAGGCAGACGGCAAAGATGGGCGGGGAGGCAGACGGCAAAGATGGAGGAGGAGGCAGACAGCAAAGCTTCCGTTAACCCCTAACGGAGGCAACGCCTGTCGGCTGCCGTCTCTAGCGCTTTGCCGACTGCTCCTAAGGAAAGCTGACGGCAAAGAGCTTTGCCGTCCGCTTTGGGGGGGGGGGGCAGACGGCAAAGAAGGTCCTATGCCGTCGTAGGCTGACGCAGAAATTTTGCCGGCCGTGACAATCTTTGCCGTCTGTGGTATTGTCTTTGCCGTCCGGGATATTGTCTTTGCCGTCTATGATGGCAGACGGCAAAGAAGGTGATTTCTGTAGTGATAGTTATAAAAGATAATATATACCACATCTGAATCATTGACAGGACGAGGGCCGACGAAAGCGGATGCCAAAACCATCGCGCTGTAGAATAACAAACAATAATAAAAGTAAGAAAATTACATATGTGTCTATCTAAATCATACAAGTAAGAACTTTTTTCTTTTAGAAAGAAGATAAGAAAAGAGACTAACCATGATGGAGCCGGTCCCAAGATGGGCGCGGGCGATCGACGACAGTGAGGGACGGGACGAGATAGGAGACGGACCGCCAAAGCTACACAAATCTTGAGGAAAATGGAGCTTGGACAAGGAACTTTGAGAGGAGAAAGCTTAAGTGTGGCTCAGGCATTACATCGAACACCTCATGTGCATAGGAGGTGAGCTAGAGCACCACGAAGCTCTTCCACAGCCGACCGAAAAAACAGAGCAGTGCACTGCTCTGCCCGCGGGCTGGGGGTATATATTTGCCAACCATTGGTCTTGGTTTGTGGCTGGAACCGAGACTAAAGGACAACCTGAGGTCCCGGTTCCAGCCACAAACCGGGGCTACTGGTTGTGGGCCAGGAGCGAGGCACATTGGTACCGTTTCGTGTCCCGAACCGGGACCATAGGTGTCAAACAAACTGGGACAAATGGCCCACGAGGCCCGGCCGGCGACCTGGCCTCACGAACCGGGACCTATGCCCACATCGGTCCCGGTTCGTGAGAGAACCGGGACTAATGGGATTTCATCAAGTGGACCAAAGCCCTCTTTTCTACTAGTGCATGGTGACTCACACGGAATTTCCGACTCGGCCTTTTCTTGCTCCAAAGGTGACAACCTGCCAATCTCCATGCTTCGCCCAAATCACCAGATTACTCATAGGTGACATCATATCCCCCATCATTTTACGGATCTAGTGACGTTATCCCAACAAATCTTTTTTTGAATTTATCCTGTCCCTCGAAAATCCTAGCGCCATCCTTGCCGATTTTTAATGTGTCTCCTCGATTCCCGCAGCTGCCGTTCCATCTCCGTCCCGGGGTCTTTAAAGAGCCGCAGGGGAGGGGGGCCTTTCCCTTTGCTCGCACTGTTGCTCCTCTTCTTCTTCCTCGAGCTAGTGCTGCAAGTGCTCCGCTGCCACATTGATTCTGCTTCGGATCTACTATCCCTGGATCTTTCGGGCTCGTTGCCCTGCGTATATCTCAACGGGGCCACCTCCACCAACGTCTGCATTCACCAGGTAAACTTCCTCTTCTTCTTAGATCTTGTTTACACATCAGCTTGGTTTTTAGGGCTACGCTGTAGTTATTCAATCCCGTGTAGATTGCGCCATTAACCTTATAGGTACCATTTGAATCTTGTAGCTTAGCAAAAACCGTGGTAGATTTGTTTAATAACGGAAGAAAATATGTTGTTCTTTTGCATGACTTCACAAGATCCCCTCATGGGTTCTATGGTGCTTCTGCATCCTTGGTGTTCCTAGGTCCTGCAGAGTAGTATTTTTTTTATTTAGGGCACCCGTAGATCCATAATTCCTAGAACCGTGTGGGAAACGTGTTTGCCTTAGATCCAGGAAATTAACTAAGGAAAATTTGAAAAGCAATTCGTCCTTAGGCTACGACGAGTCATAACTTCTGTTTAGACGCCTCCTAGGCTGCGGCGAGTCATAATTTCTGTTTAGATGCCTCCCATGCTGCTTGTTGGCGAGTTAATATTTCCGTAGGTCCTTACGACCCGCCAATCGCCTTTATGCAGATCTCTGTCTCTGTGCCTCTGCAGCCATGGGTCACATCTCCAAGTGTAATTGGTTGCGATCAGAGGTCAGCGACGCAGTCCTTGAAGACTATGTCAAAGTGAACTCTAGCTCCACAGGAAACAGTCGGTTGTCGAGCCGCCCTAGAAGAACATCATCCACAACCCGCCGATGGAGAAGTGGTGGTTTTTACTGATCATATTGAGAGGGGCTTCACATCGCCCGGTTCAAAATTCTTCAGAGACGCACTGTATTTCTTTAACCTCCATCCCCAGGACTTAGGCCCTTACTCGATTACCAACCTCTGCCAATTCCAAGTGTTCTGTGAAGCTTACTTGCAGATAAAGCTGACCGTCCTTCTGTTCAGGAAATTCTTCTATTTGAACCGCCAAACCGAATTCGCTGACGGCCCCTGCCTAGAACTTGGCGGGGTAAACACTGAGAGACGACGAGAATGCAGGTTCCGGCTGCCGCTCTACCTAGTCACCCCAAGGCCTGGGGGAAGACTTGGTTTTACTGCCGCGACACTGCTCCAGCCATCGAGAACCCTCTACCAGGTTTTAGGCAGGAACGTCTACCCATGGGTTTTGAGCTTCCTGAGAAGCTCACTGATGAAGAAGGAGCTTCACTCGCCCCTATCTTTGCAAAACTCAAGCCCTTGACCGCCAACGACCTCACTTGAGTTAATCTGATACGCTATTGGGTGGAATGGATGATCATGCCTCTGAGCCGCCGAGGCGGCTTAATATGCGAATACGATGGCAGCTTAACCCATCCGCAATGCTTTTACAACGTCATGCTCGCGGAGGAAGATATTGTCAATATCGTGAAGAAACAATGTGGCGAGCCAATTGAAAATTGCGCCAAGATTGGCTTAAAACCGTTCCGTGTCTCCAATCCGCTCTAGAGGTAAGATAACTTGACTCTCTTGTCTTGTTCTCTTTATAATTTTGAGCTTATTTTCTGACCTGGCCTCCAATCACGTCGACCAGAAGAACTCGCCTTTGTTGAAACAAAGATCCAAAACCATCGTCAAGAAGACGACAATGAAAGCCGCCCCAAATAAGAAGAAAGCCAAGGGCAAATCCGCTGTAGTGGAAAAACCAACACCTATGAGAAACTCTAGGAGTCCCTTGATCGTTTGGCGGGGAGAAGGAGGTATGGCATCGAGAGCGGAACTAGCAATCAACACTGGCAAGGTACCTTTTACCTAGGTTCGGGCCGCTTGGCGTGTAAAACCCTACTCCTGCTTAGTTTGTATTGAGGGTTTATTGTAGGTTGATTTTTCTATAGTAACTTAGTACGTGGCTAGGGAGTCTCTGATCCCAAAAAACTCCCCAAAAAGTCCAACCCCTAAGAATGAACTTTGGGCCTCCTTTTATAGGCAAAGGGGTCACCAACAATGTGCTCACAGGAGGTATAACAAACTGTGTTCATCGCTTTACTTCTTCGATGGTGTCAGGGGCATTAAAGTCCTTGTCTCGCCCCTAACCTGCCACAAGGTGGTTGTGACACGTACCCAGGTGAATCGATACCTGGGCCTTGTGTTCGCACACGAGGGGTGTGCTAGAGCGGTCGAATTGTGGTAGAAACTTGTGGGGACACTTGGCGAGCGACAGGAACTTGCTGGCCTGGAGCCTCCTTCGAGTGACTCGGTCACCTCCCTGGCAAGGAAGGCTTGCCGGGAGCCTTGGAGACTTTCCCGGCAAGGAGGGTTTGCCGGGGGCCTTGCCAGTCTGTGCGAGTCTTCCCGGCAAGGGAAGCTTGTGGGGCCTTGCTAATCTTCGAGTATTCTTCCCGGCAAAGTGGTATTGCTGGGGCTTTGGTAATCTTCCAAGCAAGGATGGCTTGTCGGGGCCTTGCGTCTGGAACCCATTTATCCCACGACCCTTGAGAGGGAAGGGTGTGGCATTGGTGGGTCTTGGATCGCCTCCCTGTTGTTCTTCCCGGCACACTGTTGTCGGGGGCGTTGTCGATGCCCATGCACAAGTCTAAGGCACAAGGGACCACAATCTCTAGTGCATCGACAGGACCCCCGGTCCTGGGCCACGCACGCATGTGGGGAGTTGCTGGGCCAGGCCCAAAGTAGTGCACGGGCTTCCCTAGTAGAGAGCTCTACAGTCTTGGAGCCATTGCACGCGGCCCTTCCCCACGTCGCGCATCAAACGCGTGAGGTGGAGAAGTGCGTGCATAGTAATCTCCCCACCTCCCGACGCATTATTACCGCGCGTGAAGCATGCGTAGTAAAGGTTGGGCAAGTGGCGTTCGTGGCCATAATGGCCGCAGTCGTGGCACGACCCGCCCCCGCATGCATTGATGCAGCGGGGCGGTTTCCTGTTCGCCCGTGATCATGGGTGACTGGGCGGATGGGGTGGCGGGTTCTGGAGTGAGGGGTGTCATCCCCCGCGCCTTTCCCTATAAATTAGGGAGTTTGCGAGGGTTTTTTTTCTCATCCATCATCTCCCGGAACATCACCACTCCTAGCTTTGGATGTGTAGATTCTTTTCTAGCTTCAGGTGGCACTCGCCCCTAACCATTGGTAGGGGACAAGAGAGGCCACCATCAGCCGTCTGGGAGGCAATGGGATCCTACTCGGATCATGCCACTGCTTCAGGGGGTGCAGACGTGGAGGGCGGCATGAGCGCCCGTGGTGGCGGAGGGGCGAGGTGACGCGGTCGCCGCGGAGGCCATGGCCGAGGTAGACGGAGTGTTACTCGAGCATCTTTGTCTTCTCCTGGGCTTGGCGGGCACTCTGATGGGACGTCACTAGAGTTTGTCGTGGAGTTGCACGGTGTTCCGCGGGGCCATTTGCATCTCCCTCACCCTTTTGCTAGGCTGATGGAGGCCGCCAAGCCCCCTTTCTTGTGGTTGCGGGCGTACGACTGCTCCCATGGTGCTATGCAAGTGCACGTGCACTACCCGAAGCGCCGCTCCATGTTTCTCGGGCGGGGCTGAAAAGCCTTCGCCACGCCCACAGCCTTCAGGATGGGCATACCCTCCGCTTCAAGCTAGCGGAGGAGAATATGCTACCCGTCAAGTTTTGTGGGCGCTCAGGTGTGCGTTTCGGCTGCTGCGAAGAGAGCTCGAGCGGCGCCGAATGTCCCTCCTCACGTGATAGTGACGAGGAGGAGAGCGGCGGCAGTGGCGGTCTTGGTAGGTCAGGATCTCGGGGGGTCAAGTCGGAGTACGACTTCTCGAGCTCTGGCTGACCGCCGGCTCTGCCGGCAAGGCTCGCTCACACCTCTCCCTAGCCCGTCAGGGTTATTCTGCCGGAGCCCGCATCGATGCCTCGTCTTCGAGGAGGTGCTATCGCAGGCTCTGGCTTCTTCATCCCCTCGGGTCGCACTGTCTTCCGTCCCCGTTCTCCTCCGTGCAGTGTTGGTCCTGGAGGAACAGGCCTGGGTTGTGCTGGGGGTGGTTCCGCTTTTTTGTCTTCTTGAATTTCTGTCCGGCAAACACGTCCCTCCCAAAAGACAGTGTAATAGGTTAGAGTAGCAAAAATCATTCATGTAATATGTCTGATTTTGTTTCAAACAAATGAATGAAACGTTGTTCCCTTTGGGTCCGATTATTTCCCTTGTATGATACGCCTTTTGCGTTTTCCGGAAGTTTTCCGGCGTGACTGGTTCTACCGCTAGTACTTTGTGGAACGGGTCCTTAGCAGTTCGCTTGAGGGGTCGTTACCGACAAGGCTCCTTGACACACTCAGTGCAACCATTAAATCATCGAGCACGGCTCGAGGCGAAATAAGGTGCCATGTAGCCACTTAGACTATTGAACCGGTTCGAAATAGTGAGAAGGTGCTCTATGGCCGTTCACGTCGTTGAACTAGTTTGAAAGAGAGCTAAGGCGCACTGATCCTGACAAGGTTCCATCTACGAGCACGTTTCTCAAACAAGGTATAGAATCTTTCAGAAAGGGAACAACCTATCTACTTTGAAGTCTCAAACTGAAATATTTATAACTTATCTGTCGTGCCCTGATATTTCTCCTCGCGGGCGCTTGGGTCTTTTGCCGGGGCTTCAGACCCCCGGCGAGCAGGAGACTATACTCTTCTGACAACTTCCCCTCCGGCATGGTATTTTGCCGATAGTTTCTCGACTGTCGTCTAGAAGGGGGGTTGCAGGAGTATAATTCCTTTTTGTATTTTGTCTGGCCATGTTGGTAGAGCCCCCGAGCGCACCCTTGGCGAAGACCTAACGCTTTTCGGGGGAAAGCGTTCGGCTGGAGTGCGCGCCTAGGTTCCGGGGCCCATAGGCACATTCTCGACGGCTATGCACCTCTCCGTGGAGGTGCGTCGGTCGGAGTATGTGTCGGAGGCCTCGCCGGAGCCCCGAGGCACACCCTCTACAACAGTGCATTGTCCCGGAGCGGTACGTCAGCCTGGTGCTTGTTGGCTTGATGTCTCCGCCCTACCTAGCCCACATTCACGTAGCGAGGCACTCGCGGAGGCGTCAGGAGGCCGTGGTGAAGTAGAGCAACCATCGTTGAGCCTTGCTTCGAGGGTTCGCAGTGGTGTGCTCCACCTCCCAAGATCTGATGTGGAACTTGCTTGAATCCATGAAGAAGCCCTCAACCATAGATGCCCCGACCTGGCGCGCCAAGGATGTTGGGGAAATCCAACACCTATGGGAAACTCGAGGAGTCCCTTGATCGTTTGGCGGGGAGAAGGAGGTATGGCATCGAGAGCGGAAGTAGCAATCAACGCCGGCAAGGTCCCTTTTACCCTGGTTTGGGCCACTTGGCTCGTAAAACCCTACTCCTACTTAGTTTGTATTGCGGGTTTACTGTAGGTTGATTTTGCTATAGTAATTTAGTAGGTGGTTAGGGAGTCTCTGACCCCCAAAAGTCCCCAAAAATTCCAACCCCTAAGAATGAGCTTTGGGCCTCTTTTTATAGGCAAAGGGGTCACCAACAGTGTGCTCATAGGAGGTACAGCGAACAGTGTTTATCACTTTACTTCTTAAGTGGTGTCAGGGGTACTAAATGCCTTGTCTGGCCCATGACCTTTCGCAAGGTAGTTGTGACACGTACCTAGGTGAATCAACACCTGGGCCTTGCGCTAGCACACGAGGGGTGTGCTGGAACGGTCGGATTGCGGTAGAAACTTGTGGGGACACCTAGCGAGCGACAAGGCCTTGCTCGCCTAGACCCTCCTTTGGGTGACTTGATCACCTCCCCGGCAAGGAAGGCTTGCCGAGAGCCTTGGACACTTTCCCGGCAAGGAGAGTTTGTTGGGTGCCTCGCCAGTCTGTGCGAGTCTTCTCGGCAAGGGAAGCTTTCCAGGGCCTTGCTAATCTTCGGGTGGTCTTCCCGGCGAAGTGGTCTTGCCGGGGCTTTGGTAATCTTCCCGGCAAGGAGGGCTTGCCGGGGCCTTGCGTCTGGAACCCTTGTATCCCACGTCCCTAGATAGGGAAGGGTGTGGCCTTGGTGGGTCTTGGATCGCCTCCCTGTTGTTCTTCCCGGCACACTGCTATAGGGGGCGTTGCCGATGCTCGTGCACAAATCTCGGGCACAAGGGACCCCAATCTCTAGTGCACCGACAGCCGCCACCAAAGATTCCTCTCTTATGGGCGAGTCTCGCGCGGCAGAGGAGCACTCAGATGTAAATTCTTTTTATCCTTTAATTCTACCCCAGTCCATACTTAAACGTTGCCATTTCAGTTTATAGGATGATGACATGGAGAGCCAAGATGAAGACATCGAGGTAATTTCCATTTGTTCCGACTCAAATTCTTCCCCTCCCAGACAGGCAAGGCAAGTTTGTAGGAAAGTTCCCCTGTCTCGCACGGATGCTCATCTGGATCCCAATTTCCTTTTGAAGAAGGTGAGTTTTACACCAAAACGTCATACTCGAATCCATTTTGGTGATCGTTTGTCCGGCTTGCCTGAGAAAACGGCCGATCGCAAACGACAGAGCGAGGTATGTGTTATACTAGATGACCTTTCTTGTGTAGCCGATTCTTTATGATTTACACAATGTTTAGAATCTTACGCCCAACAAGTTTCACCTCCTTCATTTGGCGACTGAGCTGGTTCAACTCTTCCCCCTTTAATCCGCCTTCACAGGTAAGTTCATTCGCCAACATTTTCTTTGGACGCCAATGTTTCTATTTTAACGTAATTACCATCTTTTGTAGGGCTCAAGTGAAGAAGAGGAAAACCGGCGTGTCATCATCCACTCCCAAGGCGGGTGAGATAATTCGAATGAGTGCTTCCATCCCAAAGGCTCTAGATGAGTCGGCTGAGACTCACGCCGAAGATTTTGACGACTTCCGTGATATCCGGGATGAGCTACCAAGCCCTCAAAAGGAAACAACTGAAAATCCCAATCCGCCAAGCCCTCAAAAGGCGGCTGAAGACGTGACACCTGATCCAGATCGAATCTTCGTCATTGGAACAGGGTATTCCAAACCTGCATCCACAGTATTGACCAAGTATGCGCCCAAGGATGCCCCAATTCTTGTAGATAAGGGCAAGAGAAAATTGAAACTTCCCAGCTTTGAGAAGCTGGAGTTTGATGAATTATATTCTGGCTTTTTGAGTCGCCTAGAGGCGAGTCATGAAATGGAGAAAAGCTTGGTTAATATGATGAAAACAAAACATGAGGTATGATACATGTGATCCTCCTTTACATGCACTCCCATTAGCCCTCCAAAGGGCGAGTCCTCTGTGATGAGTCGAGATTTGTAAAGAAAATCAACCTGTAGCACCCAAGGGCCGGGTCATCTTCTTGAAGATGAGTCAGGTCTCTAATTTTTATTTTGAAGAAAGCTTCAACCTATAGCCCCCAAGGGCCGAGTCATCTTTTCAAAGACGAGTCGGGTCTTTAGCAGTTATTTGAAGAAAGCTTGAACGTGCAGCCCCCAAGGGCCGGGTTATCTTTTTAAAGATGAGTCGGGTTTCTAGCATTTATTTTAAGAAAGCTTCAACCTATAGCCCCCAAGGCCCGGGTCACCTTTTTAAAGATGAGTCAGGTGTTTAGCAGTTATTTGAAGAAAGTTTCAACATGTAGCCCCCAAGGGCCGGGTCATCTTTTTAAAGATGAGCCAGGTCTCTAGCATTTATTTGAGGAAAGCTTCAACTTGTAGGCCCCAAGGGCTGGGTCATATTTTTAAAGATGAGTCGGGTCTTTAGCAGTTATTTGAAGAAAGCTTCAACGTGTAGCCCCCAAGGGCCGGGTCATCTTTTTAAAGATGAACTGGGTCTCGAGCATTTATTTGAAGAAAGCTTCAACCTGTAGCCCCCAATGGCTAGGTCATCTTTTTAAAGATGATCCGGGTCTTGCTT
This sequence comes from Hordeum vulgare subsp. vulgare, assembly GCF_904849725.1. Lineage (NCBI taxonomy): Eukaryota > Viridiplantae > Streptophyta > Magnoliopsida > Poales > Poaceae > Hordeum > Hordeum vulgare. The sequence goes on along the minus strand of NC_058522.1, from coordinate 190,435,865 downwards.
TAAGGTATTAACCCAAAAAAATTGAAACGTACATTAGCCCCCAAGTGCGAGGGATATTGCTCGCAATCTGCATGAAACTTGTTAGAATCTTCTGGTGTTTGCAGGAATCGTTGAACCAGGCCGACTCAACCGTGTCCGGCCTGAAGCAAAGCCTAGCAGAGCAGCAAGATGCTTGAGCTAACTTTGAAGAGAAGCTTCGCCTTGCGTTGGTTGACATTGAGAAGATGAAGGCGGATCACAAGGAGCTTGAAGAAAAGGCCGAAGCTGAACGAGCCGCCTTGCTGAAAAGAGCTGAGCAAGCCGAGGAACAAATGAAGGTCGCCGTGCAAGAACTGTCCGGGCTAAAACTTCATATTTTAAAAATGGCCAATGTCGTGTTTGGTAAGTATCTGCCACTATCTTTACTTCCAAAGTCGTGTTGTAAGACATTTCGGCGACTTATGATCGTGTATCCTGGCTGCAGGTCCTCGATACGCCAATCTTCATGATGATTGCATATTGAAAATGAAAGCAATATATCCTTTGACAGAGGAACTGTATACTGGCAGCGTGACACTTATTAAGGCCAATATGGGCGACAAGGAGCCCATAAAGTCAATCAAATATATGTTGGGATGCTTGTCCACGCTGCCACCTCAGATTTAAGAACTAAAAAGACCAGTTGCCCGGAAAGGAGTACTAACCACCCTGAGCCGGTGCTTGGATTATGCTCCGGAGCTTAATCCGGAGGAAATAACTGGGGATTCCAGAATAGAAAGATGATGAGTCAGAATTTACTTAAGAGGATTACCATCCCTGTGTGAAGGAATCTCGCTTCGTGGCGACTCAACTGGCAGCCAGTCTGGACTTAACCAAGTATCAGGCGGCTTATGATGAGCACAACAAGCATGTTACTTCTCCCTCGTATGAAATCACAGTTCTGACTCCGCATCGTCGTAAGCATCCCTTTGACTCTGATACTGACCCGTCCACCATCTTGACCGACGGGGCTGAGTTCAATAGCTTAACCAATTGCAATTGGAAAATGGGCGACTTATAGATCCAAGACGGCGAAAGGTCGATGCAGGCTAATCCGGTGGCGGCTTGAACCAGGTGTCACTTGAAGACCGCCCATGGAGAACAATTTTGAGCCATGTAATAGGTTAGAGATGAAAACAGTATCGTGCTGCACTTGTACCTTTGTTGACTCTGAAGTCTCACCCTTTTGTTAATATGAGCCACTTTACTAGGCATTTTTCCATGTCCTTTGACGAATAATTACTCTTCCTATGGTCAGAGAAGAAATAATGGTCCGGCTCAATGAGACGCGACGGCTTAAGATGAGTTTTTCAAAACCTCTAACTATGCCACAAAGATACTTTGTAGTCATAAAGGTTGCCGGCTCAATGAGTCGCGGTAGGGTAGGATGAGCTTGCAAGGCTCTAGTGCTACCCGAGAGAGGCTTTTGCAACAACCTTAGTTGTTTAGACCGGCTGATCAGGCGCGAGTAAAGCTTCAGTGAAGTAGGTTCAGTGAACCCATGGTTTGTCTATTTTCCATATGCCGGCTCCCGCAGGCACCCTTCATGTTTTAACCAAGGCAAGTTCAGGGTCCGGAAACGGATTGGCTTGCCAAGAGTACATGGGACCATAGGGCAAGTCGCCAAACATACAGTCCAGTATAACCATTGTAATGCGTTAATTTTTTGCTAGCCAAGATGGTATTTAGGCTGAACTCAGTGAGTAGAAGCCCCCAAGTGACCTATGATTAGGGAAAAGTCAGACATAGGATTGCAGATGCGTTTACGCTCTTACTGCAAAACGACTTGGGAACTAGTAGCCCCCAAGTAAGTCGGCTTGATTCTCGAAACCATATAAGGCTCCCATGTTTGAACCATGCAACGTGGCAACTTAGGTCCTCTTTGGCTTACCAGTATCCAGTTTTGAAATAAGTGCAGCATGGCGACTTATGCTCTTTGATACTGATAGCGTCCATGCTTGGACGGCTTGTGAAACAATAAAGACTCATGCTCTCAAGAAGCTGAAACGGCAGAGACCCCAAAGTTCGTGGGTGCCGGCTTTATTGCTACATATATAAAGAGAGTACAATGACTAAACTATGTACAATTATAAGGAGCCAGTGGCTCTAACTGTAATATGGCCACAAGTGGGCAATTTTTCAAGGCCGGGTTGTTTCAAGCTTTGTTGTTGGCCTATCTGGACGAAGATCCACCAGGTATTAAGAACCATTATGAAGACTTTTGCTGACGACAAACAACCCTTACCACGGGGGGATAACTTATGCATACCAGTATGATCTTGAATCAAACGGCGCACTAAGTCGCTCTCCTGAAAGACCCGACTTCTAACTCGGCGGCTCTACTAGAAACTACTAAACGGCTCTGCTTCTAACTCGACGAAAAATCAACTTCTTGAGGAACTTGACGGTTGTATCAGCATCGCAACTACTAAACGGCTCTGCTTCAACCCACTTGGTAAATTTGTCAACCGCTACTAGTAGGTGTGTCTTCTTGTCGGTAGACATCTTGAAGGGAACAACCATGTCGAGGCCCCATACCGCAAAATTCCATGTAATTGGGATCATCCGCAGTTTTTGAGCCGTCACATGCATCTGATGCCCATATTTTTGACACCCGTCACATCTGCACACTATGTCCTCAGCATCTGCGTGAGCCGTTAACCAGTAGAATCCATGCCTAAAAGCCTTGGACACCAAAGAGCATGACCCGGCGTGATGGCCACAATCGCCAGCGTGGATCTCATTAAAGATCGCATATCCTTCTTCGGACGAGACGCATATTTGAAAAATTCCAGAAGTGCTTCGTTTGTGCAACTCGCCCATATGTATAACCATGGACTTGCATCGCCGGATAATTTGGCGGGCTAGCAACTCATCAGTAGGTAACTCGCCTCGTGCCAAATACGCCATATACGGGACCGCCCAATCTGGAGTGGCATGAGGAGCCGCCACAAGTTGAGACTCTAGGTCAGGGACCAGTATATCCTCTTCAGAAGGAAATTTCACCAATGGGTTATGCAAGACATCAAAAAATACATTGGGAGGAACCGGCTTACGCTGCGACTCGAGTCGTGAAAGAGCATCAACCGCTTCATTGAGCCTGCGATTGATATGATCAACTTGATAACCATGAAAGTGACCCGCCACGTCTTATACAGCATGTCTATAAGCCGCCATCAAAGGATCCATGGAATCCCACATTTCGGAAACTTGTTGTGCGACCAGACCGAGTCGCCCACACATCTAACTTGGCTGAGGTTCATCTCTTTGGTGATCCTAAGCCCATAGAGGAAAGCCTCGTACTCTGTTTCATTGTTAGTACATGGTAACTTGAGCCGGAGGACGTAGCAAAACTTGTCACCCCGCGGTGAAGTTAATACCACGCCAGCCCCCGAGCCTTCCAACTGCCTAGACCCGTCAAAGTGGATAGTCCAATACGTGTGATCAGGTCTGTCTTCTAGGATCTGTAGCTCGGTCCAGTCGTTGATGAAATCCACTAAGGCGTGAGACTTGATGGTCGTGCGGGGCATATACTTCACGTCGTGAGGACCAAGCTCGATAGCCCACTTAGCAATCCGCCCGGTTGCTTCATGGTTTTGTATGATGTCGCCAAGTGGCGCGATATTGACCATCGTGATCGGGTGCTCCTGGAAGTAGTGCTTCAGCTTCCGAATCGCCATGAAGATCCCGAAAACCAGCTTCTGCCAGTGTAGATAACACTGTTTGGAGAGGGTTAAGACTGTTTGGAGAGGGTTAAGACCTTGCCAACAAAGTATAGTGGCCTTTGGACCGGATATTCCTGTCACATCCCTAACCCTTAAGCAAGCTAGCCTTGTGCTCATGTCTTCTTTGCATTTGCATCTAAGAATTTTCAACAAGAACAAGAAAGTGGCAAAGGAAAAACTCAAAACCCTAGCCACTATTTCAAATAAAGGACTTCTCAAACTAGTTAAAATCAATGAACCCAAAATGGCCTCAAGAAATGTTCAAACTTTCTGATAAATCATGAAAGTAAATGAGCATTGGAGAAAACTATTTTCTTGACACTTTAAGCATTTTAAATTAATGCAAAAGCCACTGGTTTCAAACTTTCATTGAAATCAGAAACTATAAATTTTCAAAAATGTTGAAAACTTTGGAAATGGTTGGGAATATTATAATAATATTTCAGGAGGTCTAAAATAGTTTTTAATTTTTGTTTTGGAGCTGAAATAAATAGCAAAACAATAGTTAGCAAAACAGAAAAACAAAAACAGAAAAAAATGGGAAACTCTTACCTGTCGCCTAGCTTGGCCCGTCCCATCTCCCTCGCTCGTCCCCTCCCTCGCGCCAGTAGGAGCAGGAGGTGGCCGCCGCCACCTCCGGCGCGGCCACGCACCTGTGCGCCTTCCTGGACGCCACCTCGCGCTGGCAAGGCCGGGGATAAGCTCCCCGAGGCCTCCTCTATCCATTCCCAGCGCTAACTCTCTCCCTCCTCTCGGATCTCTTTCTCCTTCCTGCTGCCGCCATTGGAGCCGAGCTCGAGCTCGAGCCGCAGCACCTCTAGCCATGGGAACCCTCCTCCGAGTAGTCCGTTAGCTCTGCCTCGTCGCCCTGGTCCTCTCTGCAGAAGCCAAGCTTCCCCGAGCTCTGCATCGCCCCCAACGCCATCGTCTTCCACCTCCGGCCGCCAGACCTCTTCCGTCGATTCGCTCCCTCCGGCGCATCCCCGAGCCCCTCAGCAGCACCATCGGAACCGCCGTGAGCTCGTCGTCCTTTCCCCTCTCACCCCACGCTCTCCCGTGCATCGTAGCCTCGTTCCCCACCAAGGCCGAGAGCTCATCGCCGCCGGCCATGTCGTCGCCGTCCCTGTGGTGTCTGATCCATGCGATCGAGCTAGGGTTCGAGCTCCTGGAGCCTCCAGGAGCGTGATGAGCCCCTCACCTGCCCTCCCCGTGCCCTAGAGCCATCGCTCGTAGAAGGCCGAGCTTCGGCCGCCGCTTCGGCTCGTCGCCGGCGCCTCTTCCGGCGACCCTAGCCACCCCTGATGCCCCTGCCAGATCGGCCACTTCACCAGCGTTCTGTAGCTGCAAACCGCGTTCGAATTGGTGTTGTGCAGCGCTGTTTAGGTCGTCTACGGCGAGCCCTCCGCCGCGGGCTTGGTCGCCGGCGACCAACCTCCGGTGGGCGTCGACGTGGCCGACCATTAGGGCGTAATTGCCCTCCCCTCAGTCGCTGCCAGAGGGCCCCACGCCTGGTCAAACCCCAATTAGGGGCTGGTCAGCGCGGGGTTAGCCCCTGGGTCACTGACCAGTGGTTCCCCCCTGTCAGGTTTGACCTGAACAGATCGGCTGACCTGCTGACGTCAGCCTGATGCAATAAATAGAATTTCCAGTATAGAAATAATTCCAGTAAATTGCTAAAACTTGTAAAAATCATAGAAATTAATCTGTAACTCCAATGAAAATAATTTATATATGAAAAAGTATCAGAAAAATTCAAGGATTCTGATTATGCTATTTTCAACCATGTTTGAAAAAGTTACAGAACCCTAAATTGTGGAATAAGGAATAATTCAATTCTTATAATTACTTTTTAAATGGAATTTGGAAAAATATTCAAATTTCATTATGAATGCAATGATCACACACTGTCCTAGTTACAAATCAGTACCATAACATGACATCTCATGCATGCTAACATCAAGTTGATCTGAGCATCAGGTCGAATCAATTTAAACAGTGCCCGAGAATACCCGTTTGAATTGCTATTCGAATGTGATTCAAATCAACTCTAAACCTAATACATGTTGAAAATAATAACTTATCACTTTGCATTCTCATGCCATGCTCATGCATCATTTTGATTGCATATGATTGTTATTGAATGTTGCCATTTATTTCGGTAGGCTCCGCAACCCCGGATTCCACCGAATATCCGTCTGACGGGTATCGTTCCTCCTTTGAGCAACAAGGCAAGCAACCCTTTTGATCATCCCGATAAATCCCATGTTCTTGCTCCTGCACCTATTTATTGCATTTAAGATCAAATACTTCAACTACTTTTGCCACGATAGTTGAACCCACTTCCTTTGCATGACCTAACCTTGTCACAGTAAATAACCGAACCTTGCAACCTAGCATATCTGGTAGATGCTTGAGCTATGATGTGCCTTATCCTGCTATGCATGCTATGCTTAGAGTTGTGTATGGTCTGTCATCTGGGAGATGAACAGAAATGTGGAATGTGTTCGGTGAGCAAAGGTTGTGTGTTGAACTTGATTTGGTAAAGGTACCGGTCAAAGGCTGTGTAGGAGTACATGGCGGGTTGTTTCATTGGAACCGTCCTTAGGAACTGAGTTCCGTGTATGTAATCCAAGACTAGATAATACCACATGTTGGGCCCTGAAATGTGACCCCGCTCGGCCTATTAATCGCGTAGTACTCGGTCCAGGAGTTGCAAGTAGTTTCTGGTGTTTATAGTAATGCTGGAGGCCGTGCATGGTGCTGACCTGAGAGGTGGGCCGTGATGCGGTAGGCAGTGGCACGGTGTACCAAATGGCACCCGGATGGTGGGCTTGGGAACCCTACGCACATCGTTTGAGGCCGTGGCGGAAACCTCGGCCGGACTTCCGTACGGGTTACTCTCAGATAGGCGATAAACCTGGACTAGGTACTAGTGTGGTTAACGGTCGTGGCCGACTCCCTCGCTGGGCTTCCGCTTGAAGGTTGCCGAGGTGCATGACGTGCACATGGCGATAAGTGGCGAGAGCGTGTGTGACGAGGTACACCCCTGCAGGGTTATGATCTATTCGAATAGCCGTGTCCGCGGATATGGACTACTTGGAGACATATGTTGTTCATAGATAACTTCAACGGCTACTCATAAAATTGCCAAGATAAGCGTGAGTGTCGTGGACGGCATTTCCGTACGGAGACGGAATGATTCCACGATAGTGTATTGTTGTGGTGTTAGTGGACTCGTGTGCGAGAAATCAAGTTGTCAAAATTACTTAAAAATGCAAGTTGTCTAGCCACGAGTCGAATGCTCGCTTTCCGCATGAAACCCCACAATACCTTTTGATACCTTGCATGAGTAGTTAGTCATCCTAAAGTCTTGCTGAGTACCTTCGTACTCATGTTTGTTTAATAAATGTTGCAGAGGTTGCTAATGACCCTAATGGAGGGTTCTTCGTAGACATCGACGACGACGAGTAGCTGGTGTCCCAGCTACGATCTGGCCCTACGTTGGCTCTGTAGTATAGTTAGGCCATGTGCCTTCTAGTTGCCCTGTCTGTACCTCGACAGTTTATAATCTTCCGCTGGCTTGTAATTGTATGACTGCTATTATGGGTCGTGAGACCCTTAATGTGTAATATTATGTGTGTGGCTCTTCCGAGCCTCTTAAATAAAGGTTGTATGTTTATGGTTATGTTGTGATGCCATCGATGTATCTATACATATCGGTATGCCATGCGTACGTGTGTCGTACTTGATATGTGTGGGGTTCGATTACTTAGTCATGAACTTTAGTAGGTCTCCTTACAGGGAAATGCCCCTGTGTGATCCAACAAGCCTTGGTAGTTCGCTACTGCTCCGGACACAATGGTTGACCGGCATGTGTCCTTCTTAGCTGTTGTGTCTGTCCCCTTTGGGGAAATGTCACGCGATGTAATGGAGTCCTTGTATCTTGCTACGACTCGTCTACATTCGCTGATGACCGACACCTGCTTTGTTGGGTCATGTATGCCTGTCCTTGTGCGGTACTGCCACTTTGGTTTATGACTAGACATGTCGATCCGGGTTCTTTGACATTCGATTGCTAGCGACACCTTCGCATATGTGAGTCAAAAGACGCAAACGGTCCCGGCTAAGGTAAGGCTGCAGCCGTGGATTTAACCGTGCGTGAGACCACAAAGGGATGCGATGTGTTACAAGCTGGATTCCTGTGGCTTAGGATCGGGGTCCCGACAATTCCTTTCCTTATTCCTTGCGTTCGGCAACCACTGCCATTCTTACTGCGTTAGAGTTAGCAGCAATGTATAGGAGCATAGGCTCTTTGTGAGCGGGAGCTGCTAAAACGGGCGGCTCAGCCAATTGCTTCTTCGAGGACTCAAAGGCTACGTTAGCCACATCCATCCACACAAAACTGTATGTTTTCTTGAGCAGCTTATAAAGGGGGACGACCTTCTCCCCAGGGCGACTTATGAAATGACTCAGAGCCGCAATACGACCTGCCATACGCTGGACCTGGTTGATATTGGTCGGCTTGCCAAGTGAGTTAATTGCCTTGATTTTGTCCGGGTTAGCCTTAATGCCTCACTCTGACATCTAGAAGCCCAATAACTTCCCCGCGGGGACACTGAAGACACAGTTGGTCGGGTTAAGCTTCATGTGATACACGCGCAAATTGTCAAACATTTCCTTGAGATCTTCTAGGAGTGACTCTTTCTTCTGGGATTTCACCACTATGTCATCAACATAGGCATGAACGTTGCGCCCAATCTGGTTGTGTAGGCAATTCTGGATACAACGCCGATAAGTCTCCCCCGCACTCTTGAGCCCAAATGGCATAGAGACATAGCAAAAAGCGCCAAAGGGAGTTATGAAGGACGTCTTCTCCTGATCCTCCGAAGCCATCTTGATCTGGTGATAACCTGAGTATGCATCCAAAAAACACAGCCGCTCGCAACCCGCCGTAGAATCAATGATTTGATCGATACGAGGGAGGGCAAAGGGGTCTTTTGGGAAGGCTTTGTTAAGGTCAGTGTAGTCAATGCACATACGAAAAGTGCCATTCTTCTTGAGCGCGCTTTACTATTTGGGATCCAGACCCGTCCCAATAGCGAATTGCTTGGAAGAGCCACTAGGAGTGAAATCACCAGCTTAGTGTCATCTGTCGGCTTAAACTTAAGGGGCGGCTCCGAATCGATTTTGGGCTTCTTGAATGGGGTCATGTCCACCGGGTCAACATTGTCTTGATGAAACTTGAGTTCCTGAGTTGCGCACGCCGACTCAGTATAAGCGGCATCTCCTTCTTCGCACTCTTGAGCTATCTTCCAATCTCCACTGATCGTGATGGTTCCTTTAGGATCTGGCATCTTGAGCTTAAGGTATACCTAACATGGGCACGCCATGAAACGGGCGTAAGCCGACCAACCAAAAAGCACGTGATGAGGGCTCTTGATCTTGACCACCTAAAACATGAGAGACTCGCTCCTGTAGTTAGACTCGGTGCCAAAAACCACATTGAGCATAACCCACCCAACAGGATACGCCGTCTTACCCGGGACGATGCCGTGGAAGACCGTAGAGGAAGGCATCAAGTCGCTCTCAGAGAAATTCATTCTTCGGAAAGTGTCATAGTATAAGATGTTGATGATGCTGCCACCTTCCATGAGGACTTTGGAGAGGGTATAGCCCCCTACCTGAAGTGCCACAACCAATGCTAAGTCGCCAGGGTTATCAAACCGGAGCGGGTGATCCTCTCTACTCCACATAATAGGCTGCTCAGACCAATTGAGATACCTGGGGAGCGCCGACTCAGTGACGCTGAGGGTTCTGTGTTTAACCTTCTTGTCCCTTTTGGAAATACTGGTGGTAAACACATGATACTGCCCACTTTACAACTGCTTGGGGTTGTTCTGGAAACCGCTGTTGTCGTTTTGTGGCTAAGAGCCGTCCTGGTGAAGCTGCTGTTGAAAACCTCCTGATGACCCACAAGTGTAGGGGATCTATCGTAGTCCTTTCGATAAGTAAGGGTGTCGAACCCAACGAGGAGCAGAAGGAAATGTCCAGTGGTTTTCAGCAAGGTATTCTCTGCACGCACTGAAATTATCGGTAACCGATGGTTGTGTGATAAGATAATTTGTAACGGGTAGCAAGTAACAATAGTAACAGTGGTATAGCAAGATGGCCCAATCCCTTTTGTATCAAGGGACAAGCCTGGACGAACTCTTATATAATGTAAAGCGCTCCCGAGGACACGTGGGAATTTCTGTCAAGCTAGTTTTCATGACATTTATATGATTCACGTTCGCTACTTTGATAGTTTGATATGTGGGTGGACCGGTGCTTGGATGCTATCCTTACTTGGAAAAACATGGGCGCCGGAGGGGTAACAGGGGGCCCACGAGTCACCTAGGCGCGCCCAGGGGGTAGGGCGCGCTTGGCAGGCTCGTGGCCTCCTGGTGGCTCCCCTCCAGTACTTCTTCCGCCCAATATTTTTTATATATTCCAAAATAATTCCTCTCTAATTTTCACGGCTTTTAGAGTTGTGCAGAATAGGTATCTCAAACTTGCTCCTTTTCCAGCCCAGAATTCTCCCTCTTCATGTAAACCTTATAAAATAAGAGAGAAAAGGCATAAGTATTGTACCAAAATGTGTAATAACAACGCATAATGCGATAAATATCAATATGAAAGCATGATGCAAAATGGACGAATCAACTCCCCCAAGCTTAGACCTCGCTTGTCCTCAAGCGGAAGCCGAGATCAATAAATATGCCCACATGTTTAGAGATAGAGGTGTCGATAAAATAAAATACGGACATGCAGGCATCATGATCATATTTAGAACAACAATATCGTCATATAATCTCTTACGCTAAAGTGACAATTAACAACCAATAGTCTTTAGTCATTGAAGAAATTGCAATTTATCATACCATCGGAAAGAGTCAAATAAGAGCTTGTAAAGAAAACCCACATACTCAATCATCTTTTAATCTTCTACAATTGCTATAACTCACGCGATACTCATGAGATCAAAGTTTGAGTTGGACACAGAAAAAGATAGGGGCTTATAGTTTTGCCTCCCAACTATTTACCTCAAGGGTAATGTCAACAATAATAATTCATGATTACTTACTTCCAAGTTGATATATGAATATAGATCTTTCCCTAGCACGTGACGCTAGCCAAGATAATGGCGAAATAAGGAATTGGTGTCGATCACCATGACTCTTTAAAGATAAAAAGCAAATGTACAAGATAGGCCCTTCGTAGAGGGAAGCACAGGTTGTCATGCCCTTTTGAGGTTTGGATGTGTGATCTCTTAGTGTGGAGGAACGTCACTTTATATTGCCTCCTGTGATAAAGAACTTTATTATGCAGTCTGTTGCTTTTATGTCTTCCTCATCACAGGTTCATACAAAGCTTATTTTCCACACACTAATGGATCATACATATTTAGGGAGCAATTTTTATTGCTTGCACCGATGACAACTTACTTCAGGGATCTTATTCAATCCATAGGTAGGTATGCCGGAATCTCATGGCAAAATTGGGCTGAGGGTTTATGGATGCACAAGTAGTATCTCTACTTAGTGCGGAAGTTTTGGCTGATATGAGGTGGAAGCAAGCATCACATGCTAAGGGATCTCTAGTCATATAACATTGTTCGGAACCAAGCAAAAATAATTCATTATTTTGTCTTCCTTGTCCAACATCTACTTCTTAGCATGTACTCCCTCCGTCCCAAAATAAGTGACTCATAACTAACTCAACTTTGTACTAAAGTTAGTACAAAACTGAGTCATTTTTGAGTCACTTAATTTGGGACAGATTGAGTAATAGTTCACAATCATAGACGGTGTCGGAGATAATATATTTATATGTGAACCTGTCTTTCTTTATTACTTCCTATTAATTGCAACAATGACCAAGGTCTACGTTTGTCCACCCACAACAAGTTTCAATCAACATTCTTTTTATATGTGAATTCATCACTTCCCACAAGATCATTACATGATCTTTCATGCTTTTGTTCTTTTTTTGGATCATGGCATGAAGCAAGGCCCTTAACTAAAACACTCCTTATTATATAAATCACGAACTCGATTACATTGGGGGTAACACAAAGCAAAACTCAATCCTAGATCATACTAAGAACTTTATTCTACTAGATAAAGATATTACCAAAAAGGATCGAACTAAGATAAAGGTAAATGCAAAATATGTGATGGTGATACAATACAGGGGCGACTCCCCAAAGCTTGGCACAAGCCAAAGGGAGTGCCCATACCCGTGTTTAACTGTCTTCTTTCGGGGGTGATGGTGATGAAGCAATCCTGTCTTTTAGTTCCAAGAGGGCCATCAATCTTAGATTTATGCTTTGGAGCTGTGTGATTTGTTTCCCTAGATAAATAACTTCACGGGTGAGATAAATATTGCGAACAAGAGTTATTACAGATAACCTCAAGAGTTCGATCAAGGATGGAGATAGCAGGTGGAGGTAGGGTTGGAGGAAATCCTCTTCCTCAGCTTCTTCCTTGTTGAGCAGAGATTGCCCTTCGTGTGACGCCGAATTCTCCTCCTTAGTTTTGCCCTTGGTTTCTTTCAGAAGCCCTTCCTTGGCCTCCGTGACTTCCACCCTTTTCAAATCAGCATTTACCTCTTCATAAACTTGAGGGAAATCGTTCTCCCCGACAGATTCCTGATACGAGATCCTTGCCCTAAATCTGTTGCAGAAACAGGCTCGAAACGAAAAGAGCGATATCTGCGTGATACGAGGGTCAGACCTTTCGAGAGATTATATAATCAATTTTTACCGACCAAAAGGAGTATTCCACAAGAAAATGGAGTCCGGGAGACACACAAGGTGCTCACGAGGCCCCCAGGCGCGCCCAGGGGGGTAGGCCGCGCTTGGCAGGCTTGTCACCTCCTCGTGCGCTTTCCGGACTACTTTAAATTTTCCATTTTTCTAAATATTGCAAAACGGAGAAAAATTGCTATTGGAAAAGTTTTGGAGTTGGTTCACTTACCGAATCACATACCTCTTCGTTTTTGGAGTCTGAAACAAGCTGGTAAATATCCCTTATGTACTCCTCCAGAGTTATGGTATTAATAATATTGCTTTCAACATTTATGGGAGTACCTGAGATATAATGCTTGATCCTTTGCCCATTTACATCTCTCGGAAAATTACCTTCCGCGTTGTTGATTTTGATGGCACCGGAACGATACACTTCTTCGACAATGTATGGACCTTCCCATTTAGAGAGAATCTTGCCTGCAAAAAATCTTAAACGAGAATACTATAGAAATACATAAGCAACATTGAACTCACGTTTTTGTATCCTTTTATCATGCCACCTCTTAATCTTTTCTTTAAACAACTTGGCATTTTCATATGCCTGAGTTCTCCATTCATCAAGTGAGCTAATATCAAATCACCTCTTCTCACCAGCAAGTTTGGAATCAAAGTTGCGCTCTTTGATTGCCCAATAAGCCTTATGCTCTAGCTCAAGAGGTAAATGACATGCTTTACCGTAAACCATTTTATACGGAGACATGCCCATGGGATTCTTATAAGCAGTTCTATAAGCCCATAGTGCATCATCAAGTTTCTTTGACCGATTCTTTCTAGACCTATTGATAGTCTTTTGCAAAATTAATTTAATTTCTCTATTACTTAACTCCACTTGACCACTAGACTGGGGATGATAAGGAGATGCAATTCTATGGTTGACATCATACTTAGCAAGCATTTTACGGAAATCACCATGAATAAAATGTGAACCACCATCAGTCATTAAATATCTAGGGACTCCAAGTCTAGGAAAAATGACTTCTTTAAGCATCTTAATAGCCGTGTTATGATCAGCACTACTAGTTGGAATAGCTTCTACCCACTTAGTAATGTAATCAACAGCAACTAGAATATGAGTATACCTGTTAGACTTTGGAAAAGGTCCAATATAATCAAAACCCCAAACATCAAATAGTGCAATAACAAGTGAATAATTCATAGGCATTTCCTGACGTTTACTGGTATTACATATTCTTTGACAATCATCACAAGACAAGACAAACTTACGAGCATCCTTGAAGAGAGTAGGCCAATAAAAACCCGATTGCAATACCTTGTGTGCACTTCTATCTCCCGCATGGTGTCCTCCTTAAGCCTCGGAGTGACACTTTTGTAGGGTATGTCCCTGTTCATGCTCAGGTACACAATGTCTAATAACACCATCTACTCCTTCTTTATAAATGTGGGGATCATCCCAAAAGTAATGTCACAAATCATAAAAGAACTTTTTCTTTTGTTGGTATGTGAAACTAGGTGGTATATATTTAGCACCAATATAATTAGCATAATCAGCATACCATGGTGTACTACATGAAGCATTGATGACATTCAATTGTTCATCAGGAAAGCTATCATCAATAGGTTGTGGGTCATCAAGAACATTCTCTAACCTAGACAAGTTATCTGCTACGGGGTTCGCAGCACCCTTCCTATCAACAACATGCAAATCAAATTCTTGTAGCAAGAGAAACCATCTAATAAGTCTAGGTTTAGCATCTTTCTTTTCCATTAGATATTTAATAGCAGCATGATCAGTGTGAATAGTAACTTTGGAATCAACAATATAAAATCTGAACTTATCACATACAAACACAACTGCTAAAAATTCTTTTTCAGTAGTAGCATAGTTTCTTTGGGCACTGTCTAGAGTTTTACTAGCATAATGAATAACATTTAATTTCTTATCAATTATTTGTCCTAGAACAACATAATCACTAGCATCACACATAATTTCAAAAGGTAGGTTCCAATCAGGTGGTTGAACAATAGGTGCAGTTACCAAAGCCTTCTTAAGTATTTCAAATGCTTCTTCATAATCACCATCAAAAACAAATGGAATATCTTTTTGCAAGATATTGGTGAGAGGCCTAGAAATCTTAGAGAAGTCCTTAATGAACCTTCTATAGAAACCAGCATGACCAAGGAAACTTCTTATACCTTTAATGTCCGTAGGGCATGGCATTTTCTTGATCGCATCAACTTTAGCCTTATCGACTTCAATACCTCTTTCAGAAATTTTATTTCCTAAGACGATGCCTTCATTAACCATAAAGTGGCACTTCTCCAAATTCAAGACAAGGTTAGTATCTTCACATCTCTATAAAACTCGATCAAGGTTGCTCAAGCAATCATCAAAAGAAGATCCGTAAATGGAGAAATCATCCATGAAAACCTCAACAATCTTTTCACGAAAGTCAGAGAATATAGCCATCATACATCTTTGAAAGGTAGCAATTGCATTGCATAAACCAAAAGGCATACATCTATATGCAAAGGTACCGAAAGGGCAAGTAAAAGTGGTTTTCTCCTGATCAGATTGTGCAACAGGTATTTGGGAGAAACCGGAATAACCATCTAGAAAGCAGAAGTGTGTATGTTTAGACAATCTTTCTAGCATTTGATCAATAAAAGGCAAAGGGTAATGATCTTTCTTAGTACCTTTATTTCATTTTCTAAAATCAATTACCATCCTATAGCCAGTAACAATTCTCTGTGGGATCAATTCATCTTTATCATTAGGGACAACGGTAATACCTCCTTTCTTAGGGACACAATGTACCGGACTTACCCAATCACTATGAGCAACTGGATAGATAATACCTGCTTCCAGGAGCTTTAGTATTTCTTTTGTTACCACCTCTTTCATCTTAGGATTTAATCTTCGTTGAGGATCGGCAACTGCTTTGGAGTCAGGATCAGTTTTAATTTTATGCTGGCATAGAGTGGGATTAATGCCCTTATGATCATCAAGAGTATATCCAATAGTAGCACGGTGCTTCCTCAGAGTTTTCAATAATTTCTTTTCTTCATGCTCTCAAAGGTTAGCACTAATAATAACAGGATATATCTCTTTTTCATCTAGATAAGCATACTTAAGAGTATGAGGTAATTGTTTAAGCTCAAACACAGGATCACCCTTTGGTGGAGGTGTATCTCTAAGTAATTCAACATGCAAATTATTCTTAAGGATAGGATGTTGTTCAAAGATAACTCTATCTATCTCATTCCTTTCATCCATATGCATACCATTTTCACGTTCAAGCAAGTATTGCTCTAAAGCATTTGTAGGGGTCACAACAATAGAAACAAGAGCAATAATTTCATCCTTACTAGACAATTATTTTTCATGAGGTTGTCTACCAAACTTAGAAAAATTAAATTCAGGTGACACACCTTCAAAGCCAACAGTAATAGTTTGTTTGTCACAATCCATCTGAGCATTAACAGTATTGAGGAAAGGTCTACCAAATATGAGGGGACAAAAGCTATCTTGCATGGTAGCATGAACGGGAAATTAGCAGGATACTTAGTTTTACCACACAAGTCTTCAACATATCTAACAATTCCCATAGGGGAGATAGTATCTCTATTAGCAAGTTGAATAGTAACATCAATAAACTCCTTCTCGACAGGTGCAATCTCATCTTTAATTTCATTACGTAAAGATCGAGGTATTTCACTAACACTAGCACCCATGTCACATAAACCATGATAACAATGATCTCCTATCTTAACAGAAAAACAGTCATGCCAACAACACGTTTATGTTTGTTTCTAGCATGAGGTTCAGCAATTCTAGCAGCATCTTCACAGAATTGAATAACATGCCCATCAACATTATCAGCCAGAGATCTTTAATAATAGGAATGCTAGGTTCAACTTCCATTTTCTCAGGGGGTGTAGGTGTTCTAATGTAGCCCTTACGTATCACAGTTGAAGCTTTAGTATGATCCTTTATTCTAACAGGGAAAGGTGGTTTCTCAACGTAAGCACTAGGAACAATAGAATCATTATAAGAAATGACTTCCTCTTCAACTGGATTGGGTTTTACTACATTGACTTCTACGGGAGGATGATATTTAAACCACTTCTCCCTAGGGAGATTAATATGAGCAGCAAATGATTCACATAATGAAGCTACTATCTCAGAGTTGAGTCCATGTTTAGCGCTAAAATCACGAAAAGTATTTGTTTCGCGAAGAATTTAACGCAATCTATCTTAAGATTCATACATGACTCCTTACCTTCATCAAACTCCCAATCTTCAGAGTTGCGTTTAATTCTTTCCAATAAATCCCATTTGAAGTCAATATCTCTCTTCATAAAAGAACCGGTACAAGAAGTGTCAAGCATGGTGCGATTATCATGAGAAAGCCGAGCATAGAAGTTCTGAATAATAATTTCTCTCGAGAGCTCGTGGTTGGGGCATGAATATAACATTTACTTAAGCCTCCCCCAAGCTTGAGCGATACTTTCTCTATCACGGGGCCAAAAATTATAGATATAATTCCTATCAGGATGTACCAAATGCATAGGATAAAACTTTTGATGAAATTCCAATTTCAATCGGTTGTAGTTCCATGATCCAGTATCATCACATAGCCTATACCATGTCAATGCTTTATCCCTCAAAGATAATGGAAATACCTTCTTCTTGACCTCATCCTCGGGAAAACCTGCAAGCTTAAATAAACTATAAACTTCATCTACATAGATTAGATGCAAGTCGGGATGTGATGTTCCATCTCCTGTAAAAGGATTAGCCAACAGTTTCTCTAGCATACCCGAAGTTATTTCATAATAAATATTTTCATTAGGTGCAGTAGGTTGAGGAGCAACTCTATGTTCTTCCATTCGAGGTGAAGATACCGAGAATAAGCTCCTCAAAGGATTAGTTTCCATAGTGAAAAGTGACAATAAATTTCAGCACACTATATAAATGTTTCCTTACCAAATTGTACACACCAAAGGCGCTTCACTACCCGGCAACGGCGCGAGAAAAGAGTCTTGATGACCCACAAGTATAGGGGATCTATCGTAGTCCTTTCGATAAGTAAGAGTGTCGAACCCAACGAGGAGTAGAAGGAAATGACAAGTGGTTTTCAGCAAGGAATTTTCTGCAGGCACTGAAATTATCGGTAGAAGAAGGTTCTGTGATAAGATAATTCGTAACGGGTAGCAAGTAACAATAGTAACAGTGGTGCAGCAAGATGGCCCAATCCCTTTTGTAGCAAGGGACAAGCCTGGATGAACTCTTATATAAAGTGAAGCGCTCCCGAGGACACGTGGGAATTTCTGTCAAGGTAGTTTTCATCATGTTCGTATGATTCGCGATCGCTACTTTGATAGTTTGATATGTGGGTGGACCGGTGCTTGGGTGCTGTCCTTAATTGGACAAACATCCCACTTATGATTAACCCCTCTCGCAAGCATCTGCAACTACGAAAGAAGAATTAAGACAAAGTCCAAATCAGCCCCTAACGAAGCAATGCATAAATTAGGGTTTAAGCTTCTGTCACTCCAGCATCCCATCATCTACTTATTAGTTCCCAATGCCTTCCTCTAGGCCCAAATAATGGTGAAGGGTTATGTAGTCGACGTTCACATAACACCACTAGAGGAAAGACAACATACAAGCATCAAAATATCAAACGAATACCAAATTCACATGACTACTTATAGCAAGACTTATCCCATGTCCTCAGGAACAAACGTAACTACTCACAAAGCATAATCATGTTCATGATCATAGAGGTTTTGAATAGAATTAAGCATCTGAACATATGATCTTCAACCGAGTAATCCAACTAGCATCAACTACAAGGATTAATTAACACTACTAGCAACCTTACAAGTACCAATCGGAGTCGCGAGACGGAGATTGGTTACAAGATATGAACTAGGGTTTGGATATGAGATGGTGATGATGAAGATGTTGATGCAGATGAGTCCCCTCCGATGAGAGGAGGGTTGGTGATGACGATGGCGACGATTTCCCCCTCTGAGAGGGAAGTTTCCCCGGTAGGACGGCCCTGCCGGGGCTCTAGATTGGTTCTGCTCTAGTTCCGCCTCGTGGCGGCGGCGTTTCTTCCCGAAAGCTCTTCCTCAATTTTTTCTGGGACGAAACCCTCCTTATAGCAGAAGATGGGAGATGGAGGGGTAACAGGGGGCCCACGAGTCAACCAGGCGTGCCTAGGGGGGTAGGGCGCGCCTGGTAGGCTCGTGGCCTCCTCGTAGCTCCCCTCCAGTACTTCTTCCGCCAAGTATTTTTATATATTCCAAAATATTTCCTCGCTGATTTTCACGGATTTTGGAGTTGTGCAGAATAGGTATCTCAAACTTGCTCCTTTTCCAGCCCAAAATTCCAGCTGTCGGCATTCTCCCTCTTCATGTAAACCTTATAAAATAAGAGAGAAAAGGCATAAGTATTGTACCAAAATGTGTAATAACAACCCATAATGCGATAAATATCAATATGAAAGCATGATGCAAAATGGACGGATCACCGCCCTGTGCATTATATTACTCGCTATTCTTGACCGGATACTGCCCAACGTGGGAATGTGAACAGCCCTGAGGACCAGGGTTGGGGAAATAGTCAAAAAGACTCCCGTGTGAGCCTCCCGACCCAAATTGGTCCGGGTGTCCAGCACTACCTCCTTCTTAGTTGCTCTTGAGCGCCTCGGCATGGAACTCCTGCATCACGTAGTAGTCTTCCCAAGAATGAGTGGCTGGACCTTCTGCCATGGTATGTTGTGGGCAGGGGCCCTTGAGAATCTCGTGATAGTTGTGTGGCGTTTTCCCATTGAAACCCCTTTTCTTCGTGCGCTGGTTCCCGGTCACAGTGTTAACATTGGCGACGAATTTAGTGGCGCCTTCCTGCTGCCTTTTCTTCCCTTGGCCCCCGGGGTTGTAGTTATTTCGCCCCTGGATCTGAGAGTGGACTTTGGATGATTCTTCTCTCCTAGCACTGCTAATTTTATCGTCATACTCCCGGGGATTTTTGGTGTCGTCACACTTGGTGTACTTGGTGAGGGTATCCATCAGCTCTCCCATATCTTGCACTTTACGCTTGAGTCGCCTAAGTTTCAACACCAGGGGATGGTAGTGACAGTTTTCTCCAAGACCAGCACGACCTGAGCCGCCGAGATACCATCTGATGAATGGATTACCTTCGCAACCCACCGCGTCCATTGATGGGCCGACACATCTAGGCGCTGGATACAGTGCTGTAAGTCGACAATAGTCATCGGGCGCTTGCAGGTTCCTCTCAAGTTCTTCACAAAACGCTCCTTCAACTCGGCCCAAGTGTTGATGGAGTTGGGCGGCAGGTCCTTCACCCGAGTGCCCACCATCCCTTCAAGCATCATTGTAAAGTTCTTGGCACACACCGCATCCTTAACATCGAGCATATCCATGGCAAGATCGTAACTTTCAATCCATGCCCCTGGCTCAAGGCCCGGCGTGTAATTGGGAACCTTGCGTGGACCCTTAAAATCCGTGGGCATACGCTCATTGCGGAGGGCGGGTGACAGGCAGGGGATCCCTATGTTCCTGCCTCCTGACTCGCCCTGCGCCGGGGAAGGTGGCACATAAGCCGGATAGCCTTGGCCCGCCGCGGCCACCATCTCCGTCAGGCGGGCGGCTCGTGCTACATCCATGGGGTCATGTGCATGGGTGTCTGGCAGCCCGGGCGGGTTAATTTGTGGAGGTCGACGTCGTTCACTGCTGGACACTGCGGGCGGGTCATCATGGAGACTCCTGGTACGACTTGCCTGAGGCGTGGACCGCAGCCGATCACAACTATACGAGTAATGCGCCTATTGGACCACCGCTGTTTTCAACATCTCGATGGCGTTCCTTGCCTCCACCTTATCTAGAGAGTTTCCGTAGATGGGAAGAGACTCTAGGGTGCGGGTCGCAGCTAATACATTGTCAACGGGGTTAGAAAACTGACCCCGTGATGTATGGAAGCATGGCGGCTTGGCTGGCGCCGGCTGAGGTGCTTGTGGTTTGGGCGGCAACTGAGTCGGGTCAACATGCTGAGTAACTCACCATGGCTGGTTATGTTTCATCCTAGGCGTATGTGGGATGTCTAAGAGTCGAGTAGGATTCAGATCTATTGGTAGACAATTGCGATGTCTCCTCTGGTGAATCGCATCGAAAGCGCGCTGCTGTCGTTCAAGCCGCCATCCCTGGACACTTAGCCGCTCTGTCTCTACGGCAGCTGGGGCCGTTGGGTCGCCATCCTGGTAGCCTCGCCTTCAATCTCGCAATGGATCTTGGCCATCTCCTCCCTCAGCTTTGTTAACTTGGTGTTGAACTCTTCCTGGTTCTCCGCCGTCATGGCAACTACCGTGAGTTTAGCCATATCTGCTACCAGATCCACCATAGCTTGAGCCGAAGTCTTTCCTGATCCACTGGCTTCGTTGGTGCCGGCCGTGGTCGGCTGAGCTGCTCCTGCTCCTGCCATGTAGATGGCGACCTGACGATGGGGTCCATCGAAATCCTCAGAGATTGCTGCCTCAGGCAATCCCCCAAGCCGCCCTTTGTGGAGAGGGTAGATCGAATCTGTGTCGCGGATGGACGACTCATCGTCCGAGTTGACAGGGGTGTTCTCCTGGATCACTGGCTCATCTGGGAGGTTGATCCCCTGCGTAAAATCAACGAAGGCACGACGTGTCCTGACCTGATGTTTAGCAGGATGGGCGTACCGGTCCGGCTCGACGAGGTCGGTGAAGGTGTCCGACTCAGGTACGGGAGCCCCAAACTTGCCAATGAAGACATGAATCTTGCCGAAGGGGACCCTGTATCCGGACTCGGTCAAAACAGCATCAGGCCCCCAATGAGAGTTGTGGATGTAGTACTTTTCCCTGTGGCTCTTAGTCATGAGGCCGACCGCGTAGCTCCCAAACCCTGGAAGGGCTCCCTTTGAGAACTCAACTCCACCGTGCGCTAGCCCCACGCTGGGTGCCAACTATTGTGGTTTTGTCATGGCAGATATCCTCGTGAAAGGACTTAGTGATGGAGCCATCGCACCTTTGTGGTGACTCAAAGGGGTTGAGCGGAAGCGAGACTCGGGTTTACCAAGGTTCGGCCCCTCCGATGGAGATAAAACCTACGTCATGCTTTGTGTATATTTTATGGTGGAATCGATTACAAGGGTGCGTAACTCGCCTGACCTAGCTCTCGATGGATTGTAACATAATCTTTCTATCCTAGAGACTCGCCTTTATATATAGGTCGAGGCCCTAGGTTCACAGGAGTCTAGGTCACATCATGAATCATGACCCAATATATGTCTAACCTGCCGTGTCTCTCAAGTAAGGAAACCTCCCAGCGAGTCTTCCTCTTCTTGGGTCCTGGGTCACCCTCAGGGCTCATGGGCTGAACCGGCCCTCATGACGAAGATCATCTCACGCCTCTTGTGTTCTTGGGCTTTGAGTTTCCATGAACCTGACCCGTCCTAGTGGGGAGGGTTACACAGCGGGTAATATCCCCAATAGTTTTCGTTCTATACCGGCTTTGCTAGTCTCGGTGCCGGTCGTGGTGCCGGTTTAGATCTCAGCGCCAGTCTCGATTTCGGTCTTAGTCTCAGATGTTTCAGGTGGGCCCTGCAACAACCATTGCTCGTCGAGAAGGTTCAAATGAGTGTGTTACGCCTCATAGGTGTTGAAATCACCAGAACCCTCTCCTTCATCGTCGCTAGCCATGTTTCCTACGATTAAATCTAGTCAATTATTTCTAGGCCTAATAAAATGAATAATGACATAAAAAGGCCTACGTTTTGCAGGAACGTTGATTCATTCCCGGTGCGGAAAATCCCGGGCACTCGATATGTCCTAGTTTATAGAACAAGTCATGCCGAAATACACAGAATTTTTTGGCATGACCTTTGCTAGAAAGTGGACAAATCGAGCACCTGAAATTTTCTAGAATGGAAATGAATCAACATTCTAGAAAAACATAGGCCACTCAACTTCATTCCCTGGAAACAACAAAAGGCCACTTGGGCACAATCGAACCACCTCAATGTTGCATATAACAGGACCACTTCAGAACATGTACATGAGATACTGCATCAGTAGATAAACATGAGCAAACACTATTGAGGAATTTTCATATAACATGACAACTTCAAGTTCACATCTTCTACTGTTCGACACTTCAAGAAAATCTACATAATTCTCATGCTCTCTCAAACTCAATTCAAAACCAAGTATAGATGGATGAACCCTAGAAACGTAGAACCATTACATATTTCTGTCCTAAATTGTTGTCCTAATATAAATTATTAAACTTACAACTCAATTTCTGTCCTAAATTTCAAATTATGAACCCTAGAACTCGATTCAAATTATGTGCAAAATTTCTGTCATAATAAAAACAGTAAAAATTAAGAACCTAGTACACTTGCAGCACTCATAGAAATTTATATTTTTATAGTGATATGTTTCCCTAAACTAACCCTACTGCCCTAATTTGGTTAAATACTTAAGCATATACAAGTTTGTCCTAAAAATAATATTTAGTTCAGTACTTAAGCATATACAAATTTCTCCTGAAAATTCAGTTAACTACTAATTTCATTCATTTAGGTCATTCATTTA
This sequence comes from Hordeum vulgare subsp. vulgare, assembly GCF_904849725.1. Classification (NCBI taxonomy): domain Eukaryota; kingdom Viridiplantae; phylum Streptophyta; class Magnoliopsida; order Poales; family Poaceae; genus Hordeum; species Hordeum vulgare. Next base: position 190,412,667 of record NC_058522.1, on the reverse strand, counting down.
ACTTCACCTGTTTAACCTAGTAAAACCCTACTTCCCTAACCAAAAAACATCTAATTAAAAGCTACTAGTACCACTACTACCCCAACCTAATTAACATCTACTAGTACCACTATATATACTACTAGGAGCACATAGTTAGTTAACCTAGTTAGTTAACCAAATTAACCTAGCTAGTTAACCTAGTTAGTTAACCAAATTAACCTATCTAGTTCACTTAGTTACTTAACCTACCTAGTTAACCTAGCTAATTCCTATGGTTCATAACTAAATTCACCTAAGTTAATTAACCTAGAGAGGAGGGGTGGGACTTACAGAGAGGAGGGCGTTGAGGGTGGCTCCGGTAGCGTCTACGGCGGCTCTGGTGACAACGAGGGAGGCACATGCGTCGAGGAAGGCACATGCGTCGAGGAAGCCAGTGGTGGTGATGAGCAGACGAGGTTGGCTCCGAGGGCAAGCAGCTCCGATGGCGGTGATGGTGCACGGCTCCGGTCACGGCGACGGCGTGCGTCTCCGGTGGCGGCTCCAGTGATGGCGATGGCGTGCAGCTCCGGTGGCGGCGATGGCGCGTGGCTCCAGTGGTGGTTCCGGTGACGGCGACAAAGGTAGGGGCGAGGAGGGAGCAGGGCTGGCGAGGGAGAGGTTGGGGAGACGCGTGCGAGAACAATGGGGAATTGGGGGAGGGACGCCCGTGCACATGGGGAAGTCAAATTTAGTAGTAACACTCTTACCCAAAAAGCGATATAGCTACTTAGCTACATTGCTTTTTGAAACAACGCGCTGCTGCTGACAAACTTAGTAGTAGCGCGGTTTGAACAAGAGTGCTACTACTATACCAACACGTTGCTGCTGTCAAACTCAGGAGTAGCGCGGTTTCAAGAAGAGCGCTACTACTATACTAAGCCTGGCAGCAACAGTTAGAACAGTCACAGTAGCAGCGCATTTTATCAGGACGCGCTACTCCTATTTGGGTAGCAGTAGCAGGCTGCTTCATCGCGCACTACTGTTACATAGCAGTAGCGCTTTTTTTAACAAGCGCTACTGCTAAGATTATGTGTATAAGCTTTTTCCTAGTAGTGATGCATAAGCTTTCATCATCATGGGAAGGGCCTTCTGTCATCAACAAGAACCTAAACAATGGGTCATATTATCTGATTGATATCCGAGAACACGAGAAATCCCACACATTTGAAGAAGAGACCAACAGGCCTTGGAACATTTCTCATCTTCGGCCTTATTATACTTAGAGCCACTGGCTCCATCTCATTGTACATACCTATGTATATACCTTTGTGTTAAATATAGTAAAGCCCGCACCCTCAATACTCGGGGTCCAGGGGGCTCCTGACTCAATGAGTTAGCCTTTAATTTCCCACTTGACCTGACTAAATGCCACTATAATCTTGATTAAACTTGCCTCTTTGCAAGATACTACTCCAAAAAGGTGAACCGGTGTACTTTGATAAGTCAATCCATATGGACCCTAAACTTATACAAGTTAAAATACCGGCTTAAGTCACATGAGAGCTGGCTTACAGGAAGCGAGAATAAACAATGGGCTATATGCCAGGTTCAGTGAAGCAACACTTGAGCCTCAAAATCCAGTCTCAATACCGAGCCTTAAAAGTCAGCTTATAATTTATACAACTATATACTTATGTTGTTTTATCTTGTTTTACATGTACACCATTTTATCTTATTATTGTCGGGTAATCCAAAGATACCCCGGGTTATTTCACTAGATCCTATGATGACCAGTTATTTACCTTGTCAAAATACCAAAGAATTCACTATATCCAAGCTGGATCTTATTTTAGGCAGCTTATAATACACAAAAGAAAGACGACTTATTTGATAATAGGAGCCAAGGACTCAATGTATCCAAGCATGATCTTATTATTGGCGTCTTACCATACACAGAAGAAACACAACTTACCTAGATAACAGGAATCATGATGAAAAGTATAACACATTCACAAGTTACCACGGCAAAAATAACAAGTATTACATGCACGATGGAGCGGAAGACGGATAAAAGTTTCCTACTCCTATTACATGCTCATTTGAGAAGCCACAAAAAGTCAAAGTTTCTCCACCAAACCTAAGGACCACTCTTGTAGGCTAACTCGCGCGTCCGCTGCCTCAGTAGGGACTTTTTGGTCCTCTATGCGAGTACCTTCTGGATTCGATGGAGCCGGCTCATCTTCTTGGAGCTGGAGGTCCCTTGAAATATACTACATTGTGGTTAGAGCCTTGAAGTTTGAATCTCTAGGTACGTTAATAGATGAATCTACATGAGGAGCAAAAGATTGTTTACGGCGAGGAGGAACAAGTTTAAAGGGGTCGTCCTTCGGCGGGTCTATTAGCTTATTCCCCTTTGAATAGGCTGGTTGATACTTTATCAGATTTAGCTCTTCAGCAATTAAAGTTGACAGCAGGCGGGTCTCCTTCGTGCAATTGGCATAATCTTTCTCCGAAAATTATGAGCCGATAATCTTGTATTCTAGAAACCCACCTTCATCGCCACTAAATCGAACTCAGCCAAATACACCTTTGCGCGAGCAAGAGCCATATTAGCTGGAGCACGAGAAGCCGATTTCCTAAACTCTTCAACCCATTGAAGTATGGTAGACAGATGATTCAACATCTCTTTGAGCTTTTAGGTGGCTGCTCAAGAGTTTTTACTGCTGTAATAGAAAAGATGCATCCCGTGAGCATTTGCTCCACATATGTGAAGATCGCTTTCAGCTTGACTATTGGCCCTTGCAACAGATTGTGATATTTTCGCCCTGCATAAAGAAGACAAACATGACTATGAGCTGACAAATTTGTTGACCTAGAAAAGTATAGTAGAAATATCAAAGTTGTACCAAAGATGGCATCATCCATGTTGGTAACATGCTTCTTCAGCGTGTTCAACCCATTAGTGACTGACCCAAGACTTTTTTTCGGCTTCTTCTACTAGCCAATAAGCCAGCCTTTTCTTCATCAAACTTGGCCTTAGATCGTTCCAAATAAATATCAGATTGGATTAAAGAGTCCTGGAGGCGAGCCGCCACAAGTCACTACTAGGAGAAAGCCTACTAGTAGCGCTGGTTTTTCCCTGACCGGTAGCGTTGGGGGCAGCGCTACTACTAACATGCTACATCTAACCTGTTAGAAGTAGAGCTGGATTTAAAGCGCTACTAGTATCTACGTTAGCAGTAGTGCTGGAATAAATAAAGCACTACGGCTAAGCCAGCTCTACTGCTAATGTTACAGCTTTCAATATTTAATTCCCATCGTATTTATGCCCCCTCTACGTATTTGTGCATGCTCTAAATAGTAGTTTCATCGTATCATAATAAACATGCATTATTCTCATCATATCATACACATAAAGTAGTCTCGTCATTTATACCATCATCATCATTATGCAACACATATATCGTTATCGAACACAAATATCATCAAATCTCGAAAATAGCAATACACACAAGTCATGGCACACCCACAAGTTTCTTCATCACTATCTAAACCATCATGTAGAAGAGAAGAGCGATCAATATGAGCAAGAGTATGACTATGCAGCACTTCTTAAGGCACCGGTTTCGTTCTGTCTCTTGCCATAACATCCACCTCAAGTAACTCATCTCTGCTTCGGCTCTGCTGTCGAACCCTCTGTGGCTAGTGCCCGGGTACCTGTCCACCTGGGCTTGAGTGTCTCGCTAGTGGTCGTACACTCCTGGAACCCTCCCAATGAATACGGTGTAGCAGCCCTTCACCATCTCTGATCTATGTACCTGCGTCAGAAGTTGATTAACAACATTATATAATATGCAACATAATGTACTTGAGAAACACAAAGAGGCATTGTTAGCAGAATACAAGCAGTAAACATAAATAACAAACTTCCTCATACACAAACTAATTAACTAGACCGATGTATACACTAGTTCATAGAAAGTCGGTAGTACTAATTATAAACACATATTGTCATCATCAATCACTCCTCCATGTCGGCGCCCCAATCTTCATAGTCAGGGATGAATGACCCGAGATGGTTGAAAGGCTTTAGGTCCAGACGCTGAGCGCATAGCAGTTCTCTGACATTCTCCCGCATCATTGGCCCATGGAAGAACATCCCTCCTTGTTCGACGACCTGCTTCCTGATCACCTGGGCAAGTTCACACTGTATGTGATAAAACTCAGCTCGAATTTGATGATCCTGTGTCGTTCCTATGCTTGTGGCCCAGTTGAAAATCTCGGCATCGCCGGAATTAGCTGACATGCGAAGGCGTTGATTATCCCTTTTGTACTCAATCTGGTGATGTATGAGGTAGAATCCATCAGTCTTACTAGTGTTCGGTTGTTGGATGCACGAGAAGTCGGTCTTATGGCCGAAATCAGGCGCTTGGTTCCTGTAATTTTTTACCTTGATATATCCACCAATAGGGTTGAAGGTTATCAAGGCACTATCGAGAAAACTCTTTATGTGCGTGTAATCCTTTTTCTCGATGTTCTTCGACGAGTCCAAGTAAAGAGCATGGGAGTATTGTGGGTACAGACTGATGAGGACGGTGCCCCCCTGCGCGCTGCGCAAAATAGGTACACCTCAAATTAGCTTCAATGCTTTCAAAGGAATAATAGAAACATACGAAAGGATATACGCAGATGACTTACGTGGGATGATAAGGCAGGAGAATCGTTTCCTTGTCCTAATTACCGATCATGAAATCACTGATGTACTTGCTCGCATAGTCGGGGTGCTCTTTGCAGACTACCAAGAATCTCTTGTGCATATAGTACGGGTCCGCGATGTAGATATATTCTATGTATTAGGCCTGAGGATGTAGTTGAGATAGATCGCATACAGGCAGATGAACTGAAAATCCAGCTTCGTCATGTGGAACATGTCGTAGATGTAGTCAAATCGCAGGATGAACTTATCCGCGGGCCATCTGTCGATGCATGACATCGCACCCGGAACCTAAGCCGGGTAAAGCGGGTAGTATCCTGGTTTTTCTGTGCTGAGAAGTCTTCTCTCTATGGACAACACATCATCATGAAGTCTCCTTAGATCATTGTTATGTATGTTATCTAGCGCTTTATGAGGTAGGATCGGGTTACCGGCGACATGGAAACGATCCGCACCTACGACAGGTAGTTGGCCTACCTCTCGGGGCTTTAGAGGTGGCTGGCTGGTTGAAGCAGCTCTGGCTCCTTTAGATCCTTTCTTCTCCGGTCTCCTCCTTCGCTTCTTGGCGAGTGGCGGTAGTGAGCCCACCATACCTTCCCTAACCACCACTTCCAGCGTCGTCGGGCTAATTACCAGCGGACGGCCCCCAAGTTGTTCTTGCTGGATCAAGGCGGCATCTGGAGGTGTCTCCTGCAAGGATCGCATGAAGAGATACTTTTTGCAATCACGTGTAGGACGTTGCGGCTCCGGCAATTCATGCATCATCAAGTCATCTCCACGTTCATAACCTGAGTCATACTCCCGAGCATCATCATAACCGGTATTGATATACTGGTTAGGGTCATCAGCATCCTCCTCCATGAGATCATCAACATTTGCTTCTTTGACGGGGGCAACTTCAGCTCGCACTAATGGAGGCTCTCCTCACCTCGTCGACCGCTATCACCCGCCGCGACAGGTGCAGGTAATTGGGTAGGTGGGGTGGTGTTCATACCTTGTTGAGGAGTTATTGTTGGTGGTGCTACTGAGCGCCTCGACACGAAGTTGAGTCCTCGGCCAAGGAAAGATCCAACTCTTGCATGGGCCAATATGTTTAGGGGTCTCGTCTTAATTGACTGGTGTCAAAAGAGGCAAATCCTCAAAGCTCGCTTTCACACTGGCCACACAACCTTCGAAGACGCCATGGGGTATGTGTCGGTTGTGGAGCATGCGGTCCTTCGTCTTCATGATCGTGGCCTTTCCCACGTCTACCTTCTGGCCGTTGACATTGTATAGTAGTGTGCACGGGGTCTCGTCAGCCTGCGAAGACATCACTACTATGTCAGACATCCGAAAGGCAACTGAAATGGAAGACTATATAGACATGTTGTTGAAGATTGTATGACATGTAATTACCGTGATGGCGTCAATCTCAGCCAAAGACAAAGCCCCGCCGAGCACACTAGATACGGAGGATGGGCTGCTATGAACCAGAGCAAGACCAGGTATGGGAGCATCTGCGGTTGCATGAGCAGGTGCTCGTGGTGCGATGTTTGCAGAATTCCTCCCGACAAAGCTGAGAAGGGGAAAGTCCTCTGGCCTTTTTTTGTATTCCTCCTCACAAACTCAAAAACTGTTGGAACCAATTGTCCCAAGGAAGCTGCCATAGCTTTATTGACCTTATCATCGATTACCTTGGCCATCTCTTCTTTGTTCTCCGCTTCGCTCTTATCGACCGCTTGCACAACCTTCTCGTCGATGGTCTGTTGAGGAAGCTGTCATCTTTGCTTTTTTTCCTCTGGCTTCTCGTGGTAGTACTTCATCCACAAGGCGCCATCTCCAACGCCGTGAACACGTCCATAAGATGGAGGTTTGTCCACCAAGACATTTTTAAGTATGTTCAGGGCCCGGTTGAACGGGTTGTCCCACTTGGGCCTCGCCGACGACTAAGATGACTCCTCGCTTTCGTCTGCCTTTTGGTGCTCCTCTTTCAGCAAAAGGAACGTGGATCGTATATAAATGTGACAAAACTAGTGGTCGAATTGATTGGAAGCTAATTAATATAAGGTGGTAATACAACAATTACCAGTAGTCTCATGAACTCCCTCGTGTTCGGGTTCGTGGAAAACACCTTATTGACGGGGTCCCACTAGTGTCAGGCCCTAATCCAGTCACGCTCCTACGGGTCGGTGAACTCCGCCAAGGGGTCTGGAATTCCGTGACTTTCACGTTCGGCGTCCTCCTTGGCCCATACATGCCTCTTCCCCTCGTAACCGCGGCTTCCGAGGCGGTGGGCAGGTGTGTTTCTGTCTTGTAGCTCCTTCATTTTCTCTGACTTTTTCTACGCTTCTTCTCTAGCACAAGCCTCCTTGAATTTTTCGAAGCCCTCTTTCGTTAGTGATGGATTGTCGGCATGAATCTCGGACCACGGTTTGTTGTTCAGAATTGATTTTTTCACCCTTACTTTCTAGGCGGACAAGGCGTTGGTGAACGTCAACATTGCCTTGCTGTTTATCTTTGTCATGGGTTCGTCATCCCACGGAAGGTTTTTTTAGTCCCCCAGGGAACAAGAACCTATTGTGCAAATTTGTTAGGAGCGTGTACAACACATGTGGTATCTTCTTTAACTTTTCGTCGTTGATGTTGGCGGTTTCCCTCACGATGCATCCTAGTTGATTGCCATAGCACTTGTGTGCTGACCACAATTTGTTTGGTACCGAGCACGTTTGTATTTCTCTCCCTCTTCGGCTTCGGTCCTTCACCAGTCACGTCAACATCATCGCCGGTCTTGGTGTCGGTGCCACTATCACTACCGATTGCAGTGTCGGTGTTGGTATTGGTCTCATTGCCACCTTGCATCCGCATGTCCCATTTGTCAAGGTAATCAAAAAATGATTTGCTTCCTCGAAATGGTCTTCTTCATGGCGAACAAAAGCACCGGCTTCGTGGTGGCTAGACATATTAATTTCCTATGAGTATTTAAGTATAATAGTTTAATTTTAGGCCAAATATCATGAATAATAAAAGGGGGGCTATATTTGGTCGGAATGTCGATTCATTCCCCTTCCCGACAATTTTCGGGCACTCCATATGTCCCAGTTTCTAGCACAAGTCATGCCGAAATTCACGGAAATTTTCGGCATGACCTTTGCTAAAAAGTGAATATATGGAGCGCCTGAAATTTGCCAGAACGGAATGAATCAACATTCCGGCAAAACGCGACTCGGACATTCCGGCAAAACTTAACATAATGTCTAACACACACAAAAGAGTGACATGCAACCTATAATAAAACAACCATAATGTATTTCATAAAAATGGCCATGGTCTTAATTAATAAAAGTACCATACTACCTACAATAAAACAACCATGATCTAATTAATACTAAAAGTGTCATGCTACGTACCACGTAGCATTCAAAGGGGTAGCTCATTTTGTCTCAGGTAGCATCAACCAGACTTTGACCCATTTGGGTCAGTGGAAGACCAAGAAAAGAGGCTTTCTCCTACCAAATAGGAATTGTCACCTACCCTAAGCATGTTAAAAGCCCCACCCACCTATTGCATATCTTTGATAGTTGCCTACAGAGACAAGAGAACGCTGGTGGATCTTCACATCCAACTATAAGATAAGAGTCCTCAGCAGCAAAGAACAAAAGGAATGGCCACAAATTGATATGTGAATATGAATGAACGAAGCAAGAGGTAAGTCATAAGGGTTCCTGGCCCTCCTTAAGCAGCAAAAGCAGAGTTGAGTGAGGCAAACTTGCTGGGCACTGAAAGCCATCATTCACCCACTAGAATGCCCATGCCCATCCCGTACCTACTGTACGATCCGCTAGAACAACTTGCCAAAAAGAGAATGAATGGGTAAATAAAGTCGCATTAGTATAGGTTGTCATGCTCAGGTCTTCTACATCTACATTTACCACCTATTCCTCAACTCCGAAACAACATAGCACAGTTTGAGCACCATTTGACTGGCCAATTTGAAGAGCTTAGCCAATTGATATTTGTCGGCCGAAAGCACACTTATGATTATACGAATGCACAATTGCTTTCTCTGCCATGTCCCCATTCTCGTATTAGCCCAACATCTAACTTCCGGTTGTAAAGTCCACTTGTCTTTCCTTCCCCAAAAACACATGTCTGACACTGAACTAGAGCTATCCCAACATGTAAAGAGCTCCATCGGCCTACTGCTGGGGTTTGAACTACTACATGTACAAAGAAACTTTGGTCCATGGAATAATGGCCTGTGTAGCGACCTAGCAATCCTGGTGACTCATATTTAGAGTTTGCAAGCCTCTATAGCATCGTCAGAACCGATGATTGGAGCGTATGTCACGCGACAGCCACGTGACGGCGGCGACAACGACGATGGCACGCGGGTGGAGAGGGTGAGAGGCCGGAGAGGAGGGAGAGGGGGAGTGGAGGGAGAGGGGGAGAGGCAGGAGTGGAGGGAGAGGGGCAGTGGAGGGAGAGGGGGTGAGGCCGGACTGGAGGGAGAGGGCGAGAGGCCACGCGACAGCGGCGGCAACGACAATTGAAATAGAGAGGGGCAAGGAGGGGAGGGGGAGGCGTACCTCGGGGGAGAAAGGCCACACGACGGAGACAACGTGAGGTCCAGGAAGAGGAAGCAGGCGTTTGGGGACGGGAATGATGGAGGAGGGCACGTAGGGACGGGCGGCAACGACGACATAGGAGCGGGCGAAGAGGGGGGAGAGGCAGGAGTGGAGGGATAGGGGGAGTTAGGGAAATTTTTAAGCAGGTTAAGTAAACATAGTAGTAGCGCTGGATTGGTAAACGCGCTACTGCTAACCTAGCAGTAGCGTTGGTACCAATCCAGCGCTACTACTAAATGCCCTAGGACAAATAGCAATAGTGCTGGTTTGGTACTAGCGCTACTGCTAGGTTAGTAGTAACGTGTTTACCAATCCAGTGCTACTGCTAACACTATTTTCTTTATTACTTTCCCTTTTATTTTATTTATTTTATTATTATTTTACTTTAATTTTTATTATTTTCCTTTCCTTTTCTGTTTACTTTTCTTTTGTGTTGCTTTCTCCCTTTTGTTTTTGGTTTTTGTTTTCATTTTTATCCCGACGGTCTCTCGCACGGAGTCGACGACGAGAACGTACGTCTCCCTCCCACACTGCATGAATATTACCGAAACCATGTGTTGTTTCGTACACAAAATACATACATATATATAAATGATTGTTTCTCAGCTGCGTCGAAGATGTTTCACATTGAGCTTCTTTCCTTTCTTGTTCATTGTGTTGATTCTTCTTTTCTGGCACCATGGAGTTTCTGAGGTAATGTAGTCTTGATTCTTCTTTTCACGTATGCTTCATCGTCATCGCCATCTTCCCTCATCGGGTGGTCGTATTGGTCGTAGTCTTCCTCGTTGGCGATTCCATCCATTCCGACGATGTTCCTTTTGCCTCTCCTCACAATAACACGGCTGGGATTGGTCGGATCGGTTATGAAGAAGCATTGTGTCACATGCTTAGTGTGTATCCATGGCTCGGTTTTGGCGATGACGTTAACGTTCGTGGTAGCGCTCTTAGCGTTGGGTATAGACATGGTAGTGAAATACTTGTTTTCTCTTACGACGGGCTTAGCCTACCTGACACGGAACATCATCGCATCGTGCCTTCCGGCATAGTTAAGCCCCAGATCTCTTCGACCCTTTTGTAAAATCTTTCCGTTGTGCCGTTGGAGTCCGTCGCACATTCAATTGTCACCCCTGAGTTCTGGTAATGACCGTCCATGTCTTTGACCTCCGTGTAGAACATGTACCTGCTGATATCGTATGCCTCATAGGACAGGAGTTTGGGTGCGTGTCCATGATCTAAAACGTGTATGAGAAACCCATCCACACTGCCCTCTTCTGAGGGATTAGCACGAGCCTGCTCTTTGAACCAACACAAGAAAGTGGTATTGTGCTCTATAGTAACTTCGTTGTCCGTCTTGCGCATCCCATGATCATGGTACTTCTTTGCGATGATTTCTTTGTGCAGTGTCACATAATCATATACCACATCTAGGTGTTGTAGCACTACTAAGTGAGCCCTGTCAAAGTCGCCCCGTTGATCCGAGTAGTCCACGTGCAATTCCCTCCGGCCGTTGGTGTGACCTTCTCCTCCGAGCCTCTCATGGTGCTTGTTGACGGGCAAACCAACAACAGGGACTTCTTTGCCTATATAATTCTCGCAAAAGGAGATGCACTCTTTGGTCAGATACCCCTGGACGATGCACCCCTCAAGACGGGACATGTTACGAACGAATCCTTTGATGACCCCATTCATCCTCTCAAACGGCATCACGTTGTGAAGGGATGTCGGACCATGGTCGATGATGTCGTCCATGATGTGGACACACAGATGTACCATGGCCTCAAAGAACGCGGGTGGGATGTACATCTCAATTTCACATAAAATGATAACGATCTCTTCTTGTATCCCTTGGAGCTGCTTCACACTGATGGACTTTCGAGAGATAACATCGAAGAAGTTGTACAGACCAGTAAGCGTCTTACATACATGCTTGTCCATTATCCATCTAATGGCAACCGGGAGTATCTGCGTCATCATCACGTGACATTCATGGGAGTTCATCCTGCTGAACCTTTTATTCTTGGTGTCTAGAAATATTCTTATCTTCCCACAGTAACCGGAACTAACTTTGATTCCTGTAAGGCACTTGATGAATTGATCAATCTCCTTCGGAATTAAGGTGAAGCAAGAAGGGGGGCAACAATTCTCCTCCTTCTTGTTTACTTTTCTTCCCCTTGGCCCTACCATCATCTCCGTCTCCGTCTCCTCCGTCGACTTTTTACGGGGCATGTGGAGATACCCCTGATCTCCAAATCTTCCAAGTCTTTCCTTGCCTTCGGCCCATCCTTGGTCTTCTCCAGCATATTCAATAGTGTGCCAAGCAAGCTCTCGAGGACATTCTTCGTGATATGCATTTGATCAATGCAATGAGGCGTGTCGTGATTTGTCCAATACTCCAAGTCCCAGAAAACATACCTCATTTTCCATACTTTCAGAAGCGGCTCTGGCGCCTTATCCATCTTTCCCGGCGCAGGGCACTGTTGCCAGTTATTCAATAGCTTGTTGATTTCGGCGCCGCTCCTCTTACGTGGAGGTCCTCGATGCTCAGCCAAACCATGGAATAGATATCCACGTTTTCTCCACGGGTCATCCTTTTCGAGCCATCTATGATGCCCCATGTATACGATTTTCCCAGTCCCACCATCTTTCGTTGACATAAGCTGCTGAGTCATTGTATCATATATGCACCTCATGCATCCGTGGTATCCGTGGCACACTTGGCCTGAGGTGTACCCGTAATCGAGATAGTCGTGCACCGTCGTCATGAGCGCAGCTCTCTTATAGAAATATTCTCTTGTGCTGGCGTCCCATGTCTTGACCCACGATTTCCATAAAGTGTCTAGCTCCTCTTTCGGAAGCACCGTATACAGGTTAATATTAATTCCAGGTTGTTTCGGCCCTTGAATCGGAATGCTAATGTGTATGTACTTTGTCTTCATACAAAGACGAGCCATGTGTTGTGGTTGGTGCTCTGGTTTCCAAACGGATTCATGCCATTGGTACACACACCAAACACGATGTTCCTTGCATATTTTCCAAAAATTGATATTCGGCGTTGAATGTTCCTTGCAAGTCCGTCCAGGCGTACACCGTGCAATCGGCTCATAGCCTGCACGTGCACAGATGGCGTGAAAGGTGTCCTCCTCTTCCGAGAGTCCCGCATAGAGACTGGCGGCAAGGTAATTGAGACCAAACCAGGTCACCCCCCGAGGGGAGTGGCTCACTCGGCCGTTGTCCTCATGACCGCGTGCCAAGCCCCAATCCTAGTCGGGGTAATGAGGGCGATGACTATTGGGACCCCGAGTTCAATGCTCGGTCTATAATCACACAACACATGGTTGATCAATCGCGAGCTGGTCGGGGAGTTGCCGACCTCGAGTGCTTCGTACCACACATCCGCAAAGCAGAAATCACCTCCAACTACCGGTTGGACACGGGGATCGGAAAGTTCAATGGCGAGTCGAAGCCATAGACCTCACTGGAAGACTATCTAGTGGCCGTCCAGATCGGCGGCGGCGACGATTACGTTCCTATGAAGCATTAGCCCCTCATGTTGGAGAGGTCTGCGAGGGCTTTCCTTAACCAGCTGCCCTCCAGCAGCATCCAAAGTTGGGGCGATCTCATCCGAGTGTTTTTCAAGACCTTCGAGGGCACATACAAGCGCCCAGGTGGTCCGACGGAGGTGCATCATTGTGGCCAGAAGAGCAACGAGACTCTTAGGGAGTACATCCAGCGGTGGGCCACACTTCACAACACCGTTGAGAATGTCAGCAAGCACCAGGCTGTGTGCTCTTTCAAAGCGGGAACTCGGTATCAGGAGCTCATTCTAAAGTTTTGCCGATCAGGGGACCTATCCCTCAGTAGGTCCATGGTGATCGCCAATCTGTACGGGAATGGCAAAGAAGAAGAACTCCTCCACAGTGGAAAAGGCAGATCGAGCGAAACCCATCAGGTGGGCAATGCTAGGAAGAAGCAAAAGTGAAAAGGAGACGAATCAGATAAAGCCAAAGTAGGTGTTGTCCCAGGGTAGAGCCAAAATAAATCCACGAAGAAGAAAAAGGATTGGGCTGGCAAAAGGAAGGCTGAGTCCAAGAGCAGCCTGTTGGACTAGAGTGTCCGATTCATTCTCGCAAGGATGAGGAGGGGGAGACCATCCCCTCCAAGCACATAGCTCGCGACTGTCGTCTTCTCAAGAAGGAGAAGGGCGGAGAGCCCTCCGGTGACAAGGAGGATGTGGACGACCCAACGGACGCCTTCGGGGACCCGAATATTGAGGCGACCCTCGTGATCTACGTTGACGATGAGAGCAAGAGCCCATTGATGGTTATCGATCGGGAGGTGAACATGGCAGCCCTGACTGTCACGAAGTACCTGGACTGGGAGAAGACACCCGTCACATTCGACCAGTCAGACCACCCCGCCAACATAGCCACCCCCGGAGGCAGGCGCTGGTGGTGGATCCCGCGGTCAACGGGATCCGGGTGCGGAAAGAACTCATGGACCGAGGCAGCGGCCTTAACATCATCTATGTGGACACTCAAGAAGCCATGGACATCCCGTTGTCCCAACTGAGCAAGAGTAACATGCAGTTCCACGGGTCATCCCCGGGAAGAAGGTCGAATCAATCGGTAGATCACTTTGAGCGTCGTATTCGGTGGCAAGAATTTTTTTTGGAAGGAGTGATTGACCTTCGAAGTTGTTGACTTTTGCAGCACCTATCATGCCATCCTAGGTAGGCCTGCCTATGCACGTTTCATGGCCTGCCCATGTTAAGTGTAGCTTAAGCTTAAGATGCCAGGGATAAAAGGCGTGATTACGGTGACTCGCAATCGAAGGTTGTCGAGGAGTGCCTCCAGCAAGGCTATAAGATCGCCAACGAGTAGGTCCTCACAACCGAGCTTGGTGGGTACAAGAAGGCAGTGGACACCGCAGATCTTCTCAAGTCAAAGTGTCCAGCTACTGAATCCTCTTTCAGTCGGCTAGTGAGACGAAGCAGCTCCACGTCCACCCCACCGATCCTAGTGCTTTTGCGATCAACATCAGCACCTCACTCGGAGATAAATAGGAAGCCAAGCTCATCTAGTTCCTCCATGAGAACTGGGATATCTTCACATGGAAGTCGTCTGATATGCCGGGTGTTCCCAGGGAGCTGGCTGAGCCACGCCTCCGAGTGGACCCGAATGTCAAGCCCGTCAAGGAACACCTGCGCTGCTCATCCGTGGAGTAGCATAGGGCAATCGATGAAGAGATCTCTTGGCTCCTAGCTGCCGAGTTCATCCGCGAGGTCTACCACTTCGAGTGGTTGGTGAACGTGGTCCTTGTGCCAAAGAAGAACAATTCACTCCGTATGTGTATTGACTTTAAACACCTCAATAGGGCCTGCCTGAACGACCACTTCGCTCTACCTTGCATAGATCAAATCGTAGATTCCAATGCCGGATGTGAATGCCTGTCATTCCTAGATGCATACTTCGGGTACCACCAGATCCGAATATATGGACCTGACCAAATAAAGACAGCCTTCATCACCCATTTGGGTCTTTTTGTTACATCATGATGTCATTCGGTCTCAAAAACGCTAGAGCTACCTTTCAGCACATGATTCAAAAATGTTTCAGAAACAGAGCAGTCGGAATGTGGAACCATGCATGGATGACATTGTGGTCAAATCCAGGAAAGGTTCTGACCACCTGGCCGACCTCGCCAAAACCTTCGCAAACCATCGATGATTCGGGATTAAGCTCAATCAAGCCAAATGCACCTTTGGTGTACCGTCTTGTAAGCTACTCGGTTTCCTTGTTTTGGAACGAGATATCGATGCCAATCCCGACAAGATCGGAGCCATCATCTAGATGAGACGGCCGGAGCAGATCCACGATGTGCAGAGACTTACTGCCTGCCTCGTAGCCATGAGTCGCTTCATCTGAAGACTCGATGAGAAGGCTCTTCATCTTTACCGATTGATGAAGAAATCCTACAGGTTCGACTGGCTCGATGAAGAGCAGGTCCCATTCGACCAACTTAAAGATCTGCTTTCCACCCACCTGGTGTTGGCTGCTCCGAGCAGCCAGGAGCCCTTGCTCCTGTACATCCCTGCCACTAGCCAAGTGGTTTGCACCGTACCCACCGTAGAGCGAGAAGAAGTTTGCAAAGTGTACATGGTACAATGGCCCATCTTCTACATTTTGGAAGTGTCGACACCTTCAAAACTAAGTTATCCACACTCCCAGAAGTTGGTCTATGGGATCTACCTGACTGTGAAGAAGGTGGCCCACTATTTTCAAGATCACTCGGTAATCACACTACTAGGAAAAGGCTTGCTAGTGGCGCACCTGTTTTGGCTACTAATGGCGCACGACAGGTGCGCCACTAGCATCACACTATTAGAATTTTTTAGTAATGGTGCACCTGTGGTGCGCCATTAGTATCTGCTATACTAATGGCGCACGAGGCAGTGCACCATTAGTATAGCTCATGGTGCGCCATTAGTATCTGGTATACTAATGGAACACCAGGTAGTGCGCCATTAGTATAGCTCATGGTGCGCCATTAGTATGGCTCCCACGGGCCATATTTACCCATGTGCTCTGGCTTACTAATGGCACACTAGTTGACGATGCGCCACTAGTGTGCTTTTGCAGTGCGCCACTTGTATGAATACTAGGTATTATTTTTTTCTTTTTTTATGATATTTGCACAGATTACAAAACATATTACTGCACATAATATTGAGAGCACAACATATAAACAGCAGATTTATCGAATACAATAGAAGATTATTCTCCGAATACAATTCATCATGTTAATCTACGAATTTAAAATATCGAACAAAGTTAGAACATTACAAGTCTCGAGACCGCGAGTAGCGAGTTTGTCTTCACATTACAAGTCGATATCGATCATCTAAACTACCATCACATAGAAGAGAGCTGCGGTCGTCACGAGAAAGACAGGCAAAATTATCTAAAGTACAACATCATCGACACCAAGCATGTTACTGAAGCCGTGCCTGGAGAATCACATTCGTGTCCTTTGCCTGCTACCCCTGTCCTCGTCTTCTTCCACCTGTTGCGGAAAGGTGAGGAACAAATTATGCTCCGGCAGGAATTTGTGCTTAGTTCAAATTAGCGTACGGCACGATGAAATCAGTTTGAAAGAAAAACTAACATTGTGAAACAAATGCATATTTTGGGAGAACCTATACAAGAAAGAAATCATCCAAAGAGCTTTCATAAAGAGAAAAGCATAATTACTGATCCCCCCTAGGCTACTACTACTTTATGTGTTGGACAACAAATCGTACATGACAACTGACAAGACAGTAAGATGTGTTCGACTTTATCAAGGTTTATAGGGGACATGGTGTATGATGACATCAAGAACATTCATACTCATGTCCAAAAAATCATACTGAGAACAATCGATTTACCTCGGTGATAACCTTCCTAGATTTCCGCCCAATCTTTGAACTTGAATCAGAGTCTGATCGCTTGGGTTTCTTTGTTACTGGCTCTTCCATATCATCTTCATCTCCATCATCTGCAATCATTTTGTATTTTGTATGGAGGTCACATTTGCAGTTGGCACGACTATGCCAAATAACCATTTTGTCCAAATAAATATTTCTACATCGCATACATAATTAAACAAGTCAGAATGGAATTTCAAGGCCCATAATTCAGAAAATTTAAAGTTTCTTTACATTATCTAGTGAACACAGAAAAATGAGAAGTATCTTCGCAAATCAGAGCACTCTATAACATGCAAAATTAAAATCAGTAGAAACAAGGGAAATGTTTACCATCTTCATCACCAAAGCCATCAAAATCTTCCATATCATCCATGTCACCCATCTCGAAGATGAGCACTCAGGCAATATCACTGCTCACAACACAATTTTGCACCAGAATATCCCATGTTGAAGGAAGCAGATAAATACTCTCGTGGACTGAAGAGAAAGTACAAATCATATCTAAATGTCAAAGTTTGCATTTTGTTTTACATTGTTAATTTTACCAAGGAACTCTAGCAAGGTGAATAGAATCGGCCAATCATAGATCAGCAGCACTTTACCAATTTATTCACTAATGAACACCTAGAAACTCAGAGCAGTTCTTATCCCATTGTGGCAATTGTGTTTGTTTGTTAATGTTCGCAATGTAGGTGTGCTAGAAGTTGCCGCTCTTACTTTGAATCGCCGTTCGTGTGATTTGATTTTACTTGGTGAAATGAAGCACACGGATTGTAGCTGATTCGCCGAATGCCACTGGAAGGAAGAAACACTACACACATCAGTTTCAATACAATAGGCCAGCTTTATAAGCAAGGAAGAAACACTTCACACATCCATCTAATCAGTTTCAAAACTAGTTCAAACACCATTGTAATTAGATGAGCATACAGGTGACCAGGAGTATGTAGCTGCCACGATAGGGCGTACTTACCAATTCTAGTTTCAGCATTGCTAAATATAGTATTAAACTTATTTTTGCATCACTAAATCGAAACTAAGATGTGGTGAGAGATGCTATAGATAGATCTTAACCTGTGTTCTTTGCCCTCAAATCAAGCTCGTCGAGCCGCTCGAGCGGACAGTCATAAGTGGATGACTGAATATATACCATCTACTATATGTATAACATCTACAAGTACTAGGGCTGGGTTGGAGTTGGTCTAGATTCATCCAGCATGCAGCTCCTCTTCTTTCTTCTTCCTCTCCGAGCTACTGCACGAGGCAGAAAAGAGCTTCTCTTAGTACACAAGCAAAATCCTACTAAAACATATCCTAAAACAAAAAAAGGGAAATGCACTCGGATGTATTATCGTCTTGTCAGTCGCGAGCTACGCAGATGATTAGTACTTGTAAAACAAAAAATAACAAACAACAAACTATCTTGTGTGATCTGAGGCTGCGGGCGGCACTAGGGGAAGACAGAGAAGGTGATCATCATGCAGTCCGGGTACTCCTCCCGGATGTTGGAGATGAGCAGCGCGCCCATGCTGGACCCCGTGCCGCCGCCCAGCAATTGGCACACCTGGAAACCTACACCCACACAGATCCGTCAGCCACCATTTCTCCTATGCTCCAGATCCACGCCGCCGACGCGGAGCACGGATGAACGGAACGGAGTAACATTAGAAGAAATAGGGAAATGGAGAAGAGGAAAAAACAAAGACCTTGGAGGCAGTCATGATTCTCGACCTCCTTGCAGACGACGACGAGGACGGAGTCAATGAGCTCGGCACCCTCATTCACTCGTCAGCAAAAGCTCACCCTATTCTATACACAAAGAAATAAGCAACATTCAGAAATAAGAAAGAAAAATGAAAGTCAAAGCTAACAAGTTTTTGAACATCACATGTACATACACTCCAGGCAGCACAAACAAACAAAGATACTACTCCCATCTGTCAAGCTACCGAAGCAGCAAGCAACCAGGACATGTACACAACCTTCTTTTTTTTGAACCGTAGATACACAACCTCGTTCATTACGAAAACTAATCGAAGCTTTCGCAGTAAGTACGCTAGCTCCAGGAAACTAGTCACTCTTATCATTTTACACTCATGGTCTCCTGATTTCTACAATATGCTACGACGAATCACAATAAATAGCTATCAAACACACCAAGTTCAATTGGCACTCCTTGGCCAAAGCTACCACATAAGCTGAGCATCATCTGGTGTTAATAATTCTAAGCGTGCACGTGCACAACCGAAGAGCATAGCACGAATGGACATGGGTAGATAGATCCAGCAAAGTCATAGAGAACCAAGCATGAGCACATACATAACGGATCAAGAAGCTGGGAAGCAAGAAACAGTTAGATCTCACACCAAAGGTGAAGCCAAGGGAGCTCATGAGGTCCTTGTTGCAGATGACAGTGGATACAGAGGACACCACAGAGAGGCCGAGCGCCCCACCGTCCCCAGCTAGATCTTCTACCCTCCGACGCCCATCTCCGCAGCCACCACCCTCCAGGCAACAGCGCCAACAACAACAAAAAAGATCAAGCCTTCTCAATCAGACGGCCCGCGCCACGCCGCCGGGAGCACCTGCACGCAAGAGAGAGATGCCATATGAATCCCCACCTTTCTGAAAAAGTCATTTGACATAGCATCTATTTTAGTACATAATAAGTTATTATCTCGAACTCTGGTTGAATACGACGGCGACGTGTTCCTATCCTAAAAGATCTCCAAAAGTGTGTCATATATGTTCCCAACCAGGGGAGTACGAACTCAAATCGAACAAAAAGAGACATATTTTCTCCAAAGAAAAGTTTGAGGTGCTCCTATTAACAGTTTTTCAATCATATGAAGGCTCCTATTAGCATTACTATATGGTGCACATTGTTCCACATGCATATTCCACCCAGGTATGCGTGACAGTACTCAACTAAGATTTGATGTAATTTATGCGTTGCAGCTCTGATCAAATCTTGCCACATTCCACCCCTTTAAGACACAAGCAACTGGTGAATCTTGCCTCCAGCCTGATCAAATCTAGCTTATGCCTGAAACGGCAGTATGTTTGATGCCAAACAAAAAAAAATCTCATAGAGCAATTCACAGTGTAATCTTATTTTATGTAAGCATAGATGCAGAGCACAACATACTGTACCGCCAATGACAATTCTGAATGCAAGTATCAAATTTAACGACAGAGTGCCACCATTTCTAACTTTAGGAACAATGAGCTAGCTACAGTTGTCTGAACATAGTTACTCCTGTATGATAAAACACATTCCGAATAAATCAAACAATGAATTGGTATTCCTCTTGATGGAATATTAGCAGTAGAACAAAATTTTGAAGAACCCCAACACAAAGTATAGAGTACCTGAGGAGTTTGATTTGGATTCGTGCTAGTGGGAACAACTGAGGGTGGATGGGTCAAGGGAGGGAGAGGGAGGGGCTGCTACATGTTGCAGCATGCGGTGATTGAGGATGGTGGCCTTGTCGAGCACCTTCATGGCGACGGGGACGCCCATGTCGGCGTCGACGACGAACTTCACCATGGCGAACGACCCGTGCCCGATGGTCCACCCCATCTCGTACCGCTCCACCATCTTCTTCCTCGGTGCGCCCGCCATTCCCTTCGCCTCTCGTCCCAGCTCCCACGTCGCACCAAAGCCGCCGGAATCGGGGCCCCTGCAAGGTCCGTCTTGGAGAGTGCGCGCACTCCGCTCCTCTGGGCCGGACGGATGGACGGGTGTTCATGCGTGCGAGGGAGGGAATGGGCTGTGGTTGGGGTCCTACGGGCGGGCGAGATCGGCAGTGGTGCGGGGATGGGGATGGGATTCACGGTGGCGCTCCTGCCCCTCTAGCTTTGGCCTTGCAAATCAGGGGCGGGGAGCAGGGGAGATGAGGTCACCTCGTCGGCGGGCGGGGAGGTGGACCGAAACTTAAGCGAGGGAGAGGGCCGGCGGCGGGCGCAACAGAGGGGGGGAGGGGGGGAGGGAGGAAGAGGGCTAGGGTTTGGGTTGCGGGTGGGGTTATCCTTTTTTCTTTTTTTCTTGTAGATACATGGATGGATGGATGTGAGATGGTGAGATAGATGGATGGATGGGCGCCATGTCATTGATCCGTGGGAAGAGTTCTGAGTAGATCTACGTATATCCGGAATATAGCTTCTTGAGAGATACTCCTCGATATATAGGAAGTAAAAGTATGAGTATTTAACTCTAGATTTTGTTGGTGGAGCAAATATCTGTGTAGGAAAATAGTATGTTCAAGTTTGGAGTAATATCGTCGATGTTGTTCTTGGCAGACTTGAACATAACCGATGCAGGTTATCATCATGGGTTGGCTAAAACTCCAAACGTTCTTCCTGAAATGTAGTCTAGCAAAACACACACCTCTTCTAATTTTGATGGTAAAATTTGACGTATGCACAACAATCTATTGTTGTCTTCATTCTTGACGGGTACATTCAGGGTGCTCCTTTAAGTGGAAACTCCCTTGCTACCATTACGGATGAGATTGTCACTGTGGACGCCCCATCAGAAGTAGCTGGGGTAGTCATGGTCAGTGCCGGCAACAAAACAGCTACAACAGACCCCACCTTCCTGGCATGTTTCATTGGACAAGGCTAAAAACAGGTGACTGACACCCAATCAATGCAATGTTCCACATTTGAATTGTGTACAGGAACTAATGAAACGGCATGACATGTTTGAATTTCTGCAAGTAGAGTAAATATATGCATCTTGAAAGGGAAGAGAATGGATGCAGGCATGGAGCTTATGGAAGGATGGGAACACAAAGGATTTTGTTGACTCGCCAATTGTGGGGAGCTGCTCACGGGATGAAACTTTACGGTGCATCCATATCGGACTCTTATGTGTTCAAGGCAGCTCAAATGCGCGGCCACTCATGTCATCAATTGTGTCCTTTCTGGAGAATGGAGATATATCACTTCCAACTCCAAAATAGCCTATGTATTTTGTAGAAAATAACTATGGCGCCGACGGAGCAGCAGAAAATACTGTGAATTCTGCAAATACCATGAGCATTACAGTGCTACAAGGATGCTAGTACCTGGTAGTCTAATTTTTGCATATGTGAACTTGTATTTTTCTTGAAGAACAAGAAGCTTTGTTTTAATATAGACAATTTTAGATCATGCTTAATTTCTATCCTGAGAGAGCAGAAGTGTCAACATCATACACATTGGACATATTTTCCGTGGGTGTTTTCCATCAAACTAGTACTTACGAGTTAACAATGAATGGTATTATCACATACTAGAACAGAAGCACTAAACCTTTAAAAAATACAGGGTCAAAAGGCAATAACTTACATTGAAAATATAATCCTACAGACGCAAATATATCATAGTTCCATCAAATATATCATAGTTCCAGCAAATATATCATAGTTCCAGGACTAGGCCTACGACCAAAATCTTCTAGCAAAAGGTTGTGAATGTTTAACACCTACTGATTCGATTCAGCTACTTTTACTGATGTCTATAATCCTACAGCAGTTCAGATTCCTAACTAAAACAGATTAGCAGCAAAAGGTTCTGCAATCAGACTACTGCAAAACGTTCATACTATTTTTCAGATTAGCAGCAAAAGTTTGAGCAATCGATTCGAACACTGTTTCCCAAGCACTGGCAGATTAGCACAGACAAGTTGAAGACTAGTGCAAATATAAGATTTTGTTGCCAAAGGAGATGAGTTAGGAAGTGGAGGGGGCTCTCACGAGACGTCCCGGCGACAACAACAACAACGTGGAAGCTTTGGCGTCCTCACCCTGGTTGTAGCTGCGCTGCTCAATGCGAAACCCAGGGTGGCCTACCGGTGCCAGCCCATCCATGGCGGGGAGGTACCTCCCGTAGGCGGCGCTGTGGAGGAGCAGGTACGGCACCTGCGAGCGGGGGGGAGGGGGGGCTGGTACACGTGCACCGCCCAGGTCGCGTTCATCGACGCCCGACGGTGGTGGAGGGAGACGCCACACCCATCCTCCTCGGCGTGCAGGTACGTGCCGATCTCGCGGCTCCGCAGCCGCACGGGCTGGCCGTGGTGGAACTGCTCCATGGGTCGCTTGAGTTGGACCGATGCAGAGGGGAGGGGCTGGGCTCTGCACGGCGGAGATGGAGAGCGGGTTCTTGGTTTCTTGGCGCTCCGGCGACGGGGAGAAGAGGAGGAGCACGGTGGCCTTGCTTGGCGGCGATGGTGGTTCGGGCCGGGGAGGCCATGGCGCAGCGGCGATTGCAATGTGGTGGGGCGCAGGAGGAGAGGATGAGGACGAGAGAGGGCTTGCTAGGTTTGGGGTCGTGGGTGGCAGGGAGATATTTTTTTTGCAAAACTACTAATGGCGCACCACCAGCTGGTGCGCCATTAGTAACCAGGGTTACTAATGGCGCACCACCTGGTGGTGTGCCATTAGTTGTTTTGCAAAAGAAAATTATAGTAGTGGCGCACCACCTACAGATGCGCCATTAGTAACCCTGGTTACTAATGGCGCACCAGCTGGTGGTGCGCCATTAGTAGTTTTGCAAAAAAAAGTAGTAGCGGCGCACCACCTACAGATGCGCCATTAGTAACCCTGGTTACTAATGGCCCACCAGCTGGTGGTGTGCCATTAGTAGTTTTGCAAATGTATATATGTATATATATATATATATAGTAGTGGCGCACCGAGTGTGTGGTGTGCCATTAGTGTCCATCACACTAATGGCATACCTGCAAATGGTGCGCCACTGCTATATAGTAGTGGCGCACTACTTGTCTGGTGCGCCATTAGCTCTTTTCCTAGTAGTGTCTTCATCAGCGGTGCTCCCCTAGCAGAAATTTTGCACAATCAGGATGCAACCGGATGAGTGGCCAAATGGGCGATTGAGCTCCTACCACTCGAGATCAAGTTTGAAGCCAAGAAAGCAATCAAGTCTCAGGCCCTCGAAGATTTTCTTGCTGAATGGGTAGAGCAAGAACAGCCTGCTCGAGTCGTCCCCAAGCATTGGACCATGTTCTTCGATGGATCCAAGATGCTCCATGGCTCGGGGGCTAGAGTGGTTCTCGTTTCCCCAAGGGGAGATCGATAGAGCTACGAGCTCCGAATTCACTTCGATTCCTCCAACAATGAGGCCGAGTACGAGGCCCTCCTGTATGAGCTCCGCATGGCCATCTCACTCGGCATCCGCCGATTGATGGTTTACGGAGACTTGGATATCGTTGTCAACCAACTCATGAAGGAATGGGTCTTCCGAAGCCCAGCAATGAAGTCTACTACAACGCAGTCACAAAGATGGAAAAAAACTTCGAAGGGTTGGAACTACACCATGTGCCCCGAGCCAAGAACCAAGTGGCCGACGACCCCTCCACTCAGAAGATTGTTCCAAAGGGTGCATTCCACGAGCACCTACACGCCCCCTCAGTCAAGGAGGATCCCTTTACAAAAGAGCCCCCACAAGAAATTGGTCCGTCTAATCCGACTGAGATCGACATCCCGGCCATGGTTGACGTCGTCCACGAGATGTTGGTCATCACTCCCGAATGGACTCAACCTTATCTAGTTTACTTGCTCCGGCAAGAGCTTCACGAGAATGAATAGGAACCCATCAGATCATTCGACAGTCAAAAGCTTTCGAAGTACTTGGAGACAAACTGTACAAGAAAAGCGTTACAGGAGTCAGCCACAAGTGCATCTCTCCGGAGGAAGGTCTACGAATCCTGCACGAGATCCACTCGGGAACCTGTGGACACCATGTGTCCTCTCAGACCTTGGTGGCCAAGGCCTTTTGAGCAGGTTTTTATTGGCCCCGAGCCAATGAGGCAGCAAGGGACTCGATGGACCGATGTGTCGGGTGCAAGTTCTACAAGAATCAATCGCACAAGCCTACATCTGAACTTAAGACGATTCCGCTCACTTGGCCATTCACCATATGGGGCCTAGACATGATAGGCCCTTTGTGCGCCGGCTTGAGTTGTGGTGGATAAGTTCACCAAGTTGATCGAAGTTAAACCCATCAAAAACTCGGACATGGCGAGTCCCGTCGGCTTCATTCGGAAGATTATCTTCAGATTTGGAGTCCCTCACGATATCATCACCGACAATGGAACCAACTTTGGCTCAGATGAGTTCCATGAGTTTTTCCACTCCCAAGGCACTCGGATTAACTACACCTCTGTGGTGCACCCGTAGACGAATGGACGGGCGAAACCAGCGAATGTAATGATACTTCAAGAACTTAAGCCCCGGATGATGAGAGACCTCAAATATGCCGGTGGTGCTTTGGTCGAAGAATTACCATCTGTCCTGTGGGGTATGCGAACGACTCTGAATCGTTCAACCAGGCCTACTCCACTCTTCAAGGTGTATGGGACAGAAGCCGTCCTGTCGAGCGAATTACGACACAACTCTCCTCAAGTGGAGCAGTACAACAAAGTGGAAGCTGAAGAAGCATGCCAAGACAATTTGGATCTTCTGGAGGAAGAGAGGGAGCTAGCCCTCTTTGGATCCACGTCATACCAGCAAGACCTTGGACGCTACCATGACAAAAAAGTCAGGGGGCGAGTGTTTCAAGAGGGGGATCTACTCCTCCGATTGGACCAACAGAAATCTCACAAGCTGGGGCTTTCGTCATCTCCAATGTCCTGCAGAATGGAGCTTATCGACTGTACAACATCGATAACAATACAGAGGAACCCAGAACCTGGAACGCGGACTTTCTCCACAAGTTCTACACATAGAACTGTCCTTCTTCATTCCTGTAATGAACCCGAATGAATAGAAAAATAAAGTGCTTACTTTATTCAACTATATTCAGACACTTCACTCCGGTGAAATACACCCCCAGTGGGTGGACAATCCTTAACTATGAACTTGTTTTCTCTTAAGGTAAAACCAACCTCGAGTGCGGACAATCTCCTCACTCGGGGGCTTAGCGGCGAACCAATTTTCGCCTAAGCCATGTTCCAAAGAACAAAACCATCTTGGTAGCGAACATGTTTCGCCTAAGGTAGACCCTTCCCCGAGTGATCGTGGAAACCTCCACACTCGGGGGCTTAGCTGTGGACCAGCTTTCCCCATGGTAAGCTGGTCCACAGCTAAGCCCCAAAATGTGGAGGTTAAACTAGTTCCGAATGAAGGCAAGATCTCCATTCAGACGCCAAGATGAACAAAACAAACATTTCTTGGTAGCGAACCTGCTTCACCTAAGTTAAACCCTTCCCTGAGTGAGGACGGTCTCCACACTCGGGGGCTTAACTGCGAACCAGCCTTCGCTTAAGTTAAAGTGCGTCCAAATGAAGGCAATATCTTCATCCGGACGCCAAGACAAACATTTCTTGGCAGCGAACCTACTTCGCCTAAGGTAAACCCTTCCTCGAGTGAGGATGGTCTCCACACTCGGAGGCTAACCCATGAACCAACCTTCGCCTAAGTTAAAGTGGTTCCGAATGAAATCAAGATATTAATTTGGACGCCAAGATGAAGAGGACAATCATCCCAAACTGTGATTCCGCTTTCGCCTAGGGAGAAATGATCTCAAGTCAGGACAATCGCCACACTCGGGGTCTTAGCCACGAACCAGCTTTTTCCTAAGTCACAACCGATACCGAGTGAGTATAACCTCCACATTCAGAGGCTTAGCCGCGAACCAACTTTCGCCTAAGTTACAAACGATACGGAGAGAGGACAACCTCCACACTCAGTGAGCTTAGCTGTGAACCAACTTCCACCTAAGTTACAAACAATCCAAAGTGAGGACAACCTCGACAATCAGGGGTTAGCCGCGAACAAGCTTTCTCCTAAGTAGCAAATAATACCAAGTGAGGACAACTTCCACACTCGAGGACTCAGACATGAAACAGCTTTCGGCCGAATATAAACAACACCAAACGAAGACGACCAAGCGAATAAGATCCAAAATAAATTGCGGATAGACGGGATCAAGTTCAGCTAAAGCTACACAAAAGAGAGGGCCCAGAGCCTATTCGAAGTTTGAGGTTACATAAAATCACTTGGCATCCCACGTCAAATTAAATCTTAAATGTTTTTCCTCCGATCATCACTCAGAGGCCGGAGATTCCCCTGTTTTGACGAAGGTGCCAAGATCGATTCCCCCTCCGATCCGTGTGGCCGCCGCCATGAACATCTCCATGAAGTATTCAAACTTGCCGCTTTTGCGGTTTACGAATCAATGATTCTTGAGCTTCTTTTCATCCACCACCTTGCAATGGATGCGGACGAGCGAAAGGGCAATGTTAGCTCTGGCCCTTGCTGATGATTTGTTCCACGACTTAAGTTCGTTGGGAATGGCCTTCACATAGTTCACAAAGGACTGGGCATCCTTCATGGGAGCATCTTCATGTGTCTTTTATTGGTCAACCTATCCAATGGCCGACTGAAGCAGCTCGAAACAAGCCATTACATAATCGATGCGATCCTCTAGCCTAAGGACAGACAAGGTAGCACTGTCGTTCAGAAGCCCTCTCTTGCAATGCAGCTCGTTCTCTATTTGCGTCATCTCTTGTTCAACATCGACCAAAAATGCTACACTCAATGGAAAATAAAGGATGAGAAACGCCAATTGGCAATTTCAGAATGATAATGGGGAAATATTTGGGCGCTCGACATACCTTTGAGCTTCTCACAGAGCTCCACGCTGAAGTCGTCGACGAACATCTCGAGCTCAGCTTTCTTAGCAGTGGCTTTCTCGAGGTTGGTTTACCAGTCCCATAATGCTTCTTCAACTCGGCAAGCTCCATCGTGGTCTTCCCCGCATCGGTTTTCAAAAGCCGATTATCTTCCTCCAAAGTGCCAACCATCACGAGCTTGGCCTCAACTGCGAGGGTTTTTTGCTTGACATCCTTACAAGCGGATGTGAGTTCTTCATCCCTTTTCTCGAGGGCTTCCTTCATGGTCACTAGAGAAATGGAATTCTTCAGCCTCTCGGAAAGGCGATCTGAGAAGACAGCCTCAGTCGGATAAGGAAAGACAACCTAATAGAGTGTTAGTCGGATGGTGGGGACATACCCTCACTTGTTTTCTTTTCCTGTTCCAGTCACTTGCTCTTGGCTTTCTCCGCATCAAGACTCATTCGGAGTTCCTGGAACTCTGTTTTCATGGCGTCATTGCGGCCCACGGGACCACCAACAGTCTGCAATCAACAAATACAAGAAAGGCATAACATTATGTCGTGACTCTAAGACTATCGCCGACTGCCACCGTCAATGGTAGCCTCAGGGACTACACCCGGTGGGTGTTCTCAGTGCGCCCCCAATGGAATGATAGAGGATAAGGGATTCGTACTCGACCGACCTTTATCAATCAAAACAAAGAAATCGAGACTACTGTCGACAGCTCCAGTCGAATGTAGCCTCAGGGACTACACCTAGTGTGTGCGCTCAGCGTGCCCCCACTCGAAAGATGGAAGAAAAAAATGGCTCTACACCCTACTTGACTTTGTCGAACATACCAAGAAAAATGACTACCGCTGACTGGCACTGTCGACGGTATCCTCGGGGAGTACACCGAGTGGGTGCACCCAGCACGCTCCCACTAACACCCAGTGGGTGCGCTCAGCACGCTCCCACTAACACCTAGTGGGTGTGCCCTGGGTGTGCCCCTGGGCATACCCACTCGGGATTCCTACTAAGGATCAGGCTACAAAATAAGTACGTGCGTGAAGGACTTATCCGAACATTCTTTTCCACGGCTTCACTCACGTCATACGCCTCCTTCAATCGCCCAACCATCACGTTCAGCTGAGCCAAGGCCTCCTTGTGCGCCACCCCCTGGTCCTCTAAGGTAAGGTGGAGCTGGAAGATGTTGCGATCCTTGGGATTAGACGATGAAGTGGTCAGCGGATATTGTCCGAGTGATGCCCCAGCCGAAGCAACCTCATGCAACACACAAGTCTTGGCCTTGATATTCACTCGGTTGGGTGTCGGAGCCTGCTTCAGCACTTCTCCCGCTAAAGAAGGGAAATCAGCGTCGAGTTCAATCATGTCATGTCACTCTGCACATGTCACTCTGCATATGTCCACAAGATATTACAAAGACCACTCAAATATCCAAAACCCGAATTCCAAATGAATTACTAGGAAAGTTCAAGGGTTACCTTTCGATCAAGAAACATCAACATCAGCTCTACCTTTGTCACAGGTCCTGGGATCCAGTGAAGCAGTCGAAGTATCAGGCCTTCAACAGAAACAACAAAGCCCAATCATCACTCAGAACACATTGCTCAAACTGAGACAAATCAATCAGTAAAGATACTTACGCCGAAGCCAGAGGCATGTTGACCTTGATGCGCGACAGAACGGCCTTACGAGGTTAAGAACTCGAGATCTTTGGTTGCTTGGCGGCCTGCTCCAGTAGCACCTTGGGCTCACTCCTACCCAACTTGGAGCTGCGAGTTGGCATGGCTGATACACTCGGCTTCACCGTCAACGGAGTCTTTGGGGCGCTTGTGCAGACACCGGGGTCCTAGCACACCTTGGAATGGGTCTCGACTTGGACTTAGTCGGACAGAGAAGATTCCGCCTCGTCTCCTTGCTCCTCCTCGCTCTCCTCTGTCTCCACATTGTCGCCTTCATCGTCTTTGTCGTCCTTCATGCCCTCTAGGATCTCGGTGTCTTGGTTTTTAGTGTCACTCTCCACGTCAATGGCCGAGTGATCGATCGCCGGTATGGAACTGACCAGCCTTGTGAAAGCTTGCCGAATGAAGGAAGCAAAATCAGAAATGGGTTGTTGAAACAATGAACAAATTCACTCGGTATAGATGCTCGACGACTCACCTCATTGAGTTGATTATCCACCGTGAAAGGAAGCACCTGCCTGGAGCTCCTGGGGTTATCTCTCACTTGGGTAATGGCCTTGAGTTTATTCTTCATCACCTCTTCTCCGAGCTCCTCAGGATGGACTCGAGTCGGATCATCTGGCCCTTCATATTTCCACAAAGGGTGGACTCTAGCATGAAGAGGCTGGATCCTACGCTGGAAGAAGACTTCCAAGAGGTCCATCCCTGTGGGGACCCCGACTTACGAGTCGAGATCGCCAAATGAACGTGCTTAGTGATCCCACAAATCAATGCTCACCAAACACATACAAACTGAATAACAAGAGTCTTGCATCCATACATACCATATGATACAAATAATGACCTTGCTCAAGTCTTACATATATAGGGCCTTGAAGGCCAACAAACCAAGCTGGACCAGTAGTGGAATCACTGGTCGAAACCATGAACCCATGCCATCAGCCTTAACCTATAGGCATTCTGACTTGGAAGTGTCCTAGCTCGTAGGAACGTCACCAAGTTACTCTTCACTATTTCATGTTCTCTCATACATGGTCAATGAAATAACTAGTGGCATTGGCTACCGTTTATTCCCAAGATTTCCGCTAGTAGTTGTATCAGTGTGATTGGCCTTATAGGCCCTACCTATGTGAGACTCGACCTTGATGGTCATTTTTTGTATTAAACGGTATATTGGATGTAAGACTATTAATATTCAGTATATGTTTGTTCGGTGAGCATTAATCTCTGGGATCACTCAGCACGTTCATTCGGCGATCTCGACTCGTAAGTCGGGGTCCCCACATATTCACCATTTCCTGTTCTCTCATACATGCTCAATGAAATAACCAGTGGCAAGCCAATGAGTACTTTGAATATACTTGCAAACAGCCCATGTTGTGGAACAAGGTAATAAAGGAACATGAACTAGCATAAGAATGCATCCTTTGCGGAAAGAAGGTTTATCTTTAATTGCAAAAACATGGTCAAGTGTAGGTATAACCATGCATCATAAGGTATACGATAATCACAAGAACAGGTTAAAGGTTTCAACACATCTGCTGAGGGATGAACACCTCAGGTTCACCCTATATGCCAAGTCATCGTACTTGACAATATCATCTTTCTCAACCACACACACACACTTGGTTTATGCGGAAATGACTGGACGTTGTTTAAGCAGCACCACCCAACTGTCCTTGACTGTGGACACGGCTATTCGAATAGTTTGACACTCTGTAGAGGTTGTACATTGTAACCACGAGATCCGGGAAACTTCCATGTCAGCCACGACTTGCGGTATATAACATACATGAGGTAAGTACCCAATCATTTCCTTTCCCTTGACGACACTAGACAAAGAGTCCACTCGATTGGTACCCAGCCCACATGATGTATGTCTTACGAGCACCAACTCTAGACCGTATCATCCATGCGGGGACCAACGGTGTGCCCGGAACGCGTAAAAATGGCATAGTCGACCTACCTGGTATGACCCCGTCACGAGAGTGACCATATTACTCCCGCGACTAGTAATGCGGGCCCTTCGTTAGCACCAACCAAAGTAATCAACCAAGCCCCGTCCCATAAAGGGGTATCGTGGTCGCACATGTAAGGTTGGGATGGTCGACACATCATAAATCTAATACATTTCTGAAACCACTCACACAAATCATTTCCTGGCACACCACTTATTTCTCAAGTGGTCATCGAGCTCAAAACCATCACCCTCGGGCATTAGTGGCACCCGACGGGGTTATCGTAAAACCTTTAGTATCACCTCTGTGTTACCATCACCATGCATGTGATCATCCTATTCGTAGCACTGCTATCTACTCCCTCCGTCCCAAAATAAGTGTCTTAACTTTGTACTAGCTCTAGTACAAATTTGTACTAAGCTTGAGACAGTTATTTTGGGACGGAGGGAGTACTTGTCAACATTTTATCAGCGTGACCCACATAGATGGTAAGGTCATGCTCAAATGCAAGTGCTCCAGAAGAGCCATCGGTAACACCATACCGGGGTGGATCGACTAATCCTGACTACATGCATCGAAATAAGGTATTCAACATGGCATGATGATGACAAGATGATGTATATACTTCTCGTCCCTTGTTGGATACCCCAAGTGGAAGGTGGAGATGTAGTCAGCAGCAAATTTCCCTTACACGGAGACTATAAGGTTTATAGAACCAGGAGGACTCCTAGGATCAACAAGTAGGTGTATTCTACCCTGGTGCTAGCAGAAGACATGGACCTCCACACACAAAAAATAACTTCGCTCCCAACGAGTACAGAGAGGTTGTCAATCTCATCGTCCTTGTAGTTTGCAAACGATCATAATACAAGCGGGAAGGTAATAGTGATTGCACCGGAAAAGTAAAGTAAAGCGGTAAATGATGGAGGTGTAAACAATGATGGTGATATAGAATGGAGTCACATGATGTTCAGT
Organism: Hordeum vulgare subsp. vulgare; assembly: GCF_904849725.1. Classification (NCBI taxonomy): domain Eukaryota; kingdom Viridiplantae; phylum Streptophyta; class Magnoliopsida; order Poales; family Poaceae; genus Hordeum; species Hordeum vulgare. The sequence continues at coordinate 190,380,681 of NC_058522.1, read as the reverse complement.
AGTGATTTCTCTCTCCCAAAAGACAATAAACAACTATGTTAGGGTAAACAAATCACAGTTGGGCAATTGACAGAATTATGATCGCACCGCAATGCTAATTATGCTCCTTGATAGTATGAGGTTCAATAGTAATGGGAAGTACGCCAAGACAAGTAGACCGTTTATTCATCAGCATCTACTTACTAATCATCCACCTTGAGATATCTATCCAAAACATATCTCCGGTATTAAGTTCCGAGCCCCACCCAAAGTGTAAACTCAAAGCAATGGACAACTGCATTAACGAACTATAAGTAAGGTATACAATCCTTGCAACCATGGTCACAAGCACCGTTGTTTTCTCCCTGGTGGCAACAAGCACATCCCCTAGTCTCATGTTTCTATCACTCAAGCTAGACATCGAGGGGCCCCAACCCAAAATCATGCTTCATGCTCCCTCTTGGAGTTACGATCTGCTACTTGGCCAAAGCAATAAAAAGCAACGGATAACATGCAAGAATCACTAAGGAACATAATATAATAGGATAATAAAATATATAACTCATAACAATCTCAACATAGTCTCATAATCCATCAGATCCCAACAAATCGAACATAGCAAAAGCTAGAGAATTACATAGATGCCTTGATCATGTAGGGCACCTCACAAGGACTAACCATTGAAGCACACGATTGGAGAGAAGACATCACATAGATATAGGTCACTGACTCATGGTCTCATGAGGACTACTCACGGCACGTCCGAGAAGCGTCCATGGCGGTGGAGAAGCTCCCGGATGTCAATCCTCCATACGGCAGAGTGATGGGACGAGGTCTTCTGACGCTCCCGATCTAGGAAGCGTTGCGGCGGCGGAAAGATGGAGAAATTCGCGATTCCAGAAAGTCTGCGAAGGTTTCCTCATGGATCTCTAAATATAGGCCAACAGGCCGCCTGCGAGGCCCCTGGCCCCCGTGTGGCCCTCCTTTGGTGATCCTGAAGCTTCTGTTTCGCTGATTTTTTTATATATTTTTTTGTATTTTTTCGGGCTTCGGAAAATTTGGTAAAAGCCCCTGCAAAATAGACATCAGCAGACATAAATTGGCGTTGTGTGCACTGACTTAGTAGGTTAGTCCAAATATGTGTAAAAGGATATAAAAGTGTAGCAAAACATATAACATTGTCACCCAAAAGATCATGGAACAAGCAGAAATTATAGATATGTTTGGGACGTATCAACATCCCCAAGCTTAATTTCTCCTTGGCCTCGAGTAGATAAATGATAACATAATAATTTCTGTGGTGACATGCTAACACACATATAAGAACTTCAAAGTAAAGCAAGTGAGATATGCAATGCAAGTCAAGGAAATAACAAACAAGAGTCTATATCTAGTATTAAATTTAGCAAAGTAAGAACATAAAGGTGAAAGAGCTCTCGCTGTCCATGACTCGAATATCTCCAAATGGTGTTTGCGTGCAAGAAGTGGTAGATGGGTTCAGAGATAAAATATATTTTTTAATTTAGAACTCAATCTACTAAACCTCACACTTAGCCTCCTTCGGAACCTTATTTTGACTCATCCCCAGACCACTTGTCAGGCACAATTCAAAATTATCCTCTCCCTTTCGATTTTGAGAACTAATGCAATGAATGAGCGTAAACAAGATATGTTGGCACTTAGGATGGCAAATAGAATAATGATGGGGAAGGAATACAAAAAGGTGTCAAAGTCTCACATCAATGAGGACAACCATAGGCGAGAGAAAGCCAAATGATAGATATGATGTGAGGAGTAGGGATTGCCATGTAAGGATCGATGCACATATGAGCTAAGGAAAGCTCTCCAATGGAACTAGTGGGGGTGCATCCAACTTGTTTGATCATGACGACCTAGAGCTCATTTGAGGAGGCTCATCATTGGAATATGCAAACCAAGTTCTATAGTGTAAGGGTCCCCGCATAGTTATGCATGAATGATAATCTCTATGTAGTACCATTATAACAATGGAGTACGAGTGTGGATCTTTCAAAAGGAGTAGTAGTGTTGCCCCCTTCTCTCTTTTTATTTCTTTTTCTTTTCTCTTTTTTATTTTTTGTGGCCTCTTTGGCTCTTTCTTTTTTATCTCTCACTTGTCCTCTTTGGGATCTTTTGTTTTGTCTACTTTGGGATCTTTTCCTCTCTTAAGGGCAACACTCTATGTTTTACATGAATAGAAAGAAAAAACATCACACTTTATAAGAAGTACTCAACATAAAGACAAGTGAAAACTATCATGATGTATGCAAATGTATGCCTCTGCCAGTGTAGCAGGATATGCAATTATACTAGCGCGTCATGTAGTAGTACCGAGGGAAAGGCCCAACTAGCATGCGGCTCTATAATCAAGCAAAAGCATGTATGACATGAAGATAAAGTCCTGAGATGATGGATGTTGCATGGCAATGCATCTCGGAAAGGCTACGGAAATGCCTTAGTAGGTAGGTATGGTGGCTTTTTTGACAAAAGATATAATGAGGCTTATGTATGACAAAGCGTATCATGTCATGGGTTTGGATGCACCAGCTTAGTGTGCACCAACTCTCAATGTGAGAAAGGGCAATGCACGGTACCGAATAGGCTAGCCAAATATGGATGGTGGAAATGCCAACAATCAAATACTCACAATAGTCGGAAGAACTCATACAGTTATTATCGGTAACTCTCTATCTAGTTAGGAAATTCACGAAGAGACAAGTACCACGAGGAGGAATGTTTGGGGGTTTGGTTATCCTTGCGCATCGTCGACTCATGGTAACGTGAGGGTACTCTATATATTCCAACCACTCCAGAGGTTAGCGATCAATTTAGTAGCTAGAGTTCTCAACTAATTTTTTGTTTTTGAAAAACACACGGATTTCCCAAAATATGACACCTATCACTAATAGGCTCAAGCTCTTGGCACCAATAGTCCAAATATTACTCAAATCAATACCTCAAAACTATTGCAAGTTACTACTATACTTAAATAGCAACCTCGATTACCTACTCATGCAAGACACACAACTCAGTGCAATGAGGCAACTGTCTAAACAAGATAAGCATGATAACTCAAGAGAGTTCCGAAATCAACCTAAATAATAGCTCTTAAAAATATAAGCATGAAAACTAAGAGCTAAGCATGACAGTAGCTAAGAAAAGATGAAGAACACACACAAAAGGATAAGCATGAAAAGCCATGTTGTGTTCTAGAGTGGAATGGAGCATGTCTCTCTCCCAAACAAGGTAGGCTAGGTTCCGACTTGTTATGACCAGCAAACAAAACTAAAACAAACTAAAAAGAAAATAGTGGGACACTCCAAGCATAGCACATAACATATGAAGTGATAAAAATATAGCATGAAGATGGACGAACTGATGGTTGTTGCTAGAGAAGGGGATGCACGGGGGCATCCCCAAGCTTAGACGCCTGAGTCTCCTTGAATATTTCTTGGGATGCATGGGGGAATCCCCAAGCTTGAGCGTTTGACACTCCTTTATCTTCTTTCATTATCTCTCCCATCGCATACTTGAAAACTCCCTTCATACAAAACTCATCATAAGCTGATTATAGTGGTTAGTTCGCTTAACAAAATAATTCAATACCTGCTGGAAATAAAGATTTTCATTAAAATCTACTGCTTCTCATGATTGCCAAAAGGTTTTTGCAAATAAAAAGCAAGCTTAGGATTTTCAAAACAATGAAAACGCAAAACATGGCAGAATCTGCGAAAAACAGAACAACAGATAGTAAATAATTTATTCGGGGTACTTCTGCAACTCAAATTAAAAAAACTCAGAACAGATGCTAGAAAGACAATTATATAGAGCATGCTGTCAAAACAATTCAGATCAAAAAGATAAACTGGTGATGTTTGGCAAATTGTTGCATCAAGAAGACAGAATCTGTTTCTGGACAGCATGCAGAACTTTTGAACTTTCTTGCAATCGGATGCTATAACTTGGCACAAAGCTTAAAAATAAAGATACAATGATGTTTCTACAGTAGTAACACACATTAAGACCACTGAAACAGAAAGTAAAAACAAATTGGGTTGCCTCCCAACAAGCGCTTTCTTTTATGCCTTTGAACTAGGCATAATGCAAGAAGATCAAGTGTTATCAACTCCAAAAGAATGCATTGTCCGTGTAACAGAATCATAAGGTAACTTAATCTTCCTTCTAGGGAAGTGTTCCATTCCCTTTTTAAGAGGAAATTGGAATTCAATAATTCTCTCTTTCATGTCAATGATAGCACCAACGGTGCGGAGAAAAGGACGTCCCAAAATAATTGGACACGAAGGATCACATTCAGTGTCCATAATAAGAAAATCAACGGGCACATAATTATCATTGACAATAATAAGAACATCATGAATTATTCCTAAAGGTTTCTTTATGGAAGAATCAATGAGAAGAACACCAAAAGAACATGGATCATAAGGTTTCCAATGAAGCATATCATGCATTCTTTTGGGCATAACGGAAGCACTAGCTCCAACATCACGCAAAGCAAAGCAGGAGATATTATTCAATTTAATTTTGACTATAGGATCCCAACCATCTTATAATTCTCTAGGAATAGAAGTCTCTAGCTTGAGCATCTCCTCCCTAGCTTTGATAAGAGCATTGGTAATATGCTCGGTGAAGCCAATATTGAGTGCACTAGTGTGGGGGTCTTTAGCCATTCTTTACAAAAAGGTCATGACTTCAGAGATACTACAATTGTCAAAATCAAGGTTACTACCATTAATTAAAGTGGTAATAATTTCATCTAAGCTCATTCTCTTGGTAGTCTTTAAATTCATAGGACCTTCTTGTCCTATATTTGAGGTATTAGCATCACCATTAATGGGTCCATTGGGACTAGGAGTGCGATGGGTGCTAAGATTTTTGAGATCCTCAACAACTTGTATAGTAGCAATGGTAGTGTGTGTAGGAAGGCTCTTAATTCTCTCCTCCTCTTCTTTTTCTCTAGCCCACCTCTCTTTAAGTTTGGCTAGCATTCTGATGTTCACATTAATTTGGATTTGGATAGCATTCATGGGTGTGGTGTTCCTTTCAACAAGTGGGAAGTTCTAATTTTAAGCATCTCTACATCATGAGCTATGTTGGCCATCTTGAAAGAGAGACTATCTAATTTTTATAGTTTCTCTTCTACACTCTTGTTGAAGGCTTTTTGAGAAGTGATAAAATCCTTAAGCATGCTCTCTAATTCAGAAGTGGAGTTTTTGGTGCTAGGATAATTTTTATTGTTCCCATTGTTGTTGGATGGGAACGGTTTAGGATTGCTACCAAAATTACTCCTATAAGCATTGTTGTTGAAGTTGTTCCTAGAAATAAAATTAACATCCACTTGCTATCTTTCTTGAGCAACCAAAGAATTTAAGGGAACATCATGAGGATCAATAGGAGCTTGCTTAGTAAGTAGAGTCATGATCATGTCAATCTTATTATTAAGGGAGGAGAACTCCTCAACAGAGTTTACCTTCCTACCTGTTGGAGCTCTGTCGGTGTGCCATTGAGAATAATTTGTCATCCTCTCATCCAATAGCTTTGTGGAAGCACCAAGTGTTGTTCACATAAAGGTTCCTCCTGCGGCCGAGTGTAACAGATTCCGCGAGGTAAAGTTCAATACCGCATAAAAAGTTTGGATAACCATCCAAGTAGTCAAACCATGAGTAGGGCAATTCTTAACAAGAAATTTCATACGTTCCCAAGCTTGAGCAACATGTTCATTATCCAATTGTCTAAAATTCATAATGGTACTCCTCAACTGGATAATCTTAGTAGGTGGGTAATACTTCCCAATAAAAGCATATTTCCACTTATCCCAAGAATCTATGCTATTCCTAGGAAAAGATTGAAGCCACACTTTAGCTCCTCCTCTCAATGAGAACGGAAAAACCTTAAGTTTAACAATATAGCCATCTACTTCTTTATATTTTTGCATATCACAGAGCTCAACAAAATTGCTCAAGTGCAAAGCAGCATCATCTCCAGCACCGGAGACTTGATCTTTCATAACAAGGTTCACCAAAGCAGGTTTAATCTCATAGGAAGTGGTCTCAGTGGCAGGAGTAGCAATAGGAGTGTAGATAATCTCATTGTTGTTGTGACTAGTGAAGTCACACAACTTGGTGTTCTCAGTGGAACCCATAGCAGTGGCAACAAGCAAGAGAAAAGCAACTATTTTTTTGTGGTTTTTTCCATAAGAATCTAAAGAAAGAACTAGAAAGCAAACTAACAAGACTAAAAAGCGAAGGTAAAAGATAGTGTGCAACTCCCCTATCTTGAAGAGTGGAGTCCCCCGCAACGGCGCTAGAAATTCTCTTGATGACGAGATGATGTATATACTTCTCGCCCCTCGTTGGATACCCCAAGTGGAAGGTGGAGATGTAGTCAGCAGCAAATTTCCCTTACACGGAGACTGTAAGGTTTATCGAACCAGGAGGACTCCTAGGCTCAACAAGTAGGTGTATTCCACCCTAGCGCTAGCAGAAGATGTGGACTTGCACACACAACATATAACTTTGCTCCCAGCGAGTACAGAGAGGTTGTCAATCTCTCCAGCCTTGTAGTTTGCAAACGATCAAAACACAAGCGGGAAGGTAATAGTGATTGCAACAAAAAAGTAAAGGAAAGCAGTAAATGATGGAGGTGTAAACAATGATGGTGATATGGACCAGAGTCACATGATGTTCACTAGTGATGTCTCTCTCCCAAAAGACGATAAACAACTATGCTAGGGTAAACAAATCACAGTTGGGCAATTGACAGAATTATGATCGCATCGGAGTGCTAATTATGCTCCTTGATAGTATGAATATCAATAGTAATGGGCAATACGCCAAGACAAGTAGACCGTTTATTAATCAGCATCTACTTACTAATCATCCACCTTGAGATATCTATCCAGAACATCTCTCCGGTATTAAGTTGCCAGCCCCACGCAAAGTGTAAACTCAAAGCAACGGACAACTGCGTTGACGAACTATGTGTAAGGTAAACAATCCTTGCAACCGTGGTCACAAGCACCGTTGTTTTCTCCCTGGTGGGAAAAAGCACATCCCCTTGTCTCATGTTTCTCTCACTCAAGCTAGACTCGAGGGGCCCGAACCCACAATCATGCATAATGCTCCCTCTTGGAGTTACGATTTACTAATTGGCCAAAGCAATAAAATCAACGGATAATATGCAAGAATCACTAAGGAACGTAATATAAAAGGATAATCAAATATATAACTCGTAACAATCTGAAGATAATCTCATAGTCCATCAGATCCCAACAAACCGAGCATAGCAAAATCAAGATAATTAAATAGATGCCTTGATCATGTAGGGAAGCTCACAAGGACTAACCATTGAAGCACAAGATTGGAGAGAAGACATCACATAGCTACTCATCATGGACTCATGGTCCAAGGAGGAATACTCGCGCCACATCCGGGAAGCATCCATGGCAGTGGAGAAGCTCCCGGACGTCAATCCTCCCTCCGACAGGGTGCCGGAAGGGGTCTCCTGACGCACCCGATCTTGGAAGCGCTGTGTGGGGACCCTGACTAACGAGTCGAGATCGCGATGCTCAGTGATCCCAGAGATCAATGCTCACCGAACACAGATACCGAATAAAAGAGTCTTACATGCATAAATACCGTTTGATACAGTAAATGACCACCTCGGTCGAGTCTTACATATATAGGCCTTAAAGGCCAACACTCCAAATTGGACCAATAGCGGAATTATTGGTTGAAGGCGTGAACCCATGCCGTCGGCCTTAACCTACAGGCATTCTGACTGGGAAGCATCCTAGCTCGCAAGAACGTCACCGAGTTAATCTTCACCGTATCATGTTCTTGCATACCTGGTCAATGAAATAACTAGTGGCAAGCCAATAAGTACTTTGAATGTACTCCCAAACAGCCCATGATATGAACAACAAAAGTGAAGGATAACAATATCATGCATATTTGGTGTAACTCATCTTGGTGGAATAATCATGAATATGCATAAAGTTAAAGAATTACTTTTGAAGAACAGGTTACAGATATCAACATGTCTGTCGAGGGCTGAACCATCCGGGTTCACCCTATATACCAAGTCACCGAACTTGGTCATATCATCACTGTCACAGCAACACCTTTTTCCAACACCATACACACTCACAATTGGTTTATGCGGAAATATCTGGACGTAGTTTAAGATGGATTACCCAACTGTCCTTGACCGTGGACACGGCTATTCGAATAGTTTACACTCCGCAGAGGTAGTACGCTGGATCCATGAGATCCGGGAAACTTCCGTGAAATCCACGACTCGCGGTATATCACAGACCCAAGGTAAGTACCCGATCAATGCCTTTCCCCTAACGATACTAGACAAAGAGGTCCACTCAATTGGTACCCAGCCCACATGTTGTACGTCTTACGAGCACTAAATCTGGACAATACCAACCATGCGGGGACCAACTGTGTGACTGGAACTCATAAAATGGCATAGTCGTCCGACCTGGCACGACCCCATCACGAGAGTGACCACACATCACTCCCGCCACTAGTAATGTGGCTGTTTGCTAGTACCGACCAGAGTAATTAACATAGCCCCGTCTCACGAGGGGCAAAGTAATCGTACTGGTATGGTTGGGACGGTCGACACATCATAAATCTAATCCCATTTCGAAACCATACTCACACAAATATTGGGTGCATCACTTCACCAAAAGTGACCACCTAACTTATCATCACCCTCAGGCATTAGTGGCACCCGACGTGGTTTTAGTAAACTCTTGCTTTAGGTCAACAACATGCTCATGATAATACTACTGCTATCTTTACTTGTCAACATGGTATTAGCATGACCCTCAAGGGGTAGGGTCAAGCTCAATGCATGTGTTCCAGGGGAGCCGTTGGTAAAATCATATCAAATGATTACGGAGACTTATGATCATATCCAATGGGAATATGCATGTGCTCCGGGGGAGCCTTCGGTAAAATCATATCAAATGATTACCGACACTTACGATCATATGCAACGGGAATACTCGCTACTTTAACATGCGAAGTAATATATGCTCAGTCATGGTCAAATGGCTGCTTGCCGTGCTCACAGTAAGTCCTCGGGGTCTTCGAGGTCTTCCGCTCCAACTCTGAATACTCCGTCTACCCGTCAACTATCGTCGGAAACAACCATGGTAAGCCACACAGCAAGCGGAAATAAAAGTGCCAAAAAAATAGAAGTTATATTTTTCCTGGATCTGTGGTCATAAGAAAAATACCTGAAGCTCTCCATAGGAGATTTGAATCATCAAGGATTGTTGAATGGACGAAAGGAGGAATAGGTGATTATTGAAGAAGCCTAGAGAAATCATTCTCTTAGAAATGAGTGGAGGCAATCAATAAACAGAGCATGATTTTATAAATATTTAGAAAGTTGATTCACTGGATTTGGAGTTTATATGAATATTCTAGGAGTTTTCTAATATGGAATAAATAGCAATAGGAAGCTATTTATTTATTGCAACAGAAGTAAGTCACAAAAAAATGCTGACCAAGGCTTCAAAAATAGGGTATGGTTTTAGAGGGCTCTGGAATTTGGAATCACTCCAATTGGAGTTTAATTGAGTCCTCTAGGATTTTCACAAAGTGGGGTTTAAATTATCCAGAATTAGATTTTGAGAGAACACCACAGAAACATGTCTTGGAAAAATGTGCAAGGCACATATGTGGATACATCTTGAAATTTAGGAACTTGTAGAAATTTGAATCAAGTAATTTGGAGTTAGTATGATTTTTCTAAGGATTTTTGAATATTCTGCTAAAAGAATAAACTAAAAAAGGGGGTCCCAACGAGAGGTTAATCTGCGCCTAGAGCGGCAGATTGCCTGATGGGCCGGCCCAATGGCTCCAGCAGCGAGCAACAGGCCACGTTGGACGCGCACTTATGTGAATGCACCAACGCGCGAGGGAAACGCCCGCCAGAGGGGCGCGACCACTTAATCCATCTAGGCCGGCTGGAGTGGCTCTCCAGGGGGCCCCGCCTGCAGGGTCGTCCCGTTCCTCTCGCCGGCACGGGGGAACAGCAGGGGTGGACGTTGTTGCGTGGGCGTCGCCTCTCGAGCCACCCTCTGCCCAGGTGAGAGCGCCTGCGAGCTCAGGAGGCCACGCCGCCCCCATTCCCATACATGGCGCCCGCGGAGGGGCTGCAAAGGGGGACCCGGCGGTGCATCTGCGAGGAAGCCGACGACCTTTCCAGCGTCCGCACCAGCAGTGAAGGGAGGGAACGGGAGGTGCTCGAGAGGAGTAGAGCCAACTAGGAGGACCCCAAGGGAATCTAGGGCCGAGGGGAAAACCTCCTGCTTGGCCTGGCTCGAGCGAAGGCCTCCGGTGAGCTTCGGTCATGGTATGGAAGAAGGAGGAGGATGGATTGGGGAGTGCCGGGGCTCCAATAGGGAGCATGGGATGCTCTCCAGTAAGAGGGGTGCGAGAGAGACTTGGGAAGAGGGAGATAAGAGAGGAGGAGAAGGGAGGAGAGCTTGGAAGCTCTCGGGTGCACCCGTGGTCATGGGTACCACACGTCCCAGAGGAACTTTGGAAGCTAGATAGTGGATGGAGATGCTTTGAATGGTCAAAGAAGACTCCGAGACACACTGGGCATCTTGGTTCAGCAAGAGTTGGACTAGAGGAAAGCAACAAAGTGCAGAGCACCCATATTGTAGTCCAGGGTGGTGGTCACCACGGGCACCAGTGCCAACAGGGTCCTGGTGACCAGTCAAAGATGTCTGGGAGGTGGGGCATGCTATCTCGAAGGTGAGTGAGGAGTTTGGATTCAAGTGGAGTTGATTTGAACGGCTGTTCACTGAGGTAAACCTTTCAGCAGGAAACTAGAGGCTGATACAAGTGGTTTTTACAAGCAGAGATGGCAGGTGAAACCATGTGCTGGAGCATGCGGTATGGAAGGACTACACATCTGCAAAAATTCAGCTCAAGCAAAGAAGTGTAGCTAGGACTTGTTGTACAAAGCTACCTTTTAGCCAGAAATGAACTTGTAGATGTGCTGCTCATTTTCTCCACATGAGCATGCCATCTCTAGGTTTTAAATGAAGCATTGGCATACTAGAGATGCTCTGGAAAGAATTGGGAGTCTTGGGTTAAGTAGAAGTATGGAAAGAGAGGTAAAACAGTGCTGCCAAGGGTGAACAAGAGAAGTAGTTACAAGGGGTCTCCCTCCAATAATTGACCGGTGGCCATGGGGATGTTACTAGAGGTAAAATGTAAGTATCTGAGGTTGTGGTAAAAAGTTGTGCTCAAGGGTAAAAGTGAAGGGATCAAAGAAGCCAATTTAGTGAGTGCACACAAGGTGTTTGATCTGTGGTTAGGCTACCAGATGGATTCCAGTTGCTATGAAACTTAAAAGGATTAAATAATAGATGAAAATAAGCTTGCACACCAAATTTGGGAATTGCTGGAGAAGTTTTCCAATGTAGATTTGGAAAACCCCTAAAATGGGCAGAAATGGATTTTTGCTTACAACCCTATTCAAATCAATTACCACAATCAATATTTGGTGTAGGGGCATTATTTGAGCATTGGGGCATGCACAAAAAGTTTGGGGTTAATTGGAGAAACTTTATAATGTAAAGTTTACCAAAGTCAGAAATCAACAGAGAGGGTTTTGAGGGTCTTAGGACAAGTTCCTCTATTCTCCTTGATGTACCACTTGGTGTGGATGCATTATTGGATTATGAGAACATGCCCACAAAATTTGAGCACAATTGGAGACACTTGACAATGTAGAGCTGCTCAAATTTGAATCTGGACAAACAGGGTTTTAGAACAATTAGGGGAGTCAAATCAACTTGGATCGAGTTGAAACTTGTCAAGATCATCCAGCATATCATAGGTGACATGCTGGAATTTTACTAGAATTTATTGAGAATATTTCTAATAGAAATATTCCAAAAGCTTGCAATAGGCAGGAAGGGTTTTGGAGGGGTTTTCCCAATATTTCGAACATGACCATGTGTTGAAACTCATATATACGGAATAAATATATCCACTGAGTTTCCCTAAATTTTCTTAAATATTTTGAAAGCAATAAAAATTACTTCCCTTCATAGGAGACCAATTCTGGCTTCACAGAAAGGCATTTAAATAAAATAATAAAATAAATTTTAAAATAATAATATTGTTGTTTTTGGAAGACATTTTGATAATAGGTTTTAAATAAAATAATTGGTGACAAATAAATTCCCTAATTTGAGGACTTGTAGTACAAATCTCATCTCACGGGTTTGAAAGTTTGATTCAAAGAAATGCTTTTTGGTGAAAATAATATTTGGTAAAAATAGATATTTGTCCTAAACACATGGCATGATCATTAGGCAGGAGAACATGGGATGAGGAGGTGAGTTGGAGGATGGCAAGAATTATTGGGGGAGCAATCACATGTATTCAAGCAGGCAGGCAAACAATAGTCAGTTCAAGCATCACAAGCATTCACAAAAAATTCAATTGGTCCTGGTTTTTAGAATAAGTTAATTACTCAGGAAAGCCAAACATAGGGTGTTACAGATCTTACCCCCTTAAGAAAATATCGTTCCCGAGATTTCTAGGCTTGGGGTTTGAGAGATTCAAAATCTTGAGTCGGAGGTAGTCTTCATGTCCCCATCTTGCTATTGTGATCTTGAGGTGCTTGATGATACAACTTCGAATGTTTTGCACGTCCTTGCCTGATCGTGGGTGGGCTCTGGCAATAAGTTATGCTTGACCGGGGTCAATGGCTTGGTGAGCTTAGTATGTGCAAGGTTCTGGCTTGCAAGTGTATTCCAAAGTCAACATACGTGGCAAGATGGTGTGTCTGGTTTCTGGTCCTGGGGCTTCGCACGCCGGTTAGTGACGTCAAGATGTCTCGTGTTAGAACGCAATCCCAAAGTCTTTGTGTAGCTTCCTACTTATGGGAAATTCTTTGACTCCTTACGCCAGGAAAACTCTGGTCGCAAATGGTCTTCATCCTTGAGGGCGTTGCAGCGGTCTTCGAAGGCTTCTCGTGAAAGGGTCCGGGTTGGGTCTCACCCATGAGTCTAAGCTCGGAGACTCAGAGTCTAGATTAGGTCCTGCCATCTTGGGGGGGTGCGAGGAGTTTTGGATGAGCTGGCTACCCAAGAGTATAGATCAGTCATCCATTCCCAAGGTCTGCGACTCGGCAAGCGGGGAATCATCTTTAGCAGGTTTTCTGATCCTCTCACTTGTCCAAAGGTATCAACGTCTTGAATCGTCGAGGCTTCTGGACATTGTTGATGTAGTCGGTGCACGATCGGTGGTTGACTTTTATTGCTTCTTGTCAATGTTGTGGCTTCCTCGCCATGGCAGTTCTTCGTCTTGACTTGAGTAGGGTAGACTTCCGTTGTTTTGGGGTTGCTTCAAGAAGCCCACCTTCTCGAGGTAACACTGTACCCTCGAGAAGCATAACAATCGGCGTTCCTGGGCTCGTCCAAACAGGACTAAGGTGTTCTTCCTCTTACTGGGTGAGTTAGTATGTCATCAGTGAGGATGACCACATACTTCCCCCAAACAATACATAAGCAAAGTGTTCAAGAGTCAGGTGAGGAGAACGAGGACTTGCTATGAGGGATCGCTGGCCGAGGGGGGGAGTTTACGGTCCACATGACCTGGACCTTCATGCCTATGTTCGTCACAGACACAATGGGCGAAGCTTTAGGGTCTCGTGGAACTAGGATGTGGGCGAACAACTATCATTTAATCTGTAAGCACATTCCTTCGATGCCAATAGTTTGACCTCTAACTCGGGACAACATCACCTCATCTCATCGAAGATACCATCCCCCATGAGTCAACTCCACACCGCTCATGCTAGTCTACTCCAGGGTTGAGGGAAGAACTAACCCAAACGCTACAAGTATGGTGTAGCCCCAATCACTACAGGAATCACCTTCTTTGCCGTCTGCCATCACAGACGGCAAAGACAGTATCCCTGACGGCAAAGACAATAGCACAGACGGCAAAGATTGTCACGGCCGGCAAAATTTCTGCATCAGCCTACGACGTCATAGGTCCTTCTTTGTCGTGTGCCCACGTAAGGCGGACGGCAAAGCTCTTTGCCGTCAGCTTTCCTCACGAGCTGTCGGCAAAGCTCTTGAGACGGCAGCCGACACGCGTTGCCTCCGTTAGGGGTTAACGGAGCCTTTGCCGTCTGCCTCCCCGTCAATCTTTGCCGTCTGCCTCCCCGTCAATCTTTGCCGTCTGCCTTCTCCTCCCCTCCCCTCCCCCTCTCTCCACTCTTTGCCGTCTGCCTCCTCCTCTGTGCCCTCTCCTTTGTCGTCTGCCCCCCAGGAAGCAGACGGCAAAGAGACTATATGGCCAGCTGCTACTTCCGAGGTTGCATAGCTGGGCGCCACGTGGCACCTTTGCTGTCGGTCAGCTGACGGCAAAGGCCTTTGCCATCAGCTAGCAGACGGCAAAGAGCCTATATTGTCACATTTTTATTTATTTTTTCTATTTGATAGCACATATACATATAAATCATAGCACATATATCATAAATAGATCACAACACATATATGATATACATATAAAGCTCATCAATGCCATTTGTTCATCAACATACATCCCATATATCAAAAGAACCAACACATACAAAGTTTCATCCATATATACATACATATAGTTGCACATATATTGTTCATCAACACACTGTTCATCAACACATACAAAGAACCAACACATTGTTCATCAACTCAAATAAAAACGGAAACTAAAGCACTCCAACGCCAACTTCCATTCATGTAGTACATCCAATCTGCAAAATGGGAATAAGAAAGTCAGAAGAAGAAGAACAACAACATATATATGACAAATAAGCTAAACTGAAGAAGAAAGAGAAGAAGCAAGAAGAGAACAAGGAGAAGAAAAACAAGAAGGAGGAGGAGGAGGAGGGGAAGGGGAAGGAGAAGGAGAAGGACGAGGAGAAGAAGAAAAAAGAAGAGAAGAAGGAGACGAAGGAGGAGAATAAGGAGAGAAGAAGAAGGAGAAGGAGGGCTCCTTCTCCTTCTTCTCCTCCTTCTCCTTCTTCTTATCTTCTTCTCCTCCTCCTTATTCTTCTTCTCCTTCTCCTTCTCTTCTTCTTCTCTTCTTCTTCTTCTTCTTCCTTCTCCTTCTTTTTGAGCTAAATATTCCAATTATGTCATTTTAGAGGAAAACAAGCTAAGTATATAATATTCATGAGCTAACCAAGGTTCTTATGCCATTTTGAGCTTATTATGGTATTTTGGAGCTAAATGGGCTAATTATGTCATTTTTGGGTTAATTGCAAGGGTAATATGAAAGAGGAGAAGAAAGAGGAGGAGGAGGAGAAGAAGAAGAAATCAAGAAGGAGGAGGAGGAGAAGGACTAGAAGGTCCTTGGCCTTCTCCTCCTCCTCCTCCTCCTCATTCTCCTTCTTCTCTTCTTCTTCATCTCTTATTCTTCTTCTTCTATCTTTTCATTTTGCCTATTTCTTCTCCTATTCTCCTCTTGTTGGAGCTAAATTACCTAATTATGTCTTTTTGAGCTAAATATTCCAATTATGTCATTTTAGAGGAAAACAAGCTAAGTATATAATATTCATGAGCTAACCAAGGTTCTTGTGCCATTTTGAGCTTATTATGGTATTTTGGAGCTAAATGGGCTAATTATGTCATTGTTGGGTTAATTAAAGCAAGGATAATATGAAAGAGGAGAAGAAAGAGGAGGAGGAGGAGAATAAGAAGAAATCAAGAAGGATGAGGAGGAGGAGAAGGACTAGAAGGTCCTTGGCCTCCTCCTCCTCCTCCTCCTCCTCCTCCTCCCTCTTCTCTTCTTCTTCATCTCTTCTTCTTCTTCTATCTTTTCATTTTGCTTATTTCTTCTCCTCTTCTCCTCTTGTTGGAGCTAAATTACCTAATTATGTCTTTTTGAGCTAAATATTCCAATTATGTCATTTTAGAGGAAAACAAGCTAAGTATATAATCTTCATGAGCTAACCAAGGTTCTTGTGCCATTTTGAGCTTATTATGGTATTTTGGAGCTAAATGGGCTAATTATGTCATTGTTGGGTTAATTAAAGCAAGGATAATATGAAAGAGGAAAAGAAAGAGGAGGAGGAGGAGAAGAAGAAGAAATCAAGAAGAAGGAGGAGGAGGAGAAGGACTAGAAGGTCCTTGGCCTTCTCCTCCTCCTCCTGCTCCTCCTTCTCCTTCTTCTCTTCTTCTTCATCTCTTCTTCTTCTATCTTTTCATTTTGCCTATTTCTTCTCCTCTTCTCGTCTTGTTGGAGCTAAATTACCTAGTTATGTCTTTTTTGAGCTAAATATTCCAATTATGTCATTTTAGAGGAAAACAAGCTAAGTATATAATATTCATGAGCTAACCAAGGTTCTTGTGCCATTTTGAGCTTATTATGGTATTTTGGAGCTAATTGGGCTAATTATGTCATTATTGGGTTAATTAAAGCAAGGATAATATGAAAGAGGAGAAGAAAGAGGAGGAGGAGGAGAATAAGAAGAAATCAAGAAACATGAGGAGGAGGAGAAGGAGGAGGAGGAGAAGTGTGACATCCTCGACTTTTGCTACAGTAATGATTGTAGTTAAGCGACACTGATCCCGCGCTAATGATGCCACGTCATCGGAAGTGATATCAATGATCTCGTGTTGGTTGAAACCGAATCAAATTCGAAGCTTTAAAATAAAGTCAGACGAGAAAAGATTTTTCGTGTTGTTGAAATGAAAACGTCGGGGAGTTATCAAAAGAAATTCCCTAACGGATTATAATATCGAATCGGGCACTTTAGGGATTATCGGTAAACACTATATATATTTAAATGTGGATATTGAATAAGATGAATAAAGGAAATATAGTAAATGAAAATAAATAAATAAAAGAAAGAATTAAAAGTATGTATAATAAATTGTAAAAGAAAGTATAAATAAAAGAAAGTATTTAAAAAGAAAAATCAGTTAGTAAAATAAATAGGAAAGAAAGCAATTAAAAAAAAAGGAAATCAGACCCTCCCCCCCTGGCCCGAGTGGGCCAAATTGACCCAGCCAGCCCACCTAATTGGGGAGGTATAAACCCCCCCCCCCCAAACCCTAAGCCCAACCGCCCCACTCCCCCTTTTCCCTCCCCTGCCGCCGCCACCAGGGAGGCTCTCCTCGCCACCCACCCCCCGCACGAGAGAATCTCTCTCTCTCTCGTGACCCCTCACCCCCACGAGAGACCCCTCTCGGTCTCCCCCACCGCACCGACACTCCCTCCCATCTCCCGAGCCCCTCTCCCCCCCACGACCCTCCTCCCACGGCGGCCCTCCCCTCTAATCCCGCCGGCGAGCCCCCCCCCCCCCCCCACGGCTCCTCTCCTCCCCCGGCGTCCCCTCCCCTCACGGCCTCCTTGCCTTCCCCACCTCGCCTCCCACCTCGGCCCCTGCCTCCCGCCGGCGGCCCCTGCCGCCTCGCTCCCTCTCGTCCGTGCCCCTCCGCTCCACCTCCTTCCCCGGCGGCCCGTCCCCTGCCTCCATGTCCGGCGAGCCCCCTCCCTGGCCGGCGCGCCACCTCCTCCCGCCGGCGAGCCCCTCGGCCTCCTCCTCCCCGCGGCAAGCCCCGGTCCCCGTCGGCCATCTCCCGCTCGGTCCGGGAGGGACCGGGCAGGGAGACGTCATCATCTCGCCGGATCCGACCGGCTCCCCCTCGCCGGCACGTCACCACCATCATCACCGTCCTCTTCACCACCGGAACCACGCCGTCTCCTCCGCCCCTTCCCATGAACTCCGGCTTCACCGGCCCGTCTCGTCACCGTCGGTGAGCCCCTCCTCGGGCTCCTCCCACCATGTCGATCTCCTCACCGCCCCGGTTCCGTTCCGACAAACGGGGCATCGATCCGTCGACGGTAGACTCCGGTAGGAGGATTTGAATATTTGGTTCCTCTAGGTTGTGTTAGCAGAGAGAGTTCTCTGTGTGTTAACAGAGAGAGAGAGATGAGTGTTGTTGAAAAAAAATGAATAAAAACAAATGATGTATTAAATGCGTATGTATGTATGTATGTATGTATGTATGAGATGTGATGTATGTATTTGCGTATATGGATATTTAGAGGAATACGGTATTTGCACTGTTAGGTATCTAATAATAAAAAGATGAGTAAATGGCCTAGGGTCACTTACCGGTGGGGCCAATGCACCCGCTGTCTATGACAGGGAGGCCCCACGCGAGAGTTAATATAAATTATAAAAATAATGTTTTTCTTAAATAAATAAATAGATATATTAGTTAAATTAAGTAATTAGAATAATTAGAGTATGACACGCGGGTCCCCCACTGAATTAATCTGATTAAATAATATTTAATCTTAAATAAAACTTGTGCCTATGACGTTCGGGACCCGCTGGTCAGTTGACCAGTCAACTGCTGATGTCAACATGACATCGCGATGATGTCATAATAGGATTTTACTAAATCCTTTAAATCTGTTTTTAATTCTTAAATATTTAATAAAACTTTGAAAATTAATATTAAATAATCCGTAAGTCAGATCAAAATAATTTCAACATGAAAGTTGATCAGCAAAGCGAGACGAACCCGGGTACACGGTCCGTTCGTCTGTCATGCGTCCCTAGCATAGCAAACATGGAACTTTTCCATCGTTTCCAGTATAACCGGCAGTAGCCCGAGACCCGGGAAAATATCGTCAGATATTCTTCCGACCCGTCTATGACGGATGTTGCTGCGTTAGCTCATGTTTAGCCTGCATCTTTCCATGTCATGCTTTGTGTTGCATCGGTGCTATTATTTATTGTTTCTTCCCCCTCTTCTTACCGGTAGACCCCGAGACTGACGCTGCTGCCGGGTACATCTACTACCCTGCCGATTAGTCCTTTGCCGCAGAGCACAAGGCAAGCAAACTCCCCTTGATCATTCCTATATCGCCTATGTCTTTCTTCCTACTGCTTGCATTAGTATTTTGCTACTGTTGTAGTTAGCTCCTATATCTGATGCATAGCCTGTTTTTGATGAACTGCTACTTTCTGTCTTGTACTTTTAATATGCTTAGTATAGGTGGAGCAGTCATCCCCTCTGACCCCGTAGATTAGTTGCCCCGCTTGTTTTCAAATCTCGATCTCTGATCGACGAGCCAGACCCGACACAGCACATTCACCCCCCCCTTATTGTACGACGCTACAGAGATACTATCGGGTACCGAGGGTGACACCTCGCTAAGTACTCCTGATGATATCTCTGTAGTATAGCTAGTCGGTCGTGGTTATCGAGGGTGATTCCTCTTTCACCATTCCCGATGCCGCCTCTGTCGTGCAACCCCGCGAGTGTGGGACCCCCGAGGGTGATTCCTCTAAGCCCACCTTGACGGATACATCGTTTGGAATCCAACGAGAGTGATACCTCGGACTCCCCCGATGTTACAACCACACAGTTACTCGACCATGTTACTGGGATCATTGGTGATTAGTTGTAAGACGGGTGGATTCCCGCGAGACTGTGTTGCTGGCCTAATTAAAATGCTAATGGATTTGGGTATTTGATCTGGGTTGGTCGGAGACCTTTTCGCACTAACCGGCTACGCGGGAAGAATTATGGGTACTCGGCGTCGCGGTATCAGCCGAAGCTTTTTAGATGCCAGCAATGTAGCGGCGCGCGCCCGAGTGGTCCCGAGATGCATCGCGCTTGTGATTAAGGGATGCTAGGACTGACGTCGGCCGCCCACGCCACGTGCAGGAGCGTGAAGGGGAACTGGGCCCACGAACCCTTTGTGCTTAGGATTTAGACCGGCGGGCTGGCCTCTCTGATTAGTCTTAGGTGGGGCGGCGACGTGTCGATATTCCGAGGCCGGGCAGGACCCAGAAAAGTATGTCCGGCCAGAGTGTTATCGAGCGTGACGGGACATGTGGTGCACCCCTGCAGGGATGAAAATTAACTATTCGGATAGCCGTGTCCACGGTTACAGGACGACTTGGAGTTGTGCCCCGATCTTTTACAACTACAATTGTTACTTAATTGGAATTAGTTTGCCTCGGGATTGCTTCCTCGCAGGGAGTCGAGGGAGGATCTTTAGGCGTGACCTCACTTTAATATTGCTGCAACAATATGACTATCAATGTGTTACCCCCCTGTTCTACTCTCGTCTATTGCTGCAAGACCCTGAAGATGCTAGTCTTCGATAGGACTAGGCCTTCTCTCTCTATTCTCGCATTGCTGCAGTCAGTCCACATATACACCCCCCCTTCTTTGATACTGGTGCATAATTAGAATAGTTCTGATGTAAGACTTGCGAGTACTTTGGATGAGTACTCACCGCTGCTTTGCTCCCCCCTTGTCCCCTTGATCCGTTTGCTGCGACCAAATGATGGAGCCCAGGAGATGGAGGTCCCTGCCACCGACGACCGCTACCCCGACGGTGCCTACTACGTGGAGGCCGCTGATGATCAGGAGTAGTTAGGAGGTTCCCAGGCAGGAGGACTCGCCTCGTTCGATCGTTGTATCTTTTGTGCTAGCCTTCTCTAAGGCACCCCATGTTTTATGTCTGTACTCAGATATTTGTTGCTTCCGCTGACTCGTGTGTTTATCTAGCTTTTGTATTCTAGCCCTCGAGGCCCCTGGCTTGTAATATGAAGCTGATGTTATTTTATTTGTGTCTAGAGTTGTGTTGTGATATCTCCCCGTGAGTCCTTGGGTTTGATCGTACGCATTTGCGTGTATGACTAGCGTACGATTAAGCCAAGGGCGTCACAAGAAGGATAGAAGGTCCTTGGCCTTCTCTTCCTCCTCCTCATCCTCCTCCTCCTCGTCCTTCTCCTTCTTCTCTTCTTCTTCTTCTTCTTCTTCTTCTTCTTTGTTTTCATTTTGTCTATTTCTTCTCCTCTTCTCCTCTTGTTGGAGCTAAATTACCGAATTATGTCTTTTTTGAGCTAAATGGGCTAATTATCCCATTTTAGAGGAAAACAAGCTAAACAGCAAAAAAAATAACAAAAACAGAATCTACCACTATAACAAAAACAAAATCTACCACTAAGTAACCAAAAAAGAATCTAGCTACCACTAAATACCAAACAATAAAAAATCAACTTCTTCTTCTTTTTTCAATGCTTCTCCTTCTTATTTTTTTCTTATTCTCTTCTTCTCTTCTTCTTTACTTCTTCTCCTTCTTATTTTTTTCTTCTCTTCTTCTTCTTTTTCTTCTTCTTCTCCTTCTTATTTTTTTCTTCTCCTCTTCTTCTTCTTTTTCTTCTCCTCCTCCTCCTCCTACTCCTCTTATTCTTCTCCTCTTCTTGTCCTCCTCCTCCTCCTCTTCTCCTCTTCTCCTCCTAACTAAATCTACTAACCTAACTAAAACTACTAACCTAACTAAATCTACTAACCTAACTGAAACTACTAACCTAACTAAATCTACCACTAAAACTACTAACAATAACATGTACTAAAACTACTAAAAAATAATAAAACACGTAAAAATAATGCGGGTGGGGGGATGGGGGTGGGGGTGTTGGGGCTCACCGAGAGGGGCGGCTGTGGAGGGGCCGGGGTGGCGGGGCGGCGCCGGGGGCGCCAGGTGCGGTGGCGCGACGGTGGTAGGGCAGCGGCAGCGGCAGAGGTAGCGGGGGCGAGGTGGGGCAGTGGCAGGGGCGGCGACGCGACGGGGCCGGCGGCGCGACGGTGGTCCTGGCGGCCGGAGAGAGGAGCGCGCGGGGTGGGGAGAGAGAGCGAGGGGCGCGCGGGGGATGAGCCGTTACAGAGAGAGAGGGGCGGGGTGGGGGGAAGGAGCCGTTAACGGAGTTAGCGCTTTGCCGTCTGCCGGCGGACGGCAAAGAGAGTCTAGACTCTTTGCCGTCTGCCTCCGGACTCTTTGCCGTCCACCAGCAGACGGCAAAGGCCCGACTCCTGTTTGACCTAACCACCCCGCGGTCAGGTGGGCCTATCTACATCTTTCCCGTCTGCCTCTGGACTATTTGTCCGCTAGCAGACGGCAAAGAAGTGACAGATGGCAAAAAGACTGTATGCCATCAGCTAGTACTGTGCCGTCCGTTTTGCTGAAGCTGACGGCAAAGACTATCTTTGCCATCAGCTAGCAGACGGCAAAGACTAGGCAGATGGCAAAATACTGATTTCCAGTAGTGAATGCACATGCATTACTATGCAAGAACCTCGGGGAGGTATATAAGCTGCTAAGGTTGCACTGGAATGCTACAAATCCAATGTCCAGCTAGATCACACAATGGACACAGTACTGCATTACTATATTAAGGAAAGACATAATTTACCAATCCAATATCTTGTTTCCTTTCTATGAATCTGATCGAGTGATCCATCATTCCGATCAATCATTACTAGACCTCTCACTCCTACAAATCCAACATTTATGGGGTTCAACATAATCTCTTAGAGTCCTCATAATTCGTATATTACTGCAAGGATTACGTCATTATATATCCACCAACTTCAATAATCATGGCCAGCTAATCTCCAAGGCCAAACCACATAGGTTGTAAATCAATTTGACAACTCCAAGTATACGCACTCTATATCCACCGAGAAACATGGTATCACGATCGAGATTATTGGGCTAAATCCAATTTACTCCGAAGCGTGTGGTCTCTGTCATCCTTGATGCTCTATTATGATTACCTATTTAAATCCAGGACTCAAATCCAATAGGAAGTCTACTTGATACTCCAAGTTATTATGGTGAAAACATCAAATCAGGCCAACTACTTGCTAAAGTCATGTATACCACCAAAATATTGTTGATCGCGATAATGATCGTCCTACTAAACCCAATCTTACTCTAGGAATAGGTATGGTATGCTACCACATCAATTTGCTCCACCAAGTTCACCTACCATTATAAGTTTCTCATGATCAACCAAAATAGTGTGGCTATATCTTCAAGACAACTATCATTATCACAACAATCTTAGTCTAATACTTTATATCCAAGAACGGTCCTACTTATGGCATCAAGGTTACGGTGCTAGCTTAAGATTGAAGGATACTTGTTCACCGCGATCACTTGTTCCATTAAGAACAAGGTGCTAAGCGGGGTTCATTGGGGACCTACACGTGTTCTGGCAAGTCCGTGTATTAGACACGTGACCAGAAAATTTGAGCCGGAAAGGTTTGTGGAGGTTAGTCTGGTCTAGTGTGGTTTTCCAATATTGAGGGAAAAGCACACTCCTATGGGTTGCGTGTGGTTAAGCATAGCACAGTTAGTGTCTTCAGTGTCAGCCATCCTTCAAAGTGGATCCTTGGTGCATCTTGCCTTGCCGTCTTCAGTTGTCGAGAGGGGTGAGAGAGAGAGAGAGCATAGAGGGGAGTGTCTAAGGGCCTTAGTGCAATCAAACAAGCGTTGGAAAGTCAACTCAAACAAGTGCCAAAAATCGTTTTGAACATCAAAATAAGACGAGTGATATAACCGCATGCTTGTTGCATAAGCATAAGGGTGGCATATATCAAAGCACAACAACAAAAATAAGCAACACAGAACATGGTCCATTCAAACCATTTCACGGACTCGACTTCGCATAGGGGCTTTACGACTCATCCTAACCTAGGGTTCTAAGACTCGACAGTCGTGATCGCTTCTTGCCTCGGAGAGGAGTCCGCTAAGTCTTCTGGACCTTCTCATGGTGTTGTCATGCCTCTTGTTGTCGCTTGCGGAAGCAATTCGCTTGAGTTGTAAAGAACTCTTGTTTTCTTCTCGTCTGAGGAGTTGCCGACGACGGTAGTTCTTCATTGCTGTCAGTGTAGGGTCTTCTGTTGTCTTCATAATCCTGTCATCGCTTCTTGTCTTCTGAGGCTTCGAGAGTCTCAAGTGGACATCTTCATGCATCGATATTTGCAAGACATGATAGAGTTTTGATCTATCATTCATACTATTTGCGATATCGACACCTAGAGCGGGGGATGAAGAGAACCGTTTTCCTGCTCACTAAGGTGAGGCGGACCAAATGGCAAGGTTCTCATCCACCGATGGTGGTCGACACAATCCTTTTAATTATCAAGCTTGCTCTATTAGTGATGCAAATCATGGTTTGCATATATTATGTCCAGATTATCATAGGTGAAAGTGGCATCACTCTAGAACAGTGCCCAGCGTGTCACCATCTTCTAAATCTCGATGTCCTTGGTCTTCATGGAGCTACTTCTGTTGGTGTCGTTTGATCGTAGTGTTGTCTTCTCTGTCCTTTAGCACAGCTGTTTCCCTGGAGAGGTTACTTCCTTCGAGGCTACCCGCGATGATTTCAATTTATCCCGTGGTCAGAGGGCATAAGGTACTAGCGACCATTTCCATGCCATCAGCCTTAACCTACAGGCATTCTTACTGGGAAGCGTCCTAGCTCGCAAGAAAGTCATCGAGTTAATCTTCACCATATCCTGTTCTTGCATACATGGTCAATGAAATAACTAGTGGAAAGCTTGAATGTACTCGCAAACAGCCCATGATATGAACAACGAAAGTGAAGGATAACAATATCATGCATCTTTGGTGTAACTCATCTTGGTGGAATGATCATGAATATGCATCAAGTTAAAGAATTACTTTTGAAGAACAGGTTACATATATCAACATATCCGTCGAGGGCGGAACCATCCGGGTTCACCCTATATGCCAAGTCACCGAACTTGGTCATATCATCACTTTCATAGCAACACCTTTTTCGAACACCACAAACACTCACACTTGGTTTATGCAGAAATATCTGGACGTAGTTTAAGCAGGATTACCCAACTGTCCTTGACCGTGGACACGACTATTCGAATAGTTTACACTCTGCAGAGGTAGTACGCTGGGCCCACGAGATCCGGGAAACTTCCGAGTCATCCACGACTCGCGGTATATCACATACCCGAGGTAAGTACCCGATCAATGCCTTTCCCATGATGATACTAGACAAAGATGTCCACTCGATTGGTACCCAGCCCACATGTTGTACGTCTTACGAGCACCAACTCTGGACAGTACCAACCATGCGGGGACCAACGGTGTGACTGGAACTCATAAAAATGGCATAGTCGTCCTACCTGGCACGACCCCATCACGAGAGTGACCACACATCACTCTCGCCACTAGTAATGTGGCTCTTTGCTAGCACCAACCAGAGTAATTAACATAGCCCCGTCCCACGAGGGGTAAGGTGGTCATACTGGTAAGGTTGGGACGGTCGACACATCATAAATCTAATCCCATTTCCGAAATCATACTCACACAAATACTGGGTGCATCACTTCACCAAAAGTGACCACCTAACTCATCATCACCCTCGGGCATTAGTGGCACCCAATGGGGTTTTAGTAAACTCTTGATTTACGTCAACAACATGCTCATGATAATACTACTTCTATCTTTACTTGTCAACATGGTATTAGCACGTCCCTCAAGTGGTAGGGTCAAGCTCAATGCATGTGCTCCGGGGGAGCCTTCGGTAAAATCATATCAAATGATTACCAGCACTTATGATCATGAGCAATGGGAATACTCGCTACTTTAACATGCGAAGTAACATATGCTCAGTCATGATCAACGTGCTGCTTGCCTTGCTCACGTAAGTCTTCAGGGTCTTCGAGGTCTTCTGCTCCAACTCTGAATATTCCATCTACCCGTCAACTATCGCCGGAAACAACCACGGTAAGCCACACAGCAAGCAGAAATTAAAGTGCCACAAAAATAAAAGTTATATTTTTCCTGGACCTCTCTGGTCATAAGAAAAATACCTGAAGCTCTCCATAGGAGATTTGAATCATCAAGGATTGTTGAATGGACGAAAGGAGGAATAGGTGATTATTGAAGAAGCCTACAAAAATCATTCTCTTAGAAATGAGTGGAGGCAATCAATAAATAGAGCATGATTTTAGAAATATTTAGAAAGTTGATTCACTGGATTTGGAGTTTATATGAATATTCTAGGAGTTTTCTAATATGGAATAAATAGAAATAGGAAGCTATTTATTTATTGCAACAGAAGTAAGTCACACGAAAATGTTAACCAAGGCTTCAAAAATAGGGCATGATTTTAGAGGGCTCTGGAGTTTTGAATCACTCCAGTTGGAGTTGAATTGAGTCCTCTGGAAGCTATTTATTGATCCAGAATTGGATTTAAGGAAAACACCACAGAAACATGTCTTGGAAAAATGTGCAAGGCACATATGTGGATAGAGCTCGAATTTAGGAACCTGTAGAAATTTGAATCAAGTAATTTGGAGTTAGTATGATTTTTCTAAGGATTTTCGAATATCCTGCTAAAAGAATAATCTAAAAAAGGCGGTCCCAACCAGAGGTTAACCTGGGCCTAGAGCGGCAGATTGCCAGATGGGCCGGCCTAATGGCTCCAGCCATGAGCAACCGGCCACGTTGGACGCGCACTTCTGTGAATGCGCCACCGCGCGAGGGAAACGCCCGCCAGACGGGGCGCGACCACTTAATCCAACTGGGCCGGCTGGAGTGGCTGTCCAGGGGGACCCGCCTGCAGGGTCGTCCCCTTCCTCTCGCCGGCGCGGGGGAACAACAGGGATGGAGGTTGCCGCGTGGGCGCCACGTCTCGGGCCACCGTCTGCCAAGGTGAGAGCGTCGGTGGGCTGAGGAGGCCGTGCCGCCCCCATTCCCATACATGGCGCCCGCGAAGGGGCTGCAAAGGGGGAGCCGGCGACGCATCTGCGGGGAGGCCAACGACCTTTCCAGCTTCGGCACCAGCAGCGAAGGGAGGGAACGGGAGGTGCTCGAGAGGAGCAGAGCCAGCTACGAGGACCCTAGGGGAAGCTAGGGCCGAGGGGAAACCCTCCTGGTTGGCCTAGCTCGAGCGAAGGCCTCCGGTGAACTTCGTACATGGCATGGAAGAAGGAGGAGGAGGGATTGGGGAGTGTCGGTGCTTGAATAGGGAGCCTAGTATGCTCTCCAGCAAGAGGGGTGCAAGAGAGACTTGGGAAGAGGGAGATAAGAGAAGAGAAGGGAGGAGAGCTTGGAAGCTCTCGGGTGCACCCGTGGGATGGGTGCCACACGTCACAGAGTAACTTTGGAATCTAGCTAGTGGATGGAGATGCTTTGAATGGTCAAAGGAAGACTCCAAGACACACTGGGGCATCTTGGTTCAGCAAGAGATGGACTAGAGGAATGCAACAAAGTGTAGAGCACCCATATTGTAGTCCAGGTTGGTGGTCACCACGGGCACCAGTGCCAACAGGGTCCTGGTGACCAGTCAAAGATGTCTCGGAGGTGGGGCATGCTATCTGGAAGGTGAGTGAGGAGTTTGGATTCAAGTGGAGTTGATTTGAACGGCTATTGACTGAGGTAAACCTTTCAGCAGGAAGCTAGAGGCTGATACAAGTGGTTTTATAGGCAGAGATGGGAGGTGAAACCATGTCCTGGAGCATGCGGTATGGAAGGACTACACATGTGCAAAAATTCAGCTCAAGCAAAGAAGTGTAGCTAGCACTTGCTGTACAAAGCTACCTTTCAGCCAGAAATGAACTTGTAGATGTGCTGCTCATTTTCTCCACATGAGCATGTCATCTCTAGGTTTTAAATGAAGCATTGGCATACTAGAGATGCTCTGGAAAGAATTGGGAGTCTTGGGTTTAGCAGAAGTATAGTAAGAGAGGTAAAACAGTGTTGCCAAGGGTGAAAAAGAGAAGTAGTTACAAAGGTTCTCCCTCCAATAATTGACCAGTGGCCATGGGGATGTTACTGGAGGTAAAATGTAACTATTTGAGGCTGTGGTAAAAAGTTGAGCTCACGGGTAAAAGTGGAAGGGATCAAAGATGCCAATTTAGTGAGTGCACACAAGGTGTTTGATCCGTGGTTAGGCTACTAGATGGATTCCAATTGCTATGAAACTTAACAAGATCAAATAATAGATGAAAATAAGCTTGCACACCAAATTTGGGACTTGCTGGAGAAGTTTTCCAATGTAGACTTGGAAAACCCCAAAAATGGGCAGAAATGGATTTCTGCTTACAACCCTATTCAAATCAATTCCCACAAATCCAGTATTTGGTGTAGGGGTATTATTTCAGCATTAGGGCATGCAGAAAAAGTTTTGGGTTAATTGGAGAAACTTTATAATCTAAAGTTTACCAAAGTCATAAATCAACACAGAGGGTTTTGAGGGTCTTAGGACAAGTTCCTCTATTCTCCTTGATGTACCACTTGGTGTGGATGCATTATTGGAGTATTAGAACATGCCCACCAAATTTGAGCACAATTGGAGACACTTCACAACGTAGATCTGCTCAAATTTGAATCTGGACACACAAGGTTTTAGAATAATTAGGGGAGTCAAATTAACTTGGATTGAGTTGAAACTTGGCAAGATCATAAAGCATATCATAGGTGACATGCTGAAATTATACTCGAATTTATTGAGAATATTTCTAATAGAAATATTTCAAAAGCTTGAAATAGGCAGGAAGGGTTTTGGAGGGGTTTGCCCAATATTTTGAACATGACCATTTGTTGAAACTCATATATATGGTATAAATATATCAAGTGAGTTTCCCTAAATTTTCTTAAATATTTCGAAAGCAATAAAAATAACTTTCCTTCACAGGAGACCATTTCTGGCCTCGTAGAAAGGCATTTAAATAAAATAATAAAATAAATTTTAAAACAATAATATTGTTGTTTTTGGAAGACATTTTTATAATAGGTTTTAAATAAAATAATTGGTGCCAAATAAATTCCCAAATTTGAGGACTTGTAGTACAAGTCTCATCTCTGGGGTTTCATAGTTTGATTCAAAGAAATGCTTTTTGGTGAAAATAATATTTGGTAAAAATAGATATTTGTCGTAAACACATGGCGTGATCATTAGGCAGGAGAACATGGGATGAGGAGGTTTGTTGGAGGATGGAAAGAATTATTGGGGGAGCAATCACATGTATTCAAGCAGGTAGGCAAACAATAGTTAGTTTAAGCATCACAAGCATTCACAAAAAATTTAAATGGTCCTAATTTTTGGAATAAGTTAATTAGTCAGGAAAGCCAAACACACGGTGTTACACGCTGCGGTGGCAAAATGATGGAGAAATTCGCGATTCCAAAAAATCTGCGAGGTTTCCTCACGGATCTCTAAATATAGGCCAACGGAGGGCACCGGAGAAGGTGGGACCCACCCAGGAACTTCCTGGCGCGGTCTAGGGCCTGGCCGCGCCAGCAGGCCGCCTTGGAGGCCCCTCGCCCCCCTCTGGCCGTCCTTCGGTGTTCCCGAAGCTTCTGTTTCGCTGATTTTTTTAATATATTTTTTCTGTATTTTTTCGGGCTTCGAAAAACTGGGTAAAAGCCCGTGCAAAATAGACATCAGAAGATAGAAACTGGCACTGGGTGCACTGAGTTAGTAGGTTAGTACAAGTATGTGTAAAATGAAATAAAAGTGTAGCAAAACATACAACATTGTCATCCAAAAGATCATGGAACAAGAAGAAATTATAGATACGTTTGCGACGTATCACATGCTTAAAACATTTTCTCAGACATGGTCAAAGGGCTGCTTGCCTTTGCTCACATAAGTCCTCGGCGTCTTCGAGGTCTTCCGGTCCAACTCCGAGTACTCCGTTTACTCCGTCTACTATCGTCGAAAACAATCACAGTAAGCCACACAGCAAGTAGAAACAAAAGTTCTATATAAATAGGATTTTTATTTTTTCTTGGACCTCTCTCGTTATAAGAAAAATACCTGAAGCTTGCTCTAGGAGATTTGGACCATCAGGGATTTTTGAATGTACGAAAGGAGGAACAGGTGATCCTTTAAGAAGCCAACAGAAAACATTCTTCTAAAAATGAGTGGAGGTACTCATTTAACAAAGCATGATTTTAGAAACATTTAGAAAGTTGTTTCATTGGATTTGAAGTGGATAAGAATATTGTAGAGATTTTCTAACATTGGATAAATAGCAAAAAAGAGCTATTTATTTAATGCAAAAGAAACATGCCAGATAAAAATGTTGACTAATGCTTGAAAAATAATGCATGATATTACAAGACTCTCGAAATTGGAATCACTCCATTTGGAGCTGATTTAAATGCTCTAGGATTTTGTAAGGTGGTGTTTAAAATATTCAAATGGGCATTTGCATATTAACCCCACAGATAACTCTTTTCGGAAAATGTACAATGCACATATCTGGATATACCTTGAATTTAGGAACTTGTAGAAATTTGAATCATTAGATTTGGAATCCATAAGAATTGT
The DNA here is from genome assembly GCF_904849725.1 of Hordeum vulgare subsp. vulgare. Classification (NCBI taxonomy): domain Eukaryota; kingdom Viridiplantae; phylum Streptophyta; class Magnoliopsida; order Poales; family Poaceae; genus Hordeum; species Hordeum vulgare. The sequence goes on along the minus strand of NC_058522.1, from coordinate 190,350,471 downwards.
TTATGGACTTTTGAAGTTTATGATAAATGAAAAATAATGAAAGGGGGTTTTACGAGTGGATTAAGTTGTGTTGTGCGTGCTAGACAGGCCGCGGGCCGGCCCAGCTTCTCGCTCGCTCCAGCGGAGGCCTGCGCTGAAGGCGTATTTGCTGGAGTGCGCTTTCCGCACACGAAGGCGACCACCGCCATAGGCCGTGTCCACTTAACCCGACCGGCGGGTCCGGCAGGCCCGTCTAGAGGCTGACCAGTGGAATTGCTGGCCTCACTGGCACACCCTTCTTCAACCTCGCGTGGTCCCACACGGCTTGTTAGAGGGGATAGGCCGACGCGTCGGCGGCTCAAACCGCCCCTGGTAGAGCCCCGGCCACCAGAACGCTCGGGGAAGAACCCTGCATCCAACCAGGGGGTGAGCCCCCGCAGAGGAGCGCCAAGGAGAGGGGGCCCTGGCTACAGCGGAGACTGATGACGGGGGCCCTAGGATTGGTGCTCCGGCCACTTGGAGAGGGAGGAGAGGAGAGGGAGGAGGCGGCGAAGGTGCAGGGGATCCAGCGTAGACCAGAGAGGGAACGGACACCTTACGTGCCCGCATTTAGAGCAAGGGTCGCGGCGAGCTTCGGCCATTGGAGGCAGATGGGGAGCTCCTGGCCGATTTGGGCTGGTCTAGGAAATTCAAGGAAGAGAGGGGAGTAGGAGGAAGACTACAGGGCTCTAGGGAGACCCTAAATGGAGGGGGTGTAGAGGAGAGACTCGGGAGCGCCTCGGGTGCTCTGAGCACGGCCACAACACGCGTGTCAGAGGGGGCTTGGCAGCTTCTAGGCGTCGGGGAGGGCTTGAACGGTCAAAGGGGAGTGCCCTGGCGCTCTGGGACAAACTCCCTTGGCTAAACATGGCCTAAAGGGTGAAGACAAGGTGGAGATCACCATTATTGCATGTCAGGGTGGTGGTCACCACCCCACTACGTGTACACGGCAACCCCATGGCAAGACCAAGGTGTCAAACATGCAAGGCATGCGTGGGAGAGAGCACTCGTGAAGTTTGAACTTGAATGGAGCAGATTAGGCAGGGTTTCAGCTGTGTTTAAGTTTGCAACAACAAACTTGGGGCTAGCAAAAAGTGTTTGCACGGAGATGAAATTGAGATGAGACCTTGTCTAGCAGTCTTGTTTATGGAAGGACTACAAGAGTGCCAATTTTCAGCTCACGGGAATGACATTAGCTAGCAGTTGTAGTTCAAGACTACATTTCTGCCAAAAATCAAGTTGTTGATGTGCTGCTCATATTTCCCACATGAGCATACCATATTTTGGTTTGTAATGAACATTAGCATGCTAGAGGCTCTCTGGAAAGAGGTGGGGGCATTGGCATGAGGAGAAGTATAGCAGAAGGGTAAAACTAGTGTTGCCAAGGTAAAAATGAGAGGTCGATAGATGGAGTCACCCTCCAATAATTGACCAGTGTCCATGGAAAGGTTATTGGAGGTGAAAGGCGACTAGAGAGAGTTGTGGTAAAAAATTAAGCTCAAGGAGATAAGTGGAAGGGGCCAAAGCAGCAACTTTGGTACATGTAGAGAAGGTGTTTGATGGATGGTAGGGCTACCAGTTGGATTCAATTTCTATGAAACTTAACAGGATCACATAATAGATGAAAATAGGCTTAGACACCAAATTTGGGATTTGGTGGAGAAAGTTTCCAATGTAGACTTGAAAATCCCATGAAATAGGCAGAAATGGCTTTCTGCATATAAAACCATGCAAATCAATTCCCACCAATCCACAACTTAGTGTGGTGGTATTACTTGACAATTAGAGCATGCCCAAAATGTTTGTGGTTAATTGGAGAAACTTTATAATGTAAAGTTTCCCCAATGTTAGAAATCAACACAGAAGGTTTTGAGGGGTTTGGGACAAGTTCTTCTATTCTCCTTGATGCACCACTTGGTGTGGATGCATTATTGGAGTATCACAACATTTCCACCAAATTTGAGCACAATTGGAGACACTTGGCAATGTACAGTTGCTCAAATTTTGATCTGGACAGATATGGTTTTAGAATAATTAAGTGAATCAAATCAACTTGGATTGAGATGAAACTTTGCAAGATCATCACATATATCATATGTGAGATGCTAGAATTTTACAGGAATTTATTGAGAATATTTCTTATGAAATATTCCAAAAGCTAGAAATAGGCAGGAAGGGTTTTAAGGGTTTTGGCTAATATTTTGAACATGACCATGTGTTGAAACTCTTATATGTGGAATATATATGCCCACTGAGTTTCCCTAAATTTTCTCAAATATTTTGAAAGCAATAAAAGTAACTTTCCTTCATAAGGGACCATTCCTGGCATCAGAGAAAGGTATTTAAATAAACTAGTAAAATAACTTTTGAATAATAATATTATGGTTTTGGGAAGCCATTTTGAAAATGGGATTTAAATAAATATTTGGTGAAAAATAACTTCCCTAACATGAGGATTTGTAGTACAAATCCCAACTCACGGGTTTTTGAAACCTTAAATCAAGGAAATGATTTTTGGTCAAAATAATGTTTGGTAAAAATAGTTTCTCGTCCTATATACACAGCATGATCATTAGGCAAGGGTTTGGATCAAGGAGGTGAGTTTGGAGAGTAGCAGGAACATTGAGAGTGAAACGCATGCATACAAGCAAGCAAGAAACAATCACTTCAAGCATCACAACCACTCATAAAAATTTTGATTGGTGCTAATTTTTGAGAAAAGTTAATTAGTTAGGAGAGTCAAACACAGGGTGTGACAATCCCATTTATGCCCTTCCGGATCAAGGAAACCACCGCTATCATCAAGATATCTACATCGGTCTTCTACTCCTTGGACAACTTCAAGGCAGGGGTTGGCTGGATCATGTCAACTGTATTAGGCGAGAGGCCCGAATGACCCTCGCCGACTGGTACGTCTCGGTAATAAAACCAAGAGTCCTTCCAGTTCTTCATCGAATCTGGGAAAATCATCTCGGGGAAGCTACTCTTACCCCTGAGCTGAATACCTAAGCCACCACAAAGATGCGCTACATTGGTTCTCCCCCCCCCCCGAGGAGGAAGACTTCTTCATGGTCATCACTCAACACGTGAACAGGCGCTTGAACAAACCCCGATGCGGCTGACACCCGAGGAAATTCTCACACAGAGACATAAATGCAGATACATATGAGACATCATTGGGGGGCAGAGCTGAGCCCCGAAGAATGCAAGAAACACTTGCAAAAAGGGGTGCGGATCCATAGAAAACCTCTATCGATGTGGGTGACCAAGATCACTCGCTTGTCGTTCTGGGACACTCGCTCTATCTCGCCATCCCCGCACAGTCGCCAGAACCCGTAGGTGACAAGGCCTTTGCCCTCCAGCTCCAACAACGGCCCCTCCGAGATAAGGTACAACATCCCGTCGACCTGGATCCATCCTCGCGGGAACACTCTGGCTTTCGAGGAGGATCCATGCGACCCTTTCTTAGCTCGCTCGGCCTTCGACATCGCTCCCTTCACCATGATTGAGTGGCGGAGAGGTCGGGGACAAGAATTGATGGAGGCAGCAAGTGATTCTTGTTTTTGGTGGCAAGAGGAGTAAGCGGCGATGGAAAGAACCCGATTCTGTGATGCGGTCTCCTCTCTCTTTCGCCTTACGCTTTAGATACCCATCGACAAGATTCCCCACCGACTACATCGCCAGACCGAGGAAGATTTGTAGTATCACGAGGATGGCGTGTAGTGTAGCATGACAGCGACATCACAGGCATGGAAATCGGGGCGTCACCCCACTATTTCCACTACCCGCGTCTCCGCCGAAACCGTTGTCGGCGCACGCTCCCTCAATTCAAAAGTTGCGGAAGAAACCTTTCCGCCTCATATCCCGAATGGATTCCATATACACGGTGTGAGACGAGGAGAGACGAATGTTCTTTTCACCCGTCCCGCCCACGGGGCCCCGATCATTCGGGGAATCAATGAGGACGACCTGTCATCCTTGCCTCAATGCGAGTGGGGATCCATCTCAACTCGTCGATTGAGCACGCAGAGTTCAAAGCTCTCGTCCGCCAACTTGTGGAACCGATCTTCCTGACAGAGAGTCGATCACTACCGACTACAGGCATACAGGGATGACCGGGAAGTCGGAACTTGTCACTCTTGAATCCGTCAAGGTTTGCCAAGAGTCCGAATGACGCAGCCCCGAGCTACAGCCCAAGAATCTCCAAAACATCAGAGATACCTCAACCAATTCGTAGGCTACTGATGGGGTTGTACATTGGGGGTAGGGCCACCTAGGACCCCTTATGAACATCAGTGTCCTTAAAGTCATCGTTGTAGCCTTGACCTCACTGGGTTCAGCAACTGTCACTTGGCCTCCCTGGAGTCACTCGGATCACCTTGTGTTAGTCGGATGATTCTGGCAAATGGACCACCGCAAGATGAAGGCATCGAAGAGTCTGCAACATCTAAGGACTTAATCCATCACATGAAGTAGAGTGAAGGCCTTGTAACAAAGCTCGGCCGGTCGTGGCAGCAACTATTTAAGTGTCACACCCTGTTTTTACTACCACATTCTTTGTATTGTGAAAATCTGAGCTTGTTAATTTTTTTACAAAACTAATGATGTGAGTGCCATGATTGTCATTGTATGCTTCTGTGTGTGATCATGAGATGATAAAAAAAACCCATTTCACAACATTGAATTATTTCTAGAAACCTTTATCTGATTTCGATCAAGGCAAAAACCCTACTTTGAGTTGCACTACTTGTCCTTCGTGGCAGGATTGGTTTCTACTCAAGTTGGTGATCTGATTTTAACCTATCTTTATATTCCAAAACTGCAAAAATAAATACTTTTACAAATGTTTTCCTAATTTAATTGCATGTCCATTTCTGAGGCCAGAATTTGTATTCCTACATGGAAAAATACTTTTCTGCCTTAGAAAAATCAGATTAAATTTGGAGATGATCACAAGGACATATATTTTCCATACATAAGATTTTAAGCCCTATTTTATATTATAATTATTTGAATAAAACCCTTGAAGCCATTTCTGTCTATTTTGGCGTTTTGAAATATTTCCAAAGGAATATTCTCAATAAAATCGTAGGAAATTCCAATGGTATCCCTAAGCCATATTTGGTGTCCACATAAAGTTTCACCTTGATCCAAGGTGATTAAGGACCCCAAATAACCCTAAAACCCCTTCTGTCTAGATTGAAGTTATAGCAACTCTACACAGCAAAGTTTATCCAATGATGTTGAAACTTTGCAAGAATGCCTAATACCTCAAATGAGGGTTCCACACCAAAAATGGGATTTATGGGACTTAATTTGCCCACACTCTCTTTGCAAGGGTCATATCTGGTCAAATTGAAGTGTTTTCAAGTCTACAAACCTACTTGTCCAATGTAGCTCAAACTTGGTGAAACCCCATGTTTTAGCACCAAACCAAAACCTGTTAAGTTGCAGCACCAGTGGTGGGGTGCAACCCCCTCAAACCATTGTCGAGCACCTTCTGACAGATACAGAAAAGCCACCTTAGCCACAACGAAACCCAACCCCTTTGCTCCAAACTCATAGATTAGGTGGCCAGTAGGACGACTATGCCATTTTTATGAGTTCCAGGCACACCATTGGTCCCTGCATGGTTGATACTGTCCAGAGTTGGTGCTCGTAAGACATACAACATGTGGGCTGGGTACCAATCGAGTGGACCTCTTTGTCTAGTATCGTCAGGGGAAAGGCATTGATCGGGTACTTACCTCGGGTATGATATATACCGCGAGTCATGGATGACATGGAAGTTTCCCGGATCTCGTGGGTCCAGTGTACTACCTCTGCAGAGTGTAAAACTATTCGAATAGTCGTGTCCACGGTTAAGGACAGTTGGATAATCCTGCTTAAACTACGTCCAGTCGTTTCTGCATAAACCAAGTTTGTGTGTGTGTGGTGATGAAGAAGGTGTTGTTATGAAAGTAATGATGTGACCAAGTATGGTGACTTGGCATGTAGGGTGAGCCCGGATGGTTCAGCCCTCGATAGATATATTGATATCTGTAACCTGTTCTTCAAAAGTAATTCTTTAATTTGATGCATATTCATGATCATTCCACCAAGAGAAGTTCCACCAAAGATACATGTTATTGTTATCCTTCACTTTCATTGTTCATATCATGGGTTGTTTGCAGTACATTCAAAGTACTCATTGGCTTGCCACTAGTTATGTTATTGACCAGACATGGAAGGACCGGAGTTTGGAGACGAGTATGTCTTCGGAGACGCCCCTGCGAACTAGGACGCTTCCAAGTCAGAATGCGTGTCGGTGTAGGCTTCATGGCATGGGCACCCGCTTAGCCCCTATGATTTCCACTTCTAGTTGTATTTGAGTGATTTGGCCTTAGGCCCTGCCTTGTGAACCTGACCATTCGGTCGTGTGTTGTAATAATCGGTATTTGGATGTAAGAATCTCTTATTCGGTATCTGTGTTCGGTGAGCATTGATCTCCGGGATCACTGAGCACGGCGATCTCGACTCGTAAGTCGGGGTCCCCACAGAGCTGGTATCAGAGCCATCCTGAATATAGGTAGCCTTAGGTAGCATGGACGATAGCTGAGACGATTAGTGCACATAGACTTTCTATCTCTCTCCTTGGATTCTGCACATAGACGTACCTCGGATTCTGCACCCACTAAAAACTTTCTAACTCTCTCCTCTACATCTTGTAGATGGCCGCCATACCTGAGATGCTTCTCGAGACGGGCCTTCCTCTGCTTTTGAGTGATAGCCTCGAGAAGTGTCAAGTACGCCGCACACTTATATTTCTCTACCACGAGCACTGGGTCAACGCCGACACTAAGGAATATCACGTGGACGTGATAGTGAAGGCTAATGGCTCCCCGACTAGTTGGTTCTTTGAAGGGCCACAGATGGAAGATCTGATGTTCGAAGTGGAGACCGCAGCATGAGAGGCGCTCGTCACCTACCTTTTGTTAAGGATGGGGTAGACGGGAGTTGGACACTCAACGCATCTTCCGAGGACGGGATGCCACTGAGGTTTCAGACCTACTTCAGTCTCTCCTCCGACACTTTGACGCACCTTTTGATCAAGGAGTCAACTAGGATTCGCCAAGAGGTGCACCAAGTCAAGGATCTACTTCGCACGGAGAAGATGAAGAAGCACAAGGTGAACAAGGAAGGAGCACCCGTAGGACCACCTGGTTTTGCTTTTCGAGGAGGAATACCACCGCTTCAGTCCACTCCTCTTCTGAGTCGTCGCTTGACCGCGGAAGAGTACACCAAAATCTTCGCTACCTCGCCAACCAAGAGACGTCATGATGGTCCGCTTCCTTCTCCTATTCCTTCAAAGAAGGGAAGCACTAATGAAGATGAAGATGCAGACGAAGATCCCGCTGAACCCGCTTATGAGACCGTGCAGTCAGCCGCTTAACTTTAGCATCGTAGGCAATTAAGATGTACCCCCGAGCGTATGAGTTCTTGTATCGGTTTGTATGAACCACGAGGGTTGTGTAAGCCTGTTGGATGCAAGTCGCATTCTGCCTTAGGCAGCTTGTTTTAAAACTAATGCAGTAGCTCTTTTCAAAACCATTGGCTTAAATTTTTCACACTAGCAGAACACCAAACCCCCTCTTTACTAGAACATCATCCCTTATGATTTCTGCCAGTTCGGCAAATTGACCTGTCTACTCCCCTGACAGCACCTTCGGCAACCTCGGCTCTGCCTCTTCAGGTCAGCAACAGGGAACCAAAGGGGAAGCTCAAGCTGGAGATCACCACAAGCAGCAAGACGATGTTCGACCGCCACCGCCTCCTCCTGAAAGCTTGACTATGGCTCAGTTCCTTCAAGCTCTTCGAGAGGAGCGTGATACGTCCATTATGCATCATGCTTTCATGTTGATATTTATTGCTTTTTGGGATGTTATTACACTTCAAGGTACAATACTTATGCATTTTCTCCCTTATTTTGCAAGGTTTACATGAAGAGGGAGAATGCCTGCAGCTGGAATTCTGGCCTGAAAAAGGAGCAAGTTTGGGATGCCTATTCTGCGCAACTCCAAAAGCCGTGAAAATCAACGTGGATTTTTTTGGGAATATATAAAAAATACTGGGCCGAAGAAGTGCCAGAGGAGCGCAATCAGGGGGCCACAAGCCTGGTAGGCGCGGCCACCCCCTGGTCACGCCTAGGGGGCTTGTGGGCTCCCTGCTGGCCCACTGGTTCCCCTCTTCTACTATATGAAGGGTTTCATTTCGGAAAAAATCGAGAGGAGGCTTTTCAGAGGATTCGCCGCCACCAAGAGGTGGAACTTGAGCAGAACCAATCTAGAGCTCCGGCAGGACGATCCTGCCGGGGAAACTTCCCTCCCGGAGGGGGGAAATCATCGCCATCGTCATCACCAATACTCCTCTCATCGGAGGGGACTCATTGATGCTACTCATTACCTCTCTGGTCATGAATATTATTATGCTAGTTGGATTATTTGGTGGTAGAATTTATGTTCAGATCCTTGATGCTACTCATTACCTCTCTGGTCATGAATATTATTATGCTTTGTGAGTAGTTACTTTTGTTCCTGAGGACATGTGATAAGTCATGCTAATAGTAGTCATGTGAATTTGGTATTCGTTTGATATTTTGATGTGTTGTATGTTGTTTTCCTCTAGTGGTGTTATGTGAGCGTCGACTACATAACACTTCACCATTATTTGGGCCTAGAGGAAGGCATTGGGAAGTAGTATGTATATGATGGGTTGCTAGAGTGACAGAAGCTTAAACCCTAGTTTATGTGTTACTTCGTAAGGGGCTGATTTGGATCCACTAGTTTAATGATATGGTTCGACTTTGTCTTAATTCTTCTTTCGTAGTTGCGGATGCTTGCGAGAGGGGTTAATCATAAGTGGGATGCTTGTCCAAGTAAGGGCACTACCCAAGTGCCGGTCCACCCACATATCAAACTATCAAAGTAACGAACCTGAATCATATGAACATGATGAAAACTAGCATGACAGAAATTCCCGTGTGTCCTCGAGAGCGTTTTTCCTCCTATAAGACTTTGTCCAGGCTTGTCCCTTCCTACAAAAGGGATTGGGCCACCTTGCTACACCGTTGCTACTTTTGTTACTTGTTGCGTGCTATGAATCATCTCACCACACAACTACTTGTTACCGATAATTTCAGTGCTTGCAGATATTACCTTGCTGAAAACCACTTATCAGATCCTTCTGCTCCTCGTTGGGTTCGACACTCTTACTTATCGAAAGGACTACGACAGATCCCCTATACTTGTGGGTCATCAAGACTCTTTTCTGGCGCCGTTGACGGGGAGTGAAGTGCCTTTGGTAAGTGGAACATGGTAAGGAAACATTCATATAGTGTGCTCAAATTTATTGTCGCTTGTCACTATGGAAACTAATCCTTTGAGGGGCTTTCTCGGGGTATCTTCACCTCGAACGGAAGCACAAAGAGTTGCTCCTTAACCTGCTGCACCTACTGAAAATATTTTCTTTGAATTTCCTTTGGGTATGCTTGAGAAATTGCTGGCTAATCCTTTTATAGGAGATGGAACATCACATCCAGACTTGCATCTAATCTATGTAGATGAAGTTTGTGGTTTATTTAAGCTTGCAGGTTTGCCCGAGGATGAGGTCAAGAAGAAGGTATTTCCTTTATCTTTGAAGGATAAGGCGTTGACATGGTACAGGCTATGTGATGATACTGGATCATGGAACTACAATTGGTTGAAATTTAAATTTCATCAAAAGTTTTATCCTATGCATTTAGTACATCATGATCGGAATTATATTTATAATTTTTGGCCTCGTGACAGAGAAAGCATCGCTCAAGCTTGGGGGAGGCTTAAATTAATGTTATATTCGTGCCCCAACCATGAGCTCTCGAGAGAAATTATCATTCAGAACTTCTATGCTCGACTTTCTCATGATGATCGCACCATACTTGGAACTTCTGGTACCGGTTCTTTTATGAAGAGAGATATTAACTTCAAATGGAATTTATTGGAGAGAATTAAATGCAACTCTGAAGATTGGGATCTTGATGAAGGTAAGGAGTCAGGTATGAATTTCAAGTTTGATTGCGTTAAATCCTTTGTTCAAACAAATACTTTTTGTGATATTAGCACTAAGTATGGACTTGACTCTGAGATAGTAGCTTCATCGTGTGAATCATTTGTTGCTCATATTGATCTCCCCAAAGAGAAGTGGTTTAAATATCATCCTCCCTTAGAAGTCAATGTAGTTAAACCCAATCCAGTTGAAGAGAAATTCATTTCCTATAATGATCCTATTGTTCCAAGTGCTTACATTGAGAAACCACCTTTCCCTATTAGGATAAAGGATCATTCTAAAGCTTCAACTGTGATACGTAGAGGCTACATTAGAACACCTACACCCCCTGAGCAAATTAGAGTTGAACCTAGGATTACTATTATCAAAGATCTCTTGTCCGACGATGTTGAGGGACATAATATTCATTTTTGTGAAGATGCTGCTAGTATTGCTAAACCTCACGCTAGAGACAAACATAGGCCTATTATTGGCACGCCTGCTGTTTCTGTTAAGATAGGAGACCATTTCTACCATGGTTTATGTGACGTGGGTGCTAGTGTTAGTGCAATAACTCAATCCTTATATGATGAAATCAAAAACGAGATTGCACCTGTCGAGATAGAACCCATTGATGTCACTATTCAGCTTGCCAATAGAGATACTATTTGCCCTGTGGGAATTGTTAGGGATGTTGAAGTCTTGTGTGGTAAAATGAAGTATCATGTTGATTTACTCGTTCTTGCTACCGCCCAAGATAGCATTTGTCCCATCATATTTGGCAGACCTTTTCTCAATCCAGTCAATTCAATTTCTCCAAGTTTGGTAGACAACCTCATGAAAAAGCGTGGCCTAGTGAGGATGAAACTATTGCCTTAACTTCTATTGATGTACCTCCTACTGATCCCTTAGAGCAGTACTTGCTTGAGAATGAAAATGATATGCATATGGATGAAAGGGATGTGATAGATAGAGTTGTCTTAGAACAATGTCCTATCCTTAAGAATAATCTTCATGTTGAACTGCTTGGGGATCCACCCCCACCAAAGGGTGATCCTGTTTTCGAGCTTAAACAGTTGCCTGATACTCTTAAGTCTGCTTAGCTTGATGAAAAAGAGATATATCCTGTCATAATTAGTGCTAGCCTCTCAGTGGATGAAGAAAATAAGTTACTAAAAACTCTGAGGAAGCACCATGCTGCTATTGGATATACTCTTGATGATCTTAAGGGCATTAGTACAACACTATGGCAGCACAAGATTAAGACTGATCCTGATTCCAAACCAGTTGCTGATCATCAAAGGAGATTAAATCCCAAGATGAAAGAAGTAGTAAGAAAAGAAATACTAAAGCTCCTGGAAGTAGGTATTATCTATCCTGTTGCTCATAGTGATTGGGTGAGTCTGGTGCATTGCGTCCCTAAGAAGGGAGGTATTACCATTGTCCCTAATGATAAGGTTGAATTGATCCCGCAGAGAATTATCACTAGCTATAGCATGGTGATTGATTTTAGGAAATTGAATAAAGCCACTAGGAAAGATCATTATCCTTTGTCTTTTATAGACCAAATGCTAGAAAGACTGTCTAAACACACACACTTCTGCTTTCTAGACGGTTATTCTGTTTTCTCCCAAATACCAGTTGCACAATCTGATCAGGAGAAAACCACTCTCACCTGCCCTTTCGGTACCTTTGCTTATAGACGTATGCCTTTTTCCATATGTAATGCACCTGCCACCTTTCAAAGATGTATGATGGCTATATTCTCTGACTTTTGTGAAAAGATTGTTGAGGTTTTCATGGATGACTTCTCCGTTTACGGGTCTTCCTTTGATGACTGCCTCAGCAACCTTGATCAAGTCTTACAAAGATGTAAAGATACCAATCTTGTCTTGAATTGGGAGAAGTGCCACTTTATGGTTAATGAAGGCATCATCTTAGGACATAAAATTTCTGAAACATGTATTGAAGTCGATAAGGGTGAGGTTGATGCAATCGAGGAAATGCCATACCCCACACATATCAAAGTTATAAGAAGTTTCCTTGGTCATGCTTGTTTCTATAGCAGGTTCATTAAGGACTTCTCTAAGATTTCTAGGCCTCTTACCAATCTCTTGCAAAAGGATATTCCTTTTGTCTTAGACGATGATTATGAGGAAGCCTTCGAAATACTTAAGAAGGCTTTGATAACTGCACCTATTGTTCAACCACCTGATTGGAACTTACCTTCTGAAATCATGTGTGATGCTAGTGATTATGTTGTTGGTGTTGTCCTAGGGAAAAGAGTTGATAAGAAGTTGAATGTTTTTCACTATGCTAGTAAAACTCTAGACAGTGCCCAAAGAAACTATGCTACTACGGAAAAGAATTTTTTAGCAGTCGTGTTTGCATGTGAAAAGTTCAGGTCTTACATAGTTGATTCCAAAGTCACTATTCACACTGATCACGCAGCTATTAAGTACCTCATGGAGAAGAAAGACACTAAACCTAGACTTATCTGATGGGTTCTCCTGCTACAAGAATTTGATTTGCATGTTATCGACAGAAAGGGTGCTGATAACCCAGTAGCGGATAACTTGCCTAGGTTGGAGAATGTTCTTGATGACCCACACCCTGTTGATGATAGCTTTCCTGATGAGCAACTGAATGTCATCAATGCTTCACGTAGTGCACCGTGGTATGCTGATTATGCAAACTATATCGTTGCTAAATAAATACCACCTAGTTTCACATACCAGGGATGATCCTCACCTTTATAAGGAAGGAGTAGATGGTGTTATTAGACGTTGTGTACCTGAACATGAACAGGGACAGATCCTATAGAAGTGTCACTCCGAGGCCTACGGAGGACACCATGCGGGAGATAGAACTGCACACAAGGTATTGCAATCAGGTTTCTATTGGCCCACTCTCTTCAAGGATGCCCGTAAGTTTGTCTTGTCTTGTGACGAATGTCAAAGAATAGGTAATATCGGTAAACGTCAGGAAATGCCTATGAACTATTCACTTGTAATTGAACCATTTGATGTGATGATGCACTGTGGGCTTATAGAACTTCCTATAAGAATCCCATGGGCATGTCTCCGTACAAAATGGTGAACGGTAGAGCATATCATTTACCTCTCGAACTAGAGCATAAAGCTTATTGGGCAATCAAAGAGCTCAACTTTGGCTTCAAACTTGCTGGTGAGAAGACGTTATTTGACATTAGCTCGCTTGGTGAATGGAGAACTCGGGCATATGAGAATGCCAAGTTGATCAAAGAGAAGGTTAAGTGGTGGCATGATAAGATGATACAAAAGCGTGAGTTCAAAGTAGGTGATTATGTTGTGCTATATAATTCTCATTTAAGATTCTTTGCAGGCAAGCTTCTCTCTAAATGCGAAGGTCCCTATATTGTTGACGAAGTATATCGTTCCGGTGCTATCAAGATCAACGACACGGAAGGTAATTGTCCGAGAGTGGTAAATGGGCAAAGAATCAAGCATTATATCTCAGGTACTCCCATAAATGTTGAAAGCAATATTATCAATACCATAACTCCGGAAGAATACCTAAGGGATATTTGTCAGCCTGTTTTAGACTCCGAAAACGAAGAGGTATGTGATTCGGTAAGAAAACAGACTCCAAAACTTTTCCAGTAGGAATTTTTCTCCGTTTTGGAATATTTAAAAAATAGAAAAATTGGAAGTAGTCCGGAAAGCGCGCGAGGAGGCGACAAGCCTGCCAGGCGCGGGCCCACCCCCTGGCCGCGCCTGGGGGGCTTGTGGCCACCTCATGTGCCTCCCGGACTCTGTTTTCGTGCGGAGTACTCCTTCTGGTCGGAAAAAAATCATTATTTATTCTCCCGTAAGGTCCGACCCTGTTATCACGCAGATTTCCTCTGTTTTTGTTTCGAGCCTGTTTACTGCCGCAGATTTAGGGCAAGATGTCTTCTCAAGATTCGGACGGGGAGAGCTATGTAGCCGATTACCTTGCTGACCCCAAGGTCCATGGGGACTTGCATCCTTATGGCTGGACCACCGATGAGGAAGAAGATTATGATCCCAAGGGGAAGGAACAAACAAGTTCCGATGAAGAGGAGGCTCCTCTACCTCAACCTGGACACACGCATCTGGAGTTCAAGAAGTCGAGCCTCCCTGACTCATGGAAAAAGCCTAAGACTTTGTTTATTCCTTCTCGTTTCTTGTAGGAGAGTAAGAAGGAATTATGCCAAAGGGTGTTGAAGCTTGAAGAGGAAAATGATGATATGAGGGAGCAGAATTTTATGCTCAAGTAGAAATTAAACAAGCTCAAGACCTCTGCAACAACTCCACCACCATCACCTCCAAAGGAAGACAACTAAGCTTGGGTATGGGCAATTCCCTTGGCTTGTGCCAAGATTGGGGGAGTTGCCCCGGTATCGTATCACCATCAAATCTTTTGCCTTTACCTTTGTTTTAGTTTGTTCCTTTTAAGTTTTCTCTTCCTCTAGTAGAATAAAGGTCTTAGTGTTTTAGGCTTGAGTTTTGCTTCGTGTCACCCCCGATGTATTCGAGCTCGTGAGCCATATAATAAAGAGTGTCTTAGTTGAAGGTCTTTGCCTCATGCCATGATCAATAGATTGAGAAAGGAACAAAAGCATGAGAGATCATGTAATGATCTTATGGGAAGTGATGGCTTCACATAGAAAAATAATGATGATTGAAACTTGTTGAGGGTAGACAAACGTAGAAATGGGTTATTGTTGCAATTAATAGGAAGTGATAAAGAAGGAGAGGTTCACATATAAATATATCATCTTTGACACCATCTATGATTGTGAACACTCACTAAACTATTGCATGCTTAGAAGTAGATGTTGGACAAGAAAGACAACATAATGCATTGTGTTTGCTTGGTTCCGAACAATGTTATATGACTAGAGATACCTTAGCATGTGACGATTACTTCCACCTCATATTAGCCAAAACTCCCGCACCAAGTAGAGATACTACTTATGCATCCACAAACCTTCAACCCAGTTTTGCCATGAGAGTCCACCATACCTACCTATGGATTGAATTAGATCCATCAAGTAAGTTGTGATCGGTGCAAGCAATAAAAATTGCTCCCTAATATGTATGATCTATTAGTGTGTGAAAAATAAGCTTTGTACGAACCTGTGATGAGGAAGAGATAAAAGCGACAGACTGCATAATAAAGTTCTTTATCACAGGAGGCAATATAAAGTGATGTTCCTCCACACTAAGAGGACACGCATCCAAACCTCAAAAGCGCATGACAACCTCTGCTTCCCTCTGCGAAGGGCCTTTCTTGTACCTTTACTTTTTTCCCTTGAAAGAGTCATGGTGATCTTCACCAATTCCTTATCTCGCCTTTATCTTGGCTAACGTCATATGCTAGGGAAAGATCTATATTCATATATCAACCTGGAAGTAAGTATTCATGAATTATTATTGTTGACATTACCCTTGAGGTAAATGGTTGGGAGGCGAAACTATAAGGCCCTATCTTTCTCTGTGTCCAGCTGAAACTTTGATCTCATGAGTACCACGTGATTTTTAGCAATTGTAGAGAACGAAAAGATGATTGAGTATGTGGATTTGCTTTACAAGCTCTTATTTGACTCTTTCTGATGTTGTGATAAATTGCAATTGCTTCAATGACTAAAGGCTATCGGTTGTTGATTGTCGGTAAGGTTCTTGATCCATGCTTTACTTTGTGAATGAACTGTCACTTTAGCATAAGAGTTCATATGTTGGTATTGCTGTTCTGATCATGATCATGATGCCTACATGTTCGTGTATTGTTTTGTCAACACCTCTCTCCCTAAACATGTGGGCATGTTTATTGATCTAGGTTTTCGCTTGAGGACAAGCGAGGTCTAAGCTTGCGGGAGTTGATACGTACATTTTTCATCATGCTTTCATGTTGACATTTATTGCTTTTTGGGCTATTATTACACTTCAAGGTACAATACTTATGCCTTTTCTCTCTTATTTTGCAAGGTTTACATGAAGAGGGAGAATACCGGCAGCTGGAATTCTGGCCTGAAAAAGGAGCAACTTTGAGATGCCTATTCTGCGCAACTCCAAAAGCCGTGAAAATAAACGTGGATTTTTTTGGGAATAAATAAAAAATACTGTGCCGAAGAAGTGCCACAGGAGCACAACCAGGGGGCCACAAGCCTGGTAGACGCGACCACCCCCTAGCCGCGCCTAGGGGGCTTGTGGGCTCCCTGCTGGCCCACTGGCTCCCCTCTTCTGCTATATGAAGGGTTTTGTTCCGGAAAAAATCGAGAGGAGGCTTTTCGGAGGATTCTCCGCCACCACGACGCGGAACTTGAGCAGAACCAATCTAGAGCTCCGGCAGGACGATCCTGCCGGGGAAACTTCCCTCCCGGAGGGGGCAACCGTCGCCATCGTCATCACCAACACTCCTCTCATCGGAGGGGACTCATCACCATCAACATCTTCATCAGCACCATCTCATCTCCAAACCCTAGTTCATCACTTGTAACCAATCTCCGTCTCGCGACTCCGATTGGTACATGTAAGGTTGCTAGTAGTGTTAATTACTCTTTGTAGTTGATGCTAGTTGGATTATTTGGTGGAAGAGTTTATGTTCAGATCCTTGATGCTACTCATTACCTCTCTGTTCATGAATATGATTATGCTTTGTGAGTAGTTACTTTTGTTCCTGAGGACATGGGATAAGTCATGCTAATAGTACTCATGTGAATTTGGTATTCGTTCGATATTTTGATGTGTTGTATGTTGTTTTTCCTCTAGTGGTGTTATGTGAGCGTCGACTACATAACAATTCACCATTATTTGGGCCTAGAGGAAGGCATTGGGAAGTAGTAAGTATATGATGGGTTGCTAGAGTGACAGAAGCTTAAACCCTAGTTTATGCGTTACTTTGTAAGGGGCTGATTTGGATCCACTAGTTTAATGATATGGTTCGACTTTGTCTTAATTCTTCTTTCGTAGTTGCGGATGCTTGCGAGAGGGGTTAATCATAAGTGGGATGGTTGTCCAATTAAGGGTAGTACCCAAGCGCCGGTCCACCCACATATCAAACTATCAAAGTAACGAAACTGAATCATATGGACATGATGAAAACTAGCATGACAGAAATTCCCATGTGTCCTCGAGAGCGTTTTTCCTCCTATAAGACTTTGTCCATGCTTGTCCCTTCCTACAAAAGGGATTGGGCCACATTGCTGCACCGTTGCTACTTTTGTTACTTGTTGCTTGCTATGAATCATCTCACCACACAACTACTTGTTACCGATAATTTCAGTGCTTGCAGATATTACCTTGCTGAA
Organism: Hordeum vulgare subsp. vulgare; assembly: GCF_904849725.1. Taxonomy (NCBI): domain Eukaryota; kingdom Viridiplantae; phylum Streptophyta; class Magnoliopsida; order Poales; family Poaceae; genus Hordeum; species Hordeum vulgare. Next base: position 190,333,079 of record NC_058522.1, on the reverse strand, counting down.
AACAACTTGTCAGATCCTTCTGCTCCTCGGTGGGTTCGACACTCTTACTTATCGAAAGGACTACGACAGATCCCCTATACTTGTGGGTCATCAAGACTCTTTTCTGGCGCCGTTACCGGGGAGTGAAGTGCCTTTGGTAAGTGGAACATGGTAAGGAAACATTCATATAGTGTGCTCAAATTTATTGTCGCTTGTCACTATGGAAACTAATCCTTTGAGGGGATTGCTTGGGGTATCTTCACCTCGAACGGAAGCACAAAGAGTTGCTCCTTAACCTGCTGCACCTACTGAAAATATTTGCTTTGAATTTCCTTCGGGTATGCTTGAGAAATTGCTGGCTAATCCTTTTATAGTAGATGGAACATCACATCCAGACTTGCATCTAATCTATGTAGATGATGTTTGTGGTTTATTTAAGCTTGCAGGTTTGCCCGAGGATGAGGTCAAGAAGAAGGTCTTTCCTTTATCTTCGAAGGATAAGGCGTTGACATGGTATAGGCTATGTGATGATACTGGATCATGGAACTACAATTGGTTGAAATTGAAATTTCATCAAAAGTTTTATCCAATGCATTTAGTACATCGTGATCGGAATTATATTTATAATTTTTGGCCTGGTGATAGAGAAAGCTTCGCTCAAGCTTGGGGGAGGCTTAAATCAATGTTATATTCATGCCCCAACCATGAACTCTCGAGAGAAATTATCATTCAGAACTTCTATGATCGGCTTTCTCATGATGATCGCACCATACTTGACACTTCTGGTACCGGTTCTTTTATGAAGAGAGATATTGACTTCAAATGGAATTTATTGGAGAGAATTAAATGCAACTCTGAATATTGGGAGCTTGATGAAGGTAAGGAGTCAGGTATCAATTTCAAGTTTGATTGCGTTAAATCCTTTGTTCAAACAAATACTTTTTGTGATTTTAGCGCTAAGTATGGACTTGACTCTGAGATAGTAGCTTCATCGTGTGAATCATTTGTTGCTCATATTGATCTCCCCAAAGAGAAGTGGTTTAAATATCATCCTCCCTTAGAAGTCAATGTAGTTAAACCCAATCCAGTTGAAGAGAAGGTCATTGCCTATAATGATCCTATTGTTCCCAGTGCTTACATTGAGAAACCACCTTTCCCTGTTAGGATAAAGGATCATTCTAAAGCTTCAACTGTGATACGTAGAGGCTACATTAGAACACCTACACCCCCTGAGCAAATTAGAGTTGAACCTAGCATTGCTATTATCAAAGATCTCCTGTCCGACGATGTTGAGGGACATAATATTCATTTTTGTGAAGATGCTACTAGTATTGCTAAACCTCATGCTAGAGACAAACATAGGCCTGTTGTTGGCACGCCTGTTGTTTCTGATAAGATAGGAGATCATTGCTACCGTGGTTTATGTGACGTGGGTGCTAGTGTTAGTGCAATACCTCAATCCTTATATGATGAAATAAAAAACGAGATTGCACCTGTCGAGATAGAACCCATTGATGTCACTACTCAGCTTGCCAATAGAGGTAATGTCTTCCCTGTGGGAATTGTTAGGGATGTTGAAGTCTTGTGTGGTAAAACGAAGTATCCTGCTGATTTCCTCGTTCTTGCTACCACCCAAGATAGCATTTGCCCCATCATATTTGGCAGACCTTTTCTCAATACTGTCAATTCTCATATTGACGGTGAGAAGCCAACTGTCACTGTTGGCTTTGAAGGTATGTCACATGAGTTTAATTTCTCCAAGTTTGATAAACAACCTCATGAAAAAGCGTTGCCTAGTAAGGATGAAACTATTGCCTTCACTTCTATTGACGTACCTCCTACTGATCCCTTAGAGTAGTACTTGCTTGAGAATGAAAATGATATGCATATGGATGAAAGGGATGTGATAGATAGAGTTGTCTTAGAACAATATCCTATACTTAAGAATAATCTGCCTGTTGAACTGCTTGGGGATCCAACCCCACCAAAGGGTGATCCTGTTTTCGAGCTTAAACAGTTGCCTGATACTCTTAAGTCTGCTTATCTTGATGAAAAAGAGATATATCCTGTCATAATTAGTGCTAGCCTCTCATAGGATGAAGAAAATAAGTTACTAAAAACTCTGAGGAAGCACCGTGCTGCTATTGGATATACTCTTGATGATCTTAAGGGCATTAGTACAACACTATGGCAGCACAAGATTAAGACTGATCCTGATTCCAAACCAGTTGCTAATCATCAATGGAGATTAAATCCTAAGATGAAAGAAGTAGTAAGAAAAGAAATACTAAAGCTCTTGGAAGTAGGTATTATCTATCCTGTTGCTCATAGTGATTGGGTGAGTCTGGTGCATTGCGTCCCTAAGAAGGGAGGTATTACCATTGTCCCTAATGATAAGGTTGAATTGATCCCGCAGAGAATTATCACTGGCTATAGCATGGTGATTGATTTTAGGAAATTGAATAAAGCCACTAGGAAAGATCATTACCCTTTGCCTTTTATATACCAAATGCTAGAAAGACTGTCTAAACACACACACTTCTGCTTTCTAGACGGTTATTCTGGTTTCTCCCAAATACCAGTTGCACAATCTGATCAGGACAAAACCACTTTCACCTGCCCTTTTGGTACCTTTGCTTATAGACGTATGCCTTTTGGCATATGTAATGCACCTGCCACCTTTCAAAGATGTATGATGGATATATTCTCTGACTTCTGTGAAAAGATTATTGAGGTTTTCATGGATGACTTCTCCGTTTACGGGTCTTCCTTTGATGACTGCCTCAGCAACCTTGATCAAGTCTTAAAGAGATGTAAAGATACCAATCTTGTCTTGAATTGGGAGAAGTGCCACTTTATGGTTAATGAAGGCATCGTCTTAGGACATCAAATTTCTGAAAGAGGTATTGAAGTCGATAAGGCTAAGGTTGATGCAATCGAGAAACTACCATACCCCACAGATATCAAAGGTATAAGAAGTTTCCTTGGTCATGCTTGTTTCTATAGAAGGTTCATTAAATACTTCTCTAAGATTTCTAGGCCTCTTACCAATCTCTTGCAAAAGGATATTCCTTTTGTCTTTGACGATGATTATGAGGAAGCCTTCGAAATACTTAAGAAGGCTTTGATAACTGCACCTATTGTTCAACCACCTGATTGGAACTTACCTTTTGAAATCATGTGTGATGCTAGTGATTATGTTGTTGGTGTTGTCCTAGGGAAAAGAGTTGATAAGAAGTTGAATGTTATTCACTATGCTAGTAAAACTCTAGACAGTGCCCAAAGAAACTATGCTACTACGGAAAAGAAATTTTTAGCAGTCGTGTTTGCATGTGAAAAGTTCAGGTCTTACATAGTTGATTCCAAAGTCACTATTCACACTGATCACGCTGCTATGAAGTACCTCATGGAGAAGAAAGACGCTAAACCTAGACTTATCAGATGGGTTCTCTTGCTACAAGAATTTGATTTGCATGTTGTTGACAGAAAGGGTGATGATAACCCAGTAGCAGATAACTTGCCTAGGTTGGAGAATGTTCTTGATGACCCACACCCTATTGATGATAGCTTTCCTGATGAGCAACTAAATGTCATCAATGCTTCACGTAGTGCACCGTGGTATGCTGATTATGCAAACTATATCGTTGCTAAATAAATACCACCTAGTTTCACATACCAGGAAAAGAAGAAATTCTTCTTTGACTAGAGACATTACTTTTGGGACGATCCTCACCTTTATAAGGAAGGAGTAGATGGTGTTATTAGACGTTGTGTACGTGAACATGCACAGGGACAGATCCTATAGAAGTGTCACTCCGAGGCCTACGGAGGACACCATGCGGGAGATAGAACTGCACACAAGGTATTGCAATCAGGTTTCTATTGGCCCACTCTCTTCAAGGAAACCCGGAAGTTTGTCTTGTCTTGTGACGAATGTCAAAGAATAGGTAATATCCGTAAACGTCAGGAAATGCCTATGAACTATTCACTTGTAATTGAACCATTTGATGTGATGATGCACTGTGGGCCTATAGAACTACCTATAAGAATCCCATGGGCATGTCTCCGTACAAAATGGTGTATGGTAAAGCATATCATTTACCTCCGGAACTAGAACATAAAGCTTATTGGGCAATCAAAGAGCTCAACTTTGACTTCAAACTTGCTGGTGAGAAGAGGTTATTTGACATTAGCTCGCTTGGTGAATGGAGAACTCAGGCATATGAGAATGCCAAGTTGTCCAAAGAGAAGGTTAGGAGGTGGCATGATAAGAGGATACAAAAGTGTGAGTTCAAAGTAAGTGATTATGTCTTGCTATATAATTCTCATTTAAGATTCTTTGCACGCAAGCTTCTCTCTAAATGGGAAGGTCCCTATATTGTTGAGGAAGTATATCGTTCCGGTGCTATCAAGATCAACGATACGGAAGGTAATTGTCCTAGAGTGGTAAATGGGCAGAGAATCAAGCATTATATCTCAGGTACTCCCATAAATGTTGAAAGCAATATTATCACTTCACCATAACGGATGGTGGTAAATGGGCAGAGAGTGGTAAATGGGCAGAGAGTGGTGTTATGTGAGCGTTGACTACATAACACTTCACCATTATTTGGGCCTAGATGATGGCATTTGGAAGTAGTAAGTAGATGATGGGTTGCTAGAGTGACAGAATCTTAAACCCTAGTTTATGCGTTACTTCGTAAGGGGCTGATTTGGATCCACTAGTTTAATGCTATGGTTAGACTTTGTCTTAATTCTTCTTCCGTAGTTATGGATGCTTGCGAGAGGGGTTAATCATAAGTGGGATGCTTGTCGAAGTAAGGGCAGTACCCAAGCGCCGGTCCACCCACATATCAAACTATCAAAGTAACGAACGCGAATCATATGAACATGATGAAAACTAGCATGACAAAAATTCCTGTGTGTCCTTGGGAGCGTTTCTCCTCCTATAAGACTTTTTCCAGGCTTGTCCCTTGCTACAAAAGGGATGGGGCCACCTTGCTGCACCGTTGCTACTTATGTTACTTGTTGCTTGCTACGAATCATCTCACCACACAACTACTTCTTACCGATAATTTCAGTGCTTGCAGATATTACCTTGCTGAAAACCACTTATCAGATCTTTCTGCTCCGTGTTGGGTTCGACACTCTTACTTATCGAAAGGACTACGATAGATCCCCTATACTTGTGGGTCATCAGAGCGTCAAGCCAACAATGCCGCTATTCAGCAGCTGGCTCAAACCTTGGTGAACAACCCGCTGCAGAACTTGAATGGCAATGGTCGCTCTACTCTCTCTGAGTTCATACGAACTACGCCACCCATATTCACGAAGACGACTGAACTATTGGATGCCGATGACTGGATCCGTACTATCGAAGACCTCCTCGCGCTGGTCAAGTGCACTGACGATCGTGAGAAAGTTCTCTATGCTTCTCACTGTCTCGGAGGCACGGCCAAGAGCTTGGTGGGATGGATTTCAGATCATGCTAGCAGGGCAAGTCATCACTTGGGTTGTGTTCGAAGATGGATTCCGCGCTCCTCACATTCCTCCCGAAATGATGACCATTAAGAAGTGGGAATTCCTAGCCTTAAGGCAAGGAAGTGGATCGGTCAAGGAATATTTGCAAAAGTTCAACCTCGTGTCAAGGTACGCGCCTCAGGACGTCAACAGTGAGGCCGCCAAAGTGGAACACTTTATGGAAGGCCTACAACAGTCACTCCAGTATCAGCTGGTTGCTTGTGAATGTCGGACCTTCGAGGATCTGGTTAGTAAGGCCCTTATGTTGGAAGACAAGCGTCGTGCTATGGATGACACCCGTAAGCGCAAGCTAATGGGTAGTGGAGGACCGAGTAACACGAAGCCACAACCATGGCAGTCAGCTCCAGCAAGACCCAACTATCAGTAGCAGCAGTACAAGTATCCAACATTTTGCCAGAACTACCAGCCTCAGCAGCAAGTCAACACCAAGCCAGCAAGCAATCCGTCGAACAACGGTGGAGTCAAGACCAATCTTCCAGCGCAAGTTACCTGTTTCGGATGTGGACAAACAGGGCACTATTCCAGGCAGTGCCCCAACAAGAAACCCGATGCTCCGCTGCCCAATGCACCAAATCCAGGCGAAGGAGCACCAGGCAGGAATCAGGCTCCCCGCAATCAACAGTATCATAGCAAGGGGCGGATTAATCATATTTCCGCAGAAGAGGCCCAGGAAGACCCGGACTGCATTCTGGGTACGTTCCTCAACAACTCTACCCCAGCAACAGTATTGTTTGATTTTGGTGCTTCGCATTCTTTTGTTACGCAAAATACTGCGGAAAAATGTGGTTTAGAACCTACATTGCTTCGTGGGCATATGGAAATTCAAACCTCAGGAGCAGTTTTGAAGACCAACCTAGGGTGTAGGAAGGTCGGGATAGTTATCAATGGGACGAGCTTCTTAGCGGATCTCATTGTGCTTAAGTCGCAAGGCCTAGAAGTAATTCTCATCATGGATTGGTTGGCCAAGCATCAAAGCATCTTGGACTGTGCCAATAGAGCCATTACTGTTACAAGCAACCAAGGGGTCAAAGTCATGTATCTCTCTGAGCTAGTACCCGCTCGAGTACCACAGGTTAACATCCTGTCAGAGGAAGAACTCGAACGAGTGCCAATAGTCTGTGAATACCCGGTCGTCTTTCCTGATGAGCTACGAGGGATGCCTCCTGACCGAGACATCGAGTTCATCATTGAGCTCATGCCCGGATCGAGGCATATCTATAATGGTGAAGAGCTAGCAGAATTGAAGAAGCAACTGGATGAGCAACTCAGGAAAGGGTTTATTCGTCTGAGTGCGTCACCTTGGGGATCACCTGTTCTCTTCATGTCCAAGAAGGATGGAACCATCAGACTCTGCGTCGATTACCGTTCTCTTAGTGAGGTCGCGATCAAGAACAAGTACCCACTCCCCAAGATTGAAGACTTGTTCGATCAGCTAAATGGATCTAAGGTATTCTCCAAGATCGTCCTCCGATCTGGATATTACCAACTGAAGATCCGACCTCAGGACATAGCCAAGACTGCGTTCGTGACCCGGTCTGTATGAATGCACTGTCATGTCTTTTGGGTTGACTAATGCCTCGGCTTACTTCATGTACCTCATGAAAAAGATCTTCACGGAATACCTAGACAAGTTTGTCGTCGTATTCATTGATGACATATTAATCTTTTCCAAGTCCAAAGAAGAGCATGAGCAACACTTGAGGTTAGTATTGGAGAAGCTTTGAGAGCAACAACTTTATGCCAACTTCAGGAAATTCCAATTTTAGATGAACGAAGTTGGATTCTTGGATCATACCATCACAACAAGCGGATTGGCAGTTGATCCATCCAAGATTACTACGGTAACCATCTGGGAATCGCCAATTGATGTGAAGGAATTCAGAAGCTTCCTCGGACTCACAGGATATTGCCGCAAGTTCGTAGAAGGATTCTCCAGCATCGCTCGACCCATGACTCAGCTCTTGAAGAAGGGCAAGAAGTTTGAATGGACACCGGAGTGTGAAGTGAGCTTCAAAGAATTGAAGAAGAGATTAACCACTGCCCCGGTATTGGCCACTCCGGATATCATCAAGGAGTTTCTCATATATTGTGATGCCTCCAGGACCGGACTCGGTGGGGTTCTAATGTAGGATGGCAGAGTCATGGCGGATCTGTCATGGCAACTGCACCTGCATGAGGAGAACTATGCCACCCATGATCTCGAGTTGGCAGCAGTAGTGCATGCCCTGAAGACATGGCGACATTACCTTCTGGGCAAGCGATGTGAAATATACACTGACCACAAAAGTCTGAAGTATATCTTCACCCAAAGGGAATTGAATATGAGGCAACGTAGATGGTTGGAGTTAATCAAAGACTACGACCTCAGCATTCAATATCACCCCGGTGAGGCCAATGTAGTGGCTGATGCCTTAAGCCGGAAGACCAACACCTTGAACGCCATGCTCAAGGAAAGGCAACCCGCCTTATATGAAGAATTGGAGAACTTCGGGTTGGAGCTAGTGTAATCAGGATTCCTAGATAACCTCGAAGTCAAGCCAACGCTGGTGGACGACATCAAGGAGGCCCAGAAGGGTCATACGAGCACTGAAGGCATCAGGAAGAAGATTCAAGAAGGCAAGGCCCCAGGATTCTCGATGGATGAACAAGGAGTGGTGTGGTTTGGGCAACGTTTATGTGTACCCAACAAGGCTGAACTCAAGGACTTGATCCTACAGGAAGCACATGATACACCCTACTCTATTCACCCCGGTGGTACCAAGATGTATCAAGACCTCCGAGAAAGATTCTGGGGGCATGGCATGAAGAAGGAAATAGTGTCTTATGTTGGCAAGTGCAACGTGTGCCAACAAGTCAAGGCTGAGCATCAGCAACCTGCAAGACAGCTACAACCTCTCAAAGTGGCAGAATGGAAGTGGGACAAGATAGGCATGGACTTTGTTATCGGCTTACGAAGGTCTAGCAGAGGCCATGACTCTATATGGGTTATTGTCGACCATTTGACCAAAGTGACCCATTTCATTCCTGTCAACACCACTTATGATGGGAACAAGTTGGCTAGTCTCTATATTGAGCGTATTGTAAGCCTTCATGGAGTTCCTAAGAAGTTTGTATCTGACCGAGGCACGCAGTTCACCTCAAGATTTTGGAAAAAGTTCCAAGAACCCTCGGAACCAAGCTCTCTTTCAGCACTGCTTTCCACTCACAAACGGGCACATGGAGACAAATGGGAAGACTGTCTGCCGTTCGCTCAGTTTTCATACAACAACACCTACCAGTCCAGTCTCCAGATGGCCCCGTTCGAAGTATTGTATGGACAAAAGTGCCGCACCCCACTCAACTGATCCGAAACCGGAGAAGGACTAATTTTCGGGCCGGAAGTTTTGCACAAGGCAGTAGAAAAGGTGCAACTGGTCCGAGAGAATCTAAAGGCAGCCAAGTCATGACTAAAGAGCTATGCGGATTCTCGCCGCATGGATGTGGAGTTCATTCCCGGAGACCTGGTGTACCTTCGTGTCACACCTCTCAAGGGAACCAAGCGTTTCCACGTTAAACGGAAACTTGCTCCAAGGTTCATTGGACCTTTTAAGATCACGACAAGGCGTGGAGAAGTTGTTTATCAGTTGGAGCTACCTCCGGAACTTTCGAGTGTGCACAACGTCTTCCACGTGTCACAACTTCGGAAGTGTCTTCAAGCGCCAAATCATCCCGATCTTTACAAGGACATTGACCATCAGGCCATTGACCTTCAGCCTGATCTCACCTACCGCCAGAAGCCGATCCGCATTCTGGATGAAGTTGAGCGTTGCACCAGCACCATAAAGTATTTCATGGTTCAATGGAGCAACCACACAGAAGCTGAAGCAACATGGGAGCGTGAAGACTATCTCCGATTTGAGTTTTCAGACCTTTTTTTAGCACGTAGCATAGGAATCTCGAGGACGAGATTCTTGTAAGGGGGATAGGTTTGTCACACCCTGTTTTTACTACCACATTCTCTGTATTGTGAAAATCTGAGCTTGTTAAAACTTTTTCAAAACTAATGATGTGAGTGCCATGATTGTCATTGTATGCTTGTGTGTGTGATCATGAGATGATAAAAACCCCATTTCACAACATTGAATTATTTCTAAAAACCTTTATCTGATTCTGATCAAGGCAAAAACCTACTTTGAGTTGAACTACTTGTCCTTGGTGGCAAGATTGGTTTCTACTCAAGTTGGTGATCTGATTTTAACCTATCCTTATATTCCAAAACCACAAAAATAATTATTTTTATAAATGTTTTCCTAATTTAATTGCATGTTCATTTCTGAGGCCAGAATTGGTATTCCTACATGGAAAAATACTTTTCTGCCTTAGAAAAATCTGTTAAATTTGGAGATGATCAGAAGGACATATATTTTCCATATATAAGATTTTAAACCCTATTTTATATTATAATTATTTGAATAAAACCCTACAAGCCATTTGTGTCTGTTTTGACCTTTTGAAATATTTCCAAAGGAAATATTCTCAATAAAATCCTAGAAAATTCCAGTGGTATCCCTAAGCCATATTTGGTGTCCATATAAAGTTTCACCTTGATCGAAGGTGATTAAGGACCCCAAATAACCCTAAAACCCCTTGTGTCCAGATTGAAGTTAGAGCAACTCTACATAGCAAAGTTTATCCAATGATGCTAAAACTTTGCAGGAATGCCTAATACCTCAAATGAGGGTTCCACACCAAAAATGGGATTTGTGGGACTTAGTTTGCCCATACTCTCTTTGGAAGGGACAGATCTGGTCAAATTGAAATGTTTTCAAGTTTACAAAGCTGAACTTGTCCAATGGAGCTCAAACTTGGTGAAACCCCATGTTTTAGCACCAAACCCAAACCTGTTAAGTTGCAGCACCAGTGGTGGGGTGCAAACCCCTCAAACCACTATCGAGCACCTTCTGATAGATAGAGAAAAGCCACCTTAGGCACAGCTAAACCCAACCCCTTTGCTCCAAACTCATCGATTAGGTGGCCAGTATCCATATCTAACCCAGTCAACTGGCCTCTCACTGGTTCAAAGTGGAAAGGCCAAAAACTCCAATTTAGGCTTTAGTTCAAGGCTGACAGCACCAGTATTTCTTGTCTCCCTTGACCAGCCGAAGCTCCCACTGGACCCAAACGGCTAGACACACTCCCAGCCAGTGCCAGGACATGCTAGACACGTCCAAAGTCCCTCAGAGTGCAGCAACATGCCGTGGCATGCCAAAACTGCGCTCTGGGCGCGCTACAGGAAGCCACCAAGGTGTGGGCGACGCTCTCAGCCAGTTACAGCCTCCCCCAGGTGCCCATCCTCTTCCCCAACAACCCGTCTGTGTCGAGCAACCCTCATGGCCCCTCCTTCCCCGCGCTAGAGCTCGTGCGACGCGTGCACGCGCGCACCAGAACCGGCCAAGGTTGCGCGGCCACGGATGCTCGACTCCTCCCTCTATCCCTCTGCAACAGGTGGTTCTAGCAGTCCAAAACCATGTCGTGAGACCGTGGTTACGGCCCCAGCCCCTCTCTGCACCCCCATGTGCGCCACGGCGAGTCACCGGCGCTCCTGAATCGGCTCACCGTCGCGAGCCTATTTATAGCCCTCCCCCTCGCTCCAGCACCCCTTAGATAGCTTCACCACGACCACTAGAACCTCCCTAGCCACCCCAGCAAACCAGCAGAGCCCCGGTGCTCAAGATAGACCGAGGCCCCTCCGCCTCGGAGCTCTGGTCGATCTCCGGCTACACGACGGCTCATGCGCCCCTCGACCCACCAAACTGATCCCCTCAACCTCAGGAAGCTTTCCCCCAGCTCGCTCGAGCATTTTCGAGCCTCTAGCCACCTCCTCGACCATCTCCCGAAACTCCTCTGCCACGGCCTCCTCGTTGCCGGCGAACCTCTGCCTCTCCGACGTTGTTCCAACCACCAGCAAGTAGGCGACGTCATGTCAAACCCATTCCAGTCCTTGTTGGGGCTTGAGAGCGTCGGCAGCCTCGCCGGCGTACTCCTCCTCCTCTCTGGCCAGAGGTAGGAGACGACCCCGACAGGTGTGCCCCACCTATCGGTGGCCCAGCCTCCTCCCTCGCGCTGTCCACAGCCACTGACAGTAGGGCGCCGCACGTCAGGTTGAAACCTGACGGTGCACGCGCCTGGGCAGGTTATCGGCTGGCCATGGGCCAGCCCAATTCCAGGACGAGCCAGGCCAGGGACTAAGCCCGTTTTCTTTTATTATTCGAACCTGATTTCTAACATTTTTATAAAAAAAATTAACCAGTCTAAAAATATAATTTTTCCACTATTCTTCTTCTAAAAATATGTAGTATTTAATGATATGATTGGATGATTTTTTCTACAACTATTATGTTTTACAATAACAAAAAGGACTAAATTGGAATAGTTTTGCTTCTGTTTGGTTAATTTAAGAAATGTTCCTTCAAAAGAATTTGAGGCTAATATTTTTCAAAATGACAACTTAGATTTATCAGTAATAAAGAACATTTTTAAAAATGACCTTGTGATCTCTTTCTCTGTGAGCTATTTCTTATTTATTGTCTTATCGACGATAGAAAATCCGTGTGACGAGGGAATCGGAGCGGAAGACCTCTAAGTCCCGAGATAGCTAGCTGCCCAAGGCAAGCAACCCATTCACCATGACTGGGCATATGTTATATTGCATGTTAAGATAGCAAGTATTCCCGTTGCATATGATCATAAGTGTCGGTAAATCATTTGATGTGATGTTACCGATGGCTCCTCCGGAGCACATGCATTGAGTTTGATCCTACCCCTTGAGGGTCACGCTATTATCATGATGACAAGTAATACTAGAATAATAGAAGGAGCATGTTGTTGACATAAATCAAAGGTTTATGAAAACCCCGTCGGGTGCCACCAATGCCCGAGGGTGATTATGAGTTAGGTGGCCACTTTTGGTGAAGTGGTGCACCCAGTATTTGTGTGAGTATGGTTTCGGAAATGGGATTAGATTTACGATGTGTCGACCGTCCCAACCTTACCAGTCCGAGCACGCTACCCCTTATGGGACGGGGCTATGTTGATTACTCTGGTCAGTGCTAGCAAAGAACCACATTACTACTGGTGGGAGTGATGTGTGGTCACTCTCGTGATGGGGTCGTGCCCGGTAGGATGACTATGCCATATTTATGAGTTCCAGGCACACCGTTAGTCCCAGCATGGTTGATACTGTCCAGAGTTGGTGCTCGTAAGATGTACAACATGTGGGATGGGAACCAATCGAGTGGACCTCTTTGTCTAGTATCGTCAGGGGAAAGGCCATTATCGAGTTCTTACCTCGGGTATGATATATACTGCGAGTCGTGGATGACACGAAAGTTTCCTAGATCTCATGGGTCCAGCGTACTACCTCTGCAGAGTGTAAAACTATTCGAATAGCCGTGTCCAGGTCAAGGATAGTTGGGTAATCCTGCTTAAACTACGTCCAGTTGTTTCCGCATAAACCAAGTGTGTGTGTGTGTGGTGATGAAAAAAGTGTTGCTACGAAAGTAATGATATGACCAAGTTTGGTGACTTGGTATGTAGGGTGAGCCCGGATGGTTTAGCCCTCGATAGATATATTGATATCTATAACCTATTCTTCAAAAGTAATTCTTTAATTTGATGCATATTCATGATCATTCCACCAAGAGAAGTTCCACCAAATATGCATGTTATTGTTATCCTTCACTTTCATTGTTCATATCATGGGCTGTTTGCGAGTACATTCAAAGTACTCATTGGCTTGCGAGTGGTTATGTTATTGACCAGACATGGAAGGACGTGAGTTTGGAGACAAGTATGTCTTCGGAGACGCCCATGCGAACTAGGACGCTTCCAAGTCAGAATGCATGTCAGTGTAGGCTTGATGGCATGGGCACCCGCTTAGCCCCTATGATTTCTGCTTCTAGTTGTATTTGAGTGATTTGGCCTTAGGCCCTGCCTTGTGAACCTCACCATTCGGTCTTGTGTTGTAATAATCGGTATTTGGATGTAACACTCTCTTATTCGGTATGTGTGTTCGGTGAGCATTGATCTCTGGGATCACTTAGCACGGCGATCTCGACTCATAAGCTGGGTCCCCACATTAAGCCACACCAGGGCTCCAGCTGAAGGGTTCTGTACATTGTAATCTTTCATACCCCATAAGAAAACGTCAACCTCAGGGCTCGAGACGTAGGGTTTTTACTACTTCCGAGTGGGGCCTAAACTCATACATCCGAGTGTATCCGCTGCGCCTAGTTAGACATCGCCCCTTTGTTCGTACCCCTAGGTACTATTGTTAGGGTCATTCCCACGACAACTATGAAACTATTATATGCATGGCATATAGCACTTTATTCTGTTGCATCGAATCATAAATCAGTGACCACCATGGTGGGTTACCTCCATTACTTTCCTTGTTAATACTTGCACCAATGATGACCCTACCTTCTTATGAGGGTTGTGCGGGTGGGAAATAGTTAGGACGTTATGGGATGGGAAAATGCATGGTGTCGGAAAGGAAATCATTTCAACCACTTTTCTAAAACCCCTTCGGGTGCCACTAATGCCCGAGGGAGATGGTGTTGAGCTAAGGTAACCACTTGAGAAAGAAGTGGTGTATGGAGTAAACTGAGTGTTTTGTTTTTGAAAATGGATTAAAGATCTTCTAACCATCCCAACCCTACGTGTGCAACCATGATACCCCTTTATGGGAAGGGGCCTTGTTGATTACCATCGTCGATACTAGCAAAGAGCCCGCATTACTAGTGGTGAGTGGGCCAGAGTTACCCTCTGGATAAGGGATCGTGCCAAGTCGGGCGTTAATTGGTTGTTTTATAGAAACTGGGCAAACCATTGTTTCCACTCGAGTATGGCGCGATATTGAGCAAGTCTCGTATGATGTATGTCATGAGTATGTAGGCCAACAAGTGGACTCTCTGTTTAGTGTCGCGAAGGGAAAGGCATTGTTCGGCTGCTTACCTCGGGTATGTGATATACCACGAGTCGTGGTTGACAAGGAAGTTCCATGATTCTTGTGGGTACAGCACGCAACCGCTACAGAGTGTAAAACTATTCGAATAGTCGTGTTCACGGTCATGGTCACTTGGAGGTCCTCCTTAGACTATGTCGAGATGTTTTACCAAAATTTGGTGTGTTTGGGTGTGTGTGTGTGAGAGAGAGAGAGAGAGAGAAGTATGACACTTGAGATAAATCAGATGACTTGACCTGATGATAGAACATGAGAAGTTCAACCCTTCCTTATTATTATCTGTAACTTGTTCATATGGATATTTGCAAATGGCCCTTTAAGTATACCAGCCAAACTGACAATAGGTCTGCAACTGACTATACCGAATCCATTATCCAGGAAACTATGGTAGCACGGAAATAAGGAGACATACTGACAAGACTTAATCTAGGGTCAACTTAGGATGTTTAAGTATCACCTGTATGATTAGTGCATATCATGCGTAAAAAGAGCCACTAACCACCTAACATGCCTCTTGACCACTCTCGTCCACGAGGTGTCAATCCCACGGTCGTGTACCCACAAAACACCGATTCTCACCGAATCCCATCCGGTAGACATGTAGGGTAGGAAAGAGTGACCAATGTCCATGCATCACAATCATAGAAACCTTTACTTCCAAAAATCATGAAACTATATGTATGATTTGCCACATGAAGTAACACCACAAATATAGCATAACCCTATGTTACTTTCACCAAGCAACACACATAACCAAGTTAGAAGTAGGTTAAGGATGCTTGCCTTCCAAGTGTAGAGAGGTGGGGTCCACCACAATACTTTAGCAAGTTTTAAATCCACTCTTCAAAGCATATTTAAATATATGCTAATGAACACACAATTTAAAAATAGCACATAAAATTGTCTTGGAAAATTTTCAAATAAATACTAAAATAAACTAGGCAGAATTTGAAAGAGGTGAGAAAAAGAATCAATCATTTGGAGTTTTCTACAAAAAGATATAACCAGTCAAAGTTTTGGTCAAAATCTGTTTTAGAAAATCAAAAAGAAAAGAAAACGCTTCGGGTCAAAAGACGCTAGCTCAGGAGGGAAAACGAACTTGGCGAGATGCGCCTCCACTCGCGCGGGCTCAGGCTGGGGCAGAGACGCTGACGCACGGGTCCCACGAGCAGGTTTAACTCGGGTCTCCTACTTCCTCCTCTAGCCGAAGGAAGAGGGCTCCAGCGAGGATCAACGGCGACATGAGCCACCATTCGAGGAACGGAGGGTATCGGCGTGCTCAGGGGACCAAGGTGCATCCATTTCGCGGCGGCTGCCGGAATCGAGCAGCCCTTCCTCTACGGTGGAGGGATCTTCGGCTCCAATGGGGCACTCTCTAGGAGGGGTCCTAGGTGCAGGACGAGGGTTGTGGTAGCTCCGCTAGGTCTAGGAGGTTCGAGCTGAAGACTCAGGCAGGGGGAAAGCTCACTAGTAGGACCGACTCGACCCGAGGGGCTACGGTTGCCGAAGGTCACCGGAGTTGGGAACGAAGGGGACCTGGCTTAAATTGGGGCTTAGGACGTTGGCTGAGGCTTCGGGGGAGAGGCTTGAGTCGACGCATGGCCTTGGGGCTCCTATTTATAGCCTCGGGGTGTCGGTGTCGCAAGGAGAGGATAAGCTCGCCGGGGACAGTCTGTGGTGAGGGCGCAGGAACGGGGCCGGCGCAGCGAATGGCCAAGGGGAGACTTTGGCTCGACGCAGGGGTGGTCAAAGGTTGCAGGTGGCGCGCTGGGAGCATTTGGGCGATGCTGCGCTGCTACTGCAGCTTGACGACAGCCAGCGCGACTGCGGCAATGCAGGCACGGCAGGGGCAGCAGAGGCTACAGGGGTGCACGAGGAGCTCGTGCGAGATAGCACACACGCTAAGTCCTCTTCGGGCAACGAGGGGGCGGCAGGGGCTGCGGCGCGGCTGCTCGATTTGCTGGCTGCAAAATGCGCGCTCTAGAGCACGCTAAGGCATGCCTGCCAGGTGCTCAGCGCAAATGCTACGGCTAGCTAGGGAATTGGGCTGGTGGTGAAACGCTCCAGATCGACTAATGGTCTTACTTTGGGTCTGCTAGACATGCTAGTTTGGTCTAGCGCTCAACTTCACCATACAAACAAAATATCGTGCCATTTCTGGTCAGGGACACCAATTGTTTGACAGACTACCAATGGCATCTAGGGGCACTTGCTAGCCATGGAAACTTCCAGACATAAGTCTCACTGGATGGGGAGACAGATGGCAGGATTAGATTTAGCAACTCAACAACTTCACAATGCAATTCTAGTAAAAATCCATTTCTGGACAGAAACAAAATGGAAATGCAACAGGGGTTAAAACAACTCCAATTGGGTTGAGGTTTGGTACTTAAGGGTTTCATTGGATGGACTACAAGCACAAAAATTATCAAGAGCATTGGGGAAGGAAAAAGTGGGGTTGTAGTTCAAAAGGCCAATCTGGTCCAGAACAAAAAACAAGAAGTGGTTCTCAAATATTTCAAAAGACCAACATATATTTTTGCAGAAAACTTATTCCTATAAACCTCTTGACCTCCACAAATTTTTACAAAATTATTAGAGACTTTAATGAAGAGGTTGTAGTGTGAAGCACCTATTTGGACCAGAACAGAAAAGATGGAAAAAAGCAATATTTTACCAAAATACTTAGCTAGGTTTTTGCATAAAACTCATTTGTATGAACCCCTTGGCTACTAAAAATTTTGGTAGAATTTTTGGAGAGTTTTCTTAAGGGGTTGTAGTGCAAATCTACAATTGGACCAGAAAGTAAGATTAATTAATTTCCTTAATCCTGTCAAAACACTTGTCTATTTTATTATATGAAGTTGATCCAGAAACATAGTAGGTAATAGTCAAGCTTATTGTGAAATTTTTAGAAGAGGTTAATTGGTAGCTGCAGTTCTAAAGTGGACCCAAAAATAATAAGAAACCAGTTTTGAATAATAGAGTTGGGAGATAATATTTAAGAAAAATTCTATTCTGAAATAATCGGTACGGAGGGAATATTTGAGTCAATCGTCAAGTCACACAAAGGTTCTCAAAAAGTTTTAGCTCATAGAAGAGTTATTCACAAAATAAAGAATAACAGAGGTTTTTTTTAAATTAACAGCAAACCAAGAAATAAAAATTTAACAGCATTCGGGCCGAAATATTAAATAAAAATCTTGGCAGATATTTGGGGTGTTACAAACTCTACCCACCTTAAGAAAAATCTCGTCCTCGAGATTTGTTAGAAACAAACCTCAAGTGGTTTTAAATAGAAGCAAGGGAATCATAGTAAAAAAACAATAATTGGTGTTGCTACAGTGTGGTATTTGTGATACACGCAAAAGCTACGGTTTGGCAAAACGAGGTCTTTCTACAAATGGCTACAACCAAAAATCTTTCGAAAAAGGAAAATACTCCAGTTCCGAATTTGCTTGTCGTACCCGAGTGCATAGTGCTCTCTCTCGCCGACATGTGGGTCCAGGACCCATGGTCAGTCTCTTCTTCTTCCTCCGTCTCTCCTCTTTCCTCTCTCTCGCGCGCTTTACGCTACTTTCTCCATGCGTGGCGTCTAGCTCATAGACGTCTAGGGCCATGCCGTGCTCGTGCGCGGCGTACTAGCTATCGGCGCAATGAGCACTCGCGTCGCGAGCCAGTGCTTTGTCGGCACTGCTTGTGGATTCACTTCCGAACACCGGCGATCGAGCGACGAGCAACGCTGGTGGACTGCGCCCATCACGCACTGACCTCAGGCTATAAAACGGTTGCGTCATTCTCTCCTCTATCTCACTCTCAACCTCAGGCTCCAATGGCGGAGGAGTACCCGGGGTGGCTGATCATCCTGCTGGTCGGAGGGGTGGCGGCGTTGATTGATTGCTCGGCGCTGTTGTGCGTGATGATCCAAGATGATCGTCGTGACACTGCTGCTCGAGTGGCAGCTCTCCGCAAGGGCGATGAACACGAAGACTAGGCGCGTGCAAAAATTGCGAGGTGGCTGCCAGTGTGTTGGTAGCACTCTCGCAAAAATAAATTATGCCTTCCTCTCGGAGGAACTGTGGTGTTAGCAAGGTAGCTAGCTGGGGTCCCGTGTGTGCGGTTCTGCTTTTAGTATATTGGCAGAGTGGGTGTGGTTGTGAACTATCTGGCACACGAATAAAATCTCCGTTGAGCTATCTATTTCCTGGAGTAGAAGGAATCAATCATGCAAAGGTCATTGCAAGGGAAGAGTTGAAGGAAAAAAATTGATGTGATCACACAAATTAGAACACATGCATGTAGTGATAAAAATACAAGGCACATTCATCACATTACACAAACATGACTATACTGCAAGGTATTTACAGTGCACGCAAAAGAAAATTCTAATGGTCATGGGGAAATTTTCCTGACAGGGGAATATCCACTTCGTCTTCGGGGGCAAGGGGTTGGAGGACTCGCAGAATGCGTCCTACTAGGCTTGTCCTTAGGGGTTCGCCAATGGCGATTTGAGGGTTCTGGATGGCGAGGTTCTGGAGAAACTCCATCACGTGCTGTGTCAAATGCTCTTGAGCGATGACATCTTGCACGAGCCTTACCAAAACGGGGTCTCTCTCTAAACGGGTCCCTGGAAAAGATGCTGCTCCTCCGGGTTCTGCACAGCTCGGAAAATAACAATACCCCCTTTCACTGGCATACGGTACTGCATAATGAAGGCAAGTAACCGCTTCGTAGGCAACAACCTCTATGGCCATTTCTAGGGTTGACATAGATTTTCCACTGAAGCAGATTTCCGTGGGGTCTTGGTTAGGGTCTACTAGGAAAATGTGCACAACCTCCCAATATTTCGAGGTAGTGGGAGTGATCCTCGATTTGAACAGCTCGTACCGGGGTGGGAAGGAGGAACCCATGGTACTGCGGGTAAAATCCCATAATACTTTAACAAAACTGCCCACAGTTGCATCCGGGGTTCTGAGGTTACTCCCTTGGGGTAGCGTGGCAAAAGGCTGTGAAAGCAGTGTACAAGGTGAGTGTTGCTGGGAAGATCACGGGGTGATCCTTATATAGGCGGGGTTGGGGACATGCTACTGCGACAACAGACCTTCCCTGGCAACGGTCCAGGAATCCTGCTGCTACGGCTACGCCTATTGGGACTTCCTTGGCAAATATGCAAAGGATTTCCCCGCAGCCTTGGAGCCTTGCGTTGGTGTTCCCTTGAAGAGGAAAGGATGATGTAGCACAACGGCGGTAAGTATTTCCCTCAATTTGAGAACCAAGATATCAATCCAGTAGGAGGAGCGTTCAAGTCACAAGTACGTGCACAAACACAAAGAGCTTGCACCCAATGCTATGAAGGGGTTATCAATCCCTTATAGATTGTTTGCAAAGTGAGAACTGAAAGCAACAAAGTAAACAAAGCAAAGTAAAAGTGAAGGTGGAGACGATAGTTGTGAATAGACCCGGGGGCCGTAGTGTTCACTAGTGGATTCTCTTATGAAAGCAAGTAGACAGTGGGTGAACGAATTACTATCGAGCAATTGATAGAACAAGATGACATGATGTAGATGGACAATCTCATATCTACGATAAAAGCCCATCTTGTTACCCTTGATGGCAACAACATGATGCGTGCCTTGCTGCCCCTTCTGTCACTGGGAAAGGTCACCACACGGTATGAACCCAAAACCAAGCACTTCTCCCATTGCAAGAATCATAGATCTAGTTGGCCAAACAAAACCTAAGACTCGGAGAGACTTACAAGGATATCAAATCATGCATATAAGAAATAAGCAAAGACTCAAATATAATTCATAGATAATATGATCACAAATCCACAATTCATCGGATCTCGACAAACACACTGCCAAAGAGGATTACATCGGATAGATCTCCATGAAGATCATGGAGAACTTTGTATTGAAGATCCGAGAGAGAGAAGAAGCCATATAGCTACTAACTATGGACCCTTAGGTCTGAAGTGGACTACTCACGAGTCATTGGAGAGGGAATGATGTTGATGTAGAAGCCCTCCAACTCCAAAGTTCCCTCCGGCAGGGCACCGAGAAGGGTCTCCAGATGAGATCTCGCGGAAACGGAAGCTTGCGGCGGCGGAAAAGTGTTTTCGTGGATTCCCTGATTTTTTCTGGGATTTTAGGAAATTTATAGGCCAAAGAGCTTGGGCAGGGGAGCGCCAGGGAGGCCACAAGCCTGGTTGCCGCGGCCCCCCCGGGCCGCGGCAACAGGGCTTGTGGGCTCCCTGTGGGCCCACTGCCTTGGCCCTCAAGCATCCCGATCTTCTTCTGTTCTGGAAAAATTTATTTCGGGGATTTTATTCTGTTTGGACTCCGTTCCAAAATCAGATCTGAAAAGAGTCAAAAACACACAAAAAAACAGGAACTGGCACTTGGCACTGAATTAATAAGTTAGTCCCAAAAAAGATATAAAAGGTATATAAATCATCAAAAGTTGACAAGATAACAGCGTGAAACCAACAAAAATTATAGATACGTTTGAGACGTATCAGGACACATATTGCAGGTTGGGTTGGCCTCGATGGTTGTCTTGGTCCAAAGGGTTTTGGTCAAGACCATAGTGACACTTTATTGCGATAGACTATCGGCGTCGTGTCCAACTATAGTTATGCTGCCTAAAAGCATATACAGGTGATTACCCGTAGTGTTGAAAATAATAAGACAAAAACAGTTGCCCATACTAGCTCATATATTACATGAGGCGAATTCGACAACATGGTCAAGGCCTAGTCTACTTCGTTTACATTTAGGTGAGCAAGTCTTCCAAACGTCGAGTCTGCTGGAATTACGGCGTCACGGTTGCTCCGGGAAGGGTGTGGAGCTACAAGGTCGGGGTAGCGGGGGTGTCCATTGCGTGGTGCTGTAGCTACTGTCCCGTTGGAGGAAATCCCCAAAATGCGGCAAAGCTTCTCGGGGGAGACAGGCGCGTGACTTGGGTCGGCAGCTGGGACAAACCGCTGGAGCTCAATCGGTCTCCCAAACAACACTACAGGGTTGCTAGCTTCAGGCTCCGCTTCTCTCCTCCTCAGACGAGCCAGCTCTGCGCAAGCTGCAATCAGTTCGAGGGTGACCTGGTCGTACAATGCCTCTTGTGCCCTCACATAGCGCACAAGGTGCAACAAGGTGGGGTCAGTCTCATGGTCTCCGATGGCGACCTGAATCGGCCTACCATAACCTTCACGGTTAGGGTAGTAGTAGAACGAGCGGCAGTTAACTCCTGGCGACAAGTGCCGGAGTTGACCCATTGCCTCTCGAGCTGCCAGCTGGATGGCTTCGGGCTCATAGGAAGTTGACCTTCCGGTGAACCGATGGGGACGCTCTTGGGTGATACTCTTGTCGTAGATGTGTACCGTGGCCTAGAAGTGATGAATGTCACCACTTGTGCACTCTTCGTACAAAACATACTCCGGGGGCTCTTCCATGGCAAAGGCACAACGGGTTAGGCTGGCCAGAATGGCTACAAAACCTCCTTGGTCTGCAGTAGTGGTTTCATTGTGGACAATGGGCTCTGGCATCTCGGGGTGGTTGTGGTCATGCTATGTTGTGCGGGACACTAGCTCCCTTTATAGAAAAGGCGAACGAAGTCTTCTCTCGCAAGATTGCGAGAATGACAAAAGGGTCATGGCCACTGGCGTGTGACCATAGGGCTAGTCTGATAGGTTGCGCACCGCCTTGCCTAAAAGTGTTGGCGAACACTATTCGGCTACTGGTTAGGGCAAACTTGACCGGTGGCGAGCGCATTGGTTTGATGGGTGGTCTTCTAGTGCTTATTTACCCGGCTTAGATAGGATTAGCCAACGGTCATCCTGTCTCTGATACCAAGGTTGTAGGGACCAGATTTTCGGGGATTTCAATTTCCCTTCAAATAGCCCTTTAAGTATACCAACCCCAGAAATACTGTTAGCTGGCACACCTTTCCTCGATACGATTGTCCAAGCAAAAATACACATTGAAGTACATGACCAAAGTGGTCTAATGAGTACATCAAAAGGGTTTCTAATGGTTGATGGCGGCAGCGTTACTGGGATCTCCAACTCCTCTAGGACTCCATTTCCCACAGGAACAGTTGACCGGACTAACTCCCATCTCGCTCACTCCTATCCTTGAAGCCTATGCTTCAAGCTTCTCGTCAAGCACCTCCTCTCCAAGCTTGCAATCTGGCCAAGACAATAGCGAGGGACAAGCCAGTGTGTACTTTGAATGTACTCGCAAAACATTATGAAGCAAACATGTAACTTGCAAGGTTATTCATACACACATAATGATATCATAATACTACATCAACTCAATTTAGTACTGAAGCATTAGTAGTGGAGCAATAATCATACTGAAAGTTATTAAGCAATCAATAATAGTATTAACTTAGGATGCAATATAAGACATGCCGAAGTCGGGCGTCTCAGCGACACCACATAATGGGCTTATATAAGTAGTAACATGCATGCCACAGTCGGGCGTCTCAACGACACCACATAAAGGGCTTATATGAAATAGTAACAAGCATGCCACAGTCGGGCGTCTCAGCGATACCACATAAAAGGGCTTATATAAATTTAATAGAGTATATCCAAGAGGTACAACCATCCCACGGATATTCACAACAAAAATCATAATGGTTAGTTCAAAGAGAATAATGTTTAAATTCATCCACCATATTTCCTGATTAGCCTCATACTCCGTTAACTACCTCCGAAGACCGACAATTAGACCTACACTTGACTAGTCAACTCACGTCCTTGACCATGGACACGGCTACTCGAATAGTTTTGACTCTGCAGAGGGTGTACTCTTTACCCATTGCCCGCGTTTTTCAATAGTCACTATGACTAATTCCGCGTACGGCATTTTAGATGTGGATACTTAGAATGGGATCAACAATATTTATATCGGGAAGGCTCCAACCTCGACTAGCATGGGATCAACAATATTTATATCGCGCGCTTATGAGGAGTGCCCACCCTTCTGATCCTAGACAGGAAACACCCATGCCTCCTGACCGGATGACTGGGATTATACCACGGTCGTGGATACCTTCATCCCGGCCCCTCTACTAGTGTGTGAATGATAATAGGTCTGCAATTGACTATACCAAATCCATTAACCAGGAAACTATGGTAGCACGCAAATAAGGAGACATACTGATAAGACTCGATCTAGGGTCGATTTAAGAGGTTTAAGTATCACCTACATGATTAGTACATACCATGCATAAACAGAATCACTAACCACCTAACATGCCTCATTGACCACTCTCGTCCACGAGGTGTCAATCCCACGATTGTGTCTCCACAAAACACCGACTCTCACCGAATCCCATCTGGTAGACATGTAGGGTAGGGAAGAGTGACCAGTGTCCATGCATCACAATCATAGAAACCTTTACTTCCAAAAATCATGAAACTATATGTAGATTTTCCACATGAAATAACAACACAAAAATAGCATAACCCTATGTTACTTTCACCAAGCAACACACATAACCAAGTTAGAAGTAGGTTCAGGTTGCATGCCTTCCAAGTGTACAGAGGTGGGGTCTACCACAATACTTTAGCAAGTTTTAACTCCACTCTTCAAAGCCGATTTAAAAATATATGCTAATTAACACACAATTTAAAAACAGCACATAATATTGTCTTGGAAAATTTTCAAATAAATACTAAAATAAACTAGGCAGAATTTTAAAGAGGTGAGAAAAAAATCAACTCATTTGGAGTTTTCTACAAAAAGATATAGCGAGTCAACGTTCTAGTCAAAGTCTATTTTAGAAAATCCAAGAAAAAAGAAAACGCTTCGGGTCAAAAGACGCTAGCGCAGGAGGGAAAACGTACTTGGCGATATGCGCCTCCAGTTGCGCGGGCTCAGGATGTGGCAGAGATGCTGACATGTGGGTCCCATGAGCAGGTTTGACTCGGGTCTCCTCCTTCCTCCTCTGGCCGAAGGAAGGGGGCTCCGGCGAGGCTCACCGGCGACAGGAGCCACCATTCGAGGAACAGAGGGTATCGGCGTGCTCAGGGGACCAAGGCATATCCATTTCACTACCTTGGGGCCGCGGCGGCTACCGGAATCGAGCAGCCCTTCCTCCACGGCGGAGGGATCTTCGGCTCCGACGGGGCACTTGCTAGGAGGGGTCCTAGGTGCACGACGGGGGTTGGGGTAGCTCCGCTAGGTCTAGGAGGTTCAAGATGAAGGTTCGGGCAGGGGTAAAGCTCACTGGTAGGACCGAATCGACCCGAGTGGCTACGGTAGCCGAAGGTCACCGGAGTTGGGAATGAAGGGGCCTTGGCTTAAATTGGGGCTTGGGACGCTGGCTGAGGCTTCGAGGGAGAGGCTTGAGTCAACACACAGCCTCGGGGCTCCTATTTATTTCCTCGGGGTGTCGGTGCCATGATGAGAGGATAAGCTCTAGTGAGGGCACGGGAACGGGGTCGAAGCGGCGACGGGTCAAGGGGAGGCTTTGGCTCGATGCAAGGGTGGTCCAAGGTGTAGGTGGCACGCTGGGGGCGTTTAGGTGGCGCTGCGACATTGTGCTGCTACTGCACCTTGATGACGGCCGGCGCGACTGCGGCGATGCAGGCACGGCAGGGGCAGCATAGGCTACAGGGGGAACGAGGAGCTCGTGTGAGATAACACACTTGCTAAGGCCTCTTCGAGAAACGAGGGGGCATCACGGGCTGCGACGCGGCGGCTTGATCTGCTCGCTGCAAAACACGCGCTCTAGAGCACGCTCAGGCATGTATTTCTGGTCAGGGACACCAGGTGTTTGACAGAATGCTAATGGCATCTAGGGGCACTTGCTAGCCATGGAAATTTTGAGACATAAGTCTCACTGGATGGGCAGAAAGATGGCAGGATTAGATTTAGCAACTCAACAACTTCACAATGCAATTCTAGTAAAAATCCATTTCTGGACAGAAACAAAATGACAATGCAACACGGGTTGAAACAACTCCAATGGGGTTGAGTTTGGTACTTAAGGGTTTCATTGGATGGACTACAAGCACAAAAATTCTCAAGAGCATTGGGGAAGGAAAAAGTGGGGTTGTAGTTCAAAACGCCAATCTGGTCCAGAACACAAAACAAGAAGTAGTGCTCAAAATTTCAAAATACCAACATATATTTTTTTCAAAAAACTTATTCCTATAAACCTCTTGACCTCCACAATTTTTTACAAAATTATTACAGACTTTAATGAAGAGATTTTAGTGTAAAGCACCTATTTGGACGAGAACAGAAAAGATGGCAAAAAGAAATATTTTACAAAAATACTTAGCTAGGTTTTTGCATAAAACTCATTTGTATGAACCCCTTGGCTACTACAAACTTTGGTAGAATTTTTGGAGACTTTTCTTAAGGGGTTGTAGTGCAAATCTATAATTGGACCAGAAAGTAAGATTAATTAATTTCCTTAATCCTGTCGAAACACTTGGCTATTTTATTATATAAAGTTGATCCAGAAACATAGTAGGTAATAATAAAGCTTCGTGTGGAATTTTTAGAACAGGTTAATAGGTAGATGCAGTTCAAAACTGGACCCTAAAATAATAAGAAACCAGTTTTGAATAATAGAGTTGGGAGATAATATTTAAGGAAAATTCTTTTTTGAAATAATCAGTGGGGAGGGAATATTTGAGTCAATCCTCAAGTCACACAAAGGTTCTCAAAAAGTTTTAGCTCATAGAAGAGTTATTCACAAAATCAAGAATAAGAGAGGGTTTTCTGCGAAATTAACACAAGATCGAGAAATAAAAATTTAACAGCATTTAGGCCAAATTTATTAAATAAAAATCTTGGCAGAAATTTGGGGTGTTACAGGTTGCTTGCGAGTACATTCAAAGTACTCATTGGCTTGCACTAGTTATTTTAATGGACATACATGAAAGAACATGATATGATGGAGAATAACTTGGTGATGTACATGCGAGCTTGGACGCTTCCCAGTCAGAATGACTATAGGGTTAAGTTAGATGGCATGGGTTCACGCTATCGTTGAAGATTTCCGCTATAAATATATGAAGACTTGGCCATGGAGGCCATATTTGAGTTAAACGGTACGTAATGGATGCAAGACTCCTGTTATTTAGTTTTTGTGTCTTCGGTGAGCAATGATCTTTGAGATCACTCAACACGTGCATTCACTTATCGCGACTTATGAATTGGGGTCCCCACAGAGGTGGTATCAGATCCATACTGAGTGTAGGAAGCCCTTAGTTAGCTTGGACGTTAGTTAGGACAAAACTGTTTTTCCAAGCCCTTCTAAATCACTTACAAAACCTCTATATTTATCACCTCTTCTAAATTTTCAAAGGAAGCAAAGGTTCTTGCCTTAGCACTTCCACCCCTAGTCTCTTAACTCTCCTCATCGACCTTTTCAATACTTGAAAATGGTCGCTAACACCCTTACGCCCCTAACCACCAGATTCCTTGAAATACTGGTGGGTAACCTGCAAGGAACCAACCTTGCCAAACATCACCCAGATATTTGGAAGACAAGGTTGGCAACACTACAACAAGAAGACACCAACAATATCTACCTTCTTGAGGAATGAGGACATCAAGGCTTGGAAGGTGGTGACACCATTGACACTGCACGAGAATGAAGCAACCTTGGCCTACGATGATCAAGACATAAGATATGCAAGATCATGATATACATCGCTAAAAGTATGACCTTATCCTTATTGTTGTGTGTCGACAACCACATGTGGATGAGAACCTCGCCATTTGGCCCGCCTCGCCATAGTGAGTAGGAAAACGATTCTCTTCATCCCCCACTCTTGGTGTTGATATTATCATCAACATAACCGACAGGTCAGAACTCTATCATGCCTTCTCCATGTCATTGCATAAGGGATTGTCCACTTGGAACTCTCGATGCCTTGGAATACAAGAAGACATATTGACAAGATTATGAATTCAACAGAAGACCCTGTCAACAACATCTATGAGGTGCCACTTTTGCCATCAGCTCACTAGAGAAAAGTTGTTGAAGGTTTTTCAGGATCAACCCGTATGGTTTCGACAAACAACAACAAGAGACGTAGTGACACCTGAAGAAGACCCAAAAGACTGGGCGGACTCCTCTCCAAGACACAAAGCAAGAACAACTACTCAGTCCGAGAACCCCTATGGTAGGATGAGTCATGTATCCCTTATGCGAAGTCAAGTCCTGTGATGGTTCGAATGGAACCATGTTGTGTGTTGCTTTTTTTTGCTTGTTCGAGCTTTGATATAAGTCGCACTTTTGCCCTATGCAATGGGTATGCGGCTATATCACCTGCCTCATCTTTATGTTTGTATTCGGCCTTTTCAGTGCTTGGTTGAGTGCACTTGCACTATACCAACCCCTTAGGAACTCCCCCCTATGCTACTTTCCCCTCTCCCCCATCTCGGCAACTGAAGTCCAGCAAGACAACATTCACCAAGGATTCCTCCTCGACACACAACTAGCAATGAAGACTTTGATTACAACATACTCAAACACACACAACCCCGTAGAGTTATGCTTTTCCCTCAAGATTGAAAACCCCTTCCTAGACCAACCTAGACCTCACAAGCTTCCCGAGATCAAATCTATGATCACGTGTTTAATACACGGATTTGCCACATCACCTTGTGCTTCAGTAACCCTTGCTTAGGACTAGGTTTGTTATGGGACTAGTGATCATAGTGAATGAGAACCTTTCAGTTTTGAGCTAGCACCAGAACCTTGATGCCATAGAAGAGATCCTCTTGAGGATACACAATTAGTAGACTAATTATTTGGCGAGGTTATAGTAGATATCTTTAGGGAATAGTTGAGACCCTTTGGTGGATTACGAGACTTTCATGACGATAAATGAATTTGGTGGATCGAAGTTGATAGAGCAGCATAACTTGATTTTCCTTAGTAGATTGTATCTAGTAGGACAATTCGGGATCATATGTTGAAAATTCTTGGTGGTATAATAACTTGATTCTGACTAGTGGTCATGGATTGATGATGTTACAACAATGGCTTGGAGTAACCAGTAGGAATTCTTGATGGACATGAGATTTAGATTTAAATAGGTAATCCTAATAGAGTGTCAATGATAAATGAGACCACATGGTTCGGAGTAATTTCGATTTAGTCCAATGATATTGATCACGATACCATGTGTCTCGGTGGATGATAAGTAGAAGTAATTGGATGATGTTAGGGGTGATTTAAGAATCTATATAAGCTTGACCTTCGAGTTTAGTGGCTCATGATATTGGGAGTTGGTGGATATATGGTGATAATAGTCCCTGCAATAATTTGTGGATTATAGGAACTCTAGGAAACTATACAGAACTCCATAAACATTGGATTTGTAGGAGTACTGGATCATGTAATGATTGATGGCATTTAAGGACCACTTTATTGGATTCTTAGGAAGGAAACAAGATCTTGGATTGGTATATTACGTGTTTCCTTAGCGAAGAAATGTAGTACCTTAGACCTTGGATAATTTGGTTGAGAACTTGGATTTGTAGTGTCGCAATCAAGCTTAGTGGCTTGTATGCTTCCCGAGGATTTTTACATAGGGATACACGTGAGTTGACTATAGTATACTTATGAGATTTTTGGTTTAGTCCTTCTCTTAGAACCTTGGATTTGAATAGCATAAGTGATGTTGGAGTTGAACAAGATGAGAGAGTACTTTTGATGATATTGAATGATTCTATTTGGAGAAACAGGTAAGACTATTGGCATCTAAGGAGTGTACTCAAGAATAAGATGATAGACGTTCACTCACATCCTAATCTCCTCGAAACCCCGAAGCTCTAATGAGACATAACATGGTCGGATTATGACCATAGGTCTTGGCTCTAATTCATAGATTATGGCCAATAGTCCACCACAACCACTATCGGCCATGTCCATGAGGAGGTCGACATGAAGAACTAGGTTGTGTTGGATCACCAACCCGTTGGCAAGTGACTGATGTCTATGCACGCTTCTATTCTTGTAGACTATGTTGGGCCTCCAAGCGCAGAGGTTTATAGGACAGCAGCAATTTCCCTCAAGTGGATGACCTAAGGTTTATCGAACTCAGGGAAGTAGAGGTTGAAGATGGTATCTCTCAAGCAACCCTGCAATTAAGATACAAGAAGTCTTGTGTCCCCAACACACCTAATACAATTGTCAGTTGTATAGATGCACTAGTTTGGTGAAGAGATGGTAAAATATGGGTGATAGGTGTGGCAAAGCAAGGTAATATAAATCTGAAATAAAAATGGCAGCAAGGTAGCAAGTGAAAAAAGTGAGCATAAACGGTGTAACAATGGTGAGAAATAGGACCTAGGCTTCATACTTTCATTAGTGGCCACTCCCAACAATATTAACATAGTCTAATCACATGATATTTCCACTAAAACATGCAATGGATACGTACTCGGAGGTCATTCCTTTGTGATCAAGAGAGGACGAGAATTATGTAGGGCTACAAAAGCACACCTCAGAGTTCGTAGTTCTCTCTATGGATTTCCCACATAGCTACTATAGAAGACCTCATCCCCGAGGAGGAACTACTCCCGCTTCATGTAGGGAGGAGGCAACGTCGATGGAGATGAATCCGGGGGCACTTTCCCATCCCGGCAGGGTGCCGGTACCGGAATTATGTCCCCCGAAACTTGTCGGCGATGCCAGCGGAGATCGGAATTGCTTCTGGAGAAAAGGGTTCCGGAATCAGGGTTTCCTCGACGGGGGCTAAATATAGGCCAAAGGATGGCACCAGGGGTGGTCCCAGTCGCTCAGGAGGCCTCTTGGTGCGGCCTCCCCCTAAGCCGTGCGGGCAAGCTTCCTGGGTGACACGTGTCCCCCCTCAGGCTCTCGTTCGGGCGACTAGAAGCTTCCGTCACGCTGATTTTTATATTTTTCTCTCGGGATTTTTGGGACTCTGTAAATTTTGGTAAAAGTCCCTGCAAAAAAAGACATCAGCAGACAGGAACTGGAACTGGGTGCACTGAGTTAGTAGGTTAGTCCAAATATGTGTAAAAAGATATAAAAGTGCAGCAAAACATATAACAATGTCACCCAAAATATCATGGAACAAGCAGAAATTATAGATACGTTTGGGACGTATCAACATTCCCAAGCTTAATTCATGCTCGTCCTCGAGTAGGTAAATGATAACACAAATAATTTATGTGGTGACATGCCAACACACATATTAGAACTTCAAAGTAAAGAAAGTAAGATATGCAATTCAAGTCAAGACAATAACAAGCAAGAGTGTATATTTAGTATTGAAAATAGCAAAGTAAGAACATAAAGGTGCAGGAGCTCTCGCTGTCCGTGACTCGAATGTCTCCAAATGGCGTTTGCGTGCAAGAAATGGGAGATTGGTTGAGAGGATAAAAATATTTTTTAATTGAGAACTCAATCTATTGAACTTCACACTTGGTCTCCTTCGAAATATTATTTTGACTCATCCCCAGACCACTAGTTAGGCACAAGTCAAAATGATCCTCTCCCTTTCGACTTTGAGCACTCATGCAATGGATGAGCGTAAGCAAGATATGTTGCCACTTTGGATGGAAAATAGAATAATGATGGGGAAGGAAGACAAAAAGGTGTGAAAGGCTCACATCAATGAGGACAACCATAGGGGAGAAAAAGGCAAATGATAGTTATGATGTGAGGAGTAGGGATTGCCATGTAACGGATGCACATATGAGGTAAGTAAGCTCTCCAATGGAACTAGTGGGGGTGCATCCAACTTGTTGGCTCATGAAGACCTAGAGCTCGTTTGAGGAGGCTCATCATTGGAATATGCAAACCAAGTTCTATAGTGTAAGGGCCCCCACATAGTTATGCATGAATGATAATCTCTATGTTGTACAAATATAGCAATGGAGTACGAGTGTGGATCTTTCCAAAGAAATAGTAGTTTTGCCCGCTTCTCTTTTTTTATTTCTTTTTTCTTTTTCTCTTTTTTTTATTATTTGTGGCCTCTTTGGCTCTTTCTTTTTATCTCTCATTTCTCCTCTTTGGGATCTTTTAATTTGTCCTCTTAGGGATATTTTCCTCTCTTAATGGCAACACTCTATGTTTTACAAGAACAGAAAGAAAAATCATCACACTTTATAAGAAGTACTCAACATAAAGACAAGGGAAAACTATCATGATGTATGCAAATATATGCCTCTGCCAGTGTAGCAGGATATGAAATGATACTAGCGCATCATGCAGGAGTGATATGGGCAAGGCCCAACTAGCATGCGGCTCCTCGATCAAACAAAAACATGTATGACATGAATATCAAGTCATGAGATGATGGATGTTGCATGGCAATGTATCTCGGAAAGGCTATGGAAATGCCTTAATGGGTAGGTATGGTGGTTGTTTTGAGAAAAGATATAATGAGGCTTATGTATGAAAGAGCATATCATGTCATGGGTTTGGATGCACCGACGAAGTTAGCACCCACTCTCGATATGAGAAAGAGCAATGCACGGTAACAAAGAGGCCAGCAAAATATGGATAGTGGAAGTGCCAACAATCGAATACTCACATTAGTCCGAAGAACTCATACACTTATTATCGGCAACTCTCTATCTAGTTAGGAAATTCACAAGGATACAAGTACCCCGAGAAGGAGTGTTTGGGGGTTTGGTTATCCTTGCGCATCGTCGACTAATGGTAACGTGAGGGTACTCTATATATTCCAACCCCTCTAGAGGTTAGCGATCAATTTAGTAGCTAGAGTTCTCAACTAATTTTTAGTTCTTGAAAAACACACGGACTTTCCAAAATATGACACCTATCACTAATACGCTCAAGCTATTGGCACCAATAGTCCAAACATTACTCAAACCAATACCTCAAAACTATTGCAAGTTACTAATATAGTTAAATAGCAACCTCAATTACCTACACTTGCAAGACACACAATTCAGTGCAACGAGCCAACTGTCTAAACAAGATAAGCATGATAACTCAAGAGAGTTCCAAAATAAACCTAAATAAAATATCTTAAAAAGATATAGCATGAAAACTAAGAGCTAAGCATGACAGTAGCTAAGTAAAGATAAAGAACACGCAAAAAAGATAAGCATGAAAACCTATGTTGTGTTCTAGAGTGGAATGGAGCATGTTTGTCTCCCAAACAAGGAAGGCTAGGTTCCAAATTATTATGAACAGCAAGAAAAACTAAAACAAACTAAAAACTAAAGAGCGGGACGCTCCAAGCATTGCACATAACATATAAAGCGATAAAAATATATATAGCATCGAGATGGACGAACTGATGATTGTTGATAGAGAAGGGGATGCACAGGGGCATCCCGAAGATTAGACGCATGAGTCTCCTTAAATATTTATTGGGGTGCACGGGGGCATCCCCCAGATTGAGCGCTTGACACTCATGTATCTTCTTTCATCATCTCCCATCCCATACTTGAAAACTCCCTTCATACGAAACTCATCAAAAGCTGATTAGAGTGGTTAGTAACCTTAATAAAATAATTCATTAACTACTAGAAAGAATGATTTTCGTGAAAATATACTATTTCTCATGATTTCCAAAAGGTTTTTTGCCAAGGAAAAACAAGCTTAAGATTTGCAAAATGATGAAAACGCAAAACATGGCAGAATCTGTGAAAACAAAACAGCAGGTAGTAAATAATTTATCCGGGGCACTTCTTCAACTCAAATCAATAAACTCAGAACAGATGCCAGAAACAAAATTATATAGATCATGCTGTAAAAACAATTCAGATACGAAAGATGATCTAGTGATTTTTGGCGAATTTTTCTGTCAAGAAGACAGAATTTGTTTCTGGACAGCATGTCACAACTTTTGAACTTTCTTGCAATCGGAGGCTAAAACTTGGCACAAAGCTTGAAAATAAAGATACAATGATGTTGCTGCAGTAGTAACAAGCATCAAGACCACTAAAAACTGAAAGTAAAAACTCAAAGTAAAGATAACAAGGGTTCTCTTCGTAGAGCTCTTTCTTTATAGCCATAAAGATAGGCTTAAGATTTTAATGATGCCCTTGTAGGAATAACAGTTGTAGAACAAAAGAGAGCATCAAGAAGCAAATACCAAACACATTTAAGTATAAAATGCTTCCTATGCATAGGAATATTGCAATAGAATAATTCATTGAAGCACAAAGCAATAAGCACAGGAAGGCAAAGCAAGTGCAACTTCAAAACCTTCGACATAAAGAGAGGGAACTTGATATTATTGAAATATCTATAAGCATATGTTCCCTTATCATAATAATTTCAGTGGCATCATGAATAAACTCAACAATATAAGTATCACATAAAGCATTGTTACCATGATCCACATGCAAAAAGGTACTCTTACTATCCACATAAGCATAATCTTTCTCATTGGTAATAGTGGGAGTAGGACTATCATAAACAACCTGAACACTATAGATTAATTGGGTATTGGGGAGATGGTGTTCAGCAAGGGAGTAATTACCTCCATGATTATGACAAGTTTCATATGGATAATTTCTCCTTATGTCATAGGTATCTTTATAATCACTATAGATAGGAGTTATAACATCATCATGGTAGAGAAGAGCATTATTATTGCTAGCAACTATATTTGTAAACATGTTGTCTTTATTCTTACTAGCAAAAGAATTATCAATTATCACATCACTAATGGGTAAAGGACTTGCAATCCTATCATCCCGAAACTTAGAGCTTTCCATATCATCATTTTGAAAGTTGGTACCAAAAATATTTTCAAGATCACAAGTAGCATTATCATCATCTTCCCAATCACAATAAGTAACATGCATATCATAATCAAAA
This sequence comes from Hordeum vulgare subsp. vulgare, assembly GCF_904849725.1. Classification (NCBI taxonomy): domain Eukaryota; kingdom Viridiplantae; phylum Streptophyta; class Magnoliopsida; order Poales; family Poaceae; genus Hordeum; species Hordeum vulgare. Next base: position 190,298,740 of record NC_058522.1, on the reverse strand, counting down.
TCATCTTCAATAGTACCTACTGACTTATCATCAAGATAATAACAATCAACCTCACCATCCTCCATAAATTTATGTATGTTAGGATAAAAGTTGATGCGAGAAATATGCTCAGGCCAGGTTGATACCCCTTCTTATTCCTCTTCCTCCTCTTCTTTTTTTCTTCTTCACCTTAGGAGGGTGTGGTTGGAGAGGAAGCTTCTCCAAATATTCTAGTTTACCATTAGAAACAATGGGGGAAACTTGGGAGAAACTCTCCTTTTTATTAGTGGAAACATAAGAGACATTTTTATGCTTTGGTAAAGTTCCCTCCTTTCTAATCTTACTTATGTAATCATTTTCATGGCAATTAACAACACAATAGAGTTGGCATTTTTGCAAAGTGTTGTTTATTCCTAAGGCATTATCATCTAGCCGAGAAGTTTTTTCTGATAACTCTTCACACATCAAAAATAACATGAGTTCATCATAAAGATTAGAAGTGATCATGTTATCACCCAACTGGTTAACAGTTATGTTTTGAAAGTTCATGCACTGAAAATTAAAGTGACAAGCTATACCACAAAGTTCACAAGTAAAAGGATAAAGGTCACACAATTCTCTAGCAATTTAATTTAAATCTATAACCCAAGTGATTGTTCTTTCATGCTTATGTTGATTACAATACTTCTCTTCTTCAATCATAGGCCTTTCACAAGGTCTATCCACTCCACAAAAATTAACATGCTTATATAAAACTTCATTTTCAGAAATTGGATCATGCATGTTGCAATTATCATTAATAATTTCATTTTCTTTGCCAATCTCCTTCAAAGATTCATGATGATTGATCCAATTCTCCCTAGGAATATTATGATGTGAAGCAATAGATTTGAGGAAATCAACAAGGAGGTGAGTATCAAGCCCAAATTTGCACTAAACTTATTAAAACTTGCAGTTTCAACAAAGGCCTTAATGCAATCATACTCATAATTTATACCTGACTCTTTACCTTTGTCGATCTCCCAATATTCAGTATTGCCTTGAATTCTTTCAAGGAGTTCCCATATAGCATCAATCTTTTCGTTTGTGAAAGAACCCATAGAGGAAGCATCGAGCCAGTCTTTATCCTGTCGAGAGAGCCTCGCATAGAAATAAGTAATAATCATATCTTTGGGGAGCCCATGGTTAAGACATTTTAGCATTAAAGTTTCAGTCCCCCCCCCAAGCTTGAGCTATGCTCTCTTCGTCATGAGGATAGAAATTATAAACATAATTCCTATTCTTATGGACTTCATGAAGAGGATAAAACTTGGAGTAAAAGAGAGACTGCATCTCTTCCCAATCCCGTAGGTGAGAATCATATAGTAGCATATACCATTCCAGTGCTTTTCCTTTCAGTGACAAGGCAAATAATTTCCTCCTGACTCGATCTCTTGCCAAACCTGAAATCTTAAACAACTCACAAAGTTCTGTAAGTTTCAACAAATGATCACAAGGACTGACTGTTCCATATCCTGCATAACAATCTTTCCTAATTATTTCAATTATCCCAAGTGGTATTTTGAATGGGATACATTCACTAGGTGGAACAGACTTCTCTACCACGGGTGTGGTAAAGCGGTCTTCCCCAAGCAGCGAACTAAGAGTGTAGTTTTCCATAAGCCAAACTAGTGAAAATAAAAACAAGAAAAGAAAATATTTAATTGCAAGATCTGAAGATATACCTTCAAGCACTCACCTCCCCAACAATGGCGCCAGAAATAGCTTGATGTCTAAGCATGCTTCTATTCTTGTAGATTATGTTGGGCCTCCAAGCGTAGAGGTTTGTAGGACAACAGAAATTTCCCTCAAGTGGATGACCTAAGGTTTATCAAACTCACGGAAGTAGAGGTTGAAGATGGTCTCTCTCAAGCAACCCTGCAATTAAGATACAAGAAGTCTCTTGTGTTCCATACAATTGTCAGTTGTATAGGTGCACTAGTTCGGCGAAGAGATGGTAAAATATGGGTGATAGGTGTGGCAAAGCAAGGTAATATAAATCTGAAATAGAAATGGCAGCAAGGTAGCAAGTGACAAAAGTGAGCATAAACGGTGTAACAATGGTGAGAAATAGGGCATAGGCTTCATACTTTCACTAGTGGCAACTCCCAACAATATTAACATAGTCCAATCACATGATATTTCCACTAAAACATGCAATGGAGACGTACTCAGAGGTCATTCCTTTGTGATCAAGAGAGGACGAGAATTATGTAGGGCTACAAAAGCACACCTCAGAGTTTGTAGTTCTCTCTATGGATTTCACAATGTCACCACGGCCATCCAAAGAGAGTACCACAATCATCACAACGTATCTCAAGGATAGTCAAAGACAAGCACCAAGATACTCTCAATCTTCAATCACTTCACAAAAGAGGAAATCACTCATGAAAATAATTTCTAACCAATGTCCAATAGACCGCTGTCACCATGGTCTCGGGGATTATACTAGATAAGATCAAGTGAGTACATCAATCCAATACATAGAAGAAGGGGAAACATCATGGGATCATCCTAGATTAACATAGCCCACGATCGCAATCAAGATCACATCATGAGAGAGAGAATTAACCACATAGCTACCATAGAAGACCTTAGACCCGAGGAGGAACTACTCCCACTTCATGTAGGGACGAAGAAACGTCGATGGAGATGTATCTGGGGCACTTCCCCGTCCCGGCAGGGTGCCGGCACAGGTATTCAATCCCCTGAAACTTGTCGGCGATGCCAGCGGAGATCAGAATTGCTTTTGGAGAAAAGGGTTCCGGAATCAGGGTTTCCTCGACGGGGGCTAAATATAGGCCAAAGGAGGGCACCAGGGGTGGTCCCAGTCACTCAGGCGGCCTCTTGGCGCGGCCTCCCCTAGGCCGCGCGGGCAGGCCACCTAAGTGACATGTGGCCCCCTCCGGCTCTCCTTCGGGCGTCTCGAAGCTTCCGTCACGCTGATTTTTATATATTTTTCTCGAGATTTTTGGGACTCTGTAAATTTGGGTAAAAGTCCCTGCAAAAAAGACATCAGCAGATAGGAACTCGCACTGGGTGTAGTGAGTTAGTAGGTCAGTCCAAATATGTGTAAAAAGATATAAAAGTGCAGCAAAACATATAACAATGTCACCCAAAAGATCATGGAACAAGCAGAAATTATAGATACGTTTGGGACGTATCAGTGAACATCCGGAACAAACGCCCTCTCCTCTCCCATATTGTGTGAGCAATGTGTTTATGTGATGCTTGGAGAAATATGATATTGTCCTCATGGATGACATACTTATTTACCCAAGGAGACTAAGGAACACCTTAGTCTTATTTGGATGATCCAAAGAAGCACCAACTTCCATGGCTTTCAAATGTAAGGTTTTACCTTGAAGGGGTGGACTTCTCGAAGCAACGTCCAAGCGGCACAAGACAATCTTACCCAAGCAAGATAAACAACCAATATGGTTGGAAACCACGACAATGAAGAAGAAGCAATAGGAGTCAACCATCACTCCTTTGCCGACTACATCAACCAGACTATGTTAAGAAGCATCGATGTTCAAGCACAATGAATCCTTTTGACATAAAGAGAAATTAAAGAGATGTTTTTGGTCCAATCAAAGACGTGAAGCCTGACTACACCATGGTCAAACTCTTGTCAAAGGTGGTTCACCCCACTTGCGAAGCCTCAGACCATGGGTGGATGGCTGGTTTATACTTTTGGGTAGACAGCTCATCTAGGACCCCCTCAGACTAGGTGATAGAACCCGTTTCAACACAATGTCTCTAAACTTAGTCTTAGGGACGAGACTCAACTTAGACTTTTTCACAAGAAGCTACGAAGAGGCTACAAGACCAAGCATCTGAATACACACCGGAAACATGCATCTGTGGCGACGAAGACAAATGGGTGAAGACGAATGAAGAACATAACTGGGAACTTACTGAAGCACAAGATCACGACGAGAAGCCTACGTTGACACACTTCAACACTCCGAGTTATGAAGACCACCTGCGACTGAAGATCACCTGCGATGGAAGATCACCGCCTTTAACGGAGTCAACGACTTCCCCATCGACGGGATCCTATAAAAAACATTTACCGTTCTATTCTAACACAAGACATCTAGATGTCACTAACCAACATGAATAACCCAAGACCAGCACGCAGACACATTGTTTTGTCCCGTATTCCGACTTTGGAGTACACACGCAAGCGAGACCCTTGCCCTAACATCATTCACCAAGCCCTTAACCTTTAGTCAAGTAAAGCATATTGCCAGAACCCCGTTCACCCTCAGACGAAGCCAAGAGAAACATTCGGAGTTGTATCATGAAGCACTTCAAAATGCACCGGAGCAATCACATCGAAGAAGGAGCAACATGAGGACGTGAAGACTACCTAAAACCCAAATTTTTGTATGTTTTCCACGTAGCCTAGGAATCCCGGGGGTGAGATTCTTGTAAGGGGATAGGTCTGGCACACCCTTTGTTTTACCTCTCGTGACTAAGTCAACATGACTCACAAATTAGGGCCAACAAAACTTTTTGTGTGCTTGTGATGCTTGACTTCAATGTTGATTGCTTTTTTGCTTGCTTGTGTTTTAATCCACAAAACTTCTCCCTCTCTCAAGACTCACCTTATGGATCCAAATCGTTGCCCAATGACCATGCAATGTGTATGGGACCTGAAACCATTTTTACAAATTTTATTTACCTCAAGTGCCCAGATGGAGGAAGAACACCGGTCCCGTCTCTAGCTTTCCGCCAATCAGAATTTTCCTACAAAGAAAATACAAGCCGGAAATATGAAAATGATAGGTTAGAAAATTCTTATAAAGAAGATAGACAAGTTTGAAGATTACTTACTCGGGGAATCGGGTTAGTCAAGCAAAACAGAGGTAACCCGGTCATGCTACATTTTTCCTTTGAGTCGCCAAAAATATTCTTGGTGGCTGTGTTGATGTCACTCTCTATAAAATACATCTCATTGAAGCATTGAGCATATATCAACTCGCCAGTGTAATTCCACATCAAGTCACTCGTCAAGCTAAGGAACTGAATCCGCCAGCTTACCTAGCACCACATCAGATTGATTCTGGTGATTCTATCAGCAATGAAAGCTCTCAACCTCAAGGGTATGTGTGCCTACAGTTTCTTCTCTTCTTCATATGGCCAACCCGATAATTCAGTCGAGGCGTTAAGATGGTCTGGTGGTGGGGTTATAGTCCTAGGGTAGGGTCATAGGCCTGCCCTATGGGTCCTACCCATGGACTACCCTTCATAAGGGATAAGGCCCTTAGTCAGTTCCGACTGAATTAAGGACTTCCCATCATCTAGTCGGTGCCGATTCCTCCATCATCCAGTCGGAGATGAGCATTCGGAGCGTATCAAACTTACCGACTGGATTCCACTCTGTACATCGTAACCCCCCTGGAGGGCAACGGTCATACGTTTCCATGTACCTTTATTAGCATTTAAGACATACGTTACCTGTAACGTGGGCATTTATTCGCCACTACTCCACCCCTGTGCACCGAACCGTTGTAAAGGGAAGCGCGCTCTATATAAACCGCCCTTCCCCACTGTTAGCAATTCATTGTAATCCATATTCCACTCGACACCAAGCTCCCAAGAGCACTGAGACGTAGGGCTTTTACCTCCACCGTAGAGGGGCCTGAACTCATACAACCTCGCCGTAGCTAAGGCTCTGCCCATCCTTTCGTACCCTATACATCTACTGTCAGACTTATACCCACGACAGTTGGCGCCCACCGTGGGGCAGGCGTCTAAGCGACTTCCGGCGAGTTTGCGACTACATCATCATGTCATCCGGTGGAGATTTGAGCATGGGTCACGAGATCCTCTTCGGCACTCTCTCCTTCATCGTCGACGATTCGGCATGGCTTCAGGATGCCCCTCTCGACGTCGAGGCGCTCCCCAGTCGCGGGGCTACGCACTTCCGTGCCGGCGCCCGCGGTATCCTTCTTCTCCAGCAGTCGGCTCCGGTGTCGACCTACATCGCCGTCGCGCGCCGCAACAAGCGGTCCCGCCGTCCGCGGCTCCAGCGTTGGGTGCAATACGCCCAGGTGCGCCAGAACGCGTCCTCACATGTGGCGGTCCTAGAGTCGGTTGTAGTTGCGCCGCCGTCCCAGCGCTCGGACCCAGTTCCGACTGAGTTTCCTTCAGAGTACTTGGGTCGCGGGCCTCCAGCCGAAGTGCACATGGCCAACTCCCATGAAAGTCTCCGCCAAACCGGCCGGAACGAGCATGAGGTCGGTGAAACATCCGGCGCTCGCCGTCAGCCCCGCCATTCTGCCAGTCGGCACACTCGTCGGAGCAACGTGGAGGTGTTCCGCACACCCGTCCTCAACCTGGCTGCCGCCGCCAAAATAGCCGATTCCCTCCAGCCAACTGATTCAGAGGCTGGCAGAGGGATCGAGCAGATCCGTGCCCTGCTGCACACGGCGCAACAGCAAAATTCGGCGGTCTCCCAGTCGCATAACAGGATCCACAATAGTTCTGTTCATGCGAACACGCATCTGTCAGTTCACAACCCCGGTTCTCATCAGCGACACAGGGGAGGCAGCCGTTCCATGAATCCCGAAGATCGTCGCGACTCACCCACCCCTCCGCGGGGTGGGCCCTACGGGCCCCGACATCATGATGATCGGCGTTCGGTCGGTGACACTTATGATCCAAGGCCCGACTCAAGAGGATATATCGCCCAGAGGAAGGTCGACAGGGGCCGGGCCCACCGCGATGGTCACGATATAGACCGTCCGAGTGGAAGTAGGACCATCGTCTCTGGTCCCGAGTGTTTCAGTCGAGCCATCCGTTCGGTTGACATCCCTCCCAACTTCCGATTGGCGAAGGGGATCAGGAAGTTTATAGGAGAATCCAAGCCAGAAACGTGGTTGGACGACTACCGAGTGGCAGTCCAGATCGGAGGTGGGGACGACCACGTCGCCATGAAACACCTCCGCCTGATGCTCGACGGCTCGGCACGAGCGTGGCTGAACCAGTTGGCTCCTTCAAGCATCTACAGCTGGGCTGATCTGGCTCGAGTCTTCATCAGGACCTTCGAAGGGACGTGCAAACGCCCTGCTGGTCTCGTGGAGCTCCAGCACTGTGTCCAGAAGCAGAATGAGCCCCTGCGCGATTTCATTCAACGTTGGGCGACCCTCTACCACACGGTGGAGAACGTCACAGAGCACCAAGCAGTCTGCACCTTCAAGGCAGGCGTGCGGTACAGAGATCTGTACCTGAAGTTCGGTCGAACAGGCGACATCTCCATGAGTAAGATGATGGAGATAGCGGGACGCTATGCAAATGGCGAAGAAGAGGACCGCATTCGTAGCGGCAAGCACAAAGCAGTCGCTGATGGAGATGGGAACAGCACTCGGAAGCAGAAGTAGAAAGCTCCGTCCACTCCGCAGGCAGAGGCCGCAGCCGTTACCAATGCCAAGTTCAAGGACAAGGGGAAGGCTCAGTTCACCCCCAAGAAGAAGCAGTTCGGAAACCACATACTGGATCAGCCATGTCCAATTCACAGAAGATGGATGAAGCGGGCAACGCCATATTTCTGAAGCATACCACTCGGCAATGTTACCTCCTGATCCAGGGGTTCGGCGAGGGGAAGCCAAGTGAAAAGGACAATGAACAGGATGAGGAGGACAAGGAGGATCCGTTCCCCCAAGTCCATGCAACACTGATGATTTTTGCTGACGTTGAAAGCAAGAGTTGACTGAAGCTGGTGAACAGGGAGGTGAACATGGCCACACCGACCAACCCCACGTTCCTCAAGTGGTCTCAGACTACGATGACCTTTGACCAGTCGGATCATCCAGCACACGTACCCACCCCAGGGAGGCAGGCTTTGGTCGTCGACCCGGTGGTGGAAGGAGTCCGACTACGCCAAGTCCTCATGGACGGCGGCAGCGGCTTGAACATCATGTACGCTGACACTCTCAAAGGGATGGGCATTCCGATGTCCAAACTTAGCGAGAGTAGCATGCAGTTCCATGGAATCATCCCGGGACAAAAGGCCAAGTCACTCGGCCAGATCACGTTGGACGTCGTCTTCGGCTCCGACAAGAACTTCCGCAAGGAAAAACTGACATTCGAGGTGGTGGACTTCCAGAGTGCGTACCACGCAATTCTGGGCCGCCCGGCGTATGCGCGTTTCATGGCCCGTCCATATTACGTGTACCTAAAGCTGAAAATGCTAGGCCCAAAAGGTGTGATCACTATCACAGGCAATCGACAGCGGGCCGAGGAGTGTCTGCAGCAGGGATCGAGGATCGCCGATCAGCAAATGGCTGTCCTCGAGCTTGACGAGTACAAGAAGACAGTCGACCCCGCTGACTTGATGCGTTCGAGGAAGCCGGCTTCGGAGTCCGCATTCCAGTCGGCGGGAGAGACGAAGAAGGTCAGCATCCAGCCGACGGACGACACCGCTGCCCCGACGAACATCTCCACCACCCTCGATCCTAAATAGGAAGCCGAGCTCATCCAATTCCTCCGTGAGAACTGGGACATCTTCGCATGGAAGCCCGCTGACATGCCAAGTGTACCCAGGGAGTTGGCTGAGCACCGACTGCATGTGGATCCTGCTGCTCGGCCTGTCCGAGAACGCTTGCGTCGGTCCACCGCGCACAAGAGGAAGGCAATCGGAAAAGAGGTGGATAAGCTTTTGGCAGCCAACTTCATTCGCGAGGTACACCACTCCGAGTGGCTCGCCAATGTTGACATGGTGCCCGAGAAGGACAAGTCTCTCCAAATGTGCATCGACTTCAAGCATCTCAATAAGGTCTGCCCGAAAGACCATTTCCCGCTCCCCCGCTTCGATCATATTGTCGATTCGACTGCGGGTTGCGAGCGTTTGTCATTCCTTAATGCCTACTCGGGCTATCATCAGATCCATCTGCATGGCCCCAATGAATTAAAAACAGCCTTTAACATCCCATTCGGGTGCTTCTGCTACATCACTATGCCATTTGGTTTGAAGAATGTAGGAGCAACCTTTATGGGCATGATCCAAAAATGCCTCCTTGACCAGATCGGTCGGAATGTGGAGGCGTATATGGATGATATCGTAGTCAAGTCACGCAAAAGTTCCGACCTGCTGACTGACTTGGCAGAAACATTTGCCAACCTTCGTTGGTACGATATCAAGCTCAACCCAGCCAAGTGTTCATTCGGTGTTCCCAGCGGAAAGTTACTCGGTTTCTTCGTTTCCGAACGAGGGATCGATGTCAACCCCGAAAAGATCGGGACCATCGTCCGAATGGAGCGGCGGTCAGAATACACGATGTTTAAAGGCTCACAGGTTTCCTAGCGGCTTTGAGTAGGTTTATCAGTCGACTCGACGAGAAGGCACTTCCTCTGTACCGACTCATGAAGAAATCAGATACTTTCGAGTGGACAGACGAAGCCCAAATCACATTCGACGACCTCAAAGTCCTACTTTCCACCCAGCCGGTTCTTACTGCTCCGCTCAGTGAAGAACCCCTTCTTCTGTACATCGCGGCTACAAATCAAGTCATCAGCATTGTTCTCGTAGTCGAACGGGAAGAAGAAGGCAAAGCATTCAAGGTTCAGCGGCCAGTGTATTATGTCTCCGAAGTCCTGACTCCTTCCAAGGAGAGGTATCCCCACTATCAAAAACTTATCTACGGGATTTACATGACTGCGAAGAAGGTGGATCATTATTTCCAAGACCACTCGGTGTCTGTCGTTTCTGATGCTCCGTTGTCGGAAATCCTACACAATCGGGACGCATCAGGCCGAGCGGCGAAGTGGGCAATGGAGATGTTATACTGCGACATCAAGTTCGAGGCCAAGAAAGCTATAAAGTCTCAAGCTCTGGCTGACTTCATAGTAGAATGGGTAGAACAACAGCAACCGACTCACATCTACTCGGCTCATTGGACAATGTTCTTCGATGGGTCCAAGATGTTGAATGGCTCCGGCGCTGGCGTTGTGATCATATCGCCAAAGGGTGACAAACTCAAGTATGTGTTGCAGATACACTTTGATTCCTACAAAAACGAGGCAGAGTATGAAGCTCTCCTTTATGGACTGCGCATGGCCATCGCACTCGGCGTCCGTCGCCTGATGGTCTATGGCGATTCGGATTTGGTGGTTAATCAAGTGATGAAGGAGTGGGACGTCAGGAACCCCACCATGAGGAAGCTCGAGAAAAAGTTTGAAGGTCTGGAACTCCACCAGGTTCCGCGACTGAAAAACCAAGCAGCTGATGAATTGGCGAAACTTGGATCCACTCAGACACCAGTCCCGAGTGACGTCTGCCTCGAGCACCTTCACCTTCCCTCAGTTAAAGAAGATCCTTTCACAGAGGAACCAGTACAACCAAAGAGCTCGACAGATCCGACTGAAGTCGAAGTCCCTCCTGTGGTTGATTTGATCATCGAGATTCTTGCTATCATCCCCGATTGGACTGTGCCGTTCATTGCATACATCCTGAGGCAAGAATTACCAGAAGACGAAGTCCAAGCCAGACAGATCGTCCGCAGGTCAAAGTCGTTCACTGTCATTGATGGCCAGTTGTACAAGGAAAGCGTTTCAGGCGTCCTTCAATGGTGCATCTCCCCTGAGGAAGGACAGTTAATCCTGGAAGAAATTCACTCGGGAACCTGCGGTCATCATGCCTCCTCAAGGGCAATCGTCGCCAAAGCATTCAGAGATGGCTTCTTTAGGCTGGAGGCGAATGAAATGGCGAAGGATATGGTCGACCGATGCGAAGGCTGTCAGTTCTACTCTAACAAGTCCCACAAGCCAACATCTGCGTTGAAGACAATCCCTCTTGTTTGGCCGTTTGCAGTGTGGGGATTAGATACAGTCGGTCCATTCAGGACAGGCCAAGGGGGATTCACACATCTGTTGGTGGCAGTCGACAAGTTCACAAAGTGGATTGAAGCCAAGCCCATCAAGAAGCTCGACGCCATTACGGCCATCGAGTTTGTCAGGGACATCATCTCCAGATTCGGGGTACCTCACAGCATAATCACTGACAATGGAACACACTTTGACTCGGACAGGTTCAAATGTTTCTGTACAGGCCAAGGTATCCGAGTGGATTTTGCATCTGTGGCGCATCCCCAAACTAACGGGCAAGCAGAGCGGGCGAATGGACTTATTCTGCAAGGTTTTAAGCCTCGACTCCTGCGAGAAGTGGGACATGCCGCCGGCGCATGGGTCACCGAGCTGCCTTCGGTGCTTTCAGGCCTCCGCACAACCCCAAATAGAACTATAGGGCGATCCCCGTTCTTCCTTGTTTACGGAGCAGAGGCAGTCCTTCCGAGTGACTTGCTTCACAATGCTCCACGAGTTGAACTATTCTCCGAAGCTGAAGAAGAGCAAGCAAGGCAAGAAGGAGTGGATCTTCTACAGGAGGAGCGCGAGATGGCACTGACTCGCTCAACCATTTATCAACAAGATCTGCGGTGCTTTCACGCACGACACGTCAGGAGTTGTACATTCCAAGCAGGCGACCTGGTACTCCGAGTGGATCAGCAGAGACCTCACAAGTTGGCTCCCGCCTAGGAAGGACCCTTCATCATCTCCAAGGTGCTGAACAACGGAGCATATCGACTTTACAACCTCGACAGGGAAACGGACGAGCCGCGAGCATGGAACGGAGATCTCCTGAAGCGCTTCTACACGTGACCGTCGACTGAAGCAATGTAAACAACAAGTATCGTTGAAGTAATACAAAGAAGATTGAGTTTTTGCAGATTCAAAATTCTTCCGTGTTCGCAGACTCCGGTCTCAAAAAAAACTTAGCTGCGATCCAGAATCGCCTAAGTACTAACTTTCTCCGAGTGTGCACTAAACGTCACACTCGGGGACTTAGCTGCGATCCAGTATCGCCTAAGTACAAAATTTCTCTGAGTGTGCACTGAACGTCGCACTCGGAGACTTAGCTGCGATCCAGTATCGCCTAAGTACAAACTTTCTTTGAGTGTGCACTAAACATCGCACTCGGAGACTTAGCTGCGATCCAGAATCGCCTAAGTACTAACTTTCTCCGAGTGTGCACTAAACGTCGCACTCGGAGACTTAGCTGCGATCCAGAATCGCCTAAGTACTAACTTTCTTCGAGTGTGCACTAAACGTCGCACTCAGGGACTTAGCTGTGATCCAGAATCGCCTAAGTACTAACTTTCTCTGAGTGTGCACTAAAACGTCGCACTCGAGGACTTAGCTGCGATCCAGAATCGCCTAAGTACAAACTTTTTCCGAGTGTGTACTAAAATGTCGCACTCGGGGACTTAGGTGCGATCCAGAATCTCCTAAGTACAAACTTTTTTCGAGTGTGTACTAAAACGTCGCACTCGGGGACTTAGCTGCGATCCAGGATCGCCTAAGTAATAACTTTCTCCGAGTGTGCCCTAAAACGTCGCACTCGGGGACTTAGCTGCGATCCAGGATCGCCTAAGTAATAACTTTCTCCGAGTGTGCACTAAACGTCGCACTCGGGGACTTAGCCGCGATCCAGAATCGCCTAAGTACTAACTTTCTCCGAGCGTGCACTAAACGTCGCACTCGTGGACTTGTCTGCGACCAAGAATCGCCTAAGTAGAAAGCTTCCTTCGAGTGTATCTTATAGATCCACTCGGAGGCTTAACAGACCGTCATTGAGGCTCATGTAGATGTCAAGACAACTGACAATTACATGAGTAGCAGAACCTCATTGAGGCTCATGTAGATGTCAAGACAACTGGCAATTACATGAGTAGCAACTCGCTCCGGCTACGACCTTAGAGTCGCGCTCGAAGACTTAGCTGCGATCACGAATTGCCTAAGTACACAATTGCCTTCGAGTGTATCCTAGAGATCCACTCGGAGACTCAGCAGACCCTCATTGAGGCTCATGCACATGTCAAGACAAATGACAACTACATGCTCCGCGTGTTTTCCACTGGCTTCACCAAGAAACGCCAAACAAAAAACACGAGCCAAAATCGTGTCAACAATTCTTTGGGAAAGGAAGAGCAAAATATTCGATTCAAATTCAAAGTTCGTTTAAAGATAGTCGGTTCGGTGCAGATCAAGCTTATCCACACCGAACCACGAATGTGACGGCGAACAACAGTGGCCAAAGTTTGATACAACTACCACTCGGCATACCGAGGTAAAGTTTTTTCAAGCGTCGTCAGGACTGGCACTGGGACTCGCAGGCTCCACGAAAGTGTCGAGGTCGATCCCGTCTGCGATGCGAGTGGCGCTCTCAATGAAGGTCTCCATGAAATCTTCGAATCGAAGCTTCTTCGTGTTGGCGACCTGCAGCGCCTTCAGCTTCTCTTCGCGAGCCTCCTTGCAGTGCACTCAGACCAGTGACCGCGCCACGTCCGCACCAAAGCGAGCAGCAGACTTCTTCCACGCCTGCACTCGGTTCGGGACGTACTGCAGCCGATTCATCAACCCTTCCATCTTCCGCCGGGACTCGTCTTCGGGCCACAGCTCCTTGTCGATTCGGCCGATGACCTCTCTTAAGCGAACGATGAAAGGTACCACTTTGCCCACCCGAATGTGCGCTCGGAGCATGTCTCGATTGGCAGCGTCGCCGAGTGGAACGTTCGGAATAACCGACCGCTCAACGTCAGCTGCTTCAGCCTCAGCGTCCATACAAAAATCTACAAAGACAAGACGAGCAGAACGTAAGCACAGAATGAAATACGCAGTGAAGAAGCACTCGCAATAAACTTACCACCGAGCAGCGCAATAATCTTCCTAGCCCTGTCACTGACGTACTTCTCTTGCGATATACACCGACTGTTCAACGACCTCATCTGACCCATCAGCTCAGTTCTTTGTTTCCCCATTTTCTCCATTTCGGCCACCAATGCCTTGTTTGCCTCACGGGACTCCTCCAAGGACTTCTCTCGTCCAGCCAAAGCGCCCTTCACACCAGCCAAGTCATGCACTGCTGCCTCCAGTTCCGCAGCAAGCTGAATCTTTTCAGTCTCCAGAGTGTTGTACGGTGATCCCATCTCGCAAGTCTTCTGCAAATCAGCACGAAGAGAAGATCAGACAAATTCAACAAGGAAAACAATAAAAACTCGAAGTTCTCTAGACCCCTGCCGATGCAAGCAGTCGACAGCGGTCTCGGGGACTACACCCAGTGGGTTCACTAAGAGTGGCCCCACTGGCATGAAGCTCAAACAGGTCCGCCCTATTGAGATACATAACAAAAAACAAGCCTATGAGGCTACTACTACCCGACCTGAGTAAAATTACTCTCGGGGACTAACCCAGTAGGTGCACTCGGAGTGCCCCCATCGGTAACATTCGAACAGATTAGTTTTGATCTGATCAAGTTAAAGAAAATGTATATAAAGACAACTGTCGGTACAAGCAATCGACAGAAGTCTCGGGGACTACACCCACTGGGTTCACTAAGAGTGAACCCACTGCAAAATAATCATAATGTATCCGAGTATATTGCTTAAACACCCAGTGGGTTACAAGGGGAAATTAAATACTTACTAGCCCACTTACTCGGATATCGTCCCGGAGTTCCAAGCTTCGCTTGTACACAGACGCGATGGAGTCGTACGCTCTCTTGGCATCACCTCCGCCTGCACCATGGCCCCCTTGGCAGCTCCCACCTGATCTTCCGGGAGGCGCTGGGCGTCGTACTGGACGGTCGATGGACCTGGCACCACAAGAGACTCCTTGGGCATCCCAAGTCCTGCTCCAGTCGGTTCAGCAGCGATGAGCGCCGTTTCAGTCGAGGGCATCGTCTCGGTTGGCGGCGCGTCCATGGCGGGAGTAGTAACAGATGGAACAGCCTCAAGGATAGGCACCGCAGCTTGCTCTGACCTCTTCTGGTCGTCCTCCTCCACATGAATCACCTCTGAAGGAAGCCCGACCGAACGACGTGAGACCACAGGAAAAAGGGCAAGACCAAAGACAGAATTTGTGAAACAATAATGTAAGCTCTCGGAGTCGCCACGACGTACCTTGCTGGGATCTGGCAACGTTGTCCGTATCCATGGGATCGTCTTCCTGGCGTGGCAGAGAAGTGGCGGAGGTGGCAACTCTGTCGAGTAAAATTCACTCGACCAATAAGCATTAGTTCAATCAAATACTCGAAGAAGATAGGAGAACAATACACTTACGCTGAGGTGACGGGAACGGCGATCCTCATCCGCGGCAAAGCCTTCCGAGGCTTGGATCCACTCGGTTTGGCCACCTTAGAGGGCTGGCCCGCGGGCTCAGCAGCAGAGTCCCAGGTCCTCTTTGTGCTTCGAGCACTCGGAACCACGGGAGTAGCTGGCAAGGCACTCGGAACCACAGGAGGAGCTCGCGGGGCACTCGAGGCAGCTAGGGGAGCCGACGGAGCCACGGGTTCGTGACGGCGTTTAGTTCGAGGCTCTGGTGGTGGGGGTGGTGAGTTCTGTTCCTCATCTTCCCCCTGTTCTTCTTCGGACTCCTCCTCCGTCTCCCCACTGTTGGAGACGTACTCGATGCTCTCCACGCTGCCCTCCTGGCTGCCTTCCTCTTCCTCAGCCGGATTCCCGTTTGAGACAGGAGAAACCAGTTGGTCCACGCATGCACGAGATACAGTCGACAACATCAGACGTCAGACAGTGATACAAGAAAGAGCGATAAATCTAAGACAACTGTGTGCACTCGACAAGTTATAATCACCTCATTCGGAGGAGGGTTGTCCGCACGGAAGGGCTTCACTCTCCGGGCTCCTCTGGGGTTATCGCAGGCGCCTGTGATGTTGCAGACCCACGACATCACAACCTCCCCGATCACGCACTCGGGGTTAGTCCGAGTGGAGTCCTCTGGCCCCGTGTAGTGCCACATGGCGTGGTGTCGAGCTTCCAAAGGCTAGATACGCCGACCCAGAAAAATCTCCAGCAAATCTATGCCAGTGACTCCCTTTCGGACGACCTCTACCAGCGCATCGACCAGAGGCTGGATCTGGATCTTTTCCATCTTCGTGAGCGCAAGCTGCCTAGGTGGAGCCGGTCGGTCTAGGCTAAAAGGTGGCAGACCAGTTGCGGCATTCGGGCAAGCAACGTCCTGGCAGTAGAACCAAGTCGATCATGGCTTGCTCCACCAGCTCGATCATGTCCGGCACCGTCACCGTGGAAAATGGTGGAGCAAGGAATGATCGAGAACAAGACGTGGAGGCTGCCGGCGGAGGGCGAGACGGAGCCAGCGCCCCAGGAGGGGGAGCGCGTCTTGCTGCTCAGTCACGTGTACCGAGGCTTCTCTCTGCCTCCTCATCCCTTCTTCAGAGGTATAATGAACCACTTCGGGGCGCAGCTCCACCATTTTCCTCCCAACGCAATAGCTCATATCTCTGCCTTCGTCGTGCTATGCGAGTGCTTTATCGGTTGTCCTCCCCATTGGGGGCTCTTTAAGCACATCTTCTCCGCTAGATGCCAGACCATCAAAAGACTTAGCCAGTCGGACGACAAAACTCATCTCCTCCAGCTCTGCGGAAGCTTAGGCTTCCACAAGAAAAGTAAAAGTAGCTATCCAGCTCTTCAGTTGTCTGAATCCGTTAGGAACTGGCAGTCGACTTGGTTCTACTGCCAGGACGTTGCTTGCGCGAATGCCGCAACTGGACTGCCACCTTTTCGTCTAGACCGACCGGCTCCGCCTAGGCAGCTTGCGCTCACGAAGATGGAAAAGATCCAGATCCAGCCTCTGGTCGATGCGCTGGTAGAGGTCGTCCGAAAGGGAGTCACTGGCATAGATTTGCTGGAGATTTTCCTGGGTCAGCGTATCCAGCCTTTGCAAGCTCGACACCACGCCATGTGGCTCTACACGGGGCCTGAGGACTCCACTCGTACTCACCCCGAGTGCGTGACCGGGGAGGTTGTGACGGCGTGGGTCCGCATCATCACAAGCGCCTGTGATAACCCCAAAGGAGCTCGGCGAGTGAAGCCCTTCCGCGCCGACAACCCTCCTCCGAATGAGGTGAGTATAACTTGTCGATTGCACACAATTGTCTTAGATTTATCGCTTTTTCTTGTATCACTGTGTGACGTCTCATGTTGTTGACTGTATCTCGTGCAGGTGTGGACCAACTGGTTTTCTCCTGTCTCGAATGGGAATCCGGCTGAGGAAGAGGCAGGCAGCCAGGAGGGCAGCGTGGAGAGCGTCGAGTACGTCTCCGACAGTGGGGAGACGGAGGAGGAGTCCGAAGAAGAAGAGGGGGAAGATGAGGAACAGAACTCGCCAGCCCCACCACCAGAGCCTCGAATTAAACGCCTTCACGAACCCGTGGCTTCGTCGGCTCCCCCAGCGGCCTCGAGTGCCCCGCCAGCTCCTCCTGTGGTTCCGAGTGCCTTGCCAGCTACTCCCTTGGTTTCGAGTGCTCGGAGCACAAAGAGGACCAGGGACTCTGCTGCTGAGCCCGCGGGTCAGCCCTCTAAGGTGGCCAAACCAAGTGGATCCAAGCCTCGGAAGGCTTTACCGCGGATGAGGATCGCCGTTCCCGTCGCTTCAGCGTAAGTGTATTGTTCTCCTATCTTCTTCCAGTATTTGATTGAACTCATGCTTATTGGTCGAGTGAATTTTACTCGACAGAGCTGCCACCTCCGCCACTTCTCTGCCACGCCAGGAAGACGATCCCATGGATACGGACAATGTTGCCACATCCCAGCAAGGTACGTCGTGGCGACTCCGAGAGCTTACATTATTGTTTCACGAATTCTGTCTTTGGTCTTGCCCTTTTTCCTGTGGTCTCACGTCGTTCGGTCGGGCTTCCTTCAGAGGTGATTCATGTGGAGGAGGACGACCAGAAGAGGTCCGAGCAAGCTGCGGTGCCTGTCCTTGAGGCTGTTCCATGTGTTACTACTCCCGCCATGGACGCGCCGCCAACCGAGACGATGTCGTCGACTGAAACGTCACTCATCGCTGCTGAACCGACTGGAGCAGGACTTGGGATGCCCAAGGAGTCTCTTGTGGTGCCAGGTCCATCGACCGTCCAATACGACGGCCAGCGCCTCCCGGAAGATCAGGTGGGAGCTGCCAAGGGGGCCATGGTGCAGACGGAGTTGATGGCGGGTGATGCCAAGAGAGCGTACGACTCCATCGCGTCTGTGTACAAGCGAAGCTTGGAACTCCGGGACGATAACCGAGTAAGTGGGCTAGTAAGTATTTACTTTCCCCTTGTAACCCACTGGGTGTTTAAGCAATATACTCGGATACGGTATGATTATTTTGCAGTGGGTTCACTCTTAGTGAACCCAGTGGGTGTAGTCCCCGAGACTTCTGTCGAGTGCGTGCACCAACAGTTGTCTTTATATACATTTTCTTTAACTTGATCATATCAAAACTAATCTGTTCGAATGTTACGGTGGGGGCACTCCGAGTGCACCTACTGGGTTAGTCCCCGAGAGTAATTTTACTCAGGTCGGGTAGTAGTAGCCTCATAGGCTTGTTTTTTGTTATGTATCTCAATAGGGCGGACCTGTTTGAGCTTCATGCCAGTGGGGTCACTCTTAGTGAACCCACTGGGTGTAGTCCCCGAGACCGCTGTCGACTGCTTGCGTCGGCAGGGGTTTGAAGAACTTCGAGTTTTTATTGTTTTCCTTGTGGAATTCGTCTGATCTTCTCTTCACGCTGATTTGCAGAAGACTTGCAAGATGGGATCAGCGTACAACACTCTGAAGGCTGAAAAGATTCAGCTTGCTGCGGAACTGGAGACAGCAGTGCATGACTTGGCTGGTGTGAAGGGCGCTCTGGCTGAACGAGAGAAGTCCTTGGAGGAGTCCCGTGAGGCAAACAAGGCATTGGTGGCCGAAATGGAGAAAATGGGGAAACAAAGAACTGAGTTGATGGGTCAGATGAGGTCGTTGAACAGTCGGTGTGTATCGCAAGAGAAGTACCTGCTAGGAAGATGATTGCACTGCTCGGTGGTAAGTTTATTCCGAGTGCTTCTTGACTGTGTATTTCATTCTGCGCTTACTTTCTACTCGTCTTGTCTCTGCAGATTTTTGTATGGACGCTGAGGCTGAAGCAGCTGACGTTGAGCGGTCGGTTATTCCGAACGTTCCACTCGGCGATGACGCCAATCAAGACATGCTCCGAGCGCACATTCGCCTGGGCAAAGTGGTACCTTTCATCGGTCGCCTGAGAGAGGTCGTCGGCCGAACCGACGAGGAGCTGTGGCCCGAAGACGAGTCCCGGCGGGAGATGGAAGGGTTGATGAATCGGCTGGAGGACGTCCCGAACCGAGTGCAGGCGTGGAAGAAGTCTGCTGCTCGCTGTGGTGCGGATGTGGCGCGGTCGCTGGTCCGAGTGCACTGCAAGGAGGCTCGCGAAGAGAAGCTGAAGGCGCTGCAGGTCGCCAACCCGAAGAAGCTTCGACTCGAAGATTTCATGGAGACCTTCCTCGAGAGCGCCACTCGCATCGCACACGGGATCGACCTCGATGCTTTCGTGGAGCCTGCCAGTCCTAGTGCCAATCCTGACGACGCTTGAAAAAACTTTACCTCGGTATGCCGAGTGGTAGTTGTATCAAACTTTGGCCACTGCTGTTGGCCGTCACATTGTGGTTCGGTGTGGATAAGCTTGATCTACACTGAACCGACTATCTTTAAACGAACTTTGAATTTGAATCGAGTATTTTGCTCTTCCTTTCCCAAAGAATTGTTGACACGATTTTGGCTCGTGGTTTTTGTTTGGCATTTCTTGGTGAAGCCAGTGGCAAACATGCGGAGCATGTAGTTGTCATTTGTCTTGACATGTGCATGAGCCTCAATGAGGGTCTGCTGAGTCTCCGAGTGGATCTCTAGGATACACTCGAAGGCAATTGTGTACTTAGGCGATTCGTGATCGCAGCTAAGTCGTCGAGCGCGACTGTAAGGTCGTAGCCGGAGCGAGTTGCTACTCATGTAATTGCCAGTTGTCTTGACATCTACATGAGCCTCAATGAGGCTCTGCTACTCATGTAATTGTCAGTTGTCTTGACATCTACATGAGCCTCAATGAGGGTCTGCTAAGCCTCCGAGTAGATCTGTAAGATACACTCGAAGGAAGCTTTCTACTTAGGCGATTCTTGGTCGCAGACAAGTCCCCGAGTGCGACGTTTAGTGCACGCTCGGAGAAAGTTAGTACTTAGGTGATTCTGGATCGCGGCTAAGTCCCCGAGTGCGATGTTTAGTGCACACTCGGAGAAAGTTATTACTTAGGCGATCCTGGATTGCAGCTAAGTCCCCGAGTGCGACGTTTTAGTGCACACTCGGAGAAAGTTATTACTTAGACGATCGTGGATCGCAGCTAAGTCCCCGAGTGCGACGTTTTAGTACACACTCAGAAAAAGTTTGTACTTAGGCGATCCTGGATCACAGCTAAGTCCCCGAGTGCGACGTTTTAGTACACACTTGGAAAAAGTTTGTACTTAGGCGATTCTGGATCGCAGCTAAGTCCCCGAGTGCGACGTTTTAGTGCACACTCGGAGAAAGTTAGTACTTAGGCGATTCTGGATCGCAGCTAAGTCTCCGAGTGCGACGTTTAGTGCACACTCAGAGAAAGTTAGTACTTAGGCGATTCTAGATCACAGCTAAGTCTCCGAGTGCGACGTTTAGTGCACACTCGGAGAAAGTTTGTACTTAGGCGATACTGGATTGCAGCTAAGTCTCCGAGTGCGACGTTCAGTGCACACTCGGAGATAGTTTGTACTTAGGTGATTCTGGATCACAGCTAAGTTTTTCTTTGAGACCGGAGTCTGCGAATGCGGAACAATTTTGAATCTGCAAAAACTCAATCTGCTTTGTATTACTTCAACGATACTTGTTCTTTACATTGCTTCAGTCGACGGTCACGTGTAGAAGTGCTTCAGGAGATCTCCGTTCCATGCTCGCGGCTCGTCCGTTTCCCTGTCGAGGTTGTAGAGTCGATATGATCCTATGTTCAGCACCTTGGAGATGATGAAGGGTCCTTCCGAGGCGGGAGCCAACTTGTGAGGTCTCTACTGATCCACTCGGAGCACCAGGTCGCCTTCTTGGAATGTACGACTCCTGACGTGTCGCGCGTGAAAGCGCCGCAGATCTTGTTGATAAATGGTTGAGCGAGTCAGTGCCATCTCATGCTCCTCCTCTAGAAGATCCACTCTGTCTTGCCTTGCTTGCTCTGCTTCAGCTTCGGAGAAGAGTTCAACTCGTGGAGCGTTGTGAAGCAAGTCACTCGGAAGGACTGCCTCTGCTCCGTAAACGAGGAAGAACGGGGATCTCCCTGTATATCTATTTGGGGTTGTGCGGAGACTCCAAAGCACCGAAGGCAGCTCGGTGACCCATGCGCCGGCGGCATGTCCCACTTCTCGCAGGAGTCGAGGCTTCAAACCTTGCAGAATAAGTCCATTCACCCGCTCTGCTTGCCCGTTTGTTTGGGGATGCGCCAGAGATGCAAAATCCACTCGGATACCTTGGCCTGTACAGAAACCTTTGAATCTGTCCGAGTCAAAGTTTGTTCCATTGTCAGTGATTATGATGTGAGGTACCCCGAATCTGGAGATGATGTCCCTGACAAACTTGATGGCCGTAAGGGCGTCAAGCTTCTTGATGGGCTTGGCTTCAATCCACTTTGTGAACTTGTCGACTGCCACCAACAGATGTGTGAATCCCCCTTGGCCTGTCCTGAATGGACCGACTGTATCTAATCCCCACACTGCAAACGGCCAAACAAGAGGGATTGTCTTCAACGAAGATGTTGGCTTGTGGGACTTGTTAGAGTAGAACTGACAGCCTTCGCATCGGTCGACCATATCCTTCGCCATTTCATTCGCCTGCAGCCAGAAGAAGCCAGCTCTGAATGCTTTGGCGACGATTGCCCTTGGGGAGGTGTGATGACCGCAGGTTCCCGAGTGAATTTCTTCCAGGATTAACTGTCCTTCCTCAGGGGAGATGCATCGTGGAAGGACGCCTGAAACGCTTTCCTTGTACAACTGGCCATCAATGACAGTGAACGACTTTGACCTGCGGACGATCTGTCTGGCTTGGACTTCCTCTTCTGGTAATTCTTGCCTCAGGATGTATGCAATGAACGGCACAGTCTAATCGGGGATGATAGCAAGAATCTCCATGATCCAATCAACCACAGCAGGGACTTCGACTTCAGTCGGATCTGTCGAACTCTTTTGTTGTACTTGTTCCTCTGTGAAAGGATCTTCTTTAACTGAGGGAAGGTGAAGGTGCTCGAGGCAGACGTCACTCGGGACTGGTCTTCGAGTGGATCCAAGTTTCCCCAATTCATCAGCTGCTTGGTTTTTCAGTCGCGGAACATGGTGGAGTTCTAGACCTTCAAACTTTTTCTCGAGCTTCCTCACCGCATTGCAGTATGTGGTCATGGTGGGGTTCCTCACGTCCCACTCCTTCATCACTTGATTAACCACCAAATCCGAATCGCCATAGACCATCAGGCGACGGACGCCGAGTGCGACGGCCATGCGCAGTCCATAAAGGAGAGCTTCATACTCTGCCTCGTTGTTGGAGGAATCAAAGTGTATCTGCAACACATACTTGAGTTTGTCACCCTTTGGCGATATGATCACAACGCCAGCGCCGGAGCCATTCAACATCTTGGACCCATCGAAGAACATTGTCCAATGAGCCGAGTAGATGTGAGTGGATTGTTGTTGTTCTACCCATTCTGCTATGAAGTCAGCCAGAGCTTGAGACTTTATAGCTTTCATGGCCTCGAACTTGATGTCGTAGTATAACATCTCCATTGCCCACTTCCCCGCTCGGCCTGATGCGTCCCGATTGTGTAGGATTTCCGACAACAGAGCATCAGAAACGACAGACACCGAGTGGTCTTGGAAATAATGATCCACCTTCTTCGCAGTCATGTAAATCCCGTAGATAAGTTTTTGATAGTGGGGATACCTCTGCTTGGAAGGAGTCAGGACTTCGGAGACATAATACACTGGCCGCTGAACCTTGTATGCTTTGCCTTCTTCTTCCCGTTCGACTACGAGAACAATGCTGATGACTTGATTTGTAGCCGCGATGTACAGAAGAAGGGGTTCTTCACTGAGCGGAGCAGTAAGAACCGGTTGGGTGGAAAGTAGGACTTTGAGGTCGTCGAATGTGATTTGGGCTTCGTCTGTCCACTCGAAAGTATCTGATTTCTTCATGAGTCAGTACAGAGGAAGTGCCTTCTCGTCGAGTCGACTGATAAACCTGCTCAAAGCCGCTAGGCAACCTGTGAGCCTTTAAACATCTTGTATTCTGACCGCCGCTCCATTCGGACGATGGTCCCGATCTTTTCGGGGTTGACATCGATCCCTCATTCGGAAACGAAGAAACCGAGTAACTTTCCGCTGGGAACACCGAATGAACACTTGGCTGGGTTGAGCTTGATATCGTACCTACAAAGGTTGGCGAATGTTTCTGCCAAGTCAGTCAGCAGGTCGGAACTTTTGCGTGACTTGACTACGATATCATCCATATACGCCTCCACATTCCGACCGATCTGGTCAAGGAGGCATTTTTGGATCATGCGCATAAAGGTTGCTCCTACATTCTTCAAACCAAATGGCATAGTGATGTAGCAGAAGCACCCGAATGGGGTGATGAAGGCTGTTTTTAATTCATCGGGGCCATACAGACGGATCTGATGATAGCCCGAGTAGGCATCAAGGAATGACAAACGCTCGCAACCCACAGTCGAATCGATTATTTGATCGATGCTGGGGAGCGGGAAATGGTCTTTCGGGCAGACCTTATTGAGATGCTTGAAGTCGATGCACATTCGGAGAGACTTGTCCTTCTTGGGCACCATGACAACATTGACGAGCCACTCGGAGTGGTGTACCTCGCGAATGAAGTTGGCTGCCAAAAGCTTAGCCACCTCTTCTCCGATTGCCTTCCTCTTGTGCGCGGCAGACCGAAGCAAGCGTTCTCGGACAAGCCGAGGAGCAGGATCCACACGCAGTCGGTGCTCAGCCAACTCCCTGGGTACACCTAGCATGTCAGCGGGCTTCCATGCGAAGATGTCCTAGTTCTCACGGAGGAATTGGATGAGCTCGGCTTCCTATTTAGGATCGAGGGTGGTGGAGATGTTCGTCGGGGCAATGGTGTCGTCCGTCGGGTGGATGCTGACCTTCTTCGTCTCTCCCGCCGACGGAACGCGGACTCCGAAGCTGGTTTCTTCGAATGCATCAAGTCGGCGGGGTCGACTGTCTTCTTGTACTCGTCTAGCTCGAGGACAGCCATGTGCTAATCGGCGATCCTCGATCCCTGCTGCAGACACTCCTCGGCCCGCTGCCAATTGCCTGTGATAGTGATCACACCTTTGGGCCTGCCTCCCTGGGGTGGGTACGTGTGCTGGATGATCCGACTGGTCAAAGGTGATCGCAGTCTGAGACCACTTGAGGAACGTGGGGTTGGTTGGTGTGGCCATGTTCACCTCCCTGTTCACCAGCTTCAGTCGACTCTTGCTTTCAACATCATTAAAAATTATCAGTGTTGCATGGACTTGGGGGAACGGATCCTCCTTGTCCTCCTCATCCTATTCATTGTCCTTTTCACTCAGCTGCCCTTCGCCGAACCCCTGGATCAGAAGGCGACATTGCCGAGTGGTATGCTTCAGAAATATGGCGTTGCCCTCTTCATCCATCTTCATGTGAATTGGACATGGCTGATCCAGGATGTGGTTTCCGAACTGCTTCTTCTTGGGGGTGAACTGAGCCTTCCCCTTGCCCTTGAACTTGGCATTGGTAACGGCTGCGGCCTCTGCCTGCGGAGTGGATGAAGCTTTCTGCTTCTGCTTCCGAGTGTTGTTCCCATCTCCATCGGCGACTACTTTGTGCTTGCCGCTACGAATGCGGTCCACTTCTTCGCCATTTGCATAGCGTGCCGCTATCTCCATCATCTTACTCATGGAGATTTTGCCTGTTCTTCCGAACTTCAGGTACAGATCTTTGTACCGCACGCCTGCCTTGAAGGCGCAGACTACTTGGTGCTCCGTGACGTTCTCCACCGTGTGGTAGAGGGTCGTCCAACACTGAATGAAATCACGCAGGGGCTCATTCTGCTTTTGGACACAGTGCTGGAGCTCCACGAGACCAACAGGGCGTTGGCACGTCCCTTCAAAGGTCCTGATGAAGACTCGGGCCAGATCTGCCCAGCTGTAGATGCTTGAAGGAGCCAACTGGTTCAGCCACGCTCGTGCCGAGCCGTCGAGCATCAGGGGGAGGTGTTTTATGGCGACGTGGTCGTCCCCACCTCCAATCTGGACTTCCACTCGGTAGTCGTCCAGCCACGTTTCTGGCTTGGATTCTCCTGTAAACTTGCTGATCCCCGTCGTCAATCGGAAGTTGGGAGGGATGCAGCCGAACGGATGGCTCGACTGAAACACTCGGGAGCAGAGACGATGATCCTGCTTCCACTCGGACGGTCTATATCGTGACCATCGCGGTGGGCCCGGCCCCTGTCGACCCTCCTCTGGGTGATATATCCTCTTGCGTCGGGCCTTGGATCATAAGTGTCACCGACCGAACGCCGATCATCATGATGTCGGGGCCCGTAGGGCCCACCCCACGGAGGGGTGTGTGAACGGCGACGATCTTCGGGATTCATGGAACGGCTGCCTCCCCTGTGTCGCTGATGAGAACCGGGGCTGTGAACTGACCGATGCGTGTTCGCATGAACATAACTATTGTGGATCCTGTTGTGCGACTAGGAGACCGCCGAATTTTGCTGCTGCGCCGTGTGCAACAGGGCACGGATTTGCTCGATCCCTCTGCCAGCCTCTGAATCAGTTGGCTGGAGGGAATCGGCTATTTTGGCGGCGGCAGCCAGGTTGAGGACGGGTGTGCGGAATACCTCCACGTTGGTCCGACGAGTGTGCCGACTGGCAGAACGGCGGGGCTGATGGAGAGCGCCGGATGTTTCGCCGACTTTCATGGGAGTTGGCCATGTGCACTTCGGCTCCAGGACCGTGAACCAAGTACTCGGAAGGAAACTCAGTCGGAACTGGGTCCGAGCGCTAGGACGGCGGCGCAACTACAACCGACTCTAGGACCGCCACTTGTGAGGACGCGTTCTGGCGCGCCTGGGCGTGTTGCACCCAACGCTGGAGCCGTGGACGGCGGGACCGCTTGTTGCGGCGTGCGACGGCGACGTAGGTCGACACCGGAGCCGACTGCTGGAGAAGAAGGATACCGCGGGCGCCGACACGGAAGTAATTAGCCCCGCGACTGGGGAGCGCCTCGACGTCGAGAGGGGCATCCTGAAGCCATGCCGAATCGTCGACGATGAAGGAGAGAGCACCTAAGAGGATCCCGTAACCCATGCTCAAATCTCCACCGGATGACATGATGATGTAGTCGCAAACTCGCCGGAAGTCGCTTAGACGCCTGCCCCAAGGTGGGCGCCAACTGTCGTGGGTATAAGTCTGATAGTAGATGTATAGGGTACGAAAGGATGGGCAGAGCCTTAGCTACGGTGAGGTTGTATGAGTTCAGGCCCCTCTACGGTGGAGGTAAAAGCCCTACGTCTCGGTGCTCTTGGGAGCTTGGTGTCCAGTGGAATATGGATTACAATGAATTGCTAACCCCTACACTAGTGGGGAAGGGCGGCTTATATAGAGTGCGCTGCCCTTTACAACGGTTCGGTGCACAGGGGTGGAGTAGTGGCGAATAAATGCCCACGTTACAGGTAAGTATGTCTTAAATACTAATAAAGGTACATGGAAACGTATGGCCGTTGCCCTCCAGGGGGGTTACGATGTACAGAGTGGAATCGAGTCGGTAAGTTTGATACGCTCTGAATGCTCATCTCCGACTGGATGATGGAGGAATCGTCACCGACTGGATGATGGGAAGTCCTTAATTCAGTCGGAACTGACTAAGGGCCTTATCCCTTATGAAGGGTAGTCCTTGGGTAGGACCCATAGGGCAGGCCTATGACCCTACCCTAGGACTATAACCCCATCAGCGTGCATATTTCAACTTGGTCATTCATCTTGCTTGTATGTTTATTGGTTGTTATTTCTTCTTGGAGTTAGTTCTTGCTACCTCTTGAGCTTGCGTTGGCTTTCCCTTGAAGAGGCAAGGGTGATACAGCGAAGTAAATAATTATTTTCTCAGTTTTTTTAGAACCGAGGTATCAATCCAGTAGGAGGAACAAGCAAGGTCCCAATAGTAGTACCTACACAAATAATCAAACACTTGCACCCAACACTATAAAGGGGTTGTCAATCCATTTAGAGTTATTTGCAAGGATAAGATCTGATGGAGATAGATATAAAAGATTGCGGAAAAAAAGTAAATAAATTGTAGAAATGTATTTTTGGTATTTTTGGTTTATAGATATGAAAATATAATATGGAAAATAGACCCGGGGGCCATAGGTTTCACTAGAGGCTTCTCTCATAAAGGAAAATAATACGGTGGGTGAACAAATTATTGTCGAGCAATTGATAGAAAAGCAAATAAATATAAAGATATCTAAGGCAATGATTATGCATATAGCCATCACGTTGGTATCAAGTAGACCGAACGATTATGCATCTACTACTATTACTCCACACATCAACCGACTCCTGCCTGCATCTAGAGTATTAAGTTCATGAAGAACAGAGTAACGCATTAAGTAAGATGACATGATGTAGAGGGATAAACTCAAGCAATATGATGAAAACCCCATCTTTTTATCCTCGATGGCAACAATACAATCCGTGCCTCGCTACCCCTACTTTGTCACTGGGTGAGGACACCGCAAGACTGAACCCAAAACTAAGCACTTCTCCCATTGCAAGAATTACCAATGTAGTTGGCCGAACCAAACCAATAACTCAAAGAGACTTGGAAAGATATGAAATCATGCATATAAGAATTTAGAAGAGACTCAAATAATATTCATAGATAATCTAAACATAAACTCACAATTCATCGGATCTCGACAAACACACCGCAAAAGAGTATTACATCGGATAGATCTCCATGAAGATCATGAAGAACATGGTATTGAAGATCAAAGAGAAAGAAGAAGCCATCTAGCTACTAGTTATGGACCCGTAGGTATGTGGTGAACTACTCACACATCATCACAGGGGCAATGGAGTTGATGTAGATGCCCTCTGTGATCAATTCCCTATCCGACAGATTATCAAAAAAGGCTCCCAGATTGGATCTCTCGGGAACAGAGGCTCCCGGTGGCATAAAAGTATTTTCGTGGCTCTTTTTGACGATATGGGAATATTTGGGAATTTATAGGCCAAAGAATAGAGTTAGGAGACCTGCAGGGGGCCCACAAGTCAGAGAGCGCGACCATACTAGGCCAGGGAGCGCCCTGCAGACTTGTGGCCTCCCGGCAGTTGCCCTGCCCCCTACTCCAAGTCTCATGGGTGTCTTCTGGTCCAAGAAAAATCATTTCGGAGATTTTGTTCCGTTTGTACTCTGTTTAATATTCCTTATCTGCAATACTCAAAAACATGGGGAAAAAACTGGCACCGGGCTCTAGATTAATAGGTTAGTCCCAAAAATAAGATAAAACAACATATTAATGCATATAAAACATCCAAAACAGATAATATAAGAGCATGGAACAATTAAAAATTATAGATACGTTTCAGACGTATCAAGCATCCCAAGCTTAATTCCTGCTCGTCCCCAAGCATACAAATAACATTATTGCTTTCTTTCAAAATAACATGGTCTTAAAAAGTTATCCCTACAAAATCATACGGTCTGGCTATGCTCTATCTTCACCACACAAAGTATCTAAATCATGCACAACCCTGGTGAAAATCAAGCAATTGTTTCACACTTTTTAAGTTCTCAAACCTTTTCAACTCTCACGCAAGACATAAGCATGAGACATGGATATAGCACTATAGGTGGAATAGAGTGTGGTGGAGGTTGCAAAAAAAAGGAGAAGATAGTCTCACATCAACTAGGCATATCAACGGGCTATGGAGATGCACATCAATAGATATTAATGTGAGTGGGTAGGGATTGCCATGCAACAAATGCACTAGAGCTATAAGTGTATGGAAGCTCAAAAAGAAAACTAGGTGGATTTGAAAAAGATGTAATACCACTAGTTGTATGAAAGTGACAAAATAGGAGACTCTATGGATAACATGGTGCTACTTTGAAGCACAAGTGGGGAAAAAGATAGTAGCATTGTCCCTTCTCTCTTTCTCTCATCATTTTTCCTTTTTTTTCTTTTTTTTGAATTGGATTTTTGGGCCTCTTTTATTTTTTTTATGGGCTTCGTTGGCCTCTTTTATTTTTCGTAAAGTCTCGAGACTCATCCCAACTTGTGAGGGAATCATAGCTTCCATCATCCTTTTCTCACATGAGACAGTGCTCTAATAATGCAAATCATCACACTTTTATTTACTTACAACTCAAAAATGACAACTCGATATCTAGAACAAAGTATGACTCTATAAGCAATATGGAAGTGATGGTGCATGTCATAAAAACGAGACAATGGTGTTGCATGGCAATATATCTCGGAATGGCTATGAAAATGCCATAATACGTACATATGGTGGTTGTTTTGAGGAAAATATATGGTGGCTGTTTTGAGGAAGGTGGGTTTAATGTACAGGCGGAAGTTGCGCGGTACTAGAGAGGCTAGCAAAGGTGGAAGGGTGAGAGAGTGTATAATCCATGAACTCAATATTAGTCATAAAGAACTCACATACTTATTGCAAAATCCTATTAGTTATCGAAGCGAAGTATTAGATGCATACTCCTAAGGGAAGGGTTGGTTGGAGTTAACCATCGCACGACCCCGACCTCCACACAAAGGTTGACAATCATTCAACAAATCATGCTCCGACTTCATCACATAACGGTTTACCATACGTGCATGCTAGGGGAATCACAAGCTTTAACACAAGTATTTCTTCTAATTCACAATTACTTACTAGCATGAATCTCATATTCCTATCTTCATATCTCAAAACTATATGCAAGGAAACAAACTTCCCAACATATTCAATGCACTTAATATGAAAGTTTTTATTATATCCCTCTTGGATGCCTATTATATTAGGACTAAATTCATAACCTAAACCAAGTACCATGTTGTTTAAAGAACTCTCAAAATAATATAAGTGAGGTACGAGATTTTAGAAATTACTATAAAACACAACACCATTGTGCTCTAAAACATATAAGTGAAGCACTAGAGCAACATTGCCTAGGTCAAAAGATATAAGTGAAGCACAAAGAGTATTCTAATAAATTCACGATTCGGTGTGTCTCTCTCTCAAAAGATGTGTGAAGCAAGGATGATTGTGGAAATCTAACAATTAAAGACTCATATCATAGAAGACGCTCCAAGGAAAACACATATCATGTGGTGAATAAAAATATAGCCTCAAGTAAATTTACCGATGGATTAAAGACGAACGAGGGGATGCCTTCCGGAGCATACCCAATCTTACGCTTTTTGGTATCCTTAAATATGTCTTAGGGTGCCTTGTTACTCCCCAAGCTTAGGCTCTTTCCACTCCTTATTCCATAGTCCATCAAATCTTTACTCAAAACTTGAAAACTTCACAAGACAAAACTCAACAGAAAACTCATGAGATCCGTTAGTATAAGAAAAATAAATCACCACTTAGGTACTGTTGTGAACTCATTCTTTATTTATATTGATGTAATATTTAATGTATTCCAACTTATCCATGTTTCATACCCCCCCCCCGATATAACTTATAGATTCATCAAAATAAGCAAACAACACAAAGAAAACAGAATCTTTAAAAAACCGAACAGTTTGTAGCAATCTGCTTACTGTGAATAGTTCTGTAACTCCAAACCTTCTGAAAAATTAGGAAGATCTGGGAAATTGTTAAACAAATATTATGTAAATAATTAAGATTAGATTATGTAAATAATTAAGATTATGAAATTCCTCGGCTGAAAGCGAAAGTTTCTGTTTTTCAACAAAATCAACTTGCAAACACCATAGACCATCCCAAAGGTCTTACTTGGCTCATACACTAATTCAAACAAGAAACACAATTATTACAGAGGTAATAATGTGTGCATCACTCAAAAACATAAGCAAAAAACAAAAGCAAACCAAATAAAATTGGGTTGCCTCCCAATAAGCGCTATTGTTTAACGCCCCTACCTGGGCATAAGGCGATAGATCTAGGTATTATCATCTTTGGTATGCAATCCATAGGTAGCTCTCGTAATAGATTCAGAAGGTAATCTTATTTTATTTCTAGGAAAGTGCTCCATGCCTTTCCTTCACGGAAGTTGGAACATCATATTTCCTTCTTTCGTATCAATAATTGCATCAATTGTTCTAAGGAAAGGTCTACCAAGAATAATAGGACATGCAGGATTGAAATCTATATAAAGAACAATGAAATCTATGGGCACATAATTCCTATTTGGAACAATAAGAACATCATTAATCCTTCCCGCAGGTTTCTTAATTGTAGAATCCACTAGGTGCAAATTTAAAGAGCAATCATCAAATTCACGGAATCCTAGCCCATCACATAAAGTTTTTGGAATCGTGGAAACACTAGCACCCAAATCACACAAAGTATGGCACTCATAATCTTTAATATTAATAGTAGGTTCCCACTCATCATAAATCTTTCTAGGTATAGAAACTTCCAACTCAAGTTTTTCTTCTTAAGACTTCATCATGGCATCCACAATATGTTTAGTAAAAGCTTTATTTCGACTATAAGCATGCGGAGAATTCAACATGGATTGTAACAAGGAAACACAATCGATCAAACAGCAACTATCGTAATTAAAGTCCTTGAAATTTGAAAGAGTGGGCTCATTGCTATTTAAAGTTTTGACCTCTTCCATCCCACTTATATAAATCTTATCATTAAGATCTAAAAACTCCGAACCATTGGGACGCCTTTTAACAAAAGTTGACTCATCTCTAGTCCCATCTTTTTCAAGATTTATACTATAAAACAAAGAGTCAATATGTGTCACACAAATTACTTTAAGATATTCATCACCATTATCACGAGAAAACACCTTTTCAAGCCATTCACGCTTACGACATATTCTAGCGGTTCTTTCCTTATACTCATCAATAGAAATTCTCATAGATTTTAAAGACTCGTTAATATCATGCTTGGGTGGAATAATCTAATTTTCAAAAAATCAATATCAAGAGAAATTTTATCAATGTTCCTAGCCAAATCATCAGTCTTGAGCAATTTTTCTTCAATCATAGCACTGAAACCTTTTTGAGAGCTAATGAATTCTTTCATATTATTATCAAGATCAGAGGTCATCTTATTATAATTTCCATAACAATTGTTGTAGGAATTACCATAATTATTAGTGGAATTACTAGGAAACGACCTAGGATTGAAATTACCTCTATACGCGTTATTACCAAAATTGTTCCTACCAATAAAACTCACATCCATAGATTCATTATTATTTCCAATCAAAGAAGACAAAGGCATGTCATTGGGATCAATAGGGCACTCTTAATAGCAAACAATTTCATTAATTCATCCATCTTTCCACTCAAAGTATTTATTTCTTCAATAGTGTTCACCCTTTTACTAGTAGGAGATCTTTCGGTATGCCATTGAGAGTAATTTGCCATAATATTATCTAGGAGTTAAGTAGCTTCTCCTATTGTGATTTCCATAAAATTACCACCCACGGCGGAATCTAAAAGATTTCTAGAAGGAAAGTTCAACCCCGCATAAAAAATTTGTATAATCATCCATAAACTCAAACCATGTGCAGGGCAAGTCCTAATCATTAATTTCATCCTCTCCCAAGATTGTGAAACATGCTCATGATCAAGTTGCTTAAAATTCATTATATCGTTCCTAAGGGAGATAATCTTAGCGGGCGGAAAGTACTTGGAAATAAAAGCATCTTTACATTTATTCCATGAATCAATACTATTTGTAGGTAAAGATCAAAACCAAGTTTTGGCACGATCTCATAGTGAGAAAGGAAAAAAGCTTCAATTTAACAATTTCATTATCCATATCTTTCTTCTTTTTCATATCACACAACTCAATGAAAGCGTTTAGATGGGATGTGGCATCTTCAATAGGAAGGCGGGAAAATTATTCTTTCATAACAAGATTGAGCAAAGCGGCATTAATTTCACAAGATTCCGCACTAGTCGCGGGAGCAATCGGGGTACTAATAAAATCATTATTATTAGTAGTGGAAAAGTGACATAACTTGGTATTATCTTGAGACATCGTGACAAAGCAAGATACAAGGACTCCATTACACCGCGTGACATTTCCCCGTATGGACAGACACAGAAGCTAAGAAGGATACATGCCGGTCAACCAAAGTGTCCGGAGCAGTAGCGAACTACCAAGGCTCGGTGGAATCACAAAGGGGCATTTCTCTGTGTAGAAAGCTACTAATGCATACGACAAGGTGTCGAATCCCATACATATCACAGTGCATCACACGTACGCATGACATACTAGATATGCATAGATACAACAATGGCATCACAACGTAACCATACAACATCACGACATTTATTTAGAAGACTCGGAAGAGTCTTGCATAATATGTTCATACAAGCAGGGGTCACATGACCAACACTCAAGTCATACAATCAAAGTCATACAAACCAACGGAAGCATAAAGTTGTCTGAGTACAGACACATGAAAGGATAAGGCATAAAGCCTGACTATCTACAGATCCCTTCTGAAGGGGCCAAGTCGTAGCTGGCACACTAGCTACTCGTCATCATCGATGTCTAGAAAGAACCCACCACTTGGCTTGTGGGTATCCTCTGCAACAATTATTAAGCAAACATGAGTACAAGAGTACTCAGCAAGACTTTAGAACAGACCTATCTACTCATGCTCAAGTATCAATAAAGGGGGTTGTGGTGTTTCATGGCAAACCAGCTTTGACTCTTGGCTAGACAAAACTACGTTTTAAAATAGTTTTAACAACTTTGATTTCTCGCACACGAGTCCACTAACTCCACAACAATACATCGTCATGGAATCATTCCCATCTTCCTACGGAAATGCCATCCACGACACTCACACTTACCTTGATACTTTTATGAGTAGCCATTAAAGTTATCTGTGAACAACATATGTTTCCAAGTAGTCCATATCCGCGGACGCGGCTATTCAAATAGATCATAACCCTCCTGGGGTGTAATTCTTCACACACAGTCACGCCACTTATCGCTATATGCACGTCATGCACCTCAGCAACCATCAAGCGGAAGCCCAACGAGGGAGTCGGCCACGACCGTTAACCACATTAGTACCTAGTCCAGGTAGTCCGCCTATTTGAGAGTAACCTGCACGGAAGTCCGGCTTAGGTTTCCGCCACGACCACAAATGATGTGCGCAGGGTTCCCAAGCCCACCATCTGGGTGCCACTTGGTACATCGTGCCACTGCCTACCGCATCATAGCCCACCTCTAAGGTCAGCACTATGCACGGCCTCCAGCATGACTATAAACACCAGAAACTACTTGCAACTCCTGGACCGAGTACTAGGCGATTAATAAGTCGAGAGGGTCAATTAAGTATCCCAACGTGTGGTAGTATCTAGTCTTGGATTACATACACGGAACTCAGTTCCTAAGAACGGTTCCAATGAAACAACCCACCATGTACTCCTACATAGCCTTTCACCGGTATCTTTACCAAATCAGGTTCAACACACAACATTTATTAACAGAGCACATTCTCACGATCATGTTCATCACCCAGCTGACAGACCAAACACAACTCTAAGCATAGCACGCATAGCAGGATAAGGCACATCATGGCTCAAGCATCTACAGGTATGCTAGGTTGCAAGGTTTAGCTAATTATTGTGACAAGGAATGGGTTCAACTAACATGGTAAAAGAATTTGAAGCATTTTGACCTAATGCAATAAATAAGAGCAGGAGCGAGAACATGGGATTTATCGGGATGATCAAAATTGTTGCTTGCCTTGTTGCTCAGTAGAGGGGTGATATCCGTCAGTCGGATATTCAGCCGTATCCGAAGGGGCGGCGCCTACCGAATAACAATATACAATTAATAGCAATCATATGCAACAATCATGATTCATGAACATGGCATGAAATGAAGGGTGATATGATTCAATGTGGTTGGTGAAACCTTAGTTTGCATCTGGTTTGAAATCCAAATTCAAATATCATTTGAAATGGCATATTTATCTTAGTCATTTAATTGATTTGACGTGATGATGTTTCATAACTTTGTTTTTCATGCATGAAAGTACCACCATTGTGTTCATTGAATTTTTCTGATCAATTTGCATATATTATTTATCTGATTTGGAGTTATATTCAAATTTCTATGAATTTCCAAAGTTTTGGAATTATTCTGGAATTATTTTAAAACCAGAATTGGAATTATTGCATCAGCATGACATGAGCAGATCAGCTGGCCGTTGAAAGTCAAACCTGACCAGTGGGACCCACTAATTAGTGACTCTGGCCAGTTTTAGATTAAGTTTAAACTTAATTAGCTATTTAAAAGAGATGGACCCACATGTCAGTGGCTATTTAACTTTTAATATATTTTTTATTTTGACTAAGCTTAATTAGTCAGGGGGCTCGCCCCACTTGACACAGACTCAGGGGAGTCAACCCCACCGGCGATGGGGTCAAACCCACCAGCAGCGAGGCTCTAGCGACCACCAACACGGCGGGGAGCTTCGGGTTTTCTATTCCGGCGACCAAACGCAAGGCGGAAGGCACCAGACGATCGGCCGCTCGATCGCAGATCCATTTTTGCAAAGAACAGGGGCTAAGATCGCCAGAGATGACGCCGGCGACGAGCTCAGCGGCTGCCAGAGTTCGGGCTATGAGGAGGTCATAGAATCCGAGGGCAAATCACGCAGGGTTGGGCTCCTAGAGCATCTACGCGATGCTCTGATGCTGCTGGTGGCCTCAGAATGACCAGGTGATCACCGGAGAGCTACCGGCGACGAGGTCCCGCGGCGGATCTCGTCGGGCTTTGGTGGAATCAGGGCCTAGAAATCGGGATCGAGAGGGAAAATGAGGGGGAAAGCACCCTGATCTCATAGGGAGTGCAGAGGCGATGAGAGCGGGCTCGGGGATGGTGTGAGGAGGGAGAACGACGGCAGCGAGCTCCGGGGATCCGAGGTTGAATACGATGGCGTCACGACGTCTCAGGATTTCTCGACGTCGAGCAGCTAGCTGGAGAACTTCAGTAGACCACAGCGATGCTTTTGCGTAGCTCAGGCAGGAGGGAGCGGGGCGGGAGCAATGTCGAGGTCGAGCTCGGCTCGGGCTCTAATGGCGGTCGAGAGAGGAGAGAGTTGGGGGAGGAATAAGGCGAAGGAGGGAGGAGCTCGGGGACAGCTGCGGTTGGCTTATCCCCTCCTTGCGAGCGCGAAGCGTCGGCCCGGCACGCATGCAAGTGCGTGGCCGCGCCGGAGGGAGCGGCGGCCACCTCCTGCTGCCGACTGGCAGCAGGAAGACGACAGGCAGGAACTGGGTCGGGCAAGGGGTGAGCGACAGGTAAGTCAGTTTCTATTTTTTTCCATTTGTGTTTTGTGTTAAGCATTTCTGACTTTGTTTCATTTTTTTTTTGGCTCCAAACTATTCCTAAAATAGTTTGAAAAATGCTGGGGTGTTATTTGCAAAATTGCCAAACACATATAAAGTTTTCAACATTTTTGGAAACTTTGGATTATTGGAATCAATTATATACTTGATTTCAGTAACTTTTAAATTAAAAATAAAATGCTAAAAGCATTTTGAAAATATATTTCACTCCTGATATTTTGTTTTCAACATTTATGAGTAATGATGAACTTTTCTAATGGCCATTTTGGGTTCATTGATTTGTCACTAAAATTTGGAATTGATTTGAACTAGAGTTGCTAGGGTTTGCTTTTGTTTTGTTTTCTTTGCTGTTGATTTCATTTCATGTTCTTGGATGCAATGGAAAAGACATGAGCACAACCTTGCTAAACTCTACTAGGGATTCAGGGATGTGACAACTCACCCCCACTCAAAAGAATCTCGTTCCGAGATTTGGAAGTCGTCGAGAATAGCGCGGGATACTCAAGTCATAGACGATCCTCTCTTTCCCATGTTGTCTATTTTTTAGAATGATTTGACCATTGAACTTTAAGAAACTTGAGGTTTCGACGTCAAGTGGTACCCTCAGCTTGATCAAGAATACGAATAGGGTATTCTCGGTATGAAAGGTTATCTTGGAGATCAAGCGTTTCGTGGTCCACTCCACGGATAGGATCCGAAAAGCAACGCCTGAGTCGCGAGACGTGGAATACATCATGAAGCTTGGAAAGATGCGGAGGAAGTTCCAATTGGTAGGCAACTTCTCCTCGTTTGGCAAGAATGCGAAAAGGACCGATGTAACGAGGAGCCGACTTGCCCTTGATACCGAAACGATGGGTACCCTTCAAAGGTGTAACCCGAAAGTAAGCCTTCTCGTCAACTTCAAAGGTCACAACCTTATGATGACGATCATATTGGCTCTTTTGACGAGACTAGGCTGTTTTCAACTATTCACGAATAATGCAAACTTGCTCTTCTGCTTCCTGGATCATATCCGGACCAAAGAGTTGCCTCTCTCCGGTTTCTTACCAATTAAGAGGTGTTCGACATCTTCGTCCAGAGAGAACTTCAAAAGGAGCTTTTCCCAAGATTGATTGATAACTATTGTTATAAGCAAATTCGGCGAATGGAAGGCACTTCTCCCAATTCATGTCGAACGAAATAACACAAGCTCGGAGCATATCTTCTAGGATTTGATTCACTCTTTCTACTTGACCACTTGATTGAGGATGTAAAGAAGTGCTAAAAGATAGGTGAGTCCCCATGGCATTCTGAAAACTTTCTCAGAAGCGGGAAGTAAAAATACTTCCACGGTGTGAGTTAATCTCCACACGAACACCATGAAGAGACACTATTCAAGAGATATATAACTCTGCTAGCTGGCTAGCTATTATACTCTCACGAACTGCACGAAAATGAGATACTTTGGAGAGACGGTCAATGACCACAAAGATAGCATTATTTCCTTTCTTGATCTTGGGAAATCCAGTGATGAAATCCATACTGACCTTATCCCATTTCCATTCAGGAATAGCTAAAGGTTGAAGGGTTCCAGGAGGCCTATGATGTTCTTCCTTAACTCGACGACAAACGTCGCAGTTAGCAACGAACTCAGCAATTTCCCTCTTCATCCTAGTCCACCAAAATCTCTGGCGTAGGTACTGATACATCTTAGTACTACTGGGATGAATAGTAAGAGGAGAATCATGAGCCTCCTTAAGGATCAACTACCGCACACGTTTGCTCTTAGGAACCACTAGACGGTTCTTAAAGAACACGACACCTTGCTCATTGATAGAGAAATCCCTAGCGTTTCCACTAGCAATATTCTCCTTGATCCGGGATATACCCATATCATATGTCTGCATGGCTATGATTTGATCCCCAAGAGTAGGTTTCGCCACCAGGTTAGAAAGGAATCCTTGAGGAACAATGTGAAGGTTTAACTTCCGAAATTCCTCATAGAGATGTGGTTGACCTTGTTGTAACATCAAATAGTTACAATAACACTTGCGACTTAGTGCATCAGCCATAACATTGGCCTTCCCCGGGGTGTAAGTTATCCCTAAGTCGTAATCTGTGATCAACTCAACCCACTGTCTTTGCTTGAGATACAAATCCGCCTGGGTGAAGATATATTTTAGACTTTGGTGATCATTGAATATTTGGCAATGATTACCAAGAAGGTAATGTCGCGAGGTTTTAAGTGCATGGACTACAGCCGCAAGCTCGAGATCATGTGTGGTATAATTATCCTCATGTGGACGCAACTGTCAAGATGCGTATGCACTCACATGATGCTCCTGCATGAGAATGCAACCTAATCCTTGTCGCGAGGCGTCGCAATAGATAACGAAGTCCTTAGAAAAATCTGGTGGTAGCAACACACGTGCGGAAGTGAGGCGTCTTTTCAATTCTTGAAAACTATGCTCACAGTGTGGTGTCCACTCGAACTTTTTATCTTTCTTGAGGAGTTCAGTTAGAGGCTTTGCAACCTTGGAGAAAGTCTCGACAAAGCGGCGACAATAGCTCGCTAGACCGAGAAATCTCCTAACTTGCTTAACCGATTCAGGTTGAGTCCAATCAAGGACGGCTTGAACTCTCTCGGGATTGACAGCAATACCCTTACCAGAGATTACGTGGCCTAGATAGGTCACTTCTGGTAACCAAAATTCACATATTGAAAACTTGGCATAAAGGCGATGCTCTCGAAGTTTCATCAATACCAACCTTAGATGCTCGGCATGTTCTTGTTCGTTCTTCGAGTAGATGAGAATATCATCGAGGTATACCACGACGAATTTATCCAAATACTCCATGAAGATTGAATTCATCAAGCGAGAGAAGGTGGTTGGGGCATTGGTTAAACCGAAGGACGTGACGGTGTACTCGTATTGGCCATACCGAGTGACAAAAGCCATTTTTGGAATGTCCCTGTTCTTGATCTTGATTTGATGGTAACCCAACCTCAAATCCATTTTGGAGAAGACTGAGGATCCAGCGAGCTGATGATAGAGGTAGTTGATCCTGGGGAGCGGATACTTGTTCCTTATGGTGACCAGGTTAACTGGTCGATAGTCTACAACCATCCGATCCGTTCCATCTTTCTTCTTGACAAAGAGGACAGGACAAGCCCAAGGAGAAGAGCTAGGACGAATGAAACCTTTATTCAAGGCCTCATCTAGTTGCTTCTTAAGTCCGGCTAGCTCCAGGGGTGCCATCTTATAAGGTCTTCTGGCTATTGGAACAGTTACCGGAACAAGGTCCATCACAAACTCTACATCCCTGTCAGGTGGAATTCCTCGCAGTTCTTCTGGAAAAACATCCGGCAAGTCACGGACTACCGGAATGTCTTCAAGCTCTCGGAGAGGGTTGGCATTGAGGGAATAGAGTTGGCATTTGGCAACTCGAGTGGAGACATTAACTATCTCACCAGAGGGATGGGTAAGCTGAACATTTCTAGAATGAGTATCAATCTTGGCATAGTGAGCTGACATCCAATCCATACCCAAGATGATATTGATATCCGAAGATTTCAGGGCTATCAAACATGCTAGAAAAACTAGCCTGTCTACTAGGATTTCATTGTCATAGGTTATCCTGGAGGTTTGCCACTTACTACCAGGGGTTTGGACAACCAATGGGATTGGCATATCACAAAAGAACAAGTTATGCAACTATGCATAACTTTATGAAATGAAAGAATGAGATGACCCAGTGTCAAAAAGAATAGACAATGGGTGATGATTGACAAGGAGCGTACCAATTATGACATCGGGATCCTCTGCAACTTCTTCTACTGAAACATAATTCACGCGGCCACGTGTAGGAGTTGGCTTCGCATAGTAAGCTTTGTCCGACTTGCCTCGCCCAACGGACTTTCCAGGTTGCTTGGCACCTATATTCTGAGGACACTCTCGTGAATAGTGTCCTGGTTCTCCAGACTTGTAGCAGATCACCTGATTGGCACGTGGTGCAGCATTACTAGCTGGACCACCATAGGTCTTTGCGGGAGGGTTGGTCTGATTTTCCTGAGGCGCCACATAAGATGGTCTCGGGGTATATCTTGGCGGCAGAGAGCTATTTGGGACCCACAGCCTGCATTTTGGGAACACGGAACCAGATGAGGAGCCAGAGTCATGGGAGTGCTTCTTCGTGGCTTCATAATCGGTATGACCAGTCTCGGCACTGATCGCCTTGAAAGCTTGTACATTCGTGGAGGTGCAGGTCACGACGAAGTTCACGGCTCAGACCCTTGCGGAATCTTGCTTGTTTCTTGGCATCAGTTGACACCTCTTTAGTTGCATAGCGAGCGAAATTACCGAACTCGCGGCTATAAGCATCCAAGATCAACTTTCCCTGGGTGAAGGCACAAAATTCCTCTCTCTTACGGTCCATCAGACCCTCTGGAATTTGGTGCAGACGGAAGACTGCACTAAGGTTTTCCCATGTGGTTGCTAGTCCGGCAGGACGCATAGCTTCAAAATTCTCCCACCATAGATTGGCGGGTCCTTCCAGAAAGTATGTCACAAAGGTCACTTTGTCGGCCTCAGAAACATTTGCAGAGCGAATCTTGAGCGATATACTGCACAACCAGTCAACAGCATCGAGAGGATCGACAGAGTGATGGAACTTCGGGGGATTCAGCTTCACGAAGTCATTAAGGGACACTGCATCATTCCTCGGCTGATGAGCCGTATTTTGCTCAATACGCTCTAGTAGACGGTTGGTCTCTCTTTTGTTTCTTTCCGCCTCAAGCATAACTCCCGCCAGAGAAGGTGGGTGAGGCTATTCTTCCTGCGATGCTTGACTACCTTCTCCTTGCTCATGGGCAGGGGCACGGTTCAGCCTGGTGAACACCATCGTGGCAAACAAATTCACAGCTTAGACTAATATCAACATCAATACTAGCTATGGATTAAGAATGCACTGAACACATGGAATGCGGAAATGAACATCCGAACAACATGGTAAGAAGCAACTGCTATATATACACCATGGTTCATACACACCATTACATAGTTCAGTACAACCTCAACCGGAAGAGCAAACTACTGAAAATATGATACTACTCATCAGAGACTTTCCAAGCTTCCTATACATTATTTATCTATGCCTCCGAAACTCATCTTACGACATAAGCATACTCCACAAGGCACACAGGACTGTGGAAGTACAACTACTACCATACTACTCTTCCACTCACAGGTTCAGGCATCCGCATAAAACATCTCATAAAGGTTGCCTCCATGGCCTGGGAGCTCAACCTACAGATCACGAAATACTCGAGCCTCAGACCCGTGGGAACCGTAAGGACACGGGTGTGGCCTTGGTCCCCTCACTGGTGGTAGTAGAGGTCCCCAAAGAGGGGTAACTCCTCCTATAGCAGGCCATTCAACATGAGATGGAAGATGAGTCCTAATAGGGTTCAACATCTCCATATCTCCATACCCTGTCTGGACAACAAGTGCCAGCTGTGTCAAAGTCGTCCACGGACGGGCACGTGTAGCATAGAGCTCCATACGAAGGGCACGATCATCCCTGTCTCTATTCTCTAACATCTCAACGGTGGACTGCAGCAGCGGATCCTCCATAGAGGAATCAAAGTAGACCCCACTGAGGTATCCTTCTTCTCCTGGCTGAGAGGCGGGAACATAGAAGAACTCTGAATTTTGCAGCAGTGCATGTCTAGCTCTCATGATGGTCAACATTGAATAGACAACATCTTGTACCGCCATGTCAACAGTAACCCCCAATCCATAAGGACAATGGATCGGCTCCTCGGCGCCAGGGTAATCTGGGAATACCCTAACAGTGCACAGGTACTAACTCTGGTTAAAATCCCGATACTGGTCCTCCACTGTATACTCTGGGTACCAGCGGTAACCGGCTACTGACATCATCCTGACTAGCATGGTCGTGTGACCCGGCACATCAATGCACATGGTCAGATGGACCACCTAACGAGAAGGACGGCCAGGCATCTGAAATAGAGAGTAATGCAAAAGGCATTAGAGCTCTGGAGTCAAAATTGGGCAG
Source organism: Hordeum vulgare subsp. vulgare (assembly GCF_904849725.1). Classification (NCBI taxonomy): domain Eukaryota; kingdom Viridiplantae; phylum Streptophyta; class Magnoliopsida; order Poales; family Poaceae; genus Hordeum; species Hordeum vulgare. Next base: position 190,256,159 of record NC_058522.1, on the reverse strand, counting down.
CATAACGGCTGTAAATGCTCAAAAACAATTTTGAGACAACCCACAAAAGATAGGATAGCATAACCACTCAACCATCAAGTTCAATTCCATGGTCATCAAAACTTACTTTCTTTTCTTTGGAATAAAAGAAACTCGAAGTAACTCTCAACTCACTGTCCTATAATCTACCAACTAATAATACATGATCCTGAGAGAAAGATAGGTAACCTAGTTCTTAATCCCCGCAGAAAAGACGAGGATGACCAGAATAGAATGACTTGAGCAGAGAAGCAAGAATCTTACTTTCCCTTCCACAAAAAATTCCCTTATATATAACTAGAGCAATTCTAAACTCAACTTCGACCAGTTTGGCTTGGTAATCCTATAGTCAGTCAGGCTCTGATACCAATGCTGTCGGGACCCCGATCCTAAGCCATAGGAATCCAGCCTGTAACACATTGCGTTCCTTTGTGGTCTCACGCACGATTATCCCCACGGCTGCCACCTTACCTTAGCCGGGACCATTTGCGTCTTTTGACACATGTATGCATTAGTCTCACTACCATTCCAATGTCAAAGAACCCGGGTCGACATATCTAGTCATAAACTCAAGTGGCTCGTCTGTACAGAGACAGGCATACATAACCCAGCAAAGCAGGTGTTGGTCAACAACGAGTGTAGACGGGTCGTAGCAAGCTACAAGGACTCCATTACACCACGTGACATTTCCCCGTAGGAACAGACACAACAGCTAAGAAGGATACATGTCGGTCAACCAAAATGTCCGGAGCAGTAGCGAACTACCAAGGCTCGGTGGAATCACAAAGGGGAATTTCTCTGTATAGAAAGCTACTAAGCCATGCGACTAGGTGTCGAATCCCATACATATCACAGTGCATCACACGTACGCATGACATACTAGATATGCATAGATACAAAAATGGCATCATAACATAACCATTCAACATCATGACATTTATTTAGAAGACTCGGAAGAGTCTTGCATAATATGTTCATACAAGCAGGGGTCACACGACCCAACACTCAAGTCATACAATCAAAGTCATACAACCCAACGGAAGCATAAAGCTATCTGAGTACAGACAGATGAAAGGATAAGGCATAAAGCCTGACTATCTACAGATCCCTTCTGAAGGGGCCAGGTCGTAGCTGGGACACCAGCTAGTCGTCATCATCGATGTCTAGAAAGAACCCACCTGTTGGCTCGTGGGTATCCTCTGCAACAATTATTAAGCAAACATGAGTACAAGAGTACTCAGCAAGACTTTAGAACAGATCTATCCACTCATGCTCAGGTATCAATAAAGGGGGTTGTGGTGTTTCATGCAACAAGCCAGCTTTGACTCTTGGCTAGACAAAACTACGTTTTAAAATAGTTTTAACAACTTTGATTTCTCGGACACGAGTCCACTAACTCCACAACAATACACCGTCATGGAATCATTCCCGTCTTCCTACGAAGATGCCATCCACGACACTCACACTTATCTTGATAATTTTATGAGTAGCCATTAAAGTTATCTATGAACAACATATGTTTACAAGTAGTCCATATCCGCGGACGCGGCTATTTGAATAGATCATCACCCTGCAGGGGTGTACTTCTTCACACACGCAATCACCACTTATCGCTATGTGCACGTCATGCACCTCGGCAACCTTCAAGCGGAAGCCCAGCGAGGGAGTCGGCCACGACCGTTAACCACATTAGTACCTAGTCCAGGTTTATCGCCTATTTGAGAGTAACCCGCACGGAAGTTCGGCCGAGGTTTCGGACACCGCCCCAAACGATGTGCACAGGGTTCCCAAGCCCACCATCCGGGTGCCACTTGGTACACCATGCCACTGCCTAACACATCATAGCCCACCTCTAAGGTCAGCACTATGCACTGTTGGGGAACGCGCGTGGGAAACAAAAAATTTCCTACGCGCACGAAGACCTATCATGGTGATGTCCATTTATGACAGGAGATTTGGATCTACGTACCCTTGTAGATCACATAGCAGGAAGCATTAAGAAACGCGGTTGATGTAGTGGAACGTCCTCACATCCCTCGATCCACCCCGCGAACTGTCCCACGAACCATCCCGCGATCCGTCCCACGATCCGCTCCGATCTAGTGTCGAACGGACGGCACCTCCGCGTTCAGCACACGTACCGCTCGACGATGATCTCGGCCTTCTTGATCCAGCAAGAAAGACGGGGAAGTAGATGAGTTGTCCAGCAGCATGACGAAACTCCGGTGGTTGTGAAGGATCTACTCCTGCAAGGCTCTGCCCGAGCTCCGCAGAAATATGATCTAGAGTAAAAACCGTGGTGTTTTGTGGCCGGGCTACCATGGCAAAGTTGTCTCAAATCAGCCCTAGAACCCCACTATATATCGGAGGAGGGGAGGGGAGGCTTTCCTTGGGGTCCTAGACCCAAAGGTGCACCGGCTAGGGAGGTGGAGGAGTCCACCTCCAATCCTAGTCCAACTAGGATTGGAAGGTGGAGTCCTTCCCTTCCTTCCCACCTCCCTTTTTTTCCTTTTCCTTTGATTTCTTATCTCCTGCACATAGGGCCTCTTGGGCTGTCCCATCATCCCACTAAGGGCTGGTGCACCACCCCTAAAGCCTATGGGCTTCCCCGGGTGGGTTGCCCCTCTCCCGGTGAACATCCGGAACCCATTTGTCACTCCCGGTACATTCCCGTTAATGCCCGAAAACCTTCCGGAAATCAAATGAGGTCATCCTATATATCAATCTTCGTCTCCGGACCATTCTGAAAACCCTCGTGACGTCCATGATCTCATCCAGGACTCCGAACAACATTCGGTAACCACACATATAACTCAACTATACTAAAATACCGTCGAACCTTAAGTGTGCAGACCCTGCGGGTTCGAGAACTATGCAGACATGCCTCGAGGTACTCCTCGGTCAATATCCAATAGCGGGACCTGGATGCCCAAATTGGATCCTACACATTGTCCAAATAACTTATCATTTGAACCTCAGTGTCAAGGATTCAGGCAATCTCGTTTGTCATTCCCTTTGTCCTTCGGTATGTTACTTGCCCGAGATTCGATCGTCGGTATCCGCATACCTATTTCAATCTCGTTACCGGCAAGTCTCTTTTCTCGTTCTGTAATACAAGATCCCGTGACTTACACTTAGTCACATTGCTTGCAAGGCTTGTGTGTGATGTCGTATTACCGAGTGGGCCCCGAGATACCTCTCCGTCACACGGATTGACAAATCCCAGTCTTGATCCATACTAACCCAACGGACACCTTCGGAGATACCTGTAGAACACCTTTATAGTCACCCAGTTACGTTGAGACGTTTGATACACACAAGGCATCCCTCCGGTGCCAGTGGGTTATATGATCTCATGGTCATAGGAACAAATACTTGACACGCAGAAAACAATAGCAATAAAATGACACGATCAATATGCTACGTTCATAGTTTGGGTCTAGTCCATCACATGATTCTCCTAGTGATGTGATCCAGTTATCAAGCAACAACACTTTGCACATACCCAGAAAAACCTTGACTATCCTTGACCAACTGGCTAGCCAACTAGAGGCTTGCTAGGGGCATTGTTGTGTCTATTTTTCCACACATGTATCTATGTTTTCATTCAATACAATTATAGCATGCATAATAAACGATTATCTTTAAACAGGAAATATAATAATAACTATTTATTATTGCCTCTAGGGCATATTTCCAATAGTCTCCCACTTGCACCAGAGTCAATAATCTAGTCCTCACATCGCCATGTGATTTACATTGTAATAAATCGAACACCCATACAGTTCTGGTGTTGATCATGTTTTGCCCGTGGAAGAGGTTTAGTCAGCGGGTCTGCTACATTCCGATCCGTGTGCACTTTGCAAATATTTACGTCCTCTCCTTTGACGTAGTCGCGGATGAGGTTGAAGAGTCGTTTGATGTGTCTGGTCTTCTTGTGAAACCTTGGTTCCTTTGCTGAGGCAATGACACCACTGTTTTCACATAACAGAGTCAATGGATCTAGTGCGCTCGGCACAACTCCAAGATCTATCATGAATTGTCCCTCCTTTGCCGCCTCAGAGGCAGCCATGTACTCCGCTTCACATGTAGAATTTGCTACGACGCTCTGCTTGGAACTGCACCAGCTTACCGCACCCCCATTAAGAATAAATACGTATCCAGTTTGAGACTTCGAGTCATCCGGATCGGTTTCAAAACTTGCGTCAACGTGACCTTTTACGACGAGCTCCTTGTCACCTCCATACACGAGGAACATTTCCTTAGTCCTTTTCAGGTACTTTAGAATATTCTTGACCGCCGTCCAGTGATCCACTTCTGAATTACTCTGAAACCTGCCTGCCATACTTATGGCCAAGCTGACGTCTGGTCTAGTGCACAACATTGCATACATGATAGAACCGACGGCTCAAGCGTAGGGGACGGAACTCATTGTCTTTCTATCTTCCGCAGTTGCTGGGCACTGAGTCTTACTCAATTTTGTACCTTGTAATACTGGAAAGAACGCTTTCTTGGACTGATCCATTTTGAACTTCTTCAAAACTTTATCAAGGTATGTGCTTTGTGAAAGTCCTATCAACCGTTTCGATCTATCCCTATAGATCTTAATGCCTAGAATGTAAGCAGCTTCTCCTAGGTCCTTCATAGAGAAACTTTTATTCAAGTAACCATTTATGCTCTCCAAAAGCTCCACGTTGTTTCCAATCAGCAATATGTCGTCCACATATAATATTAGAAATGCCACACAGCTCCCACTCACTTTCTTGTAAATACAAGATTCTCCAACCACTTGTATAAACCCAAATGCTTTGATCACCTCATCAAAATGCTTATTCCAACTCCGAGATGCTTGCACCAGTCCATAAATGGATCGCTGGAGCTTGCACACTTTGTCAGCATTCTTAGGATCGAAAAAACCTTCGGGTTGCATCATATACAACTCTTCCTTAAGAAAATCGTTAAGGAACGCTGTTTTGACATCCATCTGCCAGATTTCATAATCGTAAAAGGCAGCTATTGCTAACATGATTCGGACAGACTTAAGCATCGCTACCGGTGAGAAAGTCTCATCGTAGTCAATTCCTTGAACTTCTGAAAAACTCTTTGCCACAAGTCAAGCTTTATAAACGGTCACATTACCGTCTGTGTCTGTCTTCTTCTTATAGATCCATTTGTTCCCAATAGCCTTGCGGCCTTCAGGTAGTACTTCTAAAGTCCACACTTTTTTCTCGTACATGGATCCTATATCGGACTTCATGGCCTCCAGCCATTTGTTCGAATCTGAGCCCACCATTGCTTCTTCATAATTACTAGGTTCATTGTTGTCCAACAACATAATCAACAAGACAGGATTATCATACCACTCGAGAGCAGTACGTGATCTTGTCGACTTTTAAGGTCTGACATTAACTTGATCCGAAGTTTCATGATCATCATCATCAACTTGTTCCTCAACTGATGCCGCGGCAACAGGGGTTTCCCCTTGCCCTACACCACCATCAAGAGGAATTAGAGGTTCGACAACCTCATCAAGTTCTATCTTCCTCCCACTCAATTCTTTCGAGAGAAACTCCTTCTCAAGAAAAGCTCCGTTTTTAGCAACAAACACTTTGCCCTCGGATTTGAGATAGAAGGTATACCCGATTGTCTCCTTTGGGTAACCTATGAAGACGCACTTTTCCGCTTTGGGTTCTAGCTTTTCAGGCTGAAAATTTTTGACATAAGCATCACATCCCCAAACTTTAAGAAACGACAACTTTGGTCTTTTGCCATACCACAGTTCGTATGGTGTCATCTCAACGGATTTTGATGGTGCCCTATTTAAAGTGAATGAAGTTGTTTCTAATGCATAACCCCCAAACGACAACGACAAATCGGTAAGAGACATCATAGATCGCACCATCTCTAACAAAGTACGATTACGACGTTCGGACACACCATTACGCTGTGGTGTTCCAGGCGGTGTCAACTGTGAAAGAATTCCACATCGTCTTAAGTGAATACCAAAGTCGAAACTCAGATACTCACCCCCACGATCAGACTGTAGGAACTTGATCTTCTCGTTATGATGATTTTTGACTTCACTCTGAAATTGTTTGAACTTTTCGAATGTCTCAGACTTGTGCTTCATCAAGTAGACATAACAATATCTACTTAAATCGTTAGTGAAGGTGAGAAAATAACGATATCCGCCGCATGCCTCCACACTCATCGGACCACACACATCGGTATGTATGATTTCCAACAAGTCACATGCACGCTCCATTGTTCCGGAGAACGGAGTTTTAGTCATCTTGCCCATGAGGCATGGTTCGCACGTGTCAAGTGAATCAAAGTCAAGTGACTCCAAAAGTCCATCGGTATGGAGTTTCTTCATGCGCTTTACACCAATATGACCTAAGCGGCAGTGCCATAAAAACATGGCGCTATCATTGTTAACTCTAACTCTTTTGATCTCAATGTTATGTATATGTGTATTATCACTATCAAGATTCAATATGAACAATCCTCTCACATTGGGTGCATGACCATAAAATATATTACTCATAGAAATAGAACAACCATTATTCTCTGACTTAAACGAGTAACCGTCTCGCAATAAACAAGATCCAGATATAATGTTCATGCTTAACGCAGGCACTAAATAACATTTATTTAAGTTCATAACTAATCCTGATGGTAACTGAAGTGAAACTGTGCCGACGGCGATTGCATCAACCTTGGAACCATTTCCCACGCGCATAGTCACTTCATCCTTCGCCAGTCTTTGCTTATTCTGCCGATCCTGTTTCGAGTTGCAAATATGAGCGACAGAACCAGTATCGAATACCCAGGCACTACTACGAGAGGTGGTTAAGTACACATCAATAACATGTATATCGAATATACCTGATTTTTCCTTGGCCGCCTTCTTATCAACCAGATACTTGGGGCAGTTGCGCTTCTAGTGACCCATACCCTTGCAATAATAGCACTCCGTTTCAGGCTTAGGTCCAGCTTTGGGTTTCTTCGTCGGATTGGCAACAGGCTTGCCGCTCTTCTTTCAATTACCCTTCTTTCCTTTGTCGTTTCTCTTGAAACTAGTGGTCTTATTCACCATCAACACTTGATGCTCTTTACGGAGTTCTGACTCTACGACTTACAGCATCGCGAATAACTCGTAGGGTGACTTATTCATCCCTTGCATGTTATAGTTCAACACAAAGCCCTTATAGCTTGGTGGCGGTGATTGAAGAATTCTGTCAGTGATAGCCTCTTGCGGGAGTTCAATCCCCAGCTCAGCTAGACGGTTTGAGTACCCAGACATTTTGAGCACATGTTCACTAACACACGAAGTCTCCTCCATCTTGCAAGCATAGAATTTATCGGAGGTCTCATACCTCTCAATCCGGGCGTTCTTCTGAAAAATAAACTTCAACTCCCAGAACATCTCATATTCTCCATGACGCTCAAAGCAACATTGAATTCCCGGCTCTAAGCCATACAAGACTACACATTGAACTACTGAGTAGTCCTCCTTGCGTGTTAACCAAGCGTTCTTAACATCTTGGTCAGCCGCGGCGGGTGGTTCATCTCCTAGCGAAGCATTAAGGACATAATCCTTCTTCCCATCTTGCAGGAGCAACTTAAGATTACGAGCCGAGTCTACAAAGTTGCTTCCATCATCTTTCAACTTAGCTTTCTCTAGGAACGTATTAAAATTCAGGGTGACTGTTGCGTGAGCCATTGATCTGCAACACAAATATTTTCAAAGTGGACTTAGACTATGTTCAATATTATTAGAGTTTAGCTAATCAAATTACTTGCTAAACTCCCACTCAAAAAGTACATCTCTCTAGTCATTTGAGTTGTTCATGATCCAATTCCACTAGCTCAAGTATGATCATCACGTGGGATGAGGATAGTTTCAGTGGTAAGCATCCCTATGCTAATCATATCAACTATATGATTCATGATCGACCTTTCGGTCTCATGTGTTCCGAGGCCAAGTCTGCACATGCTAGGCTCATCAAGCTTAACCCGAGTGTTCCGCGTGTGCAACTGTTTTGCACCCGTTGTATGTGAATGTTGAGTCTATCACACCCAATCATCACGTGGTGTATCCTAAAATATGTCTTAGGGTGCCTTGTTAATCTCCAAGGTTAGGGTCTTTCCACTCCTTATTCCGTAGTCCATCAAATCTTTACTCAAAACTTGAAAACTTCACAACACAAAACTCAACAGAAAACTCATGAGATCCGTTAGTATAAGAAAAATAAATCACCACTTAGGTACTGTTGTGAACTCATTCTTTATTTATATTAATGTAATATTTACTGTATTCCAACTTCTCCATGGTTCATACCCCCCGATATAACCCATAGATTCATCAAACTAAGCAAACAACACAAAGAAAACAGAATCTGTCAAAAACCGAACAGTCTGTAGCAATCTGTTTACTGTGAATAGTTCTGTAACTCCAGAACTTCTGAAAATTAGGAAGATCCAGGAAATTTTTAAACAAATATTGTGTAAAAATTAATATTAGAATCACGTTCCAGTGAATTTATAAAATTCCTCGACTAAGAGCAAAAGTTTCTGTTTTTCAGTAAAATCAACTTGCAAACACCATAGACTATCCCAAAGCTCTTACTTGGGTCATACACTAATTAAAACAAGAAAACACAATTATTACACAGGTAATAATGTGTGCAGCACTCAAAAACTGAAGCAAAAAACAAAAGAAAAACAAATAAAATTGGGTTGCCTCCCAATAAGCGCTATTGTTTAACGCCCCTAGCTAGGCATAAGGCGATAGATCTAGGTATTATCATCTTTGGTATGCAATCCATAGGTAGCTCTCATAATTGATTTATAAGGTAATCTTATTTTCTTTCTAGGAAAGTGCTCCATGCCTTTCCTTCACGAAAGTTGGAACCTAATATTTCCTTCTTTCATATCAATAATTGCATCAATTGTTCTAAGGAAAGGTCTACCAAGAATAATAGGACATGTAGGATTGAAATCTATATAAAGAACAATGAAATCTATGGGCACATAATTCCTATTTGCAACAATAAGAACATCATTAATCCTCCCCGCAGGTTTCTTACTTGTAGAATCCGCTAGATGCAAATTTAAAGAGCAATCATCAAATTCACGGAATCCTAGCACATCACATAAAGTTTTTGGAATCGTGGAAACGCTAGCACCGAAATCACACAAAGTATGGCACTCATAATCTTTAATATTAATAGTAGGTTCCCACTCATCATAAATCTTTCTAGGTATAGAAACTTCCAACTCAAGTTTTTCTTCTTAAGACTTCATCATGGCATCCACAATATGTTTAGTAAAACCTTTATTTCGACATTGATTGTAACAAGCATGCGGAGAATTCAACATTGATTGTAACAAGGGAACACAATAAGCATGCGGAGAATTCAACATTGATTGTAACAAGGGAACACAATCGATCAAAGAGCAACTATCATAATTAAAGTCCTTGAAATTCGAAAGAGTGGGCTCATTGCTATTTAAAGTTTTGACCTCTTCCATCCCACTTTTATCAATCTTATCATTATGATCTAAAAACTCCAAATCATTGGGACGCCTTTTAACAAAAGTTGACTCATCTCCACTCCCATATTTTTCAAGATTTATACTATAAAACAAAGATTCAATACGTGTCACACAAATTACTTTAAGATCTTCATCACTATTATCACGAGAAAACACCTTTTCAAGCCATTCACGCTTAGCACATATTCTAGCGGTTCTTTCCTTATACTTATCAATAGAAATTCTCATATATTTTAAAGACCCGTTAATATCATGCTTGGGTGGAATAGATCGAATTTTCAAAGAATCAATCTCAAGAGAAATTTTATCAATGTTCCTAACCAAATCATCAGTCTTGAGCAATTTTTCTTCAATCGTAGCATTGAAACCTTTTTGAGAGCTAATGAATTCTTTAATATTATTGTCAAGATCAAAGGTCATCTTATTACAATTTCCATAACAATTGCTGTAGGAATTACCATAATTATTACAGGAATTACTAGGAAACGGCGTAGGATTGAAATTACCTCTATACGCGTTATTACCAAAATTGTTCCTACCAACAAAATTCACATCCATAGATTCATTATTATTTCCAATCAAAGAAGACAAAGGCATGTCATTGGGATCAATAGGAGCACTCTAACTAGCAAACAATTTCATTAATTCATCCATCCTTCCACTCAAAGTGTTTATCTCTTCAATAGTGTTCACCCTTTTACTAGTAGGAGATCTTTCGGTATGCCACTGAGAGTAGTTTTCCATAATATTATCTAGAAGGAAAGTTCAATCCCGCATAAAATATTTATATAATCATCAATAAACTCAAACCATGTGCAGGGCAATTCCTAATCATTAGTTTCATCCTCTCCCAAGATTGTGCAACATGCTCATGACCAAGTTGCTTAAAGTTCATTATATCGTTCGTAAGGGAGATAATCTTAGCGGGCGGAAAGTACTTGGAAATAAAAGCATCTTTACACTTATTCCATGAATCAATACTATTTATAGGTAAATATGAAAACCAAGTTTTGGCACGATCTCATAGTGAAAAAGGAAAAAAGCTTCAATTTAACAATTTCATTATCCACATCTTTCTTCTTTTGCATATCACACAACTCAATGAAAGCGTTTAGATGGGATGTGGCATCTTCACTAGGAAGGCGGGAAAATAATTCTTTCATAACAAGATTGAGCAAAGCGGCATTAATTTCACAATATTCCGCACTAGTGGCGGGAGCAATCGGGTACTAATAAAATCATTATTATTAGTAGTGGAAAAGTCACATAACTTGGTATTCTCTTGAGACATCGTGACAAAGCAAGCAATCTAGCACACAAGCAAGCAAACAAAAAGAAGAACGGAAAAAGGGCGAATAAAAAGGCAAATCTTTTTGGTATTTTCTAAAATCGTTTTAGAAGTCGGGGAGAGGAAAACGAGAGGAAAATCGCAAATAAAGTAAATGCAAGAGATGAGTTCGTGATGGGTTGTCGGGACCCCGATCCTAAGCCATAGGAATCCATCCTGTAACACATTGCATTCCTTTGCGGTCTCACGCACGGTTATCCCCACGGCTGCCACCTTACCTTAGCCGGGACCGTTTCAGTCTTTTGACACACGTATGCATTAGTGTCCCTAGCATTCCAATGTCAAAGAACCCGGGTCGACATATCTAGTCATAAACTCCAGTGGCTCGTCTGTACAGAGACAGGCATACATAACCCAGCAAAGCAGGTATCGGTCAACAGCGAGTATAGACGAGTCGTACCAAGCTACAAGGACTCCATACACCACGTGAAATTTCCCCGCAGGGACAGACACAGCAGCTAAGAAGGATACATGCCGGTCAACCAAAGTGTCCGGAGTAGTAGCGAACAACCAAGGCTTGGTGGAATCACAAAGGGAATTTCTCTGTATAGAAAGCTACTAAGGCATACGACTAGGTGTCGAATCCCATACATATCACAGTGCATCACACATACGCATGACATACTAGATATGCATAGATACAACAATGGCATCACAAAAATAACCATACAACATCATGACATTTATTTAGAAGACTCGGAAGAGTCTTGCATAATATGTTCATACAAGCAGGGGTCACACGACCCAACACTCAAGTCATACAATCAAAGTCATACAAACCAATTAAAGCATAAAGCTGTGTGAGTACAGACAGATGGAAGGATAAGGCATAAAGCCTGACTATCTACAGATCCCTTCTGAAGGGGCCAGGTTGTAGCTGGGACACCAGCTACTCGTCATCATCGATGTCTAGAAAGAACCCACCTATTGGCTCGTGGGTATCCTCTGCAACAATTATTAAGCAAACATGAGTACAAGAGTACTCATCAAGACTTTAGAACAGATCTATCTACTCATGCTCACGTATCAATAAAGGGGGTTGTGGTGTTTCATGCAACAAGCCAGCTTTGACTCTTGGCTAGACAAAACTACGATTTAAAATAGTTTCAACAACTTTGATTTCTCGCACACGAGTCCACTAACTCCACAACAATACACCATCATGGAATCATTCCCGTATTCCTACGGAAATGCCATCCACGACACTCACACTTATCTTGATACTTGTATGAGTAGCCATTAAAGTTATCTATGAACAACATATGTTTCCAAGTAGTCCATATCCGCGGACGCGACTATTCGAATAGATCATAACCCTGCAGGGGTGTATTTCTTCACACACACTCTCGCCACTTATCGCTATGTGCACGTCATGCACCTCGGCAACCTTCAAGCAGAAACCCAGCGAGGGAGTCGGCCACGACCGTTAACCACATTAGTACCTAGTCCAAGTTTATCGCCTATTTGAGAGTAACCCGCATGGAAGTCCGGCCGAGGTTTCCGCCACGGCCCCAAACGATGTGTGCAGGGTTCCCAAGCTCACCATACGGGTGCCACTTGGTACACCGTGCCACTGCCTACCGCATCATAGCCCACCTCTAAGGTCAGCAATATGCACGGCGTCCAACATGACTATAAACACCAGAAACTACTTGCAACTCTTGGACCGAGTACTAGGCGATTAATAAGTCGAGAGGGTCAATTAAGTATCCCAACGTGTGGTAGTATCTAGTCTTGGATTACATACACGGAACTCAGTTCCTAAGGACGGTTCCAATGAAACAACCCACCATGTACTCCTACATAGCCTTTCACCGGTATCTTTACCAAATCAGGTTCAACACACAACCTTTATTAACATAGCACATTCTCACGATCCTGTTCATCACCCAGATGACAGACCAAACACAACTCTAAGCATAGCATGCATAGCAGGATAAGGCACATCATGGCTCAATCATCTACAGGTATGCTAGGTTGCAAGGTTTAGCTAATTACTGTGACAAGGACAGGTCATGCAAAGGAATGGGTTCAACTAATGTGGTAAAAGCATTTGAAGCATTTTGACCTAATGCAATAAATAAGAGCAGGAGCGAGAACATGGGATCTATCGGGATGATCAAAATTGTTGCTTGCCTTGTTGCTCATCAAAGGGGTGATATCCGTCTGTCAGATATTCAGTCGTATCCGGAGGGGCGGGGCATACCGAATAACAACACACAATTAATAGCAATCATATGCAACAATCATGATGCATGAACATGGCATGACATGAAGGGTGATATGATTCAATTTGGTTGGTGAAACCTCAGTTTGCATCTGGTTTGAAATCCAAATTCAAATATCATTTGAAATGGCATATTTATCTTAATCATTTAATTGATTTGACCTGATGCTGTTTCATAACTTTGTTTTTCATTCATGAAAGTATCACCATTGTGTTCATTGAATTTTTATGATCTATTTACATATATTATTTGTCTGATTTTGAGTTATATTCAAATTTCTGTGAATTTCCAAAGTTTTGCAATTATTCTAGAATTATTTTAAAACCAGAATTGCACTTATTGCATCAGCATGACATAGCAGGTCAGCTGGCCGTTGAAAGTCAAACATGACTAGTGGGTCCCACTGGTGAGTGACTCTCGCGAGTTTTAGATTAAGTTTAAACTTAATTAGCTATTTAACAGAGCTGGACCCACATGTCAGTGGCTATTTAACTTTTAATATAATTTTTATTTTTATTCTGATTAAGCTTAATTAGTCAGGGGGTTAGCCCCACTTGCCAGAGACACAGGGGAGTCAACTCCACCGGTGATGGGGTCAAACCCACCAGCGGCGAGGCTCCGGCAACTACAGAGACGGCGGGGAGCTTCGTGTTTTCGATTCCGGCGACCAAACGCAAGGCAGAAGGCACTACACGATCGGCCGCTCGATCGTAGATCCATTTTTGCAAAAAATTGGGGCTAAGATGGCCAGAGATGACGTCGACGACAAGCTCAGCAGCTGCCGGAGTTCCGGCTATGACGAGGTCATCGAATCCGAGGTAAAATCACGCGGGGTTGGGCTCCTAGAGCTTCTACCGATGCACTGATGCTGTTGGTGGCCTCACAATGACGAGCCGATCATCGGAGAGCTACCGGCGACGAGGTCCCGCGACGGATGTCGTCGGGCTCCGGTGGAATCAAGGCCTAGAGCTCGGGATCGAGAGGAAATGAGGGGGAAAGCACCCTGAGCTCACACCGAGTGCAGAGGTGACGAGAGCGGGCTCGGGACGGTCTGAGGAGGGAGAACAACAACAGCGACCTCCGAGGATCCGAGATTGAAGACGATGGCGTCACGGCGTCTCAGGGATTCTTGGCATCGAGCACTAGCTGGAGAGCTTCAATAGACCACGGCGATGCTTTTGTGCAGATCACGTAGGAGGGAGCGGGGCTGGAGCAACGGCGAGCTCGAGCTCAGCTCGGGCTTTAATGGCGGCCGAGAGAGGAGAGAGCTGGGGGAGGAATGAGGCAAGGAGGAGCTCGGGGACAGCTGCGGGAGGCTTATCCCCTCCTTGCCAGCGCGAAGCGGCGGCCAGGCAGGCACTAAGGTGTGTGGTCGCGCCGGAGGGAGCGGCGGCCACCTCGTGCTGCCAACTGGTAGGAGGAAGACGACAGGCAGGAGTTGGGTCGGGCCAAGGGTGAGCGACAGGTAAGTCTGTTTCTATTTTTTTTTCATTTCTGTTTTCTATTAAGCATTTTTGACTTTGTTTCATTGTGTTTTTGGGGTGTTTGAAAAATAGTTTGAAAAATGCTTTGAAAAATAGTTTCTGTTAAGCATTCCTAAAATAGTTTGAAAAATGTTGGGGTGTTATTTGGAAAATTTCCAAACACGTATAAAGTTTTCAACATTTTTGGAAACTTTGGATTATTTGAAATCAATTATATACTTGATTTCAGTAACTTTTAAATTTAAAATAAAATGCCACAAGCATTTTGAAAATATATTTCACCCCTCATATTTTGTTTTCAACATTTAACAGCAATGATGAACTTTTCTAATGGCCATTTTGGGTTCATTGATTTGTCACCAAAATTTGGAATTGATTTGAATTAGAGTTGCTAGGGTTTGCTTTTGTTTTCTTTTCTTTGATGTTGATTTCATTTAATTTTCTTGGATACAATGGAAACTACATGAGCACAACCTTGCTAAACTCTAGTAGGGATTCAGGGATGTGACATGGGTACTTGGAAACTACGTGATCTTGCTATCTATCCTCCCCGGCAACGGCGCCAGAAATCCTTCTTGCTACCTCTTAAACTTGCGTTGGTTTTACCTTGAAGAGGAAAGGGTGATGCAACAAAGTAGATAAGTATTTCCCTCAGTTTGTTGAGAACAAAGGTATCAATCCAGTAGGAGGAACAAGCAAGGCCCCAATAGTAGTACCTACACAAATAATCAAACACTTGCACCCAACACTATAAAGGGGTTGTCAATCCCTTCAGAGTTATTTGCAAGAATGAGATCTGATAGAGATAGATATAAAAGATTGCGGAAACAAAAGTAAATAAATTGAAGAAATGTATTTTTGGTATTTTTTGTTTATAGATCTGAAAATATAATATGGAAAATAGCCCCGGGGGCCATAGGTTTCACTAGAGGCTTCTCTCATAAAGGAAAATAATATGGTTGGTGAACAAATTATTGTCGAGCAATTGATAGAATAGCAAATAATTATGAAGATATCTAAATCAATGATTATGCATATAGGCATCACGTAAGTATCAAGTCGACCGAAACGATTCTGCATCTACTACTAATACTCCACACATCAACCGATTCCTGCCTGCATCTAGAGTATTAAGTTCATGAAGAACATAGTAACGCATTAAGTAAGATGACATTATGTACAGGGATAAGCTCAAGCAATATGATGAAAACCCCATCTTTTTATCTTCGATGGCAACAATACAATGCGTGCCTCGCTACCCCTACTTTGTCACTGGGTGAGGACGCCGCAAGATTGAACCCAAAACTAAGCACTTCTCTCATTCAAGAATTACCAATCTAGTTGGCCAAACCAAACCAATAATTCGAAGAGACTTGCAAAGATATGAAATTATGCATATAAGAATTCAGAATTGACTCAAATAATATTCATAGATAATCTGAACATAAACTCATAATTCATCGGATCTCGAAAACACACACCCTGAAAGAGTATTACATCGGATAGGTATCCATGAAGATCATGAAGAACATGGTATTGAAGATCAAAGAGAGATAAGAAGCCATCTAGCTACTAGCTATGGACCTGTAGGTCTGTGGTGAACTACTCACACATCATCGGAGGGGCTATGGAGTTGATGTAGATGATCTCTAATACGTCTCCATCGTATCTACTTTTCCAAACTCTTTTGCCCTTGTTTTGGACACTAATTTGCATGATTTGAATGGAACTAACCTGGACTGACACTGTTTTCAGCAGAATTGCCTTGGTGTTATTTTTGTGCAGAAATCAAAGTTCTCAGAACATCCTGAAAATTTACGGGAAACATTTTCGGAAAATATGAAAAATACCTGCGCAAACATCCACCAGAGGAGGTGGGCCAGTGGGCCACAAGCCCTGCCACCGCCACCCCATCGTGGCGGTGGGCAAGCTTGTGGGGCCCACGTGGCTCTAACGCACCCAATCTCAGCTCTATAAGTTCACTTTCGTCCCAGAAAAAATGAAGAGAGAAGATTTCATCGCGTTTGTGATACGGAGGCGCCGCCACATCCTGTTCTTCATCTGGAGGGCAGATCTGGAGTACGTTTTGGGCTCCGGAGAGGGGAAATCGTCGCCATCGTCATCATCAACCTTCTTCCCTCTCCAATTCCATGAAGCTCTTCATCGTTCATGAGTAATCTATTCGTAGGCTCGCTGGCCGGTGATGAGTAGGATGAGATCTATCATGTAATCGAGTTAGTTTTCACGGTGATTGATCCCTCGTATCCACTATGTTCTGAGGTTGATGTTGCTACTACTTTGCCATGCTTAATGCTTGTCACTAGGGCCCGAGTGCCATGATTTCAGATCTGAAATTATTATGTTGTCACCAATATATGTGTGTTTTAGATCCGATCTTGCAAGTTTTAGTTACCTACTATGTATTGATCCGGCAACCCCGGAGTGACAATAACCAAAACCACTCCCGGTGATGACCATAGTTTGAGGAGTTCATGTGTTCACCAAGTGCTAATGTGTTGGTCCGGTTCTTTATTAAAAGGAGAACCTTAATATCCTGTAGTTTCCTTTTGGACCCCGCTGCCACGGGAGGGATGGACAATAGATGGCATGCAAGTTATTTTCCCTAAGCACGTATGACGACACACGGAATGCATGCCTACATCACATTGACGAACGGGAGCTAGCCACTTATCTCTCCGTGTTATAACTGTTGCATGATGAATATCATCCAAAAAAATCACCGACCCATTGCCTACGAGTTTGTCCTACTGCCGATGTTACTTGTCTTGCTCTGTTGCTGTTACTACTGTTGTTGTTGTTGTTACTTGTCTTGCTCTGCTGCTGTTACTACTGTTGTTGTTGCTGTTACTTGTCTTTCTTTGCTGCTGTTACTTGTCTTGCGCTGCTGCTACTACTTTCTACTGTTGTCACTACTGTTGTTCCTTGGCACTGCTATTACTCGTTACACTGCTGCTACCTGCTACAATTTTGGTACGCTGTCGTTGACGGGAACAGACAATTTCCGTCAACGGGCAACTTGGCGCCATTGATACAATCGTTAGGAATAGTCTGCCGTCAACAGATCATACCTGACACCATTGTTATCATACTACTTTGCTGCTGATACTTTGCTTGCAGATACTAATCTTTCAGGTGTGTTTGAATCTGATAAATTCAGCTGCTAATACT
Source organism: Hordeum vulgare subsp. vulgare (assembly GCF_904849725.1). Classification (NCBI taxonomy): domain Eukaryota; kingdom Viridiplantae; phylum Streptophyta; class Magnoliopsida; order Poales; family Poaceae; genus Hordeum; species Hordeum vulgare. Next base: position 190,238,331 of record NC_058522.1, on the reverse strand, counting down.
CGAGTGTATCCTCTCACCTCCTGTCTGGCGAATCAACAAATTTGGGTCGAATACTCTACCCTCGAAAACTGCTACGATCCCACGCGCTGGTGGGCCGTCAACAACATTCTTCTAGTTTCGATTGCCGGAGAGTGCTAGCAGCATTCTTCTGGTGTCGTTGCAGGAGAAGGTCTGCTATCACGGAGTCAATCTACGTGATCAATTCCCAGTCCGGCAGATTACCAGAAATGGCTCCCAGATTGGATCTCTCGGGAACATAGGCTCACGGCGGCGTAAAAGTATTTTCTAGCTCTTTTTGGTGATACGGGAATATTCGGGAATTTATAGGCCAAAGAATAGGGTTAGGAGACCTGCAGGGGGCACAAGCTAGGGGGCGCGGCCACCCTCCCAGGGCAAGCCCTATAGGCTTGTGGCCTCCCAATAGTTGCCCTTCCCCATACTCCAAGTCTCTTGGGTGTCTTGTGGTCCAAGAAAAATCTTTCCAGAGATTTTGTTCCGTTTGGACTCCGTTTAATATTCCTTATCTACAATACTCAAAAACATGGAAAAAGCAGAAACTAGCACTAGGCTATAGATTAATAGGTTAGTCCCCAAAATAATACAAAATAGCATATTAATGCATATAAAACATCCAAAATAGATAATATAATAGCATGGAACAATCAAAAATGATAGATACGTTGGAGACGTATCAATTCCAAGTGTCGAGTATGAGTACGAGGATCCTCTTGGAAACATTCCTGAAGAACAAGAGTTTTATCCCTCACAAGAAGTGCGAGGCAAGATGATCATTGACCTTGATATCATTTTAAATTTTGTTATGCTTAGATGTAACGTTTCTATCATTAATTATCGCTGCCTACCACCTGAATATCAAGCCTCCAAAATGCCATGAAAAGCCTCTAACTTCTCCACATCCTAGAAAACATTGATTGGACCTAAGTTAGCGCTTGCTCAACCCTTCATTTAGCGTTGCTAGTTGCACATGTAGGTTGATCCATGTGTTGACATGGAAATTTGGAATTCATCTGATTATTGCTATTTAATTTAATGCGCCTATATACTTGCTAAAATACGAAGGGCTTGGACTTTTGCCTGGTGTTTTGTGGCGCTTTTGTCCCCCTAGTTTCGGTTACTGGTGTTTTGTTCCATATTGAGCGCTCCTAACATGCTTGGGGTGTTATGGGGACCCCCTTGATAAGTCGTTTTGGTTAAAAACTCATTTTTTAAGACCCATCATTGGTACTCCATTTGCTAATTAAGTTTATAATAAAAACACATAGGGAATAGCTACCCCGTGGATAAGTAATCGACCCCCGGGCTAATGCTCCTAAATGATTATTGGTCCAAACTAGAGGCGTGTGCGAGGCCAACCTGGGGAAACTCGGGAGATTTCTATCAGGCCACTTTATGTTGTGCTTATCCGACGTGTCTTGAGAATGAGAGGCGCGGCTCTTATCAGGGTCGTCGCCACGTCGGGCGGTCTTGCTGGATTTGTTTTACCTTCACGATATATCTTGTGCATAGGGATTCCTAGGATACTTTGGGCTATCTCAAGCTGGAGGTTTTCCATCAGGAATCCAAGGAGATCATGGGTTTTCGATGGTCAAGGTTTCCTACGCGGCTTGTGGTAGCTTGTGATGGACTAGTTGTAGCACCCCCGCAGGGTTAATATCATTCGGAAAGCCATGCCCGCGGCTATGTGGCAACTTGGAAATTTGTTTAACATCTGGTTAGAAAGCTTGAAGTAAACTCAATTCAAATATGCCAATTGTGTGTGTAACCGTGACTGACTCTTCTCGTGAGTTTCTACTCTGATTGAGAACACGGTGGGGTTATGTTTGACGTAAGTAGGTGTTCAGGATCACTTCTTGATTATTGCTAGATAACGTCTGTTTATGCGTAGACCACCCAATTTTAATTATGTACTCACAAGCTAGGCACCAAATAAATGCTTAGTGCACTGCAACGTCACCACATTACCATACCTCACCCGTTGACTTAATTAGTCCACATATCTCGGTCACGTGATTGTCGAGTCCCCATGGCTCATCGATTACTACAACACCACAAGTTTAGGTTCCGCAGATCTTGAGGCAATTGATGCTTCACAGCTCAAGTGGGAGTATGCTGAAGAGAGCAGGTGAGATAGCGATATAGATGTACCTGGACGAGTAGAGGGTCTTTGTTCATCTCCTTGGATATTGAGATAGACGTCATTGCATTTTATAGTTTGATTTCATCCGCAGTCGGACCGTGTCTTCTGAATGTTTGAATAAATGTTGTTTGACTTATAGTTTAGCATGTGTTGAGTGTAAGCCAACTCATATACTCACCTCCTCTTCAAATATATGTGCAATGATATATATAATTGCAAAACACCGAGATGCGTCTCTATCCATAAGGCCTCGTTCCCAAATATGGATAGTGTCGCATCTTGGTCATTACATGCTTCTTGCATTTTGAACTCCGGTGAAGCTCGAGCAGACCGAGGGTGGCAAGAGGAAGAAGACCAAGGAAAGGCGATACATGGCCTCGATTGATCTATTTAGAAGGGGGCAAACCCAAAACGGCGTGGCAAATATATGGGAGCTATGTCGATTAGTGGCGGTTGGGTTGCCTCGATTTGTGCCTGGTCATATTTTACGATTGTTCGAAAAGATTTGCTATGAGGACACATCCACATCAACGGTCATCAGGATGACGTCGTGGCGGAAGTAATCAAAAATAAGCTAAGTGTTGGACGAAGGTAATAAGTCGGCACATTACTGATCCACACACATCATCAATAACAAAAATAAGACAAATAGTGGCTTAAGGATAAAAGCTCAAGTTTAATTTCATTGTGAAAACACTTTTCCATCTTTCCAAGATGGAGTTTAGCATGGATAAATTCAAATTAAACTGGGCCTAATGCTGGGGATATACCCCACGGCATGACACGCACAGGGGAAGATCCGACCTTTGAAATCTAGCAAACGAACAAGATTTATCTCACACACGAGGCCTAGGAGGCGGCTCATCTTGAAGGTCGGGTTAAATATGATCACCTGGCGGGCCGGTTCATTGAAGTGGACGTAGAGAGTTTTCCCTACTTGGATAACAAGATATTTAAGAATTAGAGTAGGTCACGGGTCATATTGCGACCCGGACCGTGTTGTAATCTCACGGCCTGAACCTATATATAAAGGGGAGCCCGTGAGGCTGAGAAGACAAGTAATAAATCCTCGAAACCTAGGTTAGTGATTTCACACCCTTGTAATCGAGATTATCATCAATAACAACAAAGTAGGACATAGGATTTTACCTCCATCGGAGGGGCCGAACCTGGGTAAAATCTTGTCTCTCATTTCCGATCAACCCCATCCAAGAAACCACCTAGTTGTGATGCCTCCTAGACTTGGTCCTATCAAGAGGTCATTCGCCATGACAAAACCACAATAGGAACCTTGCCCAAGATAGACTGGTAACAAATGTTATCAGCAAATTCGGTAAATGGAAGAGATTTCTCCCAATTCATGCTGAGTAAAATAACACAAGCTTTGAGCATGTCTTCCAGAATTTGATTGACTCGTTCTACTTGACCATTTGACTATGGATGGAAAGTAGTGTAGAAGGAGAGATGTCTGCCCATAGCATTTTGGAAGCTTTCCCAGAATCTAGAAAAAAAAGATACTTCCATGGTTTGAGTTAATCTCCAAAGGAACACCATGAAGATACATTATCTCAAAAATATTTAGCTCCGCTAGCTAGCTAGCAGTTATACTCTCTCGAACAACAAGGAACTTAGCCAATTTGGAAAGACAGTCAATGACCACGAAGTTATCATTATTCCCTCTCTTGGTCCTGGGAAACCCGACCATTTCCATTTCCATTTAGGAATAGCTAAGGTTTGAAGGGTCCGAGCAGGCCTTTGATGTTTTGCTTTAACGCGACGACACATGTCGCAGTTAGCAACAAACTGGGCAACTTCTCTCTTCATCCTAGTCCACTAGAACCTCTAGTGTATGTCCGGATACATTTTTGTACTACCGGGATGAATCGTGAGAGGAGATTCATGAGCCTCCTTAAGGATCAATAGTCTCAATTATCGAACCTTGGGAACCACTAGGCGATTCTCAAAGAATATGACCCCGTTTTAGAATGTCCTCGTTTTTTATTTTTCTTTAATGGTAGCCCAACCTCAAATCCATCATGGAAAAGATGGAGGATCTAGCGAGCTAATCATACATGTCATTGATCCTAGGGAGCGCATACTTATTCTTTATGGTAACCAAATTGAATGGTCGATAATCTACAACCATCCGATTCGTTCCATCCGTCTTCATGACGAAGAGGATGGGCGAGCCCAAGGAGAAGAGCTAGTACGGATGAAACCATTTTTCAAGGAAATATTGAGTTGTTTCTTTAGTTCGGCTAGCTCTACGGGTGCCATGTTATAGGGTCTCGTGGCTACTGGGACAGTTCCTCTAACATGATCTATCACAAATTCTACATCCCTGTTGGATGGAATGCCTAGCAGTTCTTCTGGAAAGACATCCAGGAAGTCACGGACTACCGGTATACCTTCAAGTTCTGGAAGAGGACTGGAATTTAGGGAATAGAGTTAGCACTTGGCAACTCGAGTTGAGACGTTAACTATCTCATCCAATGGGTGGGTAAGTCGAACATTCCTAGTGCGAGTATCAATCTTGGCATACTGAGCTAACATCCAGTCCATGCCCAAGATGATATTGATATCTGAAGACTTGAGGGCTATCAGGGAAGCTAGGCAGACTAGCTTGTCAACAAGAATTTCATTGTCATGGCTCACTCTAGAAGTTTTCCATTTGGATCGAGGAGTCTAAACTACGAGTGAAGTGAGCATATCACAAAAAGACATGTTATGCAACTATGCATAACTTGCAGAAATGAACGAATGAGATGCTCCGGTATCGAAAAGAACACTTGCTCAATGACAATTGACAATACGTGTACCAAGAACAGTTTCCCAGTTCTCCACACATCTATCTACTAGTGGAGTGATCATATGACATACTAAGCCTTGCCTAGATTTCCACAACAAGCAGACTTCCCAGTCTGATTGGAAGTATTATTCTGCGGGTACTCACGAGAATAGTGTCCCGGTTCTCCACACTCGGAGAAAATCACGAGATTAGTACGCGGTGCCCATTTGGCAGTTGATCCACCAAAGGTCTTGGCTGGAAAATCACCAGATTACACCCGTCTCTTGTGAGACCCATAGCCGGATGACCAGCCGAAATCACGGGAGTGCTTCTTAGTCGCCCAATAGTCGATCTGTCCAGTCTCGATTTTCATGGCTTTATTGACAAGATCCTGGAAACTAAGGCACTCGTGCAGACATATATCACGACGGAGTTCATGGCTCAAACCTTCACGGAACCTTGCCTGCTCTTTGCATCAGTCGACACCTCTTAGGGTGCATAGCGAGCAAGATTTACAAACTCACGGCTACATGCATCTATAGCTAGCTTGCCTTGGGTAAAGCTGCAGAACTCTTCCCTCTAGAGGTCCATAATACCTTTTGGAATGCGATGGACGCGGAAGGCATTGCTAAAGTTAGTCCAAGTAGTTGTTGGGCCAGCACGACACATGGCTTCATAGTTCTCCCACCACAAAATGGCGGGGCCATCAAGGAAGTAGGCACCACAGGTGACCTTATCAGTCTCGAGCACAATGACAGAGTGTAACTTTCGAGTCATGATGCACAGCCAATCATCTCCATCGAGGGGGTCAATGGAATTTTGCTACTTGGATGGCTACAACTTAACAAAATCATTTAAGGACACCACGTCATTAGGCTGCTGACGTACAGTGTTCTGGTCGATGCGTTTAAGCACGCGGTTAGTCTCCGTCTTATTTCTTTGGGCTTCTAACATCACTTCCATCAAGGAAGGCGGGTGAGGCAAGTTTTCTTTATTTGCTCCACTGTGTGGCCTTGCTCAAAGGCAACGGCGGGGGTGCTCCTAGTGGCAACCATCTCTTTATTTGCTCCTAGTGGCAAACATCCACGTTGTTGGGCCTCCAAATGAATAGATTTGTACGACAGCAGCAATTTTCCCTCAAGTGAATGACCTAAGGTTTATCAATCCATGGGAGGTGTAGAATGAAGATGGTCTCTCTCAAACAACCTTGCAATCAAATACAAAAAATCTCTTGTGTCCCCAACACACCCAATACAATGGAAAATTGTATAGGTGCAAAAGCCCGGGAAGAGATGGTGATAGAACTGCAGTATGGATAGTAGGTATAGGTTTTTGTAATCTGAAAATAGAAAAATAGCAAGTACAAAATAGCAAGTACAAAATAGCAAGAAAAACATTGTATAAATGGTTGGTAATAAGGCCTAGGGTTCATACTTTCACTAATGCAATCTCTCAACAATGTTAGCATAGTAGAATCATATGATCTTCCCTCAACGTGCAACAAAGAATCACTCCAAAATTCCTATCTAGCGGAGAACAATAAGATGAAATTTGTGTAGGTAGTAGAACCACCTCAAAGTTACTATTTATGATCAATCTTTTGATCTATTCCTATAAGTGTCACAAACAGCCCTAGAGTTCGTACTAGAATAACACCCATGATACATACCAATCAACACTAATGTCACATAGATATTCCAATGTCACCTCAAGTATTTGTGGTAAATTATACGACATGCATCAAACAATTTCAGATTTATCATATTCCATCCAACACAAAGAACTTCAAGGAGCACCCCAAGCATTCTATCCGAGAACATAGTATGAAAACGTGCAATCAACTCCTATGCATAGATGCCCAAGGTCACCGGAATCCGCAAGTTGATGCCATAAAATATAGCAAGTGAATAACTTGAATACCACAATGTCACTACGGGTATCCGCATGCAAGACGTACATCAAGTGTCCTCAAACCAAAATAGTCAATCCTACATAATGAGATCTTAAAGGGAAAGATTCAATTCATCACAACAAGGTAGAAAGGGAATAACATCATATGATCCAACTAGATTACCAAGGCCCGTGATGCATCAAGATCGTGTCATCTCAAGAACACGAGAGAGAGAGAGAGAGAGAGAGAGAGAGCGAGTGTAGCGACCAGACCTCAATCAGTCCAGTATCTATGCATCTGTGTCATCCCTGGATCGGTATGCTGACACGCACAGTACTTTGATGGGTATTATAACAGAGTAGCAACCACACACATATTACAACGAATGTCTCAAAGAGAACTTATTACATTAATATGGCCTAAGGCCATCTAAATATGACAACAGCGGAAGGCTTGGAAGATAAAGTAGGTCCATCAACTCCAACGGCATAGCTGAGTGCAAAACAACGACCTATGGCGCTTACTCGATACCTAAAAAGTCTGCAACATGAACATTGCAGCCTGAAACGGGTCAACACATGGAATATGCTGGCAAGGTAACACATAGAGAGTGAACAGAAATAAAAGCTATATCTACATGCATATTTGGCTGGTGGAAAGCTCTATGGTTAACAGTTTTGCATAAAGCCAAATTTCTTCCTATATTAGTGGAACAAAGTTTATTTAACTACGTTGTTAGTTATTAAACAATGAGAAGGTTCCTCCAACTCAAACCCAAAAATAATCATCATTAACCCGCAAATTAATTTAGAGTGTTGAGATACACAAGAAAATCCAAGAACCAGATACTCAAGATGTCCATAACCGGGGACGCGGCTAATCATGATTAGTTTGTACACTCTGCAGTGGTTGTGCACGTTTCCCACAAGACGCGAAATACATCCATGGTCGGAGATTCGAGACACAGTCTTTCTGAAGCATTAACTCTCTACTTCTGGGTAGACCGTACCACCTATACCCTCTACATCTGCTAGTCTACCACTTCGAGAGCTTCACACAACTTACTCAACTATGCTAGAGCCCATAATAGCTTGCGGCTGCACACGTAAGTTTCAGGTATGAATAGTCTTATGATCCCTTTGAAGCTGGGTGGCGGACCTTAGGATGATCACACGGTTCCCCCGGGATATCCTGACAGCCACTCGGGATTCCAGGGTGCCTCAAGCAATCCACCCAGATGTGTATTTAAGTAGCCACCTTAAGTTAACCTTTAATTAACAATACTCACATCTATCATGGAAATCACTCACCCAAATAATCGTCTACGAGCATAGCATAGCAATAATAGCATAACGTAAAATTAACTCCCAAAGTTTGATAGTAAACAGGTAATAGGTTCTACCTCTGTATCTACTTCCCAATACCCACATGTTAATTAGATCCTAACCATGCAATATGTGAGGGTGGATATAATGCAATAAAACTGGGTAATAAGGGATATGAGCAAAGTGTTACTTGCCTTGCTGATGATCCACAAAACCTAGGGACTCGTAGTAGCACGCTTCACAATCCGGGTATTCTATCGCAACAAACAATAGCACACATAAGCAACAATATAGATGCACTGGTAAAATAGAATAAGATCTAACCAGAAAGTTCAAGTAAAGAACTCCGGTTTGCAAAAAGAATCAAATCAAACGGATCAACGAAACTCAAACTGCGAAAGAAACGAGATTCATTTACTAATCTGACTAAAGTAAAAAAATTATTTATAAAAATGTTCTGCAAGTGGATTAATCGGACAGAGATTTTCATGACGAAAATCTGGGCGTTCGAATCACCTGATTCCGATAAACGAGCGAAAAGTTATACTAAAACGAAATTCGGATCAGGAATCGCGATCGAAATTAATCGCGAAAAAAATCTCCGAAAATAAGTCTGACGAATAGACGGACAAACGAACGTTCGTCGTCTGAACTTAATTAACGAACAGTGTTCGTTAAAAGGAACGTACGGACGAACGTCCGTTAACTAAATAAACCAAAAAAAATCTGCAAAAATATTTTTTTCTACCTCGGGCGGCGTGCTCCGGCGAGTGGCGACGACCGGCGGCGAGCGGCGGCGGCGGCGGCGCGGTGGGACGAGGCGGCGGCTAGGGTTAGTGCGCAGGGGGGCGGCTTATATAGGCCTCCGGGGTCGGTTCGTTTTTTTAATCGGACGAGATAGAAAATTAAAAAGGAAGTCCATACGAACTCCGATTTTGATGAAACAAATTTTGCCGGACTCCTAAAAATGAGCTCTACAACGTGGACATTTTTAAAAGGCCGGAATAATATTTTCAAAAACGTGTATTTTCGTAAATCCAACAAAACAGCAAAAAAATCCAATTTTTTTTATTATTTGGCTTTAATATTTCCTCTCAAATATTTCTAAAATTTGGGAAAGTCATTTTATCCCCTCTCTCATATTTTTATATATGAAATATTTGAAGAGAAAAATAATTAAAAACCAATGATCCTCTTTTCATTATTTGAGAAAATCCCAATATGAAAATAAATAAATTCCCAACTCTCTCCAAGGGTCCTTGAGTTGCTTAGAATTTTTAGGATCAGCAAATTATGCAAATAAAATATGATATGCAAGATTCTCTAATGCAATAACATTCCAAATTGGAAATTTGGGATGTTACAAACCTACCCCCTTAAGATGAATCACGCCCTCGAGATTCGGGTTGGCTAGAAAATAGGTGCGGGTGATCTTTCCATAGATCCTCCTCTCGTTCCCAGGTGGCTTCTTCCTCGGTATGGTGGCTCCATTGAACTTTGCAGAACTTGATAACCTTGTTGCGTGTGACTCGGCTGGCATACTCGAGAATCTTCTCTTGTTTCTCCTCGTAGGTCAAATCACTATCCAACTGAATTGCTTCCACTAGTATTGTATCTCTTAGAGGAATATCGGCCATCTCTGTGTGGCACTTTTTCAGTTGGGGAACATGGAAGACATTGTGAACTCCCGACAATCCTTCCGGCAATTCTAACTTGTAAGCAACTTCTCCCATACGTTCCAGAACTTTGTATGGTCCCACAAAACATGGTGCTAATTTTCCTTTAACTCCAAAACGCTTAACTCCTCGAAGTGGGGACACGCGAAGATAAACTCTGTCTCCGACTTCATGAACTGTCTCCTTGCGTTTTAAATCTGCATAGCTCTTCTGTCTGGACTGGGCTACCTTTAGTCTATCACGAATCAACTTAACCTTTTCTTCAGATTCCTTAATCAAATCTGGTCCGAACAGCTGACGGTCTCCAACTTCGTCCCATAACAACGGTGTCCTGCACCTTCTCCCGTACAAAGCTTCGAAAGGGGTCATCTCTAAACTGGCTTGATAGCTGTTGTTGTAGGAGAACTCTACGTACGGCAAATTGTTGTCCCAACTGGATCCATAATCTAGTGCACAAGCTCTCAGCATGTCCTCCAGAATCTGGTTGACTCTCTCGGTCTGTCCATCTGTCTGTGGATGAAAGGATGTACTGAACTCTAGCCTGGTTCCCAAGGTTTCGTGCAACTGATTCCAGAACTTTGAGGTAAACTGGGTTCGTCTATCTAATACAATGGCTCTCGGAACTCCATGCAGACATACGTTCCTGGTCATGTATATCTTCACCAACTTAGCACTGTTGTAAGTAGTCTTTACTGGGATGAAATGAGCTACCTTCGTCAAACGGTCGACTACAACCCAAATCGAGTCATAGCCTAAACGTGTTCGGGGTAATCCCGTGATGAAATACATGCCTTGCTTGTCCCACTTCCATTCGGGTATCGGCAATGGTTGTAGCAATCCTGCTGGCTTCTGATCCTCTGCCTTCCCTCTCTGACAAACATCACAAACTGCCACACACTCTGCAATATCCCTCTTCATTCCAGTCCACCAGAAACTGCCTTTCAAATCCAGATACATCTTGGTATTTCCTGGGTGAATCGAATACGGCGAATCATGTGCCTCCTGCAGAATCAACTTCCTGACCTCAGGGTCATTGGGCACAAATACGCGATCCTCAAACCATAAGGTATCGTGCTCATCCTCACGAAATCCTTTGGCCTTTCCCTTGATCATTCTTTCCTTTATCTCGAAAACCTCTGTGTCAGACTTCTGAGCTTCTCTAATCTTACTCATCAGGGTTGACTGAATTTCCAATGCTGCTACATAACCCTTCGGAACTATCTCCAAGCATAGCTCGCCAAGATCTTCGGCCAACTCCTCGGGCAATCCTTTGGTTATGAGTGTATTGACATGACTCTTGCGGCTTAACGCATCGGCTACTACATTTGACTTTTCAGGATGATAGTGCAATCTCATATCATAATCCTTGATGAGTTCCAACCATCTCCTTTGTCTAAGATTCAACTCCTTCTGAGTGAAGATATACTTCAAACTCTTGTGATCCGTGTATACTTCACAATGGATTCCAATGAGAAAGTGTCTCCACGTCTTCAGTGCATGCACTACGGCTGCTAACTCCAGATCATGAGTATCATAGTTCAACTCATGGGGTTTAAGTTGTCGTGAAGCATACAAAACAACTCTTCCCTCCTGCATCAACACTGCTCCGAGTCCTCGACGAGAAGCGTCGCAATACACTTGATAATCCTTGCGTTGATCTGGAAGAATCAACACTTGGGCTGTAACCAAGCGTTTCTTAAACTCCTAGAAACTGGCTTCACATTCCTCAGTCCAATTGAACTTGGTGTCCTTCTTCAGCAACTCCGTCATGGGCTTGGCAATCTTTGAGAAATTCTCAATGAACCTCCGATAGTATGCTGCGAGCCCAAGAAAACTCCGGATCTCTCCAACTGTTGTGGGGGATTCCCTGGTTGTCACAGTGTGAACTTTGGCGGGGTCTACTGCTATTCCTTCTCCGGATATAACGTGTCTGAGGAAACCAACTTCCTTCAACCAAAACTCACACTTGCTGAACTTGGCATATAACTAATGTTCTCTGAGTTTCTCAAGTACCAAACGCAAATGCTCTTCATGCTCCTCTTCATTCTTCGAGAAGACCAGAATATCATCAATGAACACCACGACGAACTTGTCCAAGAACTCCGTAAATACCTTGTTCATCATGTTCATGAAATAGGCAGGTGCATTGGTCAGACCAAATGACATAACAGTATACTCAGATGGCCCATACCTCATGGTAAAAGCTGTTTTAGGTATATCCTGCTCTCGAATCTTCAGCTGGTGGTATCCTCATCGCAGATCGATCTTGGAAAATATCTTACGTCCTTGCAAACGATCAAACAAATCATTAATCATCGGCAGTGGATACTTGTTCTTAATTGTCACTTCATTCAGCCCTCGATAATCAACAACCATCCTCAACTATCCATCCTTCTTCTCCACTAGAAGTATTGGTGACCCCCAAGGTGACGAACTTGGGAGAATATAGCCTTTATCCAGTAACTCCTTAATCTGCTTCTTAATTTCTTCCAAATCCTTTGCAGGCATCCGATATGGTTTCTTGGATATTGGTCCTGTGCATAGCAAAAGCTCAATCAAAAACTCAATGTCTCTGTCCGGTGGCATGCCTGGCAACTCCTCTGGAAATACATTAGGGAAATCCTTCACCACTGGTACTTCCTCCTGTACAACTCCTGATAAGGAATTTACTCGAGTCCTCTTCGGTATATGCTGGGATACATATTTAATCCTTCTTCCTTCTGGGGTGGTGAGTAAAATCGACTTACTAGCGCAGTCAATGTTCCCTCCATGCTTCGATAACCAATCCATACCTAATATTACATCCAGTCCTTGTGACTCCAATATTATTAGGTCTGAGGGAAACACATAATTACCCATCCTCAAAGGTATCCGATCACACCTTAGGCTAGCCATATATTCTGCTCCTGGCGAGGTTACTAACATGGGTGACCTAAGGGCTTGGGTTGATAGGTTATACTTATCCACAAATCCCATTGATATGTATGAATGCGATGCACCAGTATCGAAAAGAACAATTGCAGTAAATGACTTAACCAAAAACTTACCTACTACTGCATCAGGTTGTGCTTCAACCTCCTCCACGCTAACGTGGTTTACTTGTCCCTTGTTGAAAGGGTTGGGATTCTTCCCAGAGCTATCATTGCCATTCCCATTCTTTGCTTCGGGACACTCGGTGGCGTAATGTCCCTTCTTCCCGCACTTGAAACAAGTAATTTGACTTAGATCCTTCTTGGCGGGTGTTGCTGGGGCCACTATCATTATGCAAACCCCCTCCATGGGAATTATTTCCCCCATGGTTGTGGTGAATGTGCCCTCCCGAGTTCGGGGTAAAACAGGACTTCTGCTGAGCTCCAGAATGGAACCTCCCTTGTCCATACTTTCTCTTGCGATTGTCAATCTGCTGCTGCTTCCCTTCAATCATGAGAGCTTTCTCTACAAACTCCTGGTAGTTGTTGAAGGTTTCCACCATCAACTGCATGCTCAGCTCATCATTTAGTCCTTCCAGGAACTTCTCCTGTTTAGCGGCATCTGTAGCAATGTCATCAGGGGCATAACGTGCTAGCTTGCTAAATTCCTCCACATACTGGCCAACTGGGCGCCCTCCTTGGTGTAAGTTGTGAAACTCACGCTTCTTCATGTCCATAGCTCCTCCTGAAACATGGACGGTGCGAAAAGCTTGCTAAAACTGCTCACATGTGACAGTGTCAACGGGGTAAGTGGCTGTGAAATTCTCCCACCATGATGCTGCGGGTCCATCTAGCTGATGTGCGGCAAAACATACTCTTTCCGCATCTGAGGATCCTGCAGTGGTCAACTCCCTTCCAATCTTGCGGAGCCAATCATCTGCAACAATCGGCTCGGTGCTACTAGAGAACACCGGCGGATTTAGCCTTAAGAAACGGGCTAAGTGATCAACAGGTGGTGGTGGTGGCGGAGGGTTGTTGTTCTTCCCTTGATTCTCATTCTGTACTAGGATCTGCATCAGGGCATTCTGCTACTGGATCAATTGGGTGATCTCTGGCGGGAAAACAAATTTGGGTTCACGTCTCGGAGGTGCCATTTGAGGGGTTTAGAGAAGATGAGAAAATAGAATAGAGTGAGGTCTAAAGACAAAACACTACTCATATTCTCATGAGACAAACACAATCATATCACTCAATCAATTTCAAACAAGAGCATACAAACGATCTATCTAACGTTCACAAAAGTGCTAAACTAATATTTACATGGGGAAATACTGCTACTGATATGGTAGTCGACTAGAAGTTTTGATCGGCGGAAGACTCCGTGATATCTGCTCCAGCTTCATCAACGTAGTCATCACCTTTTTCATCAGGGTCGGAGTCGGTGTCGTCGATGATGATGAAGCTCTTTGGGCTAGGGGGAACATCTTCATCTCCTCCTATCGTGGGCTCCGTCATGAAGACTTCTAGCTTCTTAATAAAATCGCCATTCTTCTCCACAAGTGTCGTCATCTCCTCCTCATAGCCATCTCGTGTAGACTTGAGTTCTTCCTCCAGCTCCTTAATCCTCGTCATTGCCTTCTATAAAGTATCCATACTCTCATACATCTGATTCTCTTGGAGTCGAATGTGTTGGTTCAATTCCTGGATGTAAGAGGGAATGGATCTGTCCCACCTGGTGATGACTATCTCACCCTGGTCGTCTCGGCATCCACAAATCTGGTAGATAGTATCTTCGAGATTCTGGTGATAAACTTCTCCAATGCGTCCCATGGTAATTTGGGCTGCCATGCTCTTTCCTATGCCCCAGGTTGGTGCATTAAAGGAAATATCTATGGGCTTAGTGACTAGCATGAACGTCCTTCCTAGAACTTGAACTCGAATCTTCCAACGCTCCTCTTCTGGTAGGGTGGCGATGAAGGTCCTGGTGAAGCTTGGTAGTCCGATGTTTAGGTACTTAGTGGCTTCCTTCAAGTGTCTTCCAAAAGATGTGTCCTCATCCGGTTCAGTAAACTTGCTCCTTTTATCCACCATCCTATAGATTTGAAAGGGGAGAGGAGTTAGAAAATGAGAAGAGAGGAGTGACCTATGGTTTTAGCTTAGTGGTCATGTCCTACAGTCAACGTGTGCTCTGATACCATCTCTGTAGCGACCAGACCTCAATCAGTCCAGTCTCTATGCATCTATGTCATCCCTGGATCGGTATGCTGACATGCCCAGTACTTCGATGGGTATTATAACAGAGTAGCAATCACACACTACTGAAATTCAGAAATTTGCCGTCTGCCAAAGCGGACGGCAAAGGGTGAAACCATGGACGGCAAAGGCTTTGCCGTCGGTCAGCCGATGGCAAAGTAGACGGTAAAAAAAATCCGGTGAAGAGGTTATTTGTCGTCAGCTTTCCCAAAGCGGACGACAAAGAATCTTTGCGATGAGGGGGCAGACGGCAAATTAACTAGGACGCCAAAGGGTGCAACGTCCCCGTTAAGTGTTAACGGCAGGCCTCCTCCCTTTGCTGTCTGCCTCCCCCTTTGTCGTGTGGGGGCAGATGGCAAAGACGGGAGAGAGAGGGGGCGGATTCCCCCCTTTGCCGTCTGCCCACCCCCCTTTGCCATGTGGGGGCACACGGCAAAGAGGGGAGAGAGAGGGGGCAAATTCCCCCCTTTGCCGTCTACCTCCCCCTCTTTGCCATGCGGGGGCAGACGGCAAAGAGGGGAACCAGCCCCTTTTTTATTTATTTTTTGTTATATCCAGCATTTTTAACAATAATCAGGATATATATATATATATGTATATTTGACATAAATAAATTTCTTTCCGTACTCATAACCTTATTAAAATAACCTCTTATATCTAGCTTTCAAGTTGCATCCACGTGCATACAAAGTTTCATATATTACACCAGTTTCATCCACGTGCATACAAAGTTTCATATATTCATATACTACAATAGTTTCAATACAACCCATGGTACAAGAAATCATCTTCAAGAATTCCATCAATATTTTCCAAGCTTCCCGTGAAGTGAAGGTAATATGCAAAATGACAAATAAGAAAGTTAGAAGAATAATACTAGATGAAGTAGTGTATATATAGGTTATTTCGGAGAAAATTAGCTAAGTATAGACCATTTAGGAGCTAACTAAGCTAATTATGTTATTTAGGTGGAACCCTAGCTAACTATAGGTCCTTTCGGAGCTAACTTGGGTAAAATAGGTCATTTCGGAGCAAACTATGCTTATTAAGCCATTTTTTATCTAGCTAGGCTAATTATAGGCCATTTAATACCTAAGTTAGGGGGAATAGGTCATGTTGCAGCTACGTAAGCCTTATTATGTCATTTAGGAGAGAACTTAGCTAACTATAGGTCATGTTTCATTAAGTAGACCATTTAGGAGCAAACTAAGCTAATTATGTCATTTAGATGGATAATTAGCCAATTTCGGCTTTGTTGGATGAGTCTAAGCTACGTAGAATAAGAGAAAGAGAAGAAGAAGTAAAAGAAGGAGGAGGAGGAGGAGGAGGAGGAGAAGGAGAAGGAAGGGAGAAGAAGAAGAAAAGAAGAAGGAGAAGGAGAAGCAGGAAAAAGGAGAAGGAGGAGCTCCTTCTCCTTCTTCTCCTCCTTCTCCTCCTTCTTCCTATCCTCCTCCCTCTCCTTCTTCTTCTTCTCCTCTTCTTCTTCTTCCTTCCTTTCATTTTTCCTCTTTCTTCTCCTCTCGTCCCCTTCTTCGGGCTAAATTGGCTAAGAATGCCTTTTTGGAGCTAATTATGTCATTTAGGAGAGAACATAGCTAAGTATAGGTCATTTTTTATTAAATAGACCATTTAGGAGCTAACTAAGCTAATTATGTCATTTAGATGTATAATTAGCCAATTTAGGCTTTGTTGGATGAGTCTAGGCTACATAGAATAAGAGAAAGAGAAGAAGAAGTAAAAGAAGGAGGAGGAGGAGGAGAAGGAGAAGGAAGAGGAGAAGAAGAAGAAAAGGAGAAGGAGAAGGATAAGGAGGAAGAAGAAGGAGAAGGAGGATCTCCATCTCCTTCTTCTCCTCCTTCTCCTCCTTCTTCTTATCCTCCTCCCTCTCCTTCTTCTTCTCCTCCTCTTCTTCTTCTTCCTTCCTTTCATTTTTCGTCTTTCTTCTCCTCTCGTCCCCTTCTTCGGGTTAAATTGGCTAAGAATGCCTTTTTGGAGCTAATTATGTCATTTAGGAGAGAACTTAGCTAAGTATAGTTCATTTTTTATTAAATAGACCATTTAGGAGCTAACTAAGCTAATTATGTCATTTAGATGTATAATTAGCCAATTTAGGCTTTGTTGGATGAGTCTAAGCTATGTAGAATAAGAGAAAGAGAAGAAGAAGTAAAAGAAGGAGGAGGAGGAGGAGGAGAAGGAGAAGGAAGAGGAGAAGAAGAAGAAAAGGAGAAGGAGAAGGAGAAGGAGGAAGAAGGAGGAAGAAGAAGGAGAAGGAGGAGCTCCTTCTCCTTCTTCTCCTCCTGCTCCACCTTCTTCTTATCCTCCTCCCTCTCCTTCTTCTTCTTCTCCTCTTCTTCTTCTTCCTTCCTTTCATTTTTCCTCTTTCTTCTCCTCTCGTCCCCTTCTTCGGGCTAAATTGGCCAAGAATGCCTTTTTGGAGCTAATTATGTCATTTAGGAGAGAACTTAGCTAAGTATAGGTCATTTTTTATTAAATAGACCATTTAGGAGCTAACTA
Source organism: Hordeum vulgare subsp. vulgare (assembly GCF_904849725.1). NCBI lineage: Eukaryota > Viridiplantae > Streptophyta > Magnoliopsida > Poales > Poaceae > Hordeum > Hordeum vulgare. The sequence continues at coordinate 190,220,817 of NC_058522.1, read as the reverse complement.
AGCTAATTATGTCATTTAGATGTATAATTAGCCAATTTAGGCTTTGTTGGATGAGTTTAAGCTACATAGAATAAGAGAAAGAGAAGAAGAAGTAAAATAAGGAGGAGGAGAAGGAGAAGGAAGAGGAGGAGAAGAAGAAAAGGAGAAGGAGAAGGAGGAAGAAGAAGGACAAGGAGGAGATCCTTCTCCTTCTTCTCCTCCTTCTTCTTATCCTCCTCCCTCTCCTTATTCTTCTTCTCCTCTTCTTCTTCTTCCTTCCTTTCATTTTTCCTCTTTCTTCTCCTCTCGTCCCCTTCTTCGGGCTAAATTGGCTAAGAATGCGTTTTTGGAGCTAATTATGTCATTTAGGAGATAACTTAGCTAAGTATAGGTCATTTTTTATTAAATAGACCATTTAGGAGCTAACTAAGCTAATTATGTCATTTAGATGGATAATTAGCCAATTTAGGCTTTGTTGGATGAGTCTAAGCTACGTAGAATAAGAGAAAGAGAAGAAGAAGTAAAAGAAGGAGGAGGAGGAGGAGGAGGAGAAGGAGAAGGAAGAGGAGAAGAAGAAGAAAAGGAGAAGGAGAAGGAGAAGGAGAAGGAGGAAGAAGGAGGAAGAAGAAGGAGAAGGAAGAGCTCCTTCTCCTTCTTCTCCTCCTTCTCCTCCTTCTTCTTATCCTCCTCCCTCTCCTTCTTCTTCTCCTCTTCTTCTTCTTCCTTCCTTTAATTTTTCCTCTTTCTTCTCCTCTCGTCCCCTTCTTCGGGCTAAATTGGCTAAGAATGCGTTTTTGGAGCTAATTATGTCATTTAGGAGAGAACTTAGCTAAGTATAGGTCATTTTTTATTAAATAGACCATTTAGGAGCTAACTAAGCTAATTATGTCATTTAGATGGATAATTATCCAATTTAGGCTTTGTTGGATGAGTCTAAGCTACGTAGAATAAGAGAAAGAGAAGAAGAAGTAAAAGAAGGAGGAGGAGGAGGAGGAGGAGGAGAAGGAGAAGGAAGAGGAGAAGAAGAAGAAAAGGAGAAGGAGAAGGAGAAGGAGGAAGAAGGAGGAAGAAGAAGGAGAAGGAGGAGCTCCTTCTCCTTCTTCCCCTCCTTCTCCTCCTTCTTCTTATCCTCCTCCCTCTCCTTCTTCTTCTTCTCCTCTTCTTCTTCTTCCTTCCTTTCATTTTTCCTCTTTCTTCTCCTCTCGTCCCCTTCTTCGGGCTAAATTGGCTAAGAATGCGTTTTTGGAGCTAATTATGTCATTTAGGAGAGAACTTAGCTAAGTATAGGTCATTTTTTATTAAATAGACCATTTAGGAGCTAACTAAGCTAATTATGTCATCTAGCTTTCTTTTATTAAGACACTAGAAATAAGATACCTAAGTTAGGGTCAAGCATGGTGGCTCTGGCTTGTTTCACCTGGAGAAGGCTGCCCTGGAGAAGGCTCGATTGTAGAAGGGTCGTGCGATGCGTTTCGGGACATATTCTGCACCAAACATCGTTTGCAATGTGTAGTTAGCATGAGGACACTCTTAAGATCACTCCACTGAAAACTCACCGTCCCCGCCACGTTAACGACTGGCATCGGCGGAGGGACTAGGCCGTTCTTCTCGCACATAGACTGCACATTTGGTTTCGACAAGTCAAACTTTTTATTTATTAATGAAACGGACATTCAAATGAAAGATTTGAAATAATATGAAGAAGAAACTTACCACGAAGAGCTCGTATATGGCCCTGGTAGACGCATCATTCCGTGCCCTCTCCGCCTCCACCAATGCAGTCGTCCTCTCCTCCAGCTCCCTAATTTCCTTATCCTTCTCCGCCATATCCGCTTGCATTGCCTCTCTCTCTTTCTGAATAGCAGCCTACAACACAACTCATTGTTAGCATATTGGTTCCAACGCACAACATAATGGGGAAAGAAATTTGAGTCCATTAAACTAACCTCGATGGCGAGCTCGACTGGCCGTGCACGACGTGTTATCTCCGGACAAGAGCTCGTTTGGCGTGCCTTTATCTGCCGGAGAGAGCTAGGACAACGTATAAGGCCGTCTCCAATTGCGATCGAGCCATGGGGCCTCCTGTTGCCAGTTATCATCACCAGCTCTGGATCAATAGGCCCCTCGCTCGGGTTAAAATCCTCCCCTTTCCTCGCCTTCCCGTGATCTCTGTACTTCACGATCTTGTCGTGGGACGAGATGTTGGTGAAAATTTCTGGATGCTCGAGGTCAGACTCAGAGAATGCCTTGACCTTCTTGTACGAGGCAGTATGGGCCATCGCATACAGGTCGTACATTTGTGGCGCCTCCGTCTTATTGTGACGCGCCAAAAAGAGAGAGAGAGGGAAATTGTATTGGTAAAGGGCTCAAGATAGCATTAAGAATGAATTGCATGAGGCATGAAGCAAACCACATACCCAGTTATCGCCAAATTGGATTAAGTTGACGCTCCCTTGATGGTGTGGCAGACCAACCATTTTTCCACGCCTCTCCTTGGCGTTGTTGTGGCTGGCCTCCCACGTTTCGGAGCACCACTGATCCACCAAGGCCTCCCAACAATCCATCTTATCCACACACCATCTCAGGGGCACCTAAGTTAATAAAGAGAAATTTGAGCGCGTAAGAACCAAATCAAGGAAACTAACTACAAAGCCTTAATAATATGTAATTACCTTCATGTAATGCTCCTTCTCCATCTTAGCATCACGGCACTTCGCCTTGTCAAGCCTAATACGCCGCGTGGCATAGTAGTCTCGAACAGCCTGCACCCGAGCCTCGTGCCGAAAGTTTTGAAGTAGGCGGCGACATTCGGTTTCGATAACCTTTGCCGCGTCCTCCTCGTATCCCTCCTCACACCTGTAGTAGGTCTGCAAACGAGACAACACCGATTAGTACAATAAATAGCTATGGTTGATTTATAATTGTGTGAAAGAGAAATTACCCAGAACTTTCGGATCACCATGTCCGCCCTCGTGTCACACAAAACACCGTTGATCTCCACCTCCGGCGGGGCCGGGGCACCCAAGTAGTGCTCCCAGGTCATTCTACCTCTCGCTCCCGACCGGGCAACGTAACAAACCCTGGGAAGTTTTGACGGCAAAGAACACCAAGGACGCTGTTGGGCTTGCGGACACCCTTGGCAACAATCCAACCCCTACAGTATGACAAATTAAAGCCAAAACATTAGATATTTGAGAAAACGCGAAGGCAAAAGGTTAAATAAGAGTAAATTAACTTACTTGTCCCCATATGGCCTAATCGACCACCTCTGCTCGGGGGTCGCTGGCACGAGCGGGAGCCCCGAACTACCACGCTGGTAGACGGTAGCCCCCTCACCCAGCTCCTCGTCGCTACCAGCATGGCCACTTGCCTCAGGCCAGGTATCCCACTGGGTCTCTTGGGACGTACCCTCATCCCTGCTTTGCTCCGGAGTCGCCTGGAAGGAAGCCTCTGGGATAGGAGTCTCGTGGGTCGAAGGCTCGTCGACCTGAGGCTCGTCGACCCGAGGCTCGTGAACCGGAGACCGTGTAGCCTCCACCTCCGACGAATCCACCCTATAAGTCATGTGCTCAGGTGAATCAGCTTGGGGTGGTGGCGGAGACTGTGTAGCCCTACCTCTCCCGCGGCCACGTGTACCTTTAGTACAACATAAATACCAACATGAGTAATAAAATGTATATAAGTACCAATATGCATACAACATGAGTACAACATAAATACCAACATGAATACAACGTGTACCTTTAGTGCCTCTCGGCTTCGCGGGGGGTCGACCTCCTCTCACGGGGGCGCTCCTTGCAAAGTAGAGAGCAACACTCTCCGAAGAGGCGAGGCAGGAATGGAAGTACCCATCCCATCACCCGCCGACGAAGAAGCAGCCACGGAGTGCTTTCGACCCTTTCCCACCATCTTTCAACACCCGTCATGACAAAGAGTAAATGAAATTAGTACAACATAAATACAAACAGGAGTAATAAAATGTATATAATTTAAGTGTATCATCGTCATAAATACCAACATGACTAATAAAAATTGAATACCTAACATGAACTCAAAATTTATATATAGTATAATAGTTGAATACCTGACATGAACTAATAACAATCGTCCTCGTCTATATATGCTTCGGGGTCAATAAATGCATCATGATCATCACTATCATCAATAAATGCATCATCATCATCACTATCACGAAGAACATGTGGAAGGCCACCATTATGTAATCGGTCAAGAAGTGACAGGTCATCCGCAGCAGTAACGTCTTCTTCTTCCAGCTCTTCCTGTTCGGGCTCAGGAGTTAAGACGGATACACTGTCGCTGTCTACTTCAATGTTCTGGGGTGAAGTAGAGCGGTTCTTGAAACGTTTCTTGGACATACATGTTTCTTGGAAGGATTCTCCTTCATATTTGTCTGGGTTAATGTGAGGTTCGTAATCCTCTTCATTGAGGATAGGTGGTCTAAAATGTGGTGGCACTTCATAAACGACATCCCAACCTTCGAGATTTGGATCAGTTTGGCAGGCCCACGGTAGATAGAAAACTTGTGTCGCCTGTTGAGCCATAATATAGACATCGGGAACATCTAAGTGGGTGTTTTGGTTGATTTCGACTAGTCCTATATGTTCATGAGTCCTTCTAGTCTCCCTCGGCTCAAACCAATAACATATGAAGACTATGACGGTCGGTGGGTTTTCACCATAGAATAGAAGTTCGTAAATTGCTTCAACTCTTCCATAATACTCGGTGTCTCCTTCGCCAATAGAAGAGACAGAACAATTTGTAGTCTTTAGGTCGGGCATAGATAGCTCTTTGCCAAAGGTACGAAAGTGATACCCGTTGATGTTGTATTTGTCAAATGAACGGACCTTATAGTCAAAACCATTAGCGACTTGTCTCAACTCGGCGTCCATAGACTCTGCATCAGCCTACAAGTTTAATACGAAAGAATGGATGCATTAGCCGCAAATTAGACCAATAAATCAAATGGGCCCTTAATGATAATAAATTACCCTTTGTTTGAACCAAGAGATGAAACCAGGATAGTCGCCTCCATGCTTTGCGAGAAGCTCATACTCTTCGAGGGAATCCTTTTCGATGACCGCTCCATCCAAGAATTCGGCGACGTATCGACTATATCAAATATCCGGGAATAAGAGTAGTTCAAAGAAATTAGAAGTTGTGGAACAATAAATTACCGAGAACTTACTCTATGTACGGCCGCACTTCTGTTAGGTTGGTGAAGATATACAATGAAATGGTCCGCCATTCTTCGACATCCAACGATTTCCCTTTCGAAGCACCCGGTGGTGCGAGCTTACCTTTGAATAGGCTGAGGTTCGATCGAACTTTTTCTCGATCGCCATCACTGTACCGAGGCTTCGGGTTATGCAAATGATGATTTTTGGCTTCGTAGTGTGTTGTCACGAAGTTTGCCGCCTCCTCAGTAATGAATGCCTCGGCCATCGATGCTTTAATTCTACGTTTATTTTTACACTTAGCTCGAAGCGTCTTCTGCATCCTCTCAGTTGAGTTGCACCATCGATTTTGAACGCCCCCCCCCCCATTCTTGCCTTGGTCGGGAGATGCAAAATCAAATGTTGCATTGGATTAAAGAAGCCCGGTGGAAAGATCTTTTCTAATTTGCAGATCAACTCTGGCGCCAACTCTTCCATTTCATCTAGCACGCCAGGCGATAGTTCTTTCGCACAAAGAGAACGGAAGAAATAGCTCAGCTCTGCCAGTACTAGCCATTCATCCTCAGGGATAAAGCCACGCAACATCACCGGCATTACCCGCTCAATCCATATGTGCCAATCATGACTCTTGAGCCCAAATATTTTCAATTTCTCAAGACTCGCTCCCCTCTTTAGATTCGCAGCATACCCATCGGGGAACATCAACCTCATTTTCACCCACAATAGCATTTCCCTCATAGCTGGCCTTTCAAGATTGAACCATGCCTTTGGCTTCGCTACGCTTTGCTTTCCTTTCCGTTGTCGCAAGTTTTGCAACGGTCTATAACATAGAGCCTCCAGGTCGATTCTAGCCTTAGGATTATCTTTTGACTTCCCCTCTATGCCGAACAATGTACCAAAAATGGCCTCCGCAATATTCTTTTCAGTGTGCATCACGTCAATGTTGTGTGGGCAAAGGAGGTCTTTGAAGTAAGGGAGATCCCATAAGCATGACTTGTGAGTCCAGGCGTGTTCCGTATTATACCCTTTGAAGTATCCTGGACGCAAAGGATCAGGCTCGAGAGCGTTTAACTGATCAAGGGTTTGTTGGCCTATCAACGCAGCTGGTGCAGTGTTTTTGACAACTCTACCTTTGATGAAATTCTTCTTGTCTTTTCTGAACTTATGCTCAGGATCCAGGAATTGTCTATGCATGTCGAAGCAAGAATACTTGCGACCAGCCTGCAGCCAAGGGAACTGAAGAGCTGCCTTGCATGTGGTGCACGGGAACCTTCCATGCACACACCAGCCAGCGAATAGCGCAAACGCCGGATAATCATGCGTCGAGTACATGTACCACACATGCATTTTGAAATTTGTTTTGGTAGCTGCGTCGTAGGTCTTGATCCCATTATCCCAGGCTTCTTGCAACTCATCCTTAAGCGGCTGCATGTACACATTCATATTCTTCCCTGGATAGTTGGGCCCTGGAATTATCAACGTCAGGAATATGTTCTTTCTTTTCATAATCTCTCCGGGTGGCAAATTTAGTGGAATGACAAATACAGGCCAACAATTGTATTGTTCTGCCGTCATACCATACACATTGAACCCATCCGTGCTGATGGCAACTCTAGGTTGCCTTGGATCTTCCGATTTATCCTTATGTAATGCATCGAAGTGCCTCCATGCAAAACCATCTGAAGTGTGTACCAGCATGTTGTTCCCATCCGCATCTAGTTCGGTTCTTTTGCCCAATTTGTGCCATGTCATCTGTCTGGCCATCTCTTCAACCATGAAAATACGTTGAAGTCTTGGTACGGTTGGCAGATATCGAAGAACACTAATGGGGATTTTGGTTTGATTCTTCTCACCCATGTCGTTGTCTACCACAATATACCTAGAAGAATTGCAAATAGGGCAATAGTTCAAGGCCGCATACTCAAGCCTAAATAAGGCACATCCATTCTCACAGGCATGCATCTTCTCATAGGGCATCTTAAGTACACGAAGGATTTTCTCTGACTGGTACAAGTTTGCAGGCAGTACATGGCCTTTGGGTAGAAAGCGTCCAAATATCGTCATCATCGCGTCGTAGCATTCTCTGCCTAGGTTGAATTGAGCCTTCAGAGCCATTACTTGTGCGATGGCATCCAGCTGACAAAGCTCAGTCTGCTCGTGGAGAGGACGTTTTCCATCTCATCGTCCGAATCACGAGCATCATCAAAGTCTTGCACCATGTCTTCAATCCCGGTACCATGCTCGTCGGTGCGACGAAGAATCACCTTAGCTCTGGCACGTTGGTCAGACTCACCATGAAAAGTCCACACCGTATAATTAGGCGTAAAACCCCACTTCTGCAGGTGTTTACCCATTTCAAACTCTGTCTGCTTTTTCCAGTTGTCGCAGTTGGGACAGGGGCACCATGTTTTATGCTGACCATTTGCAAATGCGGCTCTCACAAACCCCCTGGTTTTTGTTAACCATTCATGGGTCATGTCTTTCTGACTAGGGTGACCAGTGTACATCCAAGCACGATCACTCATGTTACCTAGCTACCTATGGGGGCACAAGAAATAAATATATAATTCATCATCTATATTCATACGCTAATCAAGTTTGTCAGTTTTATTACGTCCATGCAACCTACACGCTAATAGGTAAGGATAGGTCCTCATCCCACCCGAGTATGTGTAGACTGGGTTCGTTTTCCCATGCTCTGCTCCAGATGCAACGCAGAATTTCGGCAGCACCTCCTCGCTGTTCTCGTGATACACGTCTCAGCAATAAGCACAGAGGATATGTACCCGGAGAACAACAGGGGAGGCACTGACGAAATTCCGCATCGGATCCGGAGCACAGCATACGGGAAAACAAACCCAATCTGCACATACTCGGGCTGTCCATGGACAATGTTGGACAATTCGAAAGGATGGCGGTTATAAATATGCAAAGAAATGCATATTTATAGATGTTGCCCTTTCGAACGGGAGACGCATACTGGTCACGCATACTCATGATTGAAGAAACCTATAGCTAGCAAGTTTCATCGACACGAAGACCGGGAGAGAGAAAATTAAGGGGGTAGGAGGAGAAGCCATTTGTCCTCACCAACAAACGCAAGGGCGGAGCTCGTCCAACGCACGTGGAGGTCGTCGAACAACTGCACATTGAAATTCACCCGATCAACACAAATATGATGTTTTTATAATTAACATAATCGGAAAATATGTGACCTAACTCATAATTTACAAAATTATGACCCCGTGGGACTCTAGAAGGCCGAAAAGCACCTTCTCGTTCAACAGAAGGCAGAAGAGGTGTCGGGGGTCGGGGCTTAGTGGCGTCAGGAGTCAGTGCCGTCGAGGGTCGGTGATGTCGGGTGTCGGTGGTCGAGAGTCTGGTTAAATGCGTCGATGGTCGGGGGTCAGTGTCATCGGGGGTCGAGGGTCACTAGCGTCGGGGGTTGAGGTCTTTTTGATCAACAAGAGGCCAAATAGGTGTCGGGGGCCCGGGGTTGGGGGTTAGTGGCGTCGGGGGTCGGGGGTAGGGGGTCGGGGGTCGATGGTCAGCGGCGTCGGGGTCGGGGGTCGGGAGTCGGGGGTTGGAGGTCGGGGGTCGGGGGTTAGTGGTGTCGGGCGTCGGGAGTTGGGGGTCGGGGGTCAGTGGTGTCGGGCGTCGTTGGTCGGGGGTCAGGAGTCGGGTGTCAGTGGCATCGGGGGTCGGGGGTCGAGGGTCGGGGGTTGGTGGCGTCGGGCGTCGAGGGTTGGTGGCGTCGGGCGTCGGGGGTCGAGAGTCGGGTGTCGGGGGTCAGTGGTGTCGGGTGTCGAGGGTCGGGAGTCGGGTGTCAGTGGCGTCGGAGGTAGGGGGTCGAGGGTCGGGGTTGGTGGCGTCGGGCGCCGGTGGTCGGGGGCCGCGGTCGGGGGTCAGGGTCCTCTTCTTTCTTCTTCTCCTCTCTCCTCTTTTTCTTCTTCTTCTTCTTCTTGATCATCTTATTATTATTATTATTATTCTTTCTCCTCCTCCTCCTCCTCCTCTTCTTCTTCTTCTTCTTCTTTCTTTTATCTTTCTCCTCCTCTCCTCTTTCTTCTTCTTCTTCTTCTTCTTCTTCTTCTTCTTTCTTTCTTTTATCTTTCTCCTCCTCTCCTCTTTCTTCTTCTTCTTCTTCTTTCTTCTTCTAGTTTATTATTCTATTATTTTCTTCTAAGTTTGACTAGATAAAGCATGTAGAGTAGGAGCATAACATACAATTCAGCGCAAACATACATGGTTCTATCACAATAGAACCTCAAAAGGCTAAGATCTAAGAGGTGCAAATAAAACTACATCAATGCTTCATGCATGAGGTTTGTGTCAACACCTCCTATCTTCAGACCAACAGCTTAACATGCAACTTCTGTCAAAAATGCACATTTACTTCAAATGCAAATCTATCATTTCTTTTTTGGGGCCCATACCCTTCTTCATCTATCATTTCTTTTTTCTATATTTTTTTCTTCTTTTCTATCTACTTTTTCTTCTTAATAAACTAACTATCTAATTTAACATAAACACAGAAGAAGAAAAAACTAGCTATCCAATTTAACAGAAAAAACACAAAATAAACTAACTATCTAAATTAACTATCTAATTTAAAAGAAAAAACAAGAAATAAAGCGAAAAGGAAAAAAAACCTTACCTGCGTAGGGGCAGTGGGCGGCCGGGCGGAGGGCAGTGGGAGGAGGGGAGGGCGAGCTCCGGCCCTGGGCGGTGGGGAGGAGGTGCGGGGGAGGAGGGGAGGGCGACCTCCGGCCGCACGGCGGTGGTGGGCCGGATCGGCTCCGGTGGTGGCGGCGGCGGCACTCGGTGGGCAGGGCACGGGAAGGAGGGGCGCGTGGAGGACGGTCGCGGGGAGGAGTTGCGCGGGGAGGTGGGGAGGGCGAGCTCCAGCGAGCTCCGATGATGGTGGCGGCGGCGCTGGAGTGGGCAGTGCGCGGGGAGGAGTTGCGCTGGGGTGCGTGGGCAGTGCGCAAGTTGGCCGTTAGGGGAGCGGGGGTGGGGGCTGGGCGCCATTAGGGGGAGGCAGACGGCGAAGGGGTGGGTGGGGTGGGGCGCGAGTTGGCCGTTAGGGTGGCGCTCCTTTGCCGTCCGCGTGCTCTTTGTCGTCCGCCTTTAGGGCCTTTGCCATACGTCAGCAGACGGCAAAGAGGTGGCAGACGGAAAATAATACCTTTGCCATCGGCAACCTCTTTGTTGTCCGCTTTGTACCAACTGACGGCAAAGAGCATCTTTGCCATGCGTCAGCAGACGGCAAAGGCACGGCAGACGGCAAATTTATCAGTTCCAGTAGTGACACACATATTACAACGAATGTCTCAAAGAGAACTTATTACATTAATATGGCCTAAGGCCATCTAAATATGATAACAGCGGAAGGCTTGGAAGATAAAGTAGGTCCATCAACTCCAACGGCATAGCTGAGTGCAAAACAATGACCTATGGCGCTTACTCGATATCTGAAAAGTCTACAACATGAACGTTGCAGCCCGAAACGGGTCAGCACATGGAATATGCTGGCAAGGTAACACATAGAGAGTGAACAGAAATAAAAGCTATATGTACATGCATATTTGGCTGGTGGAAAGCTCTATGGTTAACAGTTTTGCATAAAGCCAAATATCTTCCTATATTAGTGGAACAAAGTTTATTTAACTACGTTGTTAGTTATTAAACAATGAGAAGGTTCCTCCAACTCAAACCCAAAAATAATCATCATTAACCCGCAAATTAATTTAGCGTGTTGAGATACACATGAAAATCCAAGAACCAGATACGCAAGATGTCCATAACCGGGGACACGGCTAATCATGATTAGTTTGTACACTCTGCAGAGGTTGTGCACTTTTCCCACAAGACTCGAAATACATCCATGGTCGGAGATTCGAGACACAGTCTTTCTGAAGCATTAACTCTCTACTTCTGGGTAGACCGTACCACCTATACCCTCTACATCTGCTAGTCTACCACTTCGAGAGCTTCACACAACTTACTCAACTATGCTAGAGCCCATAATAGCTTGCGGCTGCACACGTAAGTTTCAGGTATGAATAGTCTTATGATCCCTTTGAAGCTGGGTGGCGGACCTTAGGATGATCACACGGTTCCCCCGGGATATCCTGATAGCCACTCGGATTCCAGGGTGCCTCAAGCAATCCACCCTGATGTGTATTTAAGTAGCCACCTTAAGTTAACCTTTAATTAACAATACTCACATCTGTCATGGAAATCACTCACCCAAATAATCGTCTACGAGTATAGCATAGCAATAATAGCATAACGTAAAAGTAACTCCCAAAGTTTGATCGTAAACAGGTAATAGGTTCTACCTCTGTATATACTTCCCAAAACCCACATGTTAATTAGATCCTAACCATGCAATGTGTGAGGGTGGATCTAAAGCAATAAAACTGGGTAATAAGGGATATGATCAAAGTGTTACTTGTCTTGCTGATGATCCGCAAAACCTAGGGACTCGTAGTAGCACGCTTCACAATCCGGGTATTCTATCGCAACAAACAATAGCACACATAAGCAACAATATATATGCACGGGTAAAATCGAATAATATCTAACCAGAAAGTTCAAAGTACAAAAAGAATCAAATCAAACTGTGAAAGAAACGAGATTCGTTTACTAATCTGGACTAAAGTAAAAAATTTATTTATGAAAATCTTGTGCAAATGGATTAATCGGAAAGAGATTTTCGTGACGAAAATCTGGGCATTTGAATCACCTGATTCCGATAAACGAGCGAAAAGTTATACTAAAACGAAATTCGGATCACGAATCGCGATCGAAATTAATCGCGAAAAAAATCCCCGAAAATAAATCTGACGAACAGACGGACGAACGAGCGTTCGTCGTCTGAAATTAATTAACGAACAGTGTTCATTAAAACGAACGTACGGACGAACGTCCGTTAATTAAATAAACCCAAAAAAATCTGCAAAAATATTTTTTTTCTACCTAGGGCGGCGTGCTCCGTCGACCGGCGGCGAGCGGTGGTGGCAACGGCGGGGGCGGGGCGAGGCGGCGGCTAGGGTTTGTGCGCAGGGGGGCGGCTTATATAGGCCTCCGGGGTCGGTTCGTTTTTTTTTTAAATCGGACGAGATAGAAAATTAAAAAGGAAGTCCATACAAACTTCGATTTGGATGAAAAAAAATTGCTGCCTAAAAATGAGCTCTACAACGTGGACATTTTTAAAAGGCCGAAATAATATTTTGAAAAACGCGTATTTTCGTAAATCCAATAGAATAGCAAAAAAATCCAAAAATTTTTTTATTTGGCTTTAATATTTCCTCTCAAATTTTATCCCCTATCTCATATTTTTATATATGAAATATTTGAAGAGAAATATAATTAAAAACCAGTGATCCTCTTTTCATTATTTGAGAAAATCCCAATATGAAAATAAATAAATTCCCAACTCTCTCCAAGGGTCCTTGAGTTGCTTAGAATTTTTAGGATCAGCACTTATGCAAATAAAATATGATATGCAAGATTCTCTAATGCAATAACATTCCAAATTGGAAATTTGGGATGTTACAGCGAGAGAGATTCAACACATAACTATTGGTACATACCATCATCCCCTCTCTCATATTTTTATATATGAAATATTTGAAGAGAAATATAATTAAAAACCAGTGATCCTCTTTTCATTATTTGAGAAAATCCCAATATGAAAATAAATAAATTCCCAACTCTCTCCAAGGGTCCTTGAGTTGCTTAGAATTTTTAGGATCAGCACTTATGCAAATAAAATATGATATGCAAGATTCTCTAATGCAATAACATTCCAAATTGGAAATTTGGGATGTTACAGCGAGAGAGATTCAACACATAACTATTGGTACATACCATCATCCCTGAGGGTGAACTACTCCCACCTCGTCATGGCCTCGACCAAGATGATGGAGGTGGACACTAGAGATGATTTCGCCTCTTCCAGATGGGTTTTTTTGTTGATACACAGAGTTGCAACGGCGAAGCGGAACTTCTCTCTTTATTTTTGGGGTCTTCGGTATACATAAGATTTTTCAGTGTTGGAATCATGCCAAACGGAGCCACATGGGCCCCACAAGCCATCACAACGCGACCTAGGGGGGCCTTGGCATGGTGGCTTATGGCCCACGGGTGGCTCCCAATTGGTGGTTCTTCGCTCCAATATTGCTTATTTCCTCCCAAAAAATATATAAAGAATTCGAGCGATTCCGAGAACTTTCATTTTCTACACAAAAACAACACCATGGTAATTCTGCAGAAAACAACGTCATTCCACATTATTTCTAAATAAATCATATCAAGTGGATCAAAACCATATAGAAGTATTGTAAACATAGGCAAAGATGGCACGAATACTTCATAAATTATCGATACAATGGAGACGTATCAGCATCCCCAACCTTAATTCCTACCCGTCCTCGAGTAGGTAAATGATAAAAGAAATAACTTATGAAGTGTGAATGCTAGCATAGTGTATAAGTTTGATCAATGATAACTCCAATCACTTTTTATAGCATTATAACTAGCAAATTTTCCATAAAAATCATCATGGTTGAGTAGCAATTAATTAACATGTCATGGTTGAAACAATGAATTCTCTTAAAACTCAACATCATATGTTCTTAGTCGTCAAACAATTTCAATGGATCATCAAGTCTAAGTAAGATCTCCATAAACTTAGTTATCTTATAGTCTTCTACGATTGCTAATACTCAAAGCATATTTTCGAGCAAATAACATCCATCGAACACAGGGAAAGATTGGGGCTTAATGTTTTGTCTCCCAACATATTTATCATAAATATAATTGTCAACAATAATGAATCATGATCAAATATATTTGAGTGGATATATATGTTTAGATCTTTACCCACCACATGGTGCTTGGCAACTAATAGACTGAGGTTGGAATAAGAAGTTGACTCAACACGAAGAGTAAGTAGCATGAAAGTACATAGATGGTCCCTTTGCAAAGGAAAACATGGATTTGCAGAGGAGCCGGAGCTCATTATTTTAAGTCAGAGATGGATATGTTATTTTGGGTGGTGTGCCTTTCATGCCAACGTCTCAATAGAGTTTCCAATATCTTCCATGCTAGTTACATTATTGGCGGTTTCCAAACTAAATTGAAATTTTACTCCCCCTCCACCATTCAAACACATTCCATGGCTAGCCGTATACACGGGTGCCCTCCAAACAATCAACTTTCTAGAGTGAGTTCTTGTTTATTTATTTATTTTCTATTATGCAGGACTAAGAATCCTTTTTACCAGCCTCTCTCGTGCAATGACAAGTGAATAAACACTCATCTTTAGAATAACTCTCTTAGCATGGAACATAATGATCTCTCTATTGCTCCATGAGCGGTACGAGCCCACAAAACGAATGTTTATTTGAATGTTTAGAGGTGGCACATGCAAATTTACTTGGAATGGCAGTGAAATACCATATACGGGTAGGTCTGGTGGACTCTCATGGAAGAAACTTGGCTCAGGGATATGGATGCACGAGTAGTATTTCTACTTTGTACGATGTTTTGTCTAGCAAAAGGTTCTAAACAAGCACGACATGTTGGAGGATCCATAACAATATAACTTCTATGCAAATATACACAAACATAACCATTATGTTGTCTTCCTTGTCCAACTTCAGCAATTTTATCAAGGTTGAAAATAATTAATGGGTATTCACAATCATAAAATATGTCCAAGATAATATATTTGCATGTGAAAGTTCTCTTTCGTATACTAATCATTCATGAATTGCTTGTATGACAAATATTGTGGTTATCAAACTTCAATGGATTGTACATTCCAAACCAAATGTGAAACTACTACAAGACATAAAGCACATTGATATTTTCATATTTATGATACTTCATTCATTCACAATTTACTCTTACGATATAGGTGAAGCACAAGAGCAAACAATCAAAGTACTCTCAAAAGATATAAGTGAATATCAATGAGTAGTCAAACAATTAAGTAGCTATGTGAGGACTCTCACTACTAGGGAAAAGCTTATAGGCACAATCTTACTAATAGCGCCTCTTACAGGCCAAGCGCTACTACTAAGTACCACTAGCTGAGGGGAAAAGGCGCTTCTGGTAAAACTTATCAGTAGCGCTTGTGGATCATAAGAATGCTACTCCTATGTGGGCCAAAGTATACCCCATGTTTAGCGCAAATTAGCAGTGCTCCATAAAAAAGCGCTACAGCTAATGGCATATCTATAGCGCACTTCCTACGACGGGCGCTACAGATATTTTTCTATCGTTAAGTTTGTGGGTCCCACTTACCAGTAGCATGCTCATTGTTGATGCGCTACTGCTAACCTAACAATCAGTAGCATGTTTCTAGCAAAAAGCACTACTGGTAAATTCCTACGATTACGGTGGCGGGCCTCACTTAACAGCAACGCATATCGGCCAGCAGCGTGAGAACCCACAAGTATATGGGATCACGATAGTTTTCGAGGGTAGAGTATTCAACCCAAATTTATAGATTTGACACAAGGGGAGACAAAGAATATTTGCAGGTATTAGCAGCTGAGTTGTCAATTCAACCACACTTGGAAATTTACTATCTGCGGCATGGTGATCAGTAGCACAGTAATATGATGGTTTTGATAGCAGTGGTAATAGTAGCAGTAACAGTGATAACAGTTGTAACAGGAGGAGCAATAATAGTAACTTAGCAGGCACAATATGTGGGAAACTCGTACGCACTGGATTGGTGATATTGCTGGATAATATTCATCATATAACAGTCACAACATAGGGCGAGACAGAACTAGCTCCCGTTCATCGATATAATGTAGGCATGTATTCCGTAAATAGTCATACATTGTTATGGAAAAGAACTTGCATGACATCCTTTGTCCTACCCTCCCATGGAAGCGGGGTCCATAAGGAAACTAAGGGATATCAATGGTGTCGGTGTTCTGGGAATGGGGTACCCAAACCTGCCTGCCAGCGGCCGAGGGCTGGCCCACTTCATCAACGCAAGATCGGCAAGGAATAGCACCACCCTGAACAAGGCCCTCGCGAGGGGCCAAGCCTCGCGAGGAAGAGGGACGTCAAGACCCGCAGGGGGCCTCCTCAGGACCCCTCCGGAGCAGCGTATATTTCAAGGCAAGGACGGGCCTCAGGAGTCAAGGGTGACGCCATGGAAGGACAGGCGAGCAGTAGATGGCAGGTTAGGGCAGTTTTCCCTTTAGTGCAAAAGAGGAAGGAACGCATCAGGGTCCCGAAAGCATCTTCCAAAGGTTTCCCTTACAGTGCAACAATACCACGGCCGCCCACCGGCACAACGAGCGTCACCCCCGCGCCCACCTCTGTGGCGCTGGCAGCTGCTTTGCAGGCGAAGACCACTTTTGACAGGGGAAGCATGTTTCCTTGTCCCCCGCTGAAGCTGGCCGTTGTGGAATCCCTTCCCACCTACAATAAGGGACGAGGACCCAGGCCTACACTATAAGTAGAGAGGGTAGGATACTTGGCAAAGGATCGGATCATTGAAACCCTGGAGCAACACGCCTAGCCACTTGGCCTCCGGAGGCTCGAGAGCATTGTACTAGTTCATCCACCAACCTCCGTGAGAGGCAATCCACCAAAAGCAGGAGTAGGGTTTTACGCTTCGCAGCGGCCCGAACCTGGGTAAACTGTTGTGCTATGTGTCCCCCTCACCATCGAGTGAGTTCTTCATCGTCTCCATCAAGTAGCGGGCTAGGTAAGGTCGAGCCGAGAGAGATCGCCACACACGGCCCTGTGTTCGAATGCTTAGGGTTTTGCGGAGCCCAAAATCCGACATTTGGCGCGCCAGGTAGGGGGCATGTGAAGGCCTTCTCCTAGCTTCCTCCTTACAGGCCGCTGCACCAATGGCCGGCGACCAACCAACTTCTCCGAGCCTCGTCGAGCTGGTCTCTGACCGCCACATCACGGCGACTGGAAGCTCGCATGTCGGTGTCGCGGGACCAGACGGCTCGTACCATGTCGTCAACCTCATCTCCATCGTGGCGGCCACTCGTACCACACAGGCGCATGGTGGCTGGGCGGCGACCCAGGCAACCGTAGTGCACTGCATCAACCTGGGAGACCTGAGCGCACATGATGCGTTGCAGATGGCAAGAGAGATGCTCCGCCAACGACCAACACCAGGGGGCTTCGACGCCTAGGCATACCACATCATGGAGCTAGTCGCCATCGCCCAGAAGACCATCCAACCCGGTGCATCCTCAAGGCTACAGGCGTAGGGCGCCGGGGGCTCGCACCGTGCGCCGGTCCGTGGACCTGGAAGTTTTGGGGCCCTACCCGCCTTGGGCGGAGCCGAAAGAGACGCGCTACGAGCCGCCCTCCACCTTCTCCATACCCCAGCGACCGGCCCCGAGGTGCACCACTCCGACAACCACCAGGGACGCGAGGAGAACGACGGGACGACCGGCACAAACGCTAGCGCGCATCACCAATACCAAGTCGGCCCTCGACAGCCGGGGGCGGCTCGACAAGAGCACTCCCTCCGGTGCAGCCAGCAGAGGGAAAACGCGATGGCGCGGACGAACTACGACAGCGGAGACATGGCGGGACACCGAGGGAGCCAGCACCGGGCGGCGCCGGGACCAGCCAGCGGCAGCAACAGGAACAAGTGACTTCGCGTGGAGGCTTATCGCATGAAGATCTTCGAGCTGCATGGCCAGGGGGATCCCCCTCCACCGTCGAGAGGGACCGCCACCGTCGCACTGTTGAATGGCCACAAGGGATGGTCGAGCGACTACATGGAGCCATATGATTTGGAGTATGCGGCACTACCTGATCCTCCCGACGAGGAGGAGCTTCGGGCATCCCCCCACCCCCGGGTGCCTATCCTCCTTAGGAGTGAGGAACGTTTGGGGGCTCCTCCTAGAGCCGGACCCGAGGGGCGCAGGCAAGGGGACGCCCTTAAGATGCAGGGCGCGGCGTTAGCCGCCCTCCCCGCAGACGGACTATGTAAGGCCAAACCCACGAGCCTCAAGAGGACAAGCCGAATGCCGCGACGAGACGCAAGTGGCACAGATCACCAGCAATGACCATGATACAGGCGTGGGCATCGGGGGCCTAGCCTCGCGAGGCGTTCCTCAGGCGCAAGGGGACTTCAAATATTCGGCGAGGTAATTTTTTGGATTTATTTCCTTAAGGAGTGTCTGCTGATCGCAGGAACTTCAACTACTCAGGGCATACTTCTTCAAGTCGTGTACATTACAATTTCCATCGCATCCACTTGGCGATCTGACACACTACCCTGATTGCATCCCATAGCGATCCACCTTCCTCGCTCCGGGGCACCGGCTGCTATGCATCGCCCCAACGTGGGGATGGGGGAGCCCCACGATTCCACGGGACCACAATCGACAGGATAAAATCAGAGTCGCTTGAGCGTCCAAGGGGGCTCCAGAGCATGTCGCTCCAGGGGTCTTACCGGTCACAAGGCCACCTGCCACCCTTGATATCATCATCGGTGATTTTGTCGTTATCACAGGTGGCAGGGCCTGACCCCGTAGCTGAGATTGTTCATTCGGTCGCAAGCAGCGGCGGTCGGGAAATGTGCGGGACCGGGTCCTGGCAACGCAGAGCTGCTTGAACGTCAAAGGGGGCTCCGGAGCATGGCGCCTCACGAGCCTTTACGGTCACAAGGCCACATACCGCCCCCGACAGCGTCCTTGGTTATCCGGTCGTTGTTGGGGTTGACAGGGCCTGACCCCGTGGCGACATGCTACTTCTCGAGCTTGCGTTGGTTTTTCCCTTGAAGAGGATAGGGTGATGCAGCAAAGTAGGAATAAGTATTTCCCTCAGTTTGAGAACCAAGGTATCAATCCAGTAGGAGTATCAAGATGAGGCACCAATGAACCTGCGCAAAAGCAAACAAACTTGCACCCAACGCGATAAAGGGGTTGTCAATCCCTTCACGATTACTTGCAAGGTGAGATCTGACAGAGCTAAAAGGTAAAAAGGAATAAAAGTGCAGCAAGGTAATTTTGGTAGATCTGAATATATGATGTGTAAAATAGACCCGGGGGGCATAGTGTTCACTAGAGGCTTCTCTCATAATAGCATGTATTACGGTGGGTGAACGAATTACTGTCGAGCAATTGATAGAATCGCGCAAAGTCATGAAGATATCTAAGGCAATGATCATACATATAGGCATCACGGCCGAGACAAGTAGACCGATACTGTCTGCATCTACTACTATTACTCCACACATCGACCGCTATCCAGCATGCATCTAGTGTATTAAGTTCATAACTAACGGAGTAACGCCTTAAGCAAGATGACATGATGTAGAGGGATAAATTCCTGCAACATGATATAAACCCCATCTTTTTACCCTTGATGGCAACAACATGATGCGTGCCTCGCTACCCTTTCTGTCACTAGGTGAGGACACCGCACGGTATGAACCCAAAACCAAGAACTTCTTCCATTGCAAGAATTATAGATCAAGTTGGCCAAACGAAACCCATAACTCGAACAGAATTACAAGGATATGAAATCATGCATATAAGAAATCAGAGGAGACTCAAATAATATTCATAGATAATCTGATCATAAATCAACAATTCATCGGATCTCGAGAAACACACCGCAAAAGAAAGTTACATCGGCTAGATCTCCATGAAGATCATGGAGAACTTTGTATTGAAGATCAAAGAGAAAGAAGAAGCCATCTAGCTGCTAGCTATGGACCCGAAGATCTATGGTGAACTACTCACGCATCATCGGAGAGGCAATGGTGTTGATGAAAAACCCTTCGTGTCCGAATCCCCCTCCGGCAGGGCACCAGACTGTCCCCAGATGGGATCTTGCGGAGACAGAAGCTTGCAGCGGCGGAAAAGTATTTTCGTGGATCTCTTCTTTGGTTTCGGGATTTTAGAGAATTTATAGGCGAAAGAGGTAGGGCAAAGGAGCCACGGGGGGCCCACGAGCCTGCTAGGCGCCCCACCCTAGGGCGCGCCTAGGGGGCTCGTGACCTCCCCCGAGACCTCGTGCCTTGGTTCTCAAGTCCTCTGTGTATTTTCTGTTATGGAAAAAATCATCCTGCTAGTTTTATTCCGTTTGGACTCCGTTTAATATTCTTTTCTGAAAAAGGTCAAAAACACGGAAAAAACAGAAACTGGCACTAGGCACTGAGTCAATAGGTTAGTCCCAAAAATGATATAAAATGGCATATAAATGTATATAAGACATCCCAAGAAGATAATATAATAGCATGGAACAATCAAAAATTATAGATACGTTGGAGACGTATCAAGCATCCCCAAACTTAACTCCTGCTCGTCCTCGAGTAGGGAAGTGATAAAGACCGAATTTTTGATGTGGAATGCTACCTAGCATATTTGTTCTTTGTAACTTCTTTATTGTGGCATGAATGTCAAGATCCGTAAGATTCAAAACAATAGTTTAATATTGAGATGAAAACAATAATAATTCAAGCATACTAGCAAAGTAATCATGAACTTTTGAAATAACAAGGCCAAACAAAATTATCCCTACAAAATCATATAGTCTGGCTATGCTCCATCATCCCCACACAACGAATTTAAATCATGCACAACCCCGGTATTGGCCAAGTAAATGTTTTCGCACTCTTACTCTCTCAAACTTTTTCAACTCTCACGCAATACATGAGCTTGAGCCATGGATATAGCACTATAGGTGGAATAGAGTGTGTTGGAGGTTGTGAGGCAAAAAGGAGGAAATGGTCACATCGACTCGGCGTATCAACGGGCTATGGAGATGCCCATCAAGAGATATCAATGTGAATGAGTAGGGATTGCCATGCAACGTATGCACAAGAGTTATAAGTGTGTGAAAGCTGAAAAAGAAAACTAGTGGGTGTGCACCCAACTTGCTTGCTCACGAAGACCTAGGCAATTTTGAGGAAGCCCATCATAGGAATATACAAGCCAAGTTATATAATGAAAATTCCCACTAGTATATGAAAGTGACAAAACAAGAGACTCTCTATCATGAAGAACATGGTGCTATTTTGAAGCACAAGTGTGGAAAAAGATAGTAGCATTGTCCCTTCTCTCTTTTTCTCTCATCATTTTTTTGTTTGGTCTCTTTGGCCTCTTCTTTTATTTTTATTTTTTTCTGGTGGGCATCTTTGGCCTATTTATTTGTTTCCTCACATGGGACAATGCTCTAATAATGATGATCATCACACTTTATTTACTTACAACTCGATACTTAGAACAATAATGGCTCTATACAAAATGCCTCCGGCAGTGTACCGGGATGTGCAACGATCTAGCTTACGTATGACGTTGAAACATCTCCATGTCTGCATGTACTACTATTACTCCACACATCGACCGCTATCCAGCATGCATCTAGTGTATTAAGTTCATAACAAACGAAGTAACGCCTTAAGCAAGATGACATGATGTAGAGGGATAAATTCATGCAACATGATATAAACCCCATATTTTTACCCTTGATGTCAACAACACGATGCGTGCCTCGCTACCCTTTCTGTCACTAGGTGAGGACATCGCACGGTATGAACCCAAAACTAAGCATTTCTCCCATTTTAAGAATTATAGATCAAGTTGGCCAAACAAAACCCATAACTCGAAGAGAATTACAAGGATACGAAATCATGCATATAAGAAATAAGAGGAGACTCAAATAATATTCATAGATAATCTGATCATAAATCCACAATTCATCGGATCTCGACAAACACACCGCAAAAGAAAGTTACATCGGATAGATCTCCATTAAGAACATGGAGAACTTTGTATTGAAGATCCAAGAGAGAGAAGACGCCATCTAGCTACTAGCTATGGACCCGAAGGTCTGTGGTGAACTACTCACGCATCATTGGAGAGGCAATGGTGTTGATACAGAAGCCCTCCGTGTCCGAATCCCCCTCCGGCAGGGCACCAGAACGGTCGCCAGATGGGATCTTGCGGAGACAGAACCTTGCGTCGGCGGAAAAGTATTTTCATGGCTCTCTTCCTTGGTTTCGGGATTTTAGAGAATTTATATGCGAAAGAGGTAGGGCAAAGGAGCCACGGGGTGGCCACGAGCCTGCTAGCCCCCCCCCCCCTAGGACGTGCCTAGGGGGCTCGTTACCTCCCTGAGACCTCCTGCCTTGGTTCTCAAGTCCTCTGCGTATCTTCTGTTATGGAAAAAATCATCCTGTAGGTTTTATTCCGTTTGGACTCCGTTTAATATTCTTTTCTGAAAAAGGTCAAAAGCACGGAAAAATAGAAACTGGCACTTGGCACTGAGTTAATAGGTTAGTCCCAAAAATGATATAAAATGGCATATAAATGCATATAAGACATCCCAAGAAGATAATATAATAGCATGGAACAATCAAAAATTATGGATACGTTAGAGACGTATCACTACATCCGTTCACTCGGTCCCACGCAACAACGGTTGGGAAATGTGCGGGACAAGATCCTGGTGACGTAGAGCCGCTCGAACGTTAGAAGGGGGTTCCTGAGCATGGAGCCTCAGGGAACTTACTGATCACAAGGCCACCTGCCTCCCTCAACAGTGTCCTTGATCCAGTCGATGTTAGGGGAGGCAGGGCCCGACCCCGTAGCTACGATCGTTCACTCGGTCCCACACAACGGCGGTCGGGAAATGTGCGGGACTGGGGCCTGTCAATGTAGAGCCATAAAAAGCTCTCAATTGGCCTCCTGGGAGGGAGCACGCAAGACCTGCATCAACCTGTCGCACCTCTGCATTGTCCTTCAATCCTTCCGGAACGTACTTCATCCCGTGACACTCTCACCTAATAATGAGTCGAGGTTGTATACGCCTAGGGCCCCCCGACGACGCGGAAGGGGTCCACCCCATGCCTAGTGGAAGACCTATGCTCTGCGTTGAGTACAACACAGCACACCAATGACTTTAGAAGCTCAGGCCCCAATGCCTCGGGGGTAGGGACACTCGCGAGGATGAAGCGTCCTCGCGACCTCCCATATACACCCCCACTGTGACACTCTCACGCAATAACAAGCCGAGGTTGTATACGTCCAGCCCCCCCCCCCCCGAGGACGAGGAAGGGGTCCACCCCACGCCTAGTGGAAGACCTGAGCTCCGCGCTGGGTAAAAGATGAAGGCAATCAGCATGGTCACCAATGGCCATGCTCGCAGCTGGCAAGGAAACCCATATAGTCCGCCAATGACTATGCCAGCTTTAATGCTGGACGCGGCACTTGCTTGCTTTTTCTTGCATTCGAACTATCTTCTGTTGACTTTGAACTGGCCGATTTCAAAAGTTGGTTTTTTCCAGTCTCAATGCCCCACGTTTCAAAAATAAAAGGGGGGAAAAACTTTCTCTCGCATTTCTTATTTCACTGGCTTTGAAACCTCCTGTCCGGAGGACGTGTTTGGAGACAACCGCTCTGCGCCATCCCTAGGAGTCAAGGAGCATGAATGCAAGGACTTGCCACCTCAGGGGCAACGTTTTTTAGTGGTCAACCCCCGCTCGGGGGTCCGGACCGAAACTTGATACCACCACAAAGAGTCTCGGGAGGCTTCCGGGCGCCCTAGGGCGATGACCTAAGGGACAAAGTGTGGAATTGCTCGGGCGCCAGAAAGGGGGGTTCCTAGGTGTGCCTCAGGAGCCTTACCGGCTGTTAAGGCCGGGGCCTAACGACGCAGAGCGGCTTGAGTGTCAAAGGGGGCTCCTGAGCAGTGCGCCTCAGGAGCCTTACTGGTCGCGAAGCCACTCGACCCCCAGGGTGTCGGGGCTTCACCCCGTGAGGAGCAGCCCTGGTAACGCGTCGAACCTCACGGCGGCAAGGAAATCTGCGGGACCGGGACCTGCAGACATAGAGTGCCGAAAGGGTCTTTACCTCATTCCACATATGAAATAGGGGTTGCACTGGAGGAACTACACAAGGAACCGACACAAACCCACGAGCAAAGTGCATCACACGCCCCAACCGGGACCCTCTCGCTTTACGACAAACTAACGGTAAATTAAGAGCATGCACACTAATGAAGGGATGCAGGATCTAAGGGTTCGACGGCAGCAGGAAGTGAGTCCAACACCCAAGCACGCGGCGGCACAAGAGGTTCCTCGGGAGGGCAGAACTTCCAGAAGGTCGCGCTTCCCGCATCGTCCCAAGCCACGGCGGGGGCACCAACGGGCCCTAAGCTTTGTTGCCTGATACTCCATTTTGCATCATGCTTTCATGTTGATATTTATCGCTTTTCGGGCTGTTATTATACTTTGTGGAACCTTACTTATGCCTTTTCTCTCTTAGTTTGCAAGGTTTATTTGAAGAGGGAGAATACCGGTAGCTGGAATTCTGGACTGGAAAAGGGGAAAGTATGAGTGCTCTATTCTGCGCAACTCCAAATGTCCTGAAAATCAACATGGATTTTTTTTGGATTTTAAAAAAAATATTGGGCGAAAGAAGTGTCAGAGGGGAGCAACGAGGGGCCCACAAGCCCGGTTGCTGCGGCCTACCCCCCTGGCCGCGGCAACAGGGCTTGTGGGCACCCTGGCGGCCCACTGGCCCCCCTCTTTTTCTATATGAAGGGTTTCATTCCAGAAAAATCATCCGGGATCTTTTTCGTGGTTTCGCCGCCGCCACGAGGCGGAACTTGAGCAGATCCAATCTAGAGCTCCGGCAGGACGATCCTGCCGGGGAAACTTCCCTCCCGGAGGGGGAAATCGTCACCTTCTCATCACCAACACTCCTCTCGTCGGAGGGGAGGTATCTTCATCAACATCTTCATTAGCACCATCTCCTCTCCAATCCCTAGTTCATCTCTTGTAACCAATCTTCGTCTCGCGACTCCGATTGGTACTTGTAAGGTTGCTAGTAGTGTTGATTACTCTTTGTAGTTGATGCTAGTTGGATTACTTGGTGGAAGAGTTTATGTTCAGATCCTTGATGCTATTCATTACACCTCTGATCATGATTATGATTATGCTTTGTGAGTAGTTACTTTTGTTCCTGAGGACATGGGATAAGTCATGCTAATAATAGTCATGTGAATTTGATATTCGTTCGGTATTTTGATATGTTGTATGTTGTCTTTTCCTCTAGTGGTGTTATGTGAACGTCTACTACATAACACTTCACCATATTTGGGCCTAGAGGAAGGCATTGGGGAGTAGTAAGTAGATGATGGGTTGCTGGAGTGACAGAAGCTTAAACCCCAGTCTATGCATTGCTTCGTAAGGGGCTGATTTGGATCCACTAGTTTAATGCTACGGTTAGACGTTGTCTTAATTCTTCTTTTGTAGTTGTGGATGCTTGCGAGAGGGGTTAATCATAAGTGGAATGCTTGTCCAAGTAAGGGCAGTACCCAAGTGCCGGTCCACCCACATATCAAACTATCAAAGTAACGAACGCGAATCATATGAACATGATGAAACTAGCATGATAGAAATTCCCGTGTGTCCTCGGGAGCGCTTTTCCTCTTATAAGACTTTGTTCAGGCTTGTCCCTTCCTACAAAAGGGATTGGGCCACTTGCTGCACCATTTCTACTACTTGTTACTTGTTACTTTTTTCTTGCTACGATTCACCTCACTACACCATCACTTGTTACCGCTACTTTCAGTGCTTGCAGTTATTACCTTGTTGAAAACCGTTTATCAGAGCCTTCTCTACCTCGTTGGGTTCGACACTCTTACTTATCGAAAGGACTATGATTGATCCCCTATACTTGTGGGTCATCAAGACTCTTTTCTGGCGCCGTTGCTGGGGAGGAAGCGCCTTTGGTAAGTGGAATTTGGTAAGGAAACATTTATATACTGTGCTGAAATTCATTGTCACTTGTCACTATGGAAACTGTTCCTTTGAGGAGTTTGTTCGGGGTATCTTCACCACGAACGGAAGCATGAGGAGTTGTTCCTCAACCTGAGGTACCTACTGAAAATATCTTTTATGAAATTCCTTCGAGTATGCTTGAGAAACTGCTGGCTAATCCTTTTACAGGAGATGGATCTTCACATCCATACTTGCATCTAATCTATGTAGATGAAGTATGTGGTTTATTTAAGCTTGCAGGTTTGCCCGAGGGTGAAGTAAATAAGAAAGTCTTTCCTTTAACTTTGAAGGATAAGGCGTTGACATGGTATAGGCTATGTGATGATACTGGATCATGGGACTACAATCGGTTGAAATTGGACTTTCATCAAAAGTTCTATCCTATGCATTTAGTACATCGTGATTGGAATTATATTTATAACTTTTGGCCTCGTGACAGGGAAAGCATAGCTCAAGCTTGGGGGAGGCTTAAATCAATGCTATATTCATGCCCCAATCATGAGCTCTCGAGAGAAATTATCACTCAAAACTTTTATGCTCGGCTTTCCCATGAAGATCGTACCATGCTTGACACTTCTTGTACCGGTTCTTTTATGAAGAAGGATATTGACCACAAGTGGAATTTATTGGAAAGAATCAAACGTAACTCTGAAGGTTGGGAGCTGGAAGAAGGTAAGGAGTCAGGTATGAATTTCCAGTTTGATTGCGTTAAATCTTTTGTTGAAACAAACACTTGTAGAGATTTTAGCGCTAAGTATGGACTTGACTCTGAGATAGTAGCTTCTCTATGTGAATCTTTTGTTGCTCATGTTAATCTTCCCAAAGAGAAGTGGTTTAAATATCATCCTCCTGTAGAAAGCAACATAGCCAAAACCAATCTAGTTGAGGAGAAAGTCATTGCTTTTAGTGATCCTGTTTTTCCTTGTGCCTACGCTGAGAAACCACCTTACCCTGCTAGGATAAAGGATTATTATAAAGCTCCAACTCTGATACGTAGGGGTTACATTAGACCACTTGCATCCCCTGAGGAAATTAGAGTCGAACCTAGTGTTGCTATTATCAAAGATCTCTTAGCCGAAGACATAGATGGGCATGTTATCAAATTCTGTAAGGACACCTCACGCGAAAGACAAATACGGACCTGTAGTTGGCCTGCCCATTGTTTCTGTCAAGATAGGAGACCACTGTTACCATGGTCTATGTGATATGGGTGCTAGTGTTAGTGCAATACCCCGTTCCCTATATGATGAAATCAAAGCTGAGATTGCACCTGCTGAGTTAGAACCCATTGATGTCACTATTACGCTAGCTAATAGAAACACTATTTGCCCTCTGGGAATTGTGAGAAACATAGAAGTCATGTGTGGTAATACGAAGTATCCTACTGACTTCCTCATCCTTGGTACTTCACAAGATAGCTTTTGTCCCATCATATTTGGTAGACCCTTTCTCAACACTGCAATGCTCACATTGATTGCATTACACAGACTGTCACTGTTAGTTTCGAGGGTGTGTCCCATGAATTTAACTTCTCCAAGTTTGGGAGACAACCCCATGAAAAAGTGTCATCTCGTAGGGATGAAATCATTGCTCTTGCCTCTATTGTCGTACCTCCTACGGATCCTTTAGAGCAATATCTGCTTGAGCATGAAAATGATATGCATATGGAAGAAAGAGATGAGATAGATAAAATTGTCTTAGAACAATATCCTATTCTCAAGAATAATCTGCCTGTTGAACTGCTTGGGGATCCTCCCCCACCAAAGGGTGATCCTGTGTTCGAGCTGAAACAGTTACCAGATACTCTTAAGTATGCCTATCTTGATGAGAAGGAGATATATCATGTTATTATTAGTGCTCACCTCTCGAATCACGAAGAGAAGAAGTTATTAAAAACTTTGAGGAAGCACCGTGAGGCTATTGGATATACTCTTAATGATCTTAAGGGTATTAGTCCCACTCTATGTCAGCACAAGATTAAAACCAATCCTGATTCTAAGCCAGTTGCTGATCATCAAAGGAGATTAAATCCTAGGATGAAAGAGGTCGTGAGAAAAGAAATATTAAAGCTTCTGGAAGCAGGAATCATTTATGATGCTGCTCATAGTGATTGGGTAAGTCCAGTACATTGCGTACCTCAGAAGGGAGGTATTATCGTCGTTCCTAATGATAAGACTGAATTAATCCCACAAAAGATTATTACAGGCTATGGGATGGTGATAGACTTCCGGAAACTGAACAAGGCAACTAGGAAAGACCATTATCCTTTCTCGTTTATTGACCAGATGCTAGAAAGGCTATCTAAACACACACACTTCTGCTTTCTAGATGGTTATTCAGGTTTCTCGCAAATACCAGTTGCACAATCTGATCAAAAGAAAACCACCCTCACATGCCCCTTTGGTACCTTCGCTTATAGACGCATGCCTTTTGGCTTCTGCAATGCACCTGCTACCTTTCAAAGATGTATGATGGCTATATTCTCTGACTTTTGTGAAAAGATTGTTAAGGTTTTCATGGAGGATTTCTCCATCTATGGTTCTTCCTTTGACAATTGCCTCAGCAACCTTGATCGAGTCTTACAAAGATGCAAAGATACCAACATCGTCTTGAACTGGGAGAAGTGTCACTTCATGGTTAATGAAGGCATCCTCTTAGGACACAAAATCTCTGAGAGAGGCATTGAAGTTGATAAGGCTAAGGTTGATGCAATTGAGAAAATGCCTTGCCCCACAAATGCCAGAGGTATACGAAGTTTCGTAGGTCATGCTGGTTTCTATAGAAGGTTCATCAAAGACTTCTCTAAGATTTCTAGGCCTCTTACCAACCTCTTGCAGAAGGATGTTCCTGTTGTTTTTGATGAGGATTGTGAGGAAGCTTTCGAAATACTTAAGAAGGCCTTGATAACCGCACCTATTGTTCAACCACCTGATTGGAACTTCCCCTTTGAAATCATGTCCGATGCTAGTGATTATGTTGTTGGTGCTGTCCTAGGACAAAGAGTTGACAAGAAGTTGAATGTCGTTCACTACGCTAGTAAAACTCTAGACAGTGCCCAAAGAAACTATGCCACTACGGAGAAGGAGTTTTTAGCAGTCGTGTTTGCATGTAAAAAGTTCAGATCTTATATAGTTGACTCCGAAGTCACTATTCACTCTGATCATGCTGCTATTAAGTACCTTATGGAGAAGAAGGACGTTAAGCCTAGGCTAATCAGATGAGTTCTCCTACTACAGGAATTCGATTTGCACGTCGTTGACCGAAAGGGTGCTGATAACCCTGTGGCAGATAACTTGTCTAGGCTGGAGAATGTCCGTGATGACCCACGACCTATTGATGACAGCTTTCCTGATGAGCAATTGAATGTCATCCGCACTTCACATAGTGTATCGTGGTATGCTGATTATGCAAACTATATCGTAGCCAAATACATACCACCCAGTTTCACCTACCAGCAAAAGAAGAAATTCTTCTTTGATTTGAGACACTACTTTTGGGATGATCCTCACCTTTGTAAGGAAGGAGTAGATGGTGTTATCAGACGTTGTGTGCCTGAACATGAACAGGGACAGATCCTGCAGAAGTGTCATTCCGAGGCCTACAGAGGACACCATGCTGGAGACAGAACTACTCATAAGGTATTGCAATCAGGTTTCTATTGGCCCACTCTCTTCAAGGATGCCCGTAAGTTTGTCTTGTTGTGTGACGAATGTCAAAGAATAGGGAACATCAGTAAGTGTCAGGAAATGCATATGAACTATTCACTTGTCATTGAACCATTTTATGTCTGGGGCTTTGATTATATGGGACCCTTCCCGAGCTCCAATGGGTACGCTCACATCTTAGTTGCTGTGGACTACGTCACTAAGTGGGTAGAAGCTATCCCCACTAAAAATGCTGATCACCACACCTCTATCTAGATGCTTAAAGAAGTCATTTTCCCAAGAATTGGAGTCCCTAGATATATGATGACTGATGGTGGTTCACACTTCATTCATGGTGTTTTCCGCAAGATGCTCGCTAAGTATGATGTCAACCATAGAGTTGCATCTCCTTATCATCCCCACTCTAGTGGTCAAGTGTAGTTGAGTAATAGGGAGATCAAATTGATCTTACAAAAGACCGTCAATAGATCTCGGAAGAATTGGTCTAGCAAACTTGACGATGCGTTATGGGCTTATAGGACTACTTATAAGAATCCCATGGGCATGTCGTCGTATAAAATGGTTTACGGTAAGGCCTGTGATTTACCTCTTGAGCTGGAACACAAAGCTTATTGGGCAATCAAAGAGCTCAACTTTGATTTCAAACCTGCCGGTGAGAAGCGGTTGTTTGATATCAGCTCATTAGATGAATGGAGGGCCCAGGCATATGAGAATGCCAAGTTGTTCAAGGAAAAGGTTAAGAGATGGCACGATAAAATAATACAAAAACGAGAGTCCAATGTAGGTGACTATGTCCCACTATACAATTCTCGTTTAAGATTCTTCGCAGGCAAGCTCCTCTCTAAATGGGAAGGTCCCTACGTTGTCGAGGAGGTATATCGTTCCGGTGCCATCAAAATCAATAACACGGATGGCAATTTTCCTAGAGTGGCAAACAGACAAAGAATCAAGTATTATATCTCTGGTACTCCCATAAATGTTGAGACCAATATCATCAATATCATAACTCCACAGGAGTACGTAAGGGATGTTTATCAGCCTGTTTCAGACCCTGAAAACCATGTGGTATCTATTTCGGTAAGTAATTGGACTCTGAAACTTTTCCAATAGCAAATTTTCTCCGTTTTGGAATTTATGGAAAATTAGAAAAATAAAAAGCAGTCCAGAGAGCGCACGAGGCGGCCACAAGCTTCGTTGTCGCGGCCTACCCCCCTGGCCGTGGCAACAGGGCTTGTGGGCAACTCGTGTGCCTCCCGGACTCCGTTTTCTTGCGGAGCACTCCTTCTGGTCCAGAAAAAATCATTATATATATGCCCGAGGGTTTTGATCTCCGTATCGCGCAGTTTTCCTGTGTTTTTGTTTCGAGCATGTTGTCTGCCGTAGATTTAGAGCAAAGATGTCTCAGGAATCTGTTGGGGAGAATAATGTCCCTCAAGTTCATGAAGAAGAAGATGCTGATCTGAAAAGAGTAGAAGTCAAGGAAGCCAGGGAAAAAACTAAGGAGAAAACCCAAGCTAGGGAGGAAGCTCAACCTAGGTTCAACATTGAAGACGTTGAAGGAGTAGATTTTCTCCAACCCTTCCTCCACGTGTTGTCTCCTTCCTTGATTGAACTCTTGAGGTTTTGTGAAACAACTCGTGCTCGCAATATTTCCCTTTCTCGTGAAGTTGTTTTCCTGGAAAACCATGTCGCAGATCTCAAAGGTATAAATCAAAGATTGATAACTCTCTTGGAATCAAAGGCAAAGACTACTTCAACAACACCACCACCATCACCACCAAAGTAAGACAACTAAGCATTGGTATGGGCAATCCCCTTGGCTTTTGCCAAGCTTGGGGGAGTTGCCCTGGTATCGTATAACCGTTATATCTTTTGCTTTTACCTTTGTTTTAGTTCTTTCCTTTTCAGTTTTTATTTCTTCTCTTAGTGGAATAAGTCTTTAGTGTTTTTAGTTTGAATCTTTTACTTTTGTCTCTCCCCTGATGTATTCGAGCTTGCGAGCTATATAATAAAGAGTATCTTAGTCAAGGGCTTTGTTTTGTGCCGTGATCAAAAGTATGAAAAGAATGATAGCATGAAAGATCTTGAGATGATCCTATGGAAAGTGATAGCTTCACATATAACAAGTATGATGATTGAAACTTGCTGAGAGTAGACCAACATAGACCTCAGTCATTGTTGCAATTAATAAGAAGTAATAAGGAAAGAGAGGTGCACATATAAATATGTCAACTTAGACACCTTCTATAATTGTGAGCACTCACCAAACTATTACATGCTTAGAAGTAGATGTTGGACAAGGAAGACATCATAATGAATTGTGTTTGCTTGGTTCCAAACAATGTTATATGATTAGAGATCCCTTAGCATGTGACGATTGCTTCCACCTCATATTAGACAAAACTCCCGCACCAAGTACAGATACTACTTGTGCATCCATAAACCTTCAACCCAGTTTTGCCATGAGAGTCCACCATACCTACATATGGATTGAATAAGACCCTCAAGTAAGTTCTCATCGGTGCAAGCAATAAAAATTGCTCTCTAATATGTATGATCTATTAGTGTGTGGAAAATAAGCTTTGTACGAACCTGTGATGAGGAAGACATAAAAGCAACAGACTGCATAATAAAGTTCTTTATCACAGGAGGCAATATAAAGTGATGTTCCTCCGCACTAAGAGGACACGCATCCAAACCTCAAAAGCGCATGACAACCTCTGCTTCCCTCTGCGAAGGGCCTATCTTGTACCTTTACTTTTTGCCCTTGTAAGAGTCATGGTGATCTTCACCAATTCCTTATTTAGCCTTTTTCTTGGTGAACGTCATATGCTTGGGAAAGATCTATATTCATATATCAACTTGGAGCTGAGTACTTATGCTTTATTTTAGTTGACTTTACCCTTGAGGTAAATGGTTGGGAGGCAAACTATAAGCCCCTATCTTTCTTTGTGTCCAACTGAAACTTCGATACCATGAGTACCACGTGAGTTCTAACAATTGTGGGAAACAAAAAAGATGATTGAGTATGTGGATTTGCTTTACAAGCTCTTATTTGACTCTTTCTGATATTATGATAAATTGTAATTGCTTCAATGACTTTGGACGGTTGTTCACCACTTCTCGGTAAGGTCTTTGTTTCATACTTTGCTTTTTGAAGGAATTGTTACTTTCCCATAAGAATCTCTATGATGGATTGTTGTTCTATGTGTGATCATGATGCCCTCATGTCCGTATTATGTTTTATCGACACCTTCATCCCTAAACATGTGGACTTGTTTTGGGTCTTGGTTTTCGCTTGAGGACAAGCGAGGTCTAAGCTTGGGGGAGTTGATACGTCCATTTTGCATCATGCTTTCATGTTGATATTTATCGCTTTTTGGGCTGTTATTATACTCTGTGGAACCTTACTTATGCCTTTTCTCTCTTATTTTGCACGGTTTATTTGAAGAGGGAGAATACTGGCAGCTGGAATTTTGGACTGGAAAAGGAGCAAGTATGATTGCTCTATTCTGCGCAACTCCAAATGTCCTGAAAATCAACGTGGATTTTTTTGGATTTTATAAAAAATATTGGGCGAAAGAAGTGTCAGAGGGGAGCAACCAAGGGCCCACAAGCCTGGTTGCCTCGGCCTACCCCCCTGGCCGCGTCAACAGGGCTTGTGGGCACCCTGGCGGCCCACTATCCCCCCTCTTTTGCTATATGAAGGGTTCCGTTCCAGAAAAAATCATTCGGGAGCTTTTTCGTGGTTTCGCCGCTGCCACGAGGCGGAACTTGAGCAGATCCAATCTAGAGCTCCGGCGGGACGATCCTGCCGGGGAAACTTCCCTCCCGGAGGGGGAAATCGTCGCCTTCGTCATCACCAACACTCCTCTCGTCAGAGGGGAGGCATCTTCATCAACATCTTCATCAACACCATCTCCTCTCCAATCCCTAGTTCATCTCTTGTAACCAATCTTCGTCTCGCGACTCCGATTGGTACTTGTAAAGTTGCTAATAGTGTTAATTACTCTTTGTAGTTGATGCTAGTTGGATTACTTGGTGGAAGAGTTTATGTTCAGATCCTTGATGTTATTCATTACACCTCTGGTCATGATTATGATTATGCTTTGTGAGTAGTTACTTTTGTTCCTGATGACATGGGATAAGTCATGCTAATAATAGTCATGTGAATTTGATATTCGTTCGGTATTTTGATATGTTGTATGTTGTCTCTTCCTCTAGTGGTGTTATGTGAACGTCGACTACATAACACTTCACCATATTTGGGCCTAGAGGAAGGCATTGGGGAGTAGTAAGTAGACGATGGGTTGCTGGAGTGACAGAAGCTTAAACCCTAGCCTATGCGTTGCTTCGTAAGGGGCTGATTTGGATCCACTAGTTTAATGCTATGGTTAGACGTTGTCTTAATTCTTCTTTTGTAGTTGCGGATGCTTGCGAGAGGGGTGAATCATAAGTGGGATGCCTGTCCAAGTAAGGGCAGTACCCAAGCGTCGGTCCACCCACATATCAAACTATCAAAGTAACGCACGCGAATCATATGAACATGATGAAACTAGCATGACAAAAATTCCCGTGTCTCCTCGGGAGCGCTTTTCCTCTTATAAGACATTGTTCAGGCTTGACCCTTGCTACAAAAGGGATTGGGCCACTTGTTGCACCATTGCTACTACTTGTTACTTGTTACTTTTCGCTTGCTACGATTCACCTCACTACACCATCACTTGTTGCCGCTACTTTCAGTGCTTGCAGTTATTACCTCGCTGAAAACCGTTTATCAGAGCCTTCTCTTCCTCGTTGGGTTCGACACTCTTACTTATCGAAAGGACTACGATTGATCCCCTATACTTGTGGGTCATCACTGCCCAACTACAACGACCACCAGCATGCAAGCCATCACCTCAAGAGAAAAACAGAAAAGAGGAGAGCATCAAAGGAAATAACGGCAGGGCTTCAACGCCCGACGGGGCACGGTCTTTTTGACATCGCAGGAACAGGAAAGCAGGAGATGGGGGACGCCTAGGGGGAGGAACCGCCGGCAGCGCCCTTGATGATCACGGGCTCGGTGTCGGAGTCCTCCTCCTCACTGGAGACGGGCACCCGGTCGCACCGCTCCACCAGAGCGGCCACATGAGGCCGGACTTCACCCCAGGAGAGACGATGGGACTCGGCAGGCGCCGGCTTGACGACGCGCCAAAGTTCGAATTTCGGAGCAAGTCGATGCAGGTTGGAGAAGACAATCATCAAGGCAAGGCCCAGAAGCTTGCGTGCGTCGGCCACGTTGTCCTCCTCCATGCGGGAGACGTCGGTATCTAGGGCCTCCACCACCCTCTCAAAGAAGGTCAGGTAGCCCCCGTCGGTCGTCATGTTGGGCAGCGTTGGGGCCTCTCCCACAAATCGGCGCGTCGCGTCTACCGCCCGGCTAGCAATGCCGGCGAACTGCTTGGCGCGCTGGTGCACCATCGTTCGGGCGTTCAACGTCTCACCCTTGGAAGCGAGGACGGCGTTGGTCGCCTCCTGGACCTGATTCCGCAGCGACGCCAACTCCTCCACAGCCTCCGCCTCGTCCCCGTGGGCGGTCCGGAGGGTGGCTTCGACATCCACAAGCCCTGGCCTGCACCCCTCCGCCTCCTCCTGAAGCCCTTCAAGTTTTAGCTTCTTGGAGGAGAGTGCACTCAAGAAGAAGGAAGATCAACCGTAGGACAACAAAAGAAACAACAAGCAAAGAAACGCAATGAAAGGCTTACTCGTCGCCATCACCCAGCGGTGGCGGACATGCGTAGGCCCTGAGAGCCCTCCTCCGCTGCCTCCGGGGGTGGACGAAGGCACATGAGGCGCCGCGTGTTTCCCTCGGTCAGAACCGTCTCCGGGAGAGGCCGTGAAGACGAAGGGCGACGGAGAGAAGAGATTTTCTCGCGGCGGACGGATGAAGCAGGGAAGAAGCTCAAGGTTGCGGTGCCCCCTCCCCCCCCCCCCCCCCCCCCCCGCGCAGGGGGGCTGAGCGAATTTATAGGTGAACCCTGGCCACCAACCATCGCAGGAGCGTGGGCGTCGCACACCCCATGAGGGCCGTGAGGTGGGCCGACGGAAGCGTTGCCGCCCACGTCGCCTCACCTGTCCACCGATCGGTCACACCCATGAGGGCCGTTGGGTGTGGTCACATTCAATGAGCAACATGATGGCTTGCGTGACTCTTGGGAATCGCATCGTCGTGGCCTAGAACCACCCGAGCTCCTCGAGGAGCGAGAGCGTCACCGCGTAGCTTTAAGAGATGTGGGTCGCCTCACTCGCAAGCAAATGGGGCCCGCGATGTTTTGGACCATCTTCAAGGCTTTGCCTAGAAGCCAACCCAGGCGCGCCTTGGGCCCGAGGGCTACTGTCGGCGTTCTGTGAATGAGGACATCCAGACCTGCCTGCCTGCGGCCCAGGGCTGGCCCACTTCATTAATGCAAGATCGGCAAGGAACAGCACCACCCTAAACAAGGCCCTCGCAAGGGGCCAGGCCTCGCGAGGAAGAGCCGTCAAGACCTGCAGGGGGCCTCCTCAGGACCCCTCCGGAGCGGCAGATATTTCAAGGCAAAGCCAAGCCTCAGCAGTCAAGGGTGACGCCATGGAAGGACAGGCGAGCATCAGATGGCAGGTTGGGGGAGTTTCCCCTTTAGTGCAAAATAGGAAGGAACACATCAGGGTCCCAAAGGCATCTTCCAAAGGTTTCCCTTATGGTGCAACAAGAACACGGCCGCCCACCGGCAGAACGAGCGTCACCCCCGCGCCCACCTCTGTGGCGTTGGCAGCTGCTTTGCATGCGAAGACCACTTTTGATAGGGGAAGCATGTTCCCTTGTCCCCCACCGAAGCTGGGTGTTGTGGGATCCCTTCCCGCCTACGATAAGGGAAGAGGACCCGGGCCTCCAATATAAATAGAGACGGTAGGATACTTGGCAAAGGATCGGATCATCAAACCCTGGAGCAACACGCCTAGCCACTTGGCCTTCGGAGGCTCGAGAGCATTGTACTCGTTCATCCACCAACCTCCGTGAGAGGCAATCCACCAAAAGCATGAGTAGGGTTTTACACTTTGCAGCGACCCGAACCTGGGTAAACAGTTGTGTTGTGTGTCCCCCTCACCATCGAGTGAGTTCTTTGCTGTCTCCATCGAGTAGCGGGCTAGGTAAGGTCGAGCCGAGAGAGATCGCCACACATGCCCGTGTGTTCGAGTCCTTAGGGTTTTGCGGAGCCCGAAGTCCGACAAAGGCCTCCTTTTAATGGAGAACCGGAACAAAGCATTAACACATAGTGAATACATGAACTCCTCAAACTACGGTAATCACTAGAAAAAATCCCAATTATTTTCACTTTGGGGTATTCGGATCGTAACACGTAGTAGGTGCATGTAACTAGCAAGATCGGATCAGGAACAAAGATATAATGGTGAAAAAACAAATGGTTCAGATCTGAAATCATGGCACTCGGGCCCTAGTGACAAGCATTAAGCATAGCACAGTCACAGCAACATCTATCTCTGAACATAATGGACACTAGGGATCAAGACCTAACAAAATTAACTCGATTACATGATGAATCTCATCCAGCTCTTCACCGACCAGCAAGCCTACGAAGGGATTACTCACTCCCGGTGGAGAGCATCATGGAATTGGTGATGGTGGAGGGCCAGTGAAGACGAAGATCGAAGATTTCCCTCTCTAGAGCCCCAAACGGACTCTAGGTTAGGCCTCCACATGAAGAATAGGAGGTGGCCGCGGCTCTGTATCATGAAACGAGATGAAACTTCCTCCCTAATTTTTCTCCGAAAATAGGAATTTCTAGCGATGGAATTAGGGTCAGTGGAGCCATGTGGGCCCCACTAGATACCACGTCGTGCTAGGGGGGCTAGCGTGCCATGATGTCTAGTGGGATGTTATTGCACCCCCTCCAGTGGATCTTGGTTCCAATATTTTTTATATATTCCAGAAAAAATCTCCAAAAAGTTTCATTCCATTCCGAGAACTTTTATTTCTGCGAAAAAACAACACCATGGTTGTTCTGCTGAAAACATCAGTCCAGGTTACTTCCTTTCAAATCATGCAAATTAGAGTCCAAAACAAAAACAAAAGCATTAGGAAAAGTAGATACACTGGAGATGTGTCATGGTGATACTGCTAGCTTAAATACTATTACCGCTCATGTACAAACAGGCGCTACTGATATGGTCGCTAGCCACATATCTTCCACCTTCTCCCCACCTCCTCTTCTTCCTCCTTCCTTGTTCCCCACCTCCTTTTCTTCTTCCTTCAATGCTCCACCTTCTCCCCACCTCCTCTTCTGCCTCCTTCCTTGTTCCCCACCTCCTTTTCTTCTTCCTTCAATGCTCCACCTCCTCCCACTCTCTTCTTTCCTCCACCATCACCTTTTCCCCACCTATTTTTCTCTCTTCCTTCTTCCCCACCTCTCCTCTTATTATTCCTTCAATGATTCATCCACTCTCTTCTTTGCCCCTCCATCACCTACATTAATGCCCCCCCCCCCTCATCTCTTTCTTTGCCATCCACCACCAGCTCCATTAATTAGTGACCTAACCTCCCCTCTCTTTAATATTTTAGCCCCCCACTAGCTAGATTGTTCTCTCTCTCCCTACCTAGAGATATATATCTTCGTATAGGGCTTGTTCTCTCCCGACATATAGGTGAGGAAAAAGAAGAGATAATGTGCAAGAATGGAAATATGTGTACGTGTTTGGGTGCGCGCGCGATAGGACTGAGCTATGTGATTGTGTGTATGCATGTGTGAGTTGCCTATATATTTTATTTGTTGAAATATGTGAGACATGAGTTGGCTATGTTTTGTCGAAATGTTGATTCATTTCCATTTTGGCGAATTTTAGGAAACTCGACATGTCCTATGTTTAGGGAAGGTCATATCAAAATTATGTATGAATTTGTTGCTTGTATGCGTACATGGTTAATTATAGTTATTTGGCATCTTGTAGGCAATCATGAAGATGAATGGAAGCAAGGTGCAAAGAAACTAGCAATCTGTGGTGGATGATATGTATGAAAACAGACGGAAGTAGGTTTTAAGTCTGTGTCGTAGATGCAAATATAAAGTATGGCTTGGCCCCTTTAAGGCTGGAAAATTCAAGGCACACCTGCTAATGCATGGTTTCATCGATGGCCATACTCGATGGCTAAGTGAAGATGATGATGATGAGGATGTCGACACGGTAGGAAATAACGATATTGGCCCAGACGAAGAGATGATCCAAAATGGGCCCGAAGATGAGGGCGTCAGAAATGGCGCTGTACATGATGCAGAAGAGGCAGGACCTGGTGGAGAAGAGGCTGGTCATGATGGAGAAGATGCACACAGGCCGCAGTTTTAGTCCGTACTAAGTTCAGCCATGCGGGACCCGCTTGTTTGAGAACTGCTTTGCAAGAGGAAAATTAGCGACAGAGTTGCTTCTAGAGAGGAGGCCAAGTTGGCGCAACTGGAGCTAGACTCAAAGACTCCATTGTATGATGGTTGTGATCCCGAGGTGACCCGCTTGAGTTTCACACTAGAACTGATCAAGGCGAATGCAAAAAACAAATGGATAAATGCAAGCATGGATGACCTTATGAAGTATCTAAAGAAGGTTCTTCCAACGGGAAGCATGTGTCCCACTAGTGTCGACGAGGCCAAGAACATCGTGTGCCCTCTTGAGCTGCCGCACATTAGATACCATGCATGCATCAATGGTTGCATCATATATCGGAACGAGCACATGGAAAAGACCATCTGCCCAAATTGCAATGCTTCACGATATAAGAAGGCCGGAAAGAAAGCTCCGTAGAAAGTCGTATGGTACTTTCCCATCACTCCCCATCTGCAGTGTTATTTCGTAGATCCTAAGGAAGCAAATCTCATGTGATGGCACGCGGATAGCGTGAACCTAAATGATGGAGATAATCTGAAGCTGAGACACGTTGCACATGCTAGTCAGTGGAGAGCATTAAATTCTGAATATAAAAATTTCGCAGATGACCTTGGAACATCGTGCTTGGCGCTAGTAGTGATGGCATGAATCTATTTGGCAAGCAGCGCACTAACCATAGCACATTGCCCTTGTTTGTATGGATGTACAACCTCCCCCTAGAAGTGCATGAAGGCAAAATACATACAGATGACTATGCTTATTCAAGGGCTGAAACAACTGGGATTAATATGTATCCCAAGTTACTGAAAGAGGATTTAGACACGTTATAGACAACACCGGTCAAGACATGGGACGCCAGGACTGGAGACTATTTCAACATCAGAGCCCTGTTGATCACGACGGTGCAAGACTATCTCATTTACGGATATGTCGTGGGCCTAGTGTTCCACGATATAGCTGATGCACCAGGTGCATGGATGATACAACGTCTTAGTAGCTATCAAAAGATGGCGGGTCTTCAAAAATCATGTACATGGGGCATCCAAGATGGCTCAAGAAGGATGACCCGTGGAGAAAGCATGGAGATCTATTCAATGGTAAGGCCGAGCTTCGAGGACCTCCACGTAAGCGTAGTGGCATCAAAATTGATGAGTTGTTGAAGAACTTGGAACAGTACCCCTTGTCAGGAAAGGCGAATAAAAAGGCGTCGGAGCCGCTGCTGAAGGTATGGAAATGAGGTCTGTTTTCTAGGACTTGGAGTACTAGCCCAAACTAGGACGCCTCATAGCCTTGATCAAATGCATATCACGAAGAATATCCTAGAGAGTTTGCTTGGAACATTGATGAACTTGCCGGAGAAGACCAAGGATGTGCCGAAGGCAAGGAAAGTATTAGAATTGTTATATATCAGGAAAGACCTCCACATGTCGTGTAAAAATTCGTCGGAGGAGAAGGAGACAAAAGATAGGGGCAAAAAAGCAAAAAAAAAAGGCAGATGAGTATTGCCCCCCCCTCTTACTTCACCTTAGATCCGAAGGAGGTCCATCATTTCTTCAAGTGGCTTGCTGGAATCAAGGTTAGTTCCAGATACTGTGCGAGGATAAGAAGATATCTGGACACCAAGAAAAAAAAGTTCAGCGGGATGAAGTCTCACAATTATCACGTGATGATGATCCAGTTACTCCCGGTTTTTCTTAGAGAGATTTTGGACACACGCGTCCGTGATACGCTTACTGATTTATGCCATTTTTTGACACTGTCTCTCGAAAGTCGATTAGTGTGAAGCAACTGAAATGGCTAGAGGAAGAGATCATTGTCATACTAAATGAGCTAAAGATGTACTTTGTGCCCGCGTTCTTTAACGTCATGGTGCATGTGCGTGTACACATCTTTGACGACATCATAGACCTAGGGCCGACATTCCTACACAACATGATGTTGTTCGAGAGGATGAATGGGGTCATCAAAGGATTCATTCGTAACAT
The DNA here is from genome assembly GCF_904849725.1 of Hordeum vulgare subsp. vulgare. Lineage (NCBI taxonomy): Eukaryota > Viridiplantae > Streptophyta > Magnoliopsida > Poales > Poaceae > Hordeum > Hordeum vulgare. Next base: position 190,179,770 of record NC_058522.1, on the reverse strand, counting down.
GTCTCGTACGTATGAAAGCATCGCGTAGGGCTATCTGACCCAGGAGTGCATTTCCTTCTGTGAGAATTATCTATGGGTTGGAGAACCCATTGTTGGTTTGCCCATCAACAAGCACTCTGGAAAGCTGGAAGGAGAAGGTCACATCAACGGCCAGTGGGAATTGAATGTGTATCGCTCGAGCCGACATGACGACTTTGACATAGCTAACTTAGTATTGCTACAACACCTAAATTTGGTAGATCCTTTCTTGGCACTGCACAAACAGACCATCACAAATAACTACCATGACCATGAGCTGCACAGGACAGATGCTAAAGTTATTAGAGAGCACAACTCCACTTTCTTGCATTGGTTCAAAGAGCAAGTTGTTGCTAATCCCTCGGAAGAGGGTTGTATAGAAAGAAATTTGATACACACCTTAGCACATGGACCGACGGTCAACCTCGCGACTTGTGAGGCATACGATATCAATGGATACACGTTCTAGAGTGAGGCCAAAGATATGAAGACTGAATACCAGAACTCAGGGGTCACGATGGAAGCATTGACTGATGATGTAACTGGAAGATACTATGGAAGGGTCGAAGACATCTGGGAGCTTGAATACTCTCGATTGCATAGCGTTACGATGTTCCGTGTCAGATGGGCTAAGAACGTACAAACAGAAAACCCACTTTTCCCTACCATGTGTATGCCCGACGCCAACCCTACTATGAAAGCAACCACCAAAAATGAGCCATGGGTACACGCTAAGCACGTGACACAATGATTATTCATAGAAGACCCTCTCAATTCCAACTGTGTTGTCTTGAGGAGAGGTAAAAGGAGCATTGTCGGAATGGATGGAGTCGCCAATGAGGAAGACTACGACCAGTATGGTGACCCGATGAGGGAAGATGATGATGATGATGAACCATACATCAAGAGAAGAAACACGACAATGTTACAAAAGAAAGATCGTATACCATGGAAAAGGAAAAGTCACGACGAGGAGGTCAATTATTCGACAACAAACAAAAGAGGAAAGAAGAAGATCAGTCTCAAGCGTCATCGCCCACAAGCTAATAAACAAACGATCATAATTTGAGTGTACCTATTTTGTATAAGTACTTAACACCATTATCGATGAAATGATGTAATATATATATATATATATATATATATGTGTGTGTGTGTGTGTGTATGTGTGTGTGTGTTATGCACTAATTATTATTTGGAGGTGGTGATAGTGTGGGAGAAGGCGTTATTCAAAGGTGCTCGATCATATATACAAACCGGGGGCGGGTGTTATTACTACATAAACAACCCTAATTGGCAATTAGAAAAAATAAAGAGAACAAGGAAAAAGAAAAATGTAAAAGAAAGAGAAAAGGAAAAAATGAAAAAGAATTTATAAAATAAACAAAATGGTTAGCAGTAGCGCGTTTGAGCCACACAGGCTCTATAGTTATTATAGCTATAGCGCATTTTGTAGGCACGCACTATAGATAACTTAGCTATTGCGCGTCACGCACACACGTGCTTTAGCTAAGCTTGCTATAGCCCAGCCATTCTTCCCCATCCCCAATCCCCCACTCTTTATGTCTCACTCTCGATCCTCTCCCTTGCTCTCTCTCTTTCTCTCTCGTTTGACAACCCCAGCCTCTCCTTCTCCACCGGCCCCGACGACTGCGGTAACATCACCTCTGACAAACCCGGCACCATTCCCGATGTCATCGCCGACCACTCTACCCCGACAACCCCAACAACAACCGCGATGCTGCCGGGCTCTCCTTCTCCACCTGTCACCATCCCACGCATCGCCACGCCTCCTTCGCCTGTCTTTCTCTCTGGTGAGCACCACCCTCTCCCTTCCAAGTCGGGTGTATCATGACCTCCGCAGATAGAGACCATTCAGGTTCAACTAGCCACATATTACTCTGCACACGAGTTGCTAGCGTGCATATCTAAAATGAACACTTAATCCTAATGTAAAAAATTATGTAACCATAGGATATAATTTTGACACCCCCATGTATTTGCTCTTATCAATTCCTTGACATACTGGAAATGCTTGTATGATTGGATACTACAAGCATCAACCTTAGCTGGTAGATACAAAGGTGAAACATATGGTCTTGCAGTTTAAATTAACTTAATTTTATCATGCAATACTTGTAAAGTACTTGAGCTGTAAAATTTTCTTCAAAATAACTGTATATGCTCCTCCGCAATAATTTATTTTTTAGCCAAGGAGTAGTAACTAACGAAATATCATGTCACACAAATTCAAGTTTATACAGTGGAGTAAATTGTAGATGCACAAAATTTCAGTTATTGTAGAGTGAAGTTTAAGTGAACAATATTTTTTATAGTAGTCAAGGAGTAGTAATTAATTGTAAATGCACAAAAATAACAGTGAATTTTAGCATTGTAATACTCTGTTTTTTAGGTGAGTATTGGAAACAATCAATATTAATAGTTTCTCAAAAAAAATAGTTAATAGTTTGTGTTTCTGGAAAAAAATTAATAGTTTGTGTTTGTGAAAAAATTCATTTAATAGTTATGTTCTGTGCCATCATGTTTACAATATATATATTATGAAATTATACCCTGTTATGAACAATATCTCTAAAGGGTTATAAAACGTTGGTGAAACAATGCATATAAATCATGAGAATGCTTTGTTTTATTGCAACAATAATTTTTCAAAAAATCATATAGGCAAGGATATGAGCCCTGATATCAAATCTTACATCAGATTATAAGTAGTAATGTTTGGATGATAGCAAGAGTAGTATGTAGACGGTGATTGATGAAGAAAATCTCGAACAAAGTCATAGTGTTCCTAGCTACTATCAAAGGCCCTATGCATGCTATTGAGTTAATTATATAGTAAAACAGATAATTAGGATTCTGAAATTAGTAAACAATTTCTGGAAAAATAGTTAAGAGGTTTTTTTCTAAAAAATCAGTTAATAATTGTCCTCATTCTGATTTGGACATCTTGTTGTCCATCTGAAGTAAAATTCAAACTAAAATGCCCAAATTCACATGAAACGCTTAATGTCCGTTAGAAGTTGTTGTCCAAATGCAATGAAAATGAAAATGAAATGCTCATTGTCCATTTGAAGTTTTGATGAGTTGATGTCCAAACACTCAAATTGGACCAAATACAATGTGTTGTGGCCCTCAGGCCATTCTTGTTTGCTTGGAAACTCGTTCTGATAGGCCTATATTTCGCCGGAATGTTGATTCATTTCCACTCCGGCAAATTTTAGGCCCTCGATATGTCCCATTTTTTATCGTACATCATGATAAAAAATTTCGTGAATTTCGATATTACGTGTGCTTCAAAGTAGACATAATGAGTGCCCGAGATTTGCCGGGACGAGAATGAAATGACAGCCAGGCAAAACATCGGCCATTTTTGCAAGAGTCATTATTCATTTAATTATATATAGCTCGAGAATTAAACTACTAGATTGAACCCTAGGAAACATGGCCGACAATGATGAAGTCGGAGGTTCTCGCACCCAAGAGGGAGAAGCACACACATACCACGACTATATGGCTAGCTAGGAGATGGAGACGACCACTTTTACCAACGTCGATGGTCCCGACGCCGAGGAAACAATGCCACCAACACCAACACTAAAAACACCAACGATACTGATGCCACAAACACTAGAGGGTATCGTGACACCGACGACACTGAAGCTAGTGAAGGGACGAAGAAGACAAAGAGAGCACACCACCCAAATCAACTCAGGACCGAAAGAGTAGTGATCACGAAGGTGCATGAAGGCGGTTTCGAGCCAATACCGCCGCGGGAAGTGGTAGGGACGTACAGCAACCAATTAGCATGCAACCTACGGGATACTGCTAACATGAGTGACACAAAAATCTGAAAGAATGAACCTTTCAGAATCCTGCTCCTAACTAGGTTGCAGGCAAGATTCTTGTTCCATGAACGGAATGAAAAAGAAATCGAGCACCCGTGGAAGGATCATGTCATGAAGATAATAAACAACAAAGCCCTAACAAAGTTCAGCAACAACTTGAGCACCTAGAAAACAAGGGGTGACAAAGGTGATTAAAGTAGACCATCAAACCAACACCCGCATTAAAGAAGACAATCCGACAATTTTGGAAGAGGACTTTGAAAAGTTCAAGGTGAATTCCGCTGAAGAATCTGCCAAGGCCAGGTCGGATAAAGACAAGGAGCTTCAGGCAAGGAAGATGGGGAACCACCACCTCGGAAGTCATGGTTACACGGGCAAGAGACCTGTGTGGGCTAAGGAGGACGCGGAACGTGAACGTCTGGGGCTCCCAGACCCCTTGTCTGAGTTCATCGACCAACGGGAGCATGACTTCATCAGGGCCCATTTCAAGTGGGAGCCTATAAACAAGGAATATTACACGAACGGGCCTACAAGGGAATTCATGAGAATATTGGTAATTCTTATTTTACCACCTTATATTAGCTTCTGATCAAGTCGACGATGTTGTAGTCACATTCGTAATTTATTCACGCTCATTTTGCAGAGAGGGCAACACAAGCTTGCAACAGAAAGTGAATCGCCGACTTGGTCGACTTAGTCGTCGATGAAGTACAAATGGGACACCCCTTTTAATCGGGCAATCAACATAATGTACGGAAAACCGCTCGATAGGCGGCCACAATATCGTCGTGTGCATGCCGCCGGAGACGGCGGCATGTGGAAGTACTATCATAAGGAGGACATCAAGGAGAACAAGTAGAGAAAGAAGTTAACTCAAGTAACTATTGACGAGGAGGTGGCGCTTGCGCTGGAGAAAAACAAACTGAACTCGTAGAAGAGGCAAGAAGGACAGCGTTAGATGCCTGCAAAAATGATATGGTAGCTGCATTGACAAGCTTGATTCCAAGTATGGTCAGTTTGGTGCAAAAAAATCAAAACCGCCCCCGTCTGATATTCCCATCCCTAGCTTCACCAGGAGAAACTCACTGAACCTCGCAACCGCGGACTTACCTGCTATGGCGCCCGCACCCGCACCTACTCCAGCAGCACCGCATGCTCCCATACCTTTTTCCGCACTTGCTCCCACACATGCACCCTATGGTAGAATCCCGTGCTTCGTCTGTGGCTTAAATGTCGGGCCATCGACATTCGCCGAGATCGATGCCCTCATGGTAAACATGCATCGCACACTCATCAACGTAACTAACTAAACGTTTGTTCCTGTTGCCTTTCGTAACTCTGACGTCGTACACATGTCTTTGCAAGCTGTCTCCATTCCATGCATCGTCCTCTACCACATGAACGGTGGGTTGGTGGTTGTGGGGAAGGATACTATAATCAAGCCCAATGATCGTTTGTTCCATAGGTGGCATATGCCTTGTAACGCCTTAATGGTCTCCGTGGCAAGTGTGGTACAGGGCTACGAGGGTTTATGTCTTCCCAAACAAATCGATGCATAGGATGACGAGACACCGATGCAGCTTGGTGAATCCAAAAATTGGTTGATCCTCTCGCCGAAGAATCTTCTTTGTTTGGAGGTGGTAGGGAGCACATCAACGGGACCTAAGCAAGGTATAACAAAAACCCCACCTACTCAATTACAATCATCGTCTATGTTGTTGGGTGAGGGCGAGCGACACGAGTAAGGGGGTCCAACTGGTCAGGTGCTGACTGATGATGTCGCCCACATGGATGAGGATATGGATCATGAAATGAAGGTCAAGGACCCTTTGAAGTGGCTCAATATTGGCACACGTGAGGATGTAGTGATGAGTCAGTCATATGAGCAACGTCTGGAGCCGGAACGTCCTTGGGAGTGCAAGAAGTCGTTGTTCATGCAAGCCTCACATGACACCCCTCTAGATGTCGCCTCAACCCAATCTTAACTAAGACAAGGTCGTGAAATGTTGAGCCCGACGACACTAGGGGCGGTGGTCAGACATGGTCTGGCAGACCAACCAGCAACTGAGCCCACCAAGAAGAAGCAGAGGCAGAGACCGACGAAGAAATTCCCGGCTATTGCCAAAGCTGCCAAAGTGGCTTCCAGCAGGCAGCCGCCACCTCAGACCCAGGTTGCAGATAGTGTACCGGTCAAAGGTGTGTCTTCTATCCATATCACGGATCAACCAATTTTACTGAAGGATGTGCTAGCCGCCATAATAGGGGATCTCAAGAGACTGCATGACCATTTTTTGTTGACGGGGAAAAGCCTTCTCTCCTCGAATGATACATGATACCAGGTTTATATGGTCCATGTGTCGTATCCTCACAAGGAGTACATTCACGACTGTCCTGCAGACATGTTCTTCCTGTGATTTGACTACATCTTCGATATGTAACTAATGAGGCGGCTCGATTTGACGTCCTTCCGTCTTTTTGTGCTTCATATGAACTACATCGTCACGAGAGAAAAAATAAGCGGTATTGCGGTCACGGACCCATACTACATGCCTAAGGGCTTCTTGTCGATCGACGAAGCTAACCATAAATATGTGACACAGTACATCGAGGAGTTCGTGGTCAAGAATAAGGACAAGGAAGCGATTCTCGTTCCTAATCATCCCAGGTAAGTCATCCGCAGATAGACACTATAGCACATACATCCATTCATGCATTTCAATCATTACTTTGCACGCATGAACGCTAACTGGATTGTGTATTTATTTTGCGCAGCCATAAGACCTCCATTCTCATCGTTCTTTACCCGCATTGTTCACGCATTGTGTATTTGGACCCATCGATGACCATAGAGAAGAAAGATTACACAAACATCAAGTATGTTCTGGGAGCGCCCTCCTTTGCTTCAACATGCGGGGTGGCTTCCTCAAAATAAAGAAGACCTTTAGGGGCACAGCGTGTTTCAGCCATAAGACTAACTTCTATTGCATTCGGCAACCAACAACACATAATAAGGATGGATACTATGTCATCCATCTAATGATGGAGTACAAAAGGGATCAACAGTCACTCTGCATGACATCTTCATCTGATACCCATATCCATAGATGGTCTGAAGGCTTACAAACCGTACCGGATCATCGACTATAAAATGGCCTCTATCACATCCAACAGGATATTGCATCGATCATCATTAAATACGTCATTGAAGAGAATGGGATGTTCTACGGAGGTCCAATATCACAAGCTGACGTCCCCACTGTTGGGGAACGTTGCATGGGAAACAAAAAAATTCCTACGCATACGAAGTCCTATCATGGTGATGTTCATCTACAAGAGGGAGACCGGATCCACATATCCATGTAGATCGCTAAGCGGGAAGCGTTAAGAAACGCACTTGATGTAGTGATACAGCTTCGTGATTCAAATCACTGTCGTCCCATTATCCGTCCCGATCTAGCACCGAACGGACGGCACCTCCGCGTTCAACACACGTATAGCTCGATGACGATCTCCGCCTTCTTGATCCAGCAAGAGAGACGGGGAAGTAGATGAGTTCTCCGGCAGCGTGACGGCGCACCGGTGATGGTGATGATCTATTCCTGCACGGCTCCGCCCGAGCACCACAGAAAGCTGATGTAGAGGAAGAACTACGAGGTATAGGTTTGAATTGCACGTGGAAAAGTTGTGCCCCAAAAACCCTAAAACCTCTAGTATATATAGGAGGAGGGGAGGGGCCAGCCTTGGGTCTCAAGGGAGCTCCTAGGGTGAAGGCCGAAGTGCGGAGGAGGACTCCAACTCCAATTCGGTTTGGGGAAGGAGGAGTCCTCCTCTTCCTTCCCACCTCCCTCTTTTTTTTCTTTTGGTTTTTCTTTCCTATCGCCATAGCCCACTTGGGCTAGCCTCATCAGCACACTAAGGGCTGGTGCGCCACCCTAGGACTATTGGGCTCACTCCCGGGTGGGTGGGCCCCTCCCGGTGAAAACCCGAAACCCATTCGTCACTCCCGGTACACTGCCGGTAATGCCCGAAATCTTTTCGGTGACCAAATGAAACCATCCTATATATCAATCTTCATTTACGGACCATTCCAGAAACCTTCCTGACGTCCGTTATCTCATCCGGGACTCCGAACTACCTTCAGTCACCAACACCTATAACTCAACTATACTGAAACGTCACCGAACCTTAAGTGTGCAGACCCTGCGGGTTCGAGAACTATGTAGACATGACCTGCTATGGCGCCCGCACCCGCACCTACTCCAGCAGCACCGCATGCTCCCGTACCTTTTCCCGCACTTGCTCCCACACATGCACCCTATGGTAGAATCCCGTGCTCCGTCTGTGGCTTAAATGTCGGGCCATCGACATTCGCCGAGATCGATGCCCTCATGGTAAACATGCATCGCACACTCATCAACGTAACTAACTAAACTTTTGTTCCTGTTGCCTTTCGTAACTCTGACGTCGTACACATGTCTTTGCAAGCTGTCTCCATTCCATGCACCGTCCTCTACCACATGAACGGTGGGTTGGTGGTTGTGGGGAAGGATACTATATTCAAGCCCAATGATCGTTTGTTCCATAGGTGGCATATGCCTTGTAACGCCTTAATGGTCTCCATGGCAAGTGTGGTACAGGGCTACGAGGGTTTATGTCTTCCCAAACAAATCGATGCATAGGATGACGAGACACCGATGCAGCTTGGTGAATCCAAAAATTGGTTGATCCTCTCGCCGAAGAATCTTCTTTGTTTGGAGGTGGTAGGGAGCACATCAACGGGACCTAAGCAAGGTATAACAAAAACCCCACCTACTCAATTACAATCATCGTCTATGTTGTTGGGTGAGGGCGAGCGACACGAGTAAGGGGGTCCAACTGGTCAGGTGCTGACTGATGATGTCACCCACATGGATGAGGATATGGATCATGAAATGAAGGTCAAGGACCCTTTGAAGTGGCTCAATATTGGCACACGTGAGGACGTAGTGATGAGTCAGTCATATGAGCAACGTCTGGAGCCGGAACGTCCTTGGGAGTGCAAGAAGTCGTTGTTCATGCAAGCCTCACATGACACCCCTCTAGATGTCGCCTCAACCCAAGCTTAACTAAGACAAGGTCGTGAAATGTTGAGCCCGACGACACTAGGGGCGGTCGTCAGACATGGTCTGGCAGACCAACCAGCAACTGAGCCCACCAAGAAGAAGCAGAGGCAGAGACCGACGAAGAAATTCCCGGCTATTGCCAAAGCTGCCAAAGTGGCTTCCAGCAGGCAGCCGCCACCTCAGACCCAGGTTGCAGATAGTGTACCGGTCAAAGGTGTGTCGTCTATCCATATCACGGATCAACCAATTTTACTGAAGGATGTGCTAGCCGCCATAATAGGGGATCTCAAGAGACTGCATGACCATTTTTTGTTGACGGGGAAAAGCCTTCTCTCCTCGAATGATACATGATACCAGGTTTATATGGTCCATGTGTCGTATCCTCACAAGGAGTACATTCACGACTATCCTGCAGACATGTTCTTCGTGTGATTTGACTACATCTTCGATATGTAACTAATGAGGCGGCTCGATTTGACGTCCTTCCGTCTTTTTGTGCTTCATATGAACTACATCGTCACGAGAGAAAAAATAAGCGGTATTGCGGTCACGGACCCATACTACATGCCTAAGGGCTTCTTGTCGATCGACGAAGCTAACCATAAATATGTGACACAGTACATCGAGGAGTTCGTGGTCAAGAATAAGGACAAGGAAGCGATTCTCGTTCCTAATCATCACAGGTAAGTCATCCGTAGATAGACACTATAGCACATACATCCTTTCATGCATTTCAATCATTACTTTGCACGCATGAACACTAACTGGATTGTGTATTTATTTTGCGCAGCCATGAGACCTCCATTCTCAACGTTCTTTACCCGCATTGTTCACGCATTGTGTATTTGGACCCATCGATGACCATAAAGAAGAAAGATTACACAAACATCAAGTATGTTCTAGGAGCGCCCTCCTTTGCTTCAACATGCGGGGTGGCTTCCTCAAAATAAAGAAGACCTTTAGGGGCACAGCGTGTTTCAGCCATAAGACTAACTTCTATTGCATCCGGCAACCAACAACACATAATAAGGATGGATTCTATGTCATCCATCTAATGATGGAGTACAAAAGGGATCAACAGTCACTCTGCATGACATCTTCATCTGATACCCATATCCATAGATGGTCTAAAGGCTTACAAACCGTACCGGATCATCGACTATAAAATGGCCTCTATCGCATCCAACAGGATATTGCATCGATCATCATTAAATACGTCATTGAAGAGAATGGGATGTTCTACGGAGGTCCAATATCACAAGCTGACGTCCCCACTGTTGGGGAACGTTGCATGGGAAACAAAAAAATCCTACGCATACGAAGACCTATCATGGTGATGTTCATCTACAAGAGGGAGACCGGATCCACATATCCATGTAGATCGCTAAGAGGGAAGCGTTAAGAAACACACTTGATGTAGTGATACAGCTTCGTGATTCGAATCACCGTCGTCCCATTATCCGTCCCGATCTAGCACCGAACGGACGGCACCTCCGCGTTCAACACACGTATAGCTCGATGATGATCTCCGCCTTCTTGATCCAGAAAGAGAGACGGGGAAGTAGATGAGTTCTCCGGCAGCGTGACGGCGCACCAGTGATGGTGATGATCTATTCCTGCACGGCTCCGCCCGAGCACCACAGAAAGCTGATGTAGAGGAAGAACTACGAGGTATAGGTTTGAATTGCACGTGGAAAAGTTGTGCCCCAAAAACCCTAAAACCTCTAGTATATATAGGAGGAGGAGAGGGGCCAGCCTTGGGTCTCAAGGGAGCTCCTAGGGTGAAGGCCGAAGTGCGGAGGAGGACTCCAACTCCAATTCGGTTTGGGGAAGGAGGAGTCCTCCTCTTCCTTCCCAGCTCCCTCTTTTTTTCTTTTGGTTTTTCTTTCCTATCGCCATAGCCCACTTGGGCTAGCCTCATCATCCCACTAAGGGCTGGTGCGCCACCCTAGGACTATTGGGCTCACTCCCGGGTGGGTGGGCCCCTCCCAGTGAAAACCCGGAACCCATTCGTCACTCCCGGTACACTGCCGGTAATGCCCGAAATCTTTTCGGTGACCAAATGAAACCATCCTATATATCAATCTTCATTTCCGGACCATTCCTGAAACCCTCGTGACGTCCGTTATCTCATCTGGGACTCCGAACTACCTTCAGTCACCAACACCTATAACTCAACTATACCGAAACGTCACCGAACCTTAAGTGTGCAGACCCTGCGGGTTCGAGAACTATGTAGACATGACCTGCTATGGCGCCCGCACCCGCACCTACTCCAGCAGCACCGCATGCTCCCATACCTTTTCCCGCACTTGCTCCCACACATGCACCCTATGGTAGAATCCCGTGCTCCGTCTGTGGCTTAAATGTCGGGCCATCGACATTCGCCGAGATCGATGCCCTCATGGTAAACATGCATCGCACACTCATCAACGTAACTAACTAAACTTTTGTTCCTGTTGCCTTTCGTAACTCTGACGCCGTACACATGTCTTTGCAAGCTGTCTCCATTCCATGCACCGTCCTCTACCAAATGAACGGTGGGTTGGTGGTTGTGGGGAAGGATACTATAATCAAGCCCAATGATCGTTTGTTCCATAGGTGGCATATGCCTTGTAACGCCTTAATGGTCTCCGTGGCAAGTGTGGTACAGGGCTACGAGGGTTTATGTCTTCCCAAACAAATCGATGCATAGGATGACGAGACACCGATGCAGCTTGGTGAATCCAAAAATTGGTTGATCCTCTCACCGAAGAATCTTCTTTGTTTGGAGGTGGTAGGGAGCACATCAACGGGACCTAAGCAAGGTATAACAAAAACCCCACCTACTCAATTACAATCATCGTCTATGTTGTTGGGTGAGGGCGAGCGACACGAGTAAGGGGGTCCAACTGGTCAGGTGCTGACTGATGATGTCGCCCACATGGATGAGGATATGGATCATGAAATGAAGGTCAAGGACCCTTTGAAGTGGCTCAATATTGGCACACGTGAGGACGTAGTGATGAGTCAGTCATATGAGCAACGTCTGGAGCCGGAACGTCCTTGGGAGTGCAAGAAGTCGTTGTTCATGCAAGCCTCACATGACACCCCTCTAGATGTCGCCTCAACCCAAGCTTAACTAAGACAAGGTCGTGAAATGTTGAGCCCGACGACACTAGGGGCGGTGGTCAGACATGGTGTGGCAGACCAACCAGCAACTGAGCCCACCAAGAAGAAGCAGAGGCAGAGACCGACGAAGAAATTCCCGGCTATTGCCAAAGTTGCCAAAGTGGCTTCCAGCAGGCAGCCGCCACCTCAGACCCAGGTTGCAGATAGTGTACCGGTCAAAGGTGTGTCGTCTATCCATATCACGGATCAACCAATTTTACTGAAGGATGTGCTAGCCGCCATAATAGGGGATCTCAAGAGACTGCATGACCATTTTTTGTTGACGGGGAAAAGCCTTCTCTCCTCGAATGATACATGATACCAGGTTTATATGGTCCATGTGTCGTATCCTCACAAGGAGTACATTCACGACTATCCTGCAGACATGTTCTTCGTGTGATTTGACTACATCTTCGATATGTAACTAATGAGGCGGCTCGATTTGACGTCCTTCCGTCTTTTTGTGCTTCATATGAACTACATCGTCACGAGAGAAAAAATAAGCGGTATTGCGGTCACGGACCCATACTACATGCCTAAGGGCTTCTTGTCGATCGACGAAGCTAACCATAAATATGTGACACAGTACATCGAGGAGTTCGTTGTCAAGAATAAGGACAAGGAAGCGATTCTCGTTCCTAATCATCACAGGTAAGTCATCCGTAGATAGACACTATAGCACATACATCCTTTCATGCATTTCAATCATTACTTTGCACGCATGAACGCTAACTGGATTGTGTATTTATTTTGCGCAGCCATGAGACCTCCATTCTCATCGTTCTTTACCCGCATTGTTCACGCATTGTGTATTTGGACCCATCGATGACCATAGAGAAGAAAGATTACACAAACATCAAGTATGTTCTGGGAGCGCCCTCCTTTGCTTCAACATGCGGGGTGGCTTCCTCAAAATAAAGAAGACCTTTAGGGGCACAGCGTGTTTCAGCCATAAGACTAACTTCTATTGCATCCCGCAACCAACAACACATAATAAGGATGGATTCTATGTAATCCATCTAATGATGGAGTACAAAAGGGATCAACAGTCACTCTGCATGACATCTTCATCTGATACCCATATCCATAGATGGTCTAAAGGCTTACAAACCGTACCGGATCATCGACTATAAAATGGCCTCTATCGCATCCAACAGGATATTGCATCGATCATCATTAAATACGTCATTGAAGAGAATGGGATGTTCTACGGAGGTCCAATATCACAAGCTGACGTCCCCACTGTTGGGGAACGTTGCATGAGAAACAAAAAAATCCTACGCATACGAAGACCTATCATGGTGATATTCATCTACAAGAGGGAGACCGGATCCACATATCCATGTAGATCGCTAAGAGGGAAGCGTTAAGAAACGCACTTGATGTAGTGATACAGCTTCGTGATTCGAATCACCGTCGTCCCATTATCCGTCCCGATCTAGCACCGAACGGACGGCACCTCCGCGTTCAACACACGTATAGCTCGATGACGATCTCCGCCTTCTTGATCCAGAAAGAGAGACGGGGAAGTAGATGAGTTCTCCGGCAGCGTGATGGCGCACCGGTGATGGTGATGATCTATTCCTGCACGGCTCCGCCCGAGCACCACAGAAAGCTGATGTAGAGGAAGAACTACGAGGTATAGGTTTGAATTGCACGTGGAAAAGTTGTGCCCCAAAAACCCTAAAACCTCTAGTATATATAGGAGGAGGAGAGGGGCCAGACTTGGGTCTCAAGGGAGCTCCTAGGGTGAAGGCCGAAGTGCGGAGGAGGACTCCAACTCCAATTCGGTTTGGGGAAGGAGGAGTCCTCCTCTTCCTTCCCACCTCCCTCTTTTTTTCTTTTGGTTTTTCTTTCCTATCGCCATAGCCCACTTGGGCTAGCCTCATCAGCCCACTAAGGGCTGGTGCGCCACCCTAGAACTATTGGGCTCACTCCCGGGTGGGTGGGCCCCTCCCGGTGAAAACCCGGAACCCATTCGTCCCTCCCGGTACACTGCGGGTAATGCCCGAAATCTTTTCGGTGACCAAATGAAACCATCCTATATATAAATCTTCATTTCCGGACCATTCCTGAAACCCTCGTGACGTCCGTAATCTCATCTGGGACTCCGAACTACCTTCAGTCACCAACACCTATAAATAAACTATACTGAAACGTCACCGAAACTTAAGTGTGCAGACCCTGCGGGTTCGAGAACTATGTAGACAGGACCTGCTATGGCGCCCGCACCCGCACCTACTCCAGCAGCACCGCATGCTCCCATACCTTTTCCGGCACTTGCTCCCACACATGCACCCTATGGTAGAATCCCGTGCTCCGTTTGTGGCTTAAATGTCGGGCGATCGACATTCGCCGAGATCAATGCCCTCATGGTAAACATGCATCGCACACTCATGAACGTAACTAACTAAACTTTTGTTCCTCTTGCCTTTCGTAACTCTGACGTCGTACACATGTCTTTGCAAGCTGTCTCCATTCCATGCACCGTCCTCTACCACATGAACGGTGGGTTGGTGGTTGTGGAGAAGGATACTATAATCAAGCCCAATGATCGTTTGTTCCATAGGTGGCATATGCCTTGTAACGCCTTAATGGTCTCCGTGGCAAGTGTGGTACAGGGCTACGAGGGTTTATGTCTTCCCAAACAAATCGATGCATAGGATGACGAGACACCGATGCAGCTTGGTGAATCCAAAAATTGGTTGATCCTCTCGCCGAAGAATCTTCTTTGTTTGGAGGTGGTAGGGAGCACATCAACGGGACCTAAACAAGGTATAACAAAAACCCCACCTACTCAATTACAATCATTGTCTATGTTGTTGGGTGAGGGCGAGCGACACGAGTAAGGGGGTCCAACTGGTCAGGTGCTGACTGATGATGTCGCCCACATGGATGAGGATATGGATCATGAAATGAAGGTCAAGGACCCTTTGAAGTGGCTCAATATTGGCACACGTGAGGATGTAGTGATGAGTCAGTCATATGAGCAACGTCTGGAGCCGGAACGTCCTTGGGAGTGCAAGAAGTCGTTGTTCATGCAAGCCTCACATGACACCCCTCTAGACGTCGCCTCAACCCAAGCTTAACTAAGACAAGGTCGTGAAATGTTGAGCCCGACGACACTAGGGGCGGTGGTCAGACATGGTCTGGCAGACCAACCAGCAACTGAGCCCACCAAGAAGAAGCAGAGGCAGAGACCGACGAAGAAATTCCCGGCTATTGCCAAAGCTGCCAAAGTGGCTTCCAGCAGGCAGCCGCCACCTCAGACCCAGGTTGCAGATAGTGTACCGGTCAAAGGTGTGTCGTCTATCCATATCACGGATC
Source organism: Hordeum vulgare subsp. vulgare (assembly GCF_904849725.1). NCBI lineage: Eukaryota > Viridiplantae > Streptophyta > Magnoliopsida > Poales > Poaceae > Hordeum > Hordeum vulgare. Next base: position 190,164,307 of record NC_058522.1, on the reverse strand, counting down.
AACCAATTTTACTGAAGGATGTGCTAGCCGCCATAATAGGGGATCTCAAGAGACTGCATGACCATTTTTTGTTGACGGGGAAAAGCCTTCTCTCCTCGAATGATACATGATACCAGGTTTATATGGTCCATGTGTCGTATCCTCACAAGGAGTACATTCACGACTGTCCTGCAGACATGTTCTTCCTGTGATTTGACTACATCTTCGATATGTAACTAATGAGGCGGCTCGATTTGACGTCCTTCCGTCTTTTTGTGCTTCATATGAACTACATCGTCACGAGAGAAAAAATAAGCGGTATTGCGGTCACGGACCCATACTACATGCCTAAGGGCTTCTTGTCGATCGACGAAGCTAACCATAAATATGTGACACAGTACATCGAGGAGTTCGTGGTCAAGAATAAGGACAAGGAAGCGATTCTCGTTCCTAATCATCCCAGGTAAGTCATCGCAGATAGACGCTATAGCACATACATCCTTTCATGCATTTCAATCATTACTTTGCACGCATGAACGCTAACTGGATTGTGTATTTATTTTGCGCAGCCATGAGACCTCCATTCTCATCGTTCTTTACCCGCATTGTTCACGCATTGTGTATTTGGACCCATCGATGACCATAGAGAAGAAAGATTACACAAACATCAAGTATGTTCTGGGAGCGCCCTCCTTTGCTTCAACATGCGGGGTGGCTTCCTCAAAATAAAGAAGACCTTTAGGGGCACAGCGTATTTCAGCCATAAGACTAACTTCTATTGCATCCGGCAACCAACAACACATAATAAGGATGGATTCTACGTCATCCATCTAATGATGGAGTACAAAAGGGATCAACAGTCACTCTGCATGACATCTTCATCTGATACCCATATCCATAGATGGTCTGAAGGCTTACAAACCGTACCGGATCATCGACTATAAAATGGCCTCTATCGCATCCAACAGGATATTGCATCGATCATCATTAAATACGTCATTGAAGAGAATGGGATGTTCTACGGAGGTCCAATATCACAAGCTGACGTCCCCACTGTTGGCGAACGTTGCATGGGAAACAAAAAAAATTCCTACGCATACGAAGACCTATCATGGTGATGTTCATCTACAAGAGGGAGACCGGATCCACATATCCATGTAGATCGCTAAGCGGGAAGCGTTAAGAAACACACTTGATGTAGTGATACAACTTCGTGATTCGAATCACCGTCGTCCCATTATCCGTCCCGATCTAGCACCGAACGGACGGCACCTCCGCGTTCAACACACGTATAGCTCGATGACGATCTCCGCCTTCTTGATCCAGAAAGAGAGACGGGGAAGTAGATGAGTTCTCCGGCAGCGTGACGGCGCACCAGTGATGGTGATGATCTATTCCTGCACGGCTCCGCCCGAGCACCACAGAAAGCTGATGTAGAGGAAGAACTACGAGGTATAGGTTTGAATTGCACGTGGAAAAGTTGTGCCCCAAAAACCCTAAAACCTCTAGTATATATAGGAGGAGGGGAGGGGCCAGCCTTGGGTCTCAAGGGAGCTCCTAGGGTGCAGGCCGAAGTGCGGAGGAGGACTCCAACTCCAATTCGGTTTGGGGAAGGAGGAGTCCTCCTCTTCCTTCCCACCTCCCTCTTTTTTTTCTTTTGGTTTTTCTTTCCTATCACCATAGCCCACTTGGGCTAGCCTCATCAGCCCACTAAGGGCTGGTGCGCCACCCTAGGACTATTGGGCTCACTCCCGGGTGGGTGGGCCCCTCCCGGTGAAAACCCGGAACCCATTCGTCACTCCCGGTACACTGCCGGTAATGCCCGAAATCTTTTCGGTGACCAAATGAAACCATCCTATATATCAATCTTCATTTCCGGACCACTCCAGAAACCCTCGTGACGTCTGTTATCTCATCCGGGACTCCGAACTACCTTCAGTCACGAACACCTATAACTCAACTATAATGAAACGTCACCGAACCTTAAGTGTGCAGACCCTGCGGGTTCGAGAACTATGTAGACATGACCTGCTATGGCGCCCGCACCCGCACCTACTCCAGCAGCACCGCATGCTCCCATACCTTTTCCCGCACTTGCTCCCACACATGCACCCTATGGTAGAATCCCGTGCTCCGTCTGTGGCTTAAATGTCGGGCCATCGACATTCGCCGAGATCGATGCCCTCATGGTAAACATGCATCGCACACTCATCAACGTAACTAACTAAACTTTTGTTCCTGTTGCCTTTCGTAACTCTGACGTCGTACACATGTCTTTGCAAGCTGTCTCCATTCCATGCACCGTCCTCTACCACATGAACGGTGGGTTGGTGGTTGTGGGGAAGGATACTATAATCAAGCCCAATGATCGTTTGTTCCATAGGTGGCATATGCCTTGTAACGCCTTAATGGTCTCCGTGGCAAGTGTGGTACAGGGCTACGAGGGTTTATGTCTTCCCAAACAAATCGATGCATAGGATGACGAGACACCGATGCAGCTTGGTGAATCCAAAAATTGGTTGATCCTCTCGCCGAAGAATCTTCTTTGTTTGGAGGTGGTATGGAGCACATCAACGGGACCTAAGCAAGGTATAACAAAAACCCCACCTACTCAATTACAATCATCGTCTATGTTGTTGGGTGAGGGCGAGCGACACGAGTAAGGGGGTCCAACTGGTCAGGTGCTGACTGATGATGTCGCCCACATGGATGAGGATATGGATCATGAAATGAAGGTCAAGGACCCTTTGAAGTGGCTCAATATTGGCACACGTGAGGACGTAGTGATGAGTCAGTCATATGAGCAACGTCTGGAGCCGGAACGTCCTTGGGAGTGCAAGAAGTCGTTGTTCATGCAAGCCTCACATGACACCCCTCTAGATGTCGCCTCAACCCAGGCTTAACTAAGACAAGGTCGTGAAATGATGAGCCCGATGACACTAGGGGCGGTGGTCAGACATGGTCTGGCAAACCAACCAGCAACTGAGCCCACCAAGAAGAAGCAGAGGCAGAGATCGACGAAGAAATTCCCGGCTATTGCCAAAGCTGCCAACGTGGCTTCCAGCAGGCAGCCGCCACCTCAGACCCAGGTTGCAGATAGTGTAACGGTCAAAGGTGTGTCGTCTATCCATATCACGGATCAACCAATTTTACTGAAGGGTGTGCTAGCCGCCATAATAGGGGATCTCAAGAGACTGCATGACCATTTTTTGTTTACGGGGAAAAGCCTTCTCTCCTCGAATGATACATGATACCAGGTTTATATGGTCCATGTGTCGTATACTCACAAGGAGTACATTCACGACTGTCCTGCAGACATGTTCTTCCTGTGATTTGACTACATCTTCGATATGTAACTAATGAGGCGGCTCGATTTGACGTCCTTCCGTCTTTTTGTGCTTCATATGAACTACATCGTCACGAGAGAAAAAATAAGCGGTATTGCGGTCACGGACCCATACTACATTCCTAAGGGCTTCTTGTCGATCGACGAAGCTAACCATAAATATGTGACACAGTACATCGAGGAGTTCGTGGTCAATAATAAGGACAAGGAAGCGATTCTCATTCCTAATCATCACAGGTAAGTCATCCGCAGATAGACACTATAGCACATACATCCTTTCATGCATTTCAATCATTACTTTGCACGCATGAATGCTAACTGGATTGTGTATTTATTTTGCGCAGCCATGAGACCTCCATTCTCATCGTTCTTTACCCGCATTGTTCACGCATTGTGCATTTGGACCCATCGATGACCATAGAGAAGAAAGATTACACAAACATCAAGTATGTTCTGGGAGCGCCTCCTTTGCTTCAACATGCGGGCTGGCTTCCTCAAAATAAAGAAGACCTTTAGGGGCACAGCGTGTTTCAGCCATAAGACTAACTTCTATTGCATCCGGCAACCAACAACACATAATAAGGATGGATTCTATGTCATCCATCTAATGATGGAGTACAAAAGGGATCAACAGTCACTCTGCATGACATCTTCATCTGATACCCATATCCATAGATGGTCTGAAGGCTTACAAACCGTACCGGATCATCGACTATAAAATGGCCTCTATCGCATCCAACAGGATATTGCATCAATCATCATTAAATACGTCATTGAAGAGAATGGGATGTTCTACGGAGGTCCAATATCACAAGCTGACGTCCCCACTGTTGGGGAACGTTGCATGGGAAACAAAAAAAATCCTACGCATACGAAGACCTATCATGGTGATGTTCATCTACAAGAGGGAGACCGGATCCACATATCCATGTAGATCGCTAAGCGGGAAGCGTTAAGAAACGCACTTGATGTAGTGATACAGCTTCGTGATTCAAATCACCGTCGTCCCATTATCCGTCCCGATCTAGCACCGAACGGACGGCACCTCCGCGTTCAACACACGTATAGCTCGATGACGATCTACGCCTTCTTGATCCAGCAAGAGAGACGGGGAAGTAGATGAGTTCTCCGGCAGCGTGACGGCGCACCAGTGATGGTGATGATCTATTCCTGCACGGCTCCGCCCGAGCACCACAGAAAGCTGATGTAGAGGAAGAACTACGAGGTATAGGTTTGAATTGCACGTGGAAAAGTTGTGCCCCAAAAACCCTAAAACCTCTAGTATATATAGGAGGAGGGGAGGGGCCAGCCTTGGGTCTCAAGGGAGCTCCTAGGGTGAAGGCCGAAGTGCGGAGGAGGACTCCAACTCCAATTCGGTTTGGGGAAGGAGGAGTCCTCCTCTTCCTTCCCACCTCCCTCTTTTTTTTCTTTTGGTTTTTCTTTCCTATCGCCATAGCCCACTTGGGCTAGCCTCATCAGCCCACTAAGGGCTGGTGCGCCACCCTAGGACTATTGGCTCACTCCCGGGTGGGTGGGCCCCTCCCGGTGAAAACCCGGAACCCATTCGTCACTCCCGGTACACTGCCGGTAATGCCCGAAATCTTTTCGGTGACCAAATGAAACCATCCTATATATCAATCTTCATTTCCGGACCATTCCAGAAACCCTCGTGACGTCCGTTATCTCATCCGGGACTCCGAACTACCTTCAGTCACCAACACCTATAACTCAACTATACTGAAACGTCACCGAACCTTAAGTGTGCAGACCCTGCGGGTTCGAGAACTATGTAGACATGACCTGCTATGGCGCCCGCACCCGCACCTACTCCAGCAGCACCGCATGCTCCCATACCTTTTCCCGCACTTGCTCCCACACATGCACCCTATGGTAGAATCCCGTGCTCCGTCTGTGGCTTAAATGTCGGGCCATCGACATTCGCCGAGATCGATGCCCTCATGGTAAACATGCATCGCACACTCATCAACGTAACTAACTAAACTTTTGTTCCTGTTGCCTTTCGTAACTCTGACGTCGTACACATGTCTTTGCAAGCTGTCTCCATTCCATGCACCGTCCTCTACCACATGAACGGTGGGTTGGTGGTTGTGGGGAAGGATACTATAATCAAGCCCAATAATCATTTGTTCCATAGGTGGCATATGCCTTGTAACGCCTTAATGGTCTCCGTGGCAAGTGTGGTACAGGGCTACGAGGGTTTATGTCTTCCCAAACAAATCGATGCATAGGATGACGAGACACCGATGCAGCTTGGTGAATCCAAAAATTGGTTGATCCGCTCGCCGAAGAATCTTCTTTGTTTGGAGATGGTAGGGAGCACATCAACGGGACCTAAGCAAGGTATAACAAAAACCCCGCCTACTCAATTACAATCATCGTCTAAGTTGTTGGGTGAGGGCGAGCGACACGAGTAAGGGGGTCCAACTGGTCAGGTGCTGACTGATGATGTCGCCCACATGGATGAGGATATGGATCATGAAATGAAGGTCAAGGACCCTTTGAAGTGGCTCAATATTGGCACACGTGAGGACGTAGTGATGAGTCAGTCATATGAGCAATGTCTAGAGCCGGAACGTCCTTGGGAGTGCAAGAAGTCGTTGTTCATGCAAGCCTCACATGACACCCCTCTAGATGTCGCCTCAACCCAGGCTTAACTAAGACAAGGTCGTGAAATGATGAGCCCGATGACACTAGGGGCGGTGGTCAGACATGGTCTGGCAGACCAACCAGCAACTGAGCCCACCAAGAAGAAGCAGAGGCAGAGATCGACGAAGAAATTCCCGGCTATTGCCAAAGCTGCCAACGTGGCTTCCAGCAGGCAGCCGCCACCTCAGACCCAGGTTGCAGATAGTGTAACAGTCAAAGGTGTGTCGTCTATCCATATCACGGATCAACCAATTTTACTGAAGGGTGTGCTAGCCGCCATAATAGGGGATCTCAAGAGACTGCATGACCATTTTTTGTTTACGGGGAAAAGCCTTCTCTCCTCGAAGGATACATGATACCAGCTTTATATGGTCCATGTGTCGTATACTCACAAGGAGTACATTCACGACTGTCCTGCAGACATGTTCTTCCTGTGATTTGACTACATCTTCGATATGTAACTAATGAGGCGGCTCGATTTGACGTCCTTCCGTCTTTTTGTGCTTCATATGAACTACATCGTCACGAGAGAAAAAATAAGCGGTATTGCGGTCACGGACCCATACTACATTCCTAAGGGCTTCTTGTCGATCGACGAAGCTAACCATAAATATGTGACACAGTACATCGAGGAGTTCGTGGTCAATAATAAGGACAAGGAAGCGATTCTCGTTCCTAATCATCCCAGGTAAGTCATCCGCAGATAGACACTATAGCACATACATCCTTTCATGCATTTCAATCATTACTTTGCACGCATGAACGCTAACTGGATTGTGTATTTATTTTGCGCAGCCATGAGACCTCCATTCTCATCGTTTTTTACCCGCGTTGTTCACGCATTGTGTATTTGGACCCATCGATGACCATAGAGAAGAAAGATTACACAAACATCAAGTATGTTCTGGGAGCGCCTCCTTTGCTTCAACATGCGGGCTGGCTTCCTCAAAATAAAGAAGACCTTTAGGGGCACAGCGTGTTTCAGCCATAAGACTAACTTCTATTGCATCCGGCAACCAACAACACATAATAAGGATGGATTCTATGTCATCCATCTAATGATGGAGTACAAAAGGGATCAACAGTCACTCTGCATGACATCTTCATCTGATACCCATATCCATAGATGGTCTGAAGGCTTACAAACCGTACCGGATCATCGACTATAAAATGGCCTCTATCGCATCCAACAGGATATTGCATCGATCATCATTAAATACGTCATTGAAGAGAATGGGATGTTCTACGGAGGTCCAATATCACAAGCTGACGTCCCCACTGTTGGGGAACGTTGCATGGGAAACAAAAAAAATCCTACGCATACGAAGACCTATCATGGTGATGTTCATCTACAAGAGGGAGACCGGATCCACATATCCATGTAGATCGCTAAGCGGGAAGCGTTAAGAAACGCACTTGATGTAGTGATACAGCTTCGTGATTCAAATCACCGTCGTCCCATTATCCGTCCCGATCTAGCACCGAACGGACGGCACCTCCGCGTTCAACACACGTATAGCTCGATGACGATCTACGCCTTCTTGATCCAGCAAGAGAGACGGGGAAGTAGATGAGTTCTCCGGCAGCGTGACGGCGCACCGGTGATGGTGATGATCTATTCCTGCACGGCTCCGCCCGAGCACCACAGAAAGCTGATGTAGAGGAAGAACTACGAGGTATAGGTTTGAATTGCACGTGGAAAAGTTGTGCCCCAAAAACCCTAAAACCTCTAGTATATATAGGAGGAGGGGAGGGGCCAGCCTTGGGTCTCAAGGGAGCTCCTAGGGTGAAGGCCGAAGTGCGGAGGAGGACTCCAACTCCAATTCGGTTTGGGGAAGGAGGAGTCCTCCTCTTCCTTCCCACCTCCCTCTTTTTTTTCTTTTGGTTTTTCTTTCCTATCGCCATAGCCCACTTGGGCTAGCCTCATCAGCCCACTAAGGGCTGGTGCGCCACCCTAGGACTATTGGCTCACTCCCGGGTGGGTGGGCCCCTCCCGGTGAAAACCCGGAACCCATTCGTCACTCCCGGTACACTGCCGGTAATGCCCGAAATCTTTTCGGTGACCAAATGAAACCATCCTATATATCAATCTTCATTTCCGGACCATTCCAGAAACCCTCGTGACGTCCGTTATCTCATCCGGGACTCCGAACTACCTTCAGTCACCAACACCTATAACTCAACTATACTGAAACGTCACCGAACCTTAAGTGTGCAGACCCTGCGGGTTCGAGAACTATGTAGACATGACCTGCTATGGCGCCCGCACCCGCACCTACTCCAGCAGCACCGCATGCTCCCATACCTTTTCCCGCACTTGCTCCCACACATGCACCCTATGGTAGAATCCCGTGCTCCGTCTGTGGCTTAAATGTCGGGCCATCGACATTCGCCGAGATCGATGCCCTCATGGTAAACATGCATCGCACACTCATCAACGTAACTAACTAAACTTTTGTTCCTGTTGCCTTTCGTAACTCTGACGTCGTACACATGTCTTTGCAAGCTGTCTCCATTCCATGCACCGTCCTCTACCACATGAACGGTGGGTTGGTGGTTGTGGGGAAGGATACTATAATCAAGCCCAATAATCATTTGTTCCATAGGTGGCATATGCCTTGTAACGCCTTAATGGTCTCCGTGGCAAGTGTGGTACAGGGCTACGAGGGTTTATGTCTTCCCAAACAAATCGATGCATAGGATGACGAGACACCGATGCAGCTTGGTGAATCCAAAAATTGGTTGATCCGCTCGCCGAAGAATCTTCTTTGTTTGGAGATGGTAGGGAGCACATCAACGGGACCTAAGCAAGGTATAACAAAAACCCCACCTACTCAATTACAATCATCGTCTATGTTGTTGGGTGAGGGCGAGCGACACGAGTAAGGGGGTCCAACTGGTCAGGTGCTGACTGATGATGTCGCCCACATGGATGAGGATATGGATCATGAAATGAAGGTCAAGGACCCTTTGAAGTGGCTCAATATTGGCACACGTGAGGATGTAGTGATGAGTCAGTCATATGAGCAACGTCTAGAGCCGGAACGTCCTTGGGAGTGCAAGAAGTCGTTGTTCATGCAAGCCTCACATGACACCCCTCTAGACGTCGCCTCAACCCAAGCTTAACTAAGACAAGGTCGTGAAATGTTGAGCCCGACGACACTAGGGGCGGTGGTCAGACATGGTCTGGCAGACCAACCAGCAACTGAGCCCACCAAGAAGAAGCAGAGGCAGAGACCGACGAAGAAATTCCCGGCTATTGCCAAAGCTGCCAAAGTGGCTTCCAGCAGGCAGCCGCCACCTCAGACCCAGGTTGCAGATAGTGTACCGGTCAAAGGTGTGTCGTCTATCCATATCACGGATCAACCAATTTTACTGAAGGATGTGCTAGCCGCCATAATAGGGGATCTCAAGAGACTGCATGACCATTTTTTGTTGACGGGGAAAAGCCTTCTCTCCTCGAAGGATACATGATACCAGGTTTATATGGTCCATGTGTCGTATCCTCACAAGGAGTACATTCGAGACTGTCCTGCACACATGTTCTTCCTGTGATTTGACTACATCTTCGATATGTAACTAATGAGGCGGCTCGATTTGACGTCCTTCCGTCTTTTTGTGCTTCATATGAACTACATCGTCACGAGAGAAAAAATAAGCGGTATTGCGGTCACGGACCCATACTACATGCCTAAGGGCTTCTTGTCGATCGACGAAGCTAACCATAAATATGTGACACAGTACATCGAGGAGTTCGTGGTCAAGAATAAGGACAAGGAAGCGATTCTCGTTCCTAATCATCCCAGGTAAGTCATCCGCAGATAGACACTATAGCACATACATCCTTTCATGCATTTCAATCATTACTTTGCACGCATGAACGCTAACTGGATTGTGTATTTATTTTGCGCAGCCATGAGACCTCCATTCTCATCGTTTTTTACCCGCGTTGTTCACGCATTGTGTATTTGGACCCATCGATGACCATAGAGAAGAAAGATTACACAAACATCAAGTATGTTCTGGGAGCGCCCTCCTTTGCTTCAACATGCGGGGTGGCTTCCTCAAAATAAAGAAGACTTTTAGGGGCACAGCGTGTTTCAGCCATAAGACTAACTTCTATTGCATCCGGCAACCAACAACACATAATAAGGATGGATTCTATGTCATCCATCTAATGATGGAGTACAAAAGGGATCAACAGTCACTCTGCATGACATCTTCATCTGATACCCATATCCATAGATGGTCTGAAGGCTTACAAACCGTACCGGATCATCGACTATAAAATGGCCTCTATCGCATCCAACAGGATATTGCATCGATCATCATTAAATACGTCATTGAAGAGAATGGGATGTTCTACGGAGGTCCAATATCACAAGCTGACGTCCCCACTGTTGGGGAACGTTGCATGGGAAACAAAAAAATTCCTACGCATACGAAGACCTATCATGGTGATGTTCATCTACAAGAGGGAGACCGGATCGACATATCCATGTAGATCGCTAAGCGGGAAGCGTTAAGAAACGCACTTGATGTAGTGATACAGCTTCGTGATTCAAATCACCGTCGTCCCATTATCCGTCCCGATCTAGCACCGAACGGACGGCACCTCCGCGTTCAACACACGTATAGCTCGATGACGATCTCCGCCTTCTTGATCCAGCAAGAGAGACGGGGAAGTAGATGAGTTCTCGGGCAGCGTGACGGCGCACCGGTGATGGTGATGATCTATTCCTGCACGGCTCCGCCCGAGCACCACAGAAAGCTGATGTAGAGGAAGAACTACGAGGTATAGGTTTGAATTGCACGTGGAAAAGTTGTGCCCCAAAAACCCTAAAACCTCTAGTATATATAGGAGGAGGGGAGGGGCCAGCCTTGGGTCTCAAGGGAGCTCCTAGGGTGAAGGCCGAAGTGCGGAGGAGGACTCCAACTCCAATTCGGTTTGGGGAAGGAGGAGTCCTCCTCTTCCTTCCCACCTCCCTCTTTTTTTTCTTTTGGTTTTTCTTTCCTATCGCCATAGCCCACTTGGGCTAGCCTCATCAGCCCACTAAGGGCTGGTGCGCCACCCTAGGACTATTGGGCTCACTCCCAGGTTGGTGGGCCCCTCCCGGTGAAAACCCGGAACCCATTCGTCACTCCCGGTACACTGCCGGTAATGCCCGAAATCTTTTCGGTGACCAAATGAAACCATCCTATATATCAATCTTCATTTCCGGACCATTCCAGAAACCCTCGTGACGTCCATTATCTCATCCGGGACTCCGAACTACCTTCAGTCACCAACACCTATAACTCAACTATACTGAAACGTCACCAAACCTTAAGTGTGCAGACCATGCGGGTTCGAGAACTATGTAGACATGACCTGAGACACTCCCCGGTCAATATCCAATAGCGGGACCTGGATGTCCATATTGGATCCTACATATTCTACGAAGATATTATCGGTTGAACCTCTATGCCAAGGATTCATATAATCCCGTATAACATTCCCTTTGTCCTTCGGTATGTTACTTGCCCGAGATTTGATCGTCGGTGTCTCTATACCTATTTCAGTCTCATTACCGGCAAGTCTCTTTACTCGTTCCGTAATACAAGATCCCGCGACTAACACTTGACTCACATTGCTTGCAAGGCTTATATGTGATGTTGTATTACCGAGTGGGCCCCGAGATACCTCACCGTCACACGGAGTGAAAAATCCCAGTCTTGATCCATGCTAACTCAACGGACACCTTCGGAGATACCTGTAGAGTACCTTTATAGTCACCCGGTAACGTTGTGACGTTTGATACACACAAGGTATTCCTCCGGTGTCAGTGAGTTACATGATCTCATGGTCATAGGAATGAATACTTGACACGTAGAAAACAATAGCAACAAAATGACACGATCACATGTTACGTTCATATTTTGGGTCTTATCCATCACATCATTCTCGTAATGATGTGATCTAGTTATCAAGTGACAACACTTGCATATGGTCAGAAAACCTTAACCATCCTTGATCAACTGACTAGTCGACTAGAGGATTACTAGGGACATTTTTTGTCTATATATCCACACATGTATATATGCTTTCATTCAATACAATTATAGCATGGATAATAAACGATTATCTTGAAACAGGAAATATAACAATAACTATTTTATCATTGCCTCTAGGGCATATTTCCAACACCCACCCACATAGCCCTACCACGCCAGGACAACACGCCTTTCAACAAGCTTGGGTACATCGTCCCTGATATGGACGGATGGCATGAGTGCATTGTGTCGGGGATATACCTTGTGGTGTAACCCGGCTTGAAATATGACCCGGTCGAGCTTGGCGACTCACTAATGACCGTGCCGAGCTTGGCGACTCACTCGTGACCCGGTAGGCGGGTCAGACGAATGACAAGACTAAAGGCCCAAGGCCCGGCGTACCCCCAGCATAAGGCAGTTCATAGAGAGGCCAGGAGGGCCGACTCACAAGAGAAGTCCCAAAGAAAAGGAAAGACTCCCTCAGAAAGGAAACAAGATCCGGATTAGGATTCAAGAGAGACTAGTCTTATTGCTACTCCTGTTAGGACTCTACATGTAAACCAACCCCTTCCACTTATATAAGGAGGGGTAAGGCGCCCCAAGAGGGACAGATTCACAAGTTCAAGTCATTAGAGATAGACAGATTAGATACCCAAGAGATTAGAGGTAGCAATTCGCACCCTTGTAATCGAGACCATCATCTTCATCAACGAAACACAAGTAGGACATAGGCTTTTACCTCCATCGGAGGGGCCGAACCTGGGTAAACTCACGTCTCTTGATTCCGACAAACCCCTCTCAAGCCGCCACATAGCTGCGATGGCTCCACATCTAAGTCCTTGTACGAGGACATATGCTGTGAAAAAACCACGACATTTGGCGCCCACCATGGGGCCACGCACGGTGGTGTTGTGTTTTTGAAGGGATCTCTCCTAGGGATCGAGAGTTTATGACCCGCCGGATCCACAAGAGTCGGCTCGAAAAATCTTCATCGACTCCAAATTCATTTGTCAAGATTGGAAAAGTTTCGGCATCGACATAAAAAGCATCAGACACAGAAAAAAAGAATTAGGGTTGCGCGTCTGTGCGACACCGCAAGTCGCCTAGTCGAAGCTATCAAAAATTTCTACTTTAGTATCAATATGTGCAATATATGCAGCGGTCGTGTCCGACTCAAAGGGCATTAAAAGGTGAACTCACGTGGCTGTCGTACAGATCAAATCCACCTTGGGAGACAACAACGTCCGTACTCAACCTCGATCGAAGCAAAGGTACACAGAGAAGAAATAAGAAAAAAAAGGGCAATAGGTGGCCGGCGCATGCAGCAGGGTCAAACCAACCAAATTCCAAGGCCGCAGCTGCCACCAACGAGATGTGTAGCATCTGTGGCGCATCAACAACAGATTTGCAGAGAAGGAAGGCAAATGCAGGAGATTTGACTGATACGGGAAAAAGGTCCCACATCAATACTACTGCTATGAGCATGGAACAATCACACAGGATAACCCGTATTGAGACAATATTCCGAAGAGCTGATAGAAGGTGGATATCAAAATCTAGGGTTGCGATCTGTTCGCTACCGCATATCACCAAAGATGGTGAGAGTTTCCGTCGCAGATTTGATACTACATGCGGTCAACGCTGATCCGATGGGAAGTACAAATCGTCGTAATCGAGATTGATGCGAAATCGATTTGCTACAAATCGTCGCGTTCTGTTGTCCGTGTACAAATTTTCAATCACTGAGGAGGCCGAAGCCATCACACACCAAAGCCAAAGAAAATTAGTAAAATACTACTAGTACTAATGATGGACACAATCTTCAAGGAAAGGACTATCATGCATGTTAGGGTGACCATAGTGGGGAGTAACATATAGGCCCTGTTTGGATACTCTAGCTTAGCTAGTGGTTAGGGTTAGTTTCTAGCTCATGACTAACCCTAAACTAACTCTAGTCAAATAGTTGTTTGGATGGATGGGTTAGATTGACAATAGATGCACTTTATGAAAAGAGAAAAGTGATTTTTTAATGGACCCCATTAGAACTAGCTCCAATTAGCATCTCTTGGCTGGTGGGAGAGAGAGAGAAAAATATTTTTTAATGGACCCCATGAGAACTAGCTCCAATTAGCACCTCTTGGGTGGGATAGTTTTTTTGGGTGGGTTAGATGCAACTAGCTCCAATCTAACCCTTATGTTTGGATACTTTAGGGCTAGTTGAACCCCAACTAGCTCAAACTAACTCTAACTCATGGATCCAAACAGGGCCATAGTAGTATCATGCATATGATACTATTGTATGATACTACCTCCATAATGCATAGTATCATAAACTAGTATCATAGATCACCTTATTTATTGACATGCATGACACATAGTAGTATAGCATTTAACATGTTACGGTATCTACCTATGTTACTCTAACTCTCTCTCTCTCTTCTTTAATCATCTGCCACATCAGCATGTTTGCTATTCCAAGCATATGATACCACCTAAGTTACTCCCACTATGGCCAGCCTTAAGGCCAAAGCAGAAGAAAGACATGGCATCGATCATTATCTGGTAAATGGGAATTCATCAACCACCGGTCTGCCTATATAAAATATACTCAGGGTCAAAGTATACATCCAGCATTATTCAGCACCAACGTCTGTGTTTATCCGATAAAAACAAACCAGGTGCTATCCTTTTTATCTATCTTTTCAGTATACATTGTTTATTCAAAGTCAATTACTCTGGCATATAGTATATTTTATGCACGATAATTTGTCAGTACAAAGATGGTGTATATTGAGCGCATGGAGCCCGTCGACATCAATAGCATCGATGCCGCCTCTTACGTTCACACCAGCGTACAACAACGTGGCCAACTTGCATCTGCACCGGTTTTCAAAGCCGCGGTCGACTCTCGCATCTACATCAACACGTCGGTGCACGAGCCGCCACCCGTGCGGTCCGGTCTATATCATTCCATCAGTGCCACGCCTGCTCATTTGAGTCGCACAACAGATGTGCCTGAGCCACCGCCCACGCAGCCTGGTCTATATGAAATATGTCATAAGATTTTCTAGCGCTCATCTGCAAAAAATAACAGGTGCTATCTGCCTTATTTTATCGGTACATTTTCGATTCCTTCGAAAACAATTACTCTCGCCTGTGATATTTGTACGCACGACAATTCTACTTCACGAAAACGGCATTATGCCGCGGAGATGAAGACGCACCAACATCAGGCTGGATCAGCGTTTGTCCGTGTCGCATTGCGTTGGTTATAATGACACGGCCAACTCTCACGACCAAGACGGCTTACAACGATGCGGCCAACTCTCACGTACGCCCAACCAAGGCGGCTTACAACGCCATGACCGACTCTCGCGACCGTATCAAGTCGCCAGACAGCTCACACATTCAACTCAATATGTCGGTGCAGTAATTGTCTATACGAGCCGCCTAACAAACGCGTGCAAAACCCGCCCCCATGGTCCAGTTTAGATCAAACCGGTGGTGCAGTGCTCGCCTGTACGAGCCGCCCAACAGATGGATGCAAGATGTCGCCCAACAGATGTATGGCAAAGTGTTTATCGCTAAGACCGGAGCTTTTCTTGAGAAAGAGTTTCTCTCGAAAGAATTGAGTGGGAGGAATATAGAACTTGGTGAGGTTGCGGAACCTCTATTTCAACAACATGGTGGCGCACGGCAGAAAGAAATTACTGTTGAGGCAACACCAGTTGAAGAGGAAGCTAATGATGGTGATCATGAAGCTTCAGATCAAATTACTCTCAGACCTCGCAGGTCGACAAGAGCACGTACTGCTCCTGAGTGGTACGGGAATCCTATCTTGCCAATCATTTTGTTGGACAACAATGAACATGTGAATTATGGAGAAGCAATGGTGGGCCCAGATTCCAAGAGATGGTGAGAAGCCATGAAATCCAAGATAGAATCTATGTAACAAAGTATGGACTTTGGAAGTATTACCTGAAGGTCGAAAGGCTCTTCAGAAGAAGACGGAAGCACACGATAATTTGACTGTTTATAAAGCTTGACTTGTGGCAAAGATTTTTTCACAAGTTTAAGGAGTTGACTACGATGAGATATTCTCACCCATAGAGATGCTTAAATCCGTCCGAATCATGTTAGCAATAGTTGCATTTTTCGATTATGAAATATGGCAGATGGATGTCAAAATGGCGTTCCTTAACGGGTTTCTTAAGGAAGAGTTGTATATGATGCAACCCGAAGGTTTTGTCGATCCATAGAATGCTGACAAAGTATGCAAGCTCCAGTGATCCATTTATGGACTGGTGCAGGTATCTCAGAGTTGGAATCGGCGCTTTGATGAGGTGATCAAGGCGTTCAGTTTTATACAAGTTTTTGGAGAAGCTTGTATTTACAAGAAAGTGAGTGGGAGCTCTATAGTGTTTCTAATATTATATGTGGATGACATATTGCTGATTGAAAACAATGTAGAGTTTCTGGAAAGCGTAAAGGATTATTTTAATAAAAGTTTTTCAATGAAGTACCTAGGAGAAGCTGCTTACATATTGGGCATAAAGATCTATAGAGATAGGTCAAGGCGCCTAATAGTTCTTTCACAACGCACAAACCTTGATAAAGTTTTGAAGAAGTTTAAAATGGAATAATCCAAGAAGGGGTTATTGCATGTGTTACAAGGTATAAAGTTGAGTAAGACTCAATGTCCATAACTGCAGAAGATAGAGAAAAGATGAGTGTCGTCCCCTATGCTTCAGCCATAGGGTCTATCATGTATGCAATGTTGTGCACAAGACCGGATGTTAGCCTGGCCATAAGTATGGCAGGCAGGTTTCAGAGTGATCCGGGAGTGCAGCACTGGCGGCGGTCGAGAATATTCTGAAGTACCTGAAAAGGACTAAGGAAATGTTTCTCGTTTATGAGGTGACGAAGAGCTCATCGTAAAGGGTTACATCGATGCAAGCTTTGACACTGATCCAGATGACTCTAAGTCTCAAACCGGATATGTATTTATTCTTAACAGGTGTGTGGTAAGCTGGTGCAGTTCCAAGCAAAGCGTCGTACCTGATTCTACATGCGAAGTGGAGTACATAGTTGCCTCTGAGGCGACTGAGGAAGGTGTCTAGATGAAGCAGTTCATGGCGGATCTTGGAGTAGTGCCAAGTGCACTCGACCCAATCAATTTGTTTTGTGACAACACGGGTGCCATTGCTCTAGCCAAGGAACCAAGGTTTCACAAGAGGACCAGACACATAAAAGCGACGCTTCAATGCCATCCGCGATTACATCAAGGAGGAGGACATAAATATTTGCAAAGTACACACGGATCTAAATGTTGCAGATCCACTAACTAAACCTCTTCCACAAGCGAAGCATGATCAACACCAGAACTGTATGGGTGTTAGCTTCATTACATTGTAAATCACATAAAGATGTGAAGCTAGTTTACTGACTCTAGTGCAAGTGGGAGACTGTTGGAAATATGCCCTAGAGGCAATAATAAAATAGTTATTTTTATAATTCCTGTTTCAAGATAATCGTTTATTATCCATGCTAAAATTGTATTGAATGGAAACATAAATGCATGTGTTCTCAGAAGTTTTTGGTATAGTTGAATTATTGATGTTGGTAACCAAATGTTGTTCAGAGTCCCGAATGAGATCCAGAACGTCATGAGGGTTTCCGCAATGGTCAGGAAATGAAGATTGATATATAGGATTGTTGCATTTGGCTTCCGGAAATATCTCGAGCATTACCGGTAAAGTACAGGGAGCGACGAATGGGTTTCGGGGTTTTACCGGGAGGGGCCACCCACCCGGGAGAGGACCTAATAGGCCCATGGGTAGCGCACCAGCCCTTGGTGGGCTGGTGAGGCCATCCCAATAATCCTATTTCAGCTGAAGCAAAAATAAAAAGGAAAAAGGAAAAAAGGAAGGAAGTGGGTAAGATGGGAAGGACTCCCCCACCAAACCGAATTGGAGGAGCAATCCTCCCTCTTGGGCTAGGCCGAACCCTCCTAATTGGAGTAGGAGGCAAGCCAACCCTCCCTCGTGTTCCTCCTATATATAGTGGAGATTTGAGAGGGTTTTTGCACCCCCAAGCCTTTGTGCAGCCCTCTCTCCCTCCACTACTTCGTTTTTCCTCTAGTCTAGTTTTCAGCGGTGCTTAGGCGAAACCCTGCTAGACTAGCTCCACCACCATCGCCGTCATGCCGCTGCGCTACCGGAGAACTCATCTCCCTCTCTGCCCCCTCTTGCTGGATCAAGAAGGCGGAGATCATCGTCGAGCTGTACGTGTGCTGAAGGCGGAGGTACCGTCCGTTCAGCACTAGATCGGGATGGATCGTGGGATGGCGGCAATTTGGATCGCAAAGACGTTCCACTACATCAACCGCGTTTCTTAATGCTTCCCACTTAGCGATCTACAAGGGTATGTGGATCTGATCTCCCTCTCGTAGATGGTCATCACCATGATAGGTCTTCATGTGCGTAGGAAAATTTTTGTTTCCCATGCAATGTTCCCCAACAGGCGACTCACTCATGACCCGGTAGGCGGGTCAGACAAATGACAAGACTGAAGGCCCAAGGCCCGGCGTAAACCCCGCATAAGGTGGTTCATAGAGAGGCCAGGAGGTCCGGCTCACAAGAGAAGGCCCAAAGAAGAGGAAAGACTCCCTCACAAAGGAAACAATACCCGGATTAGGATTCAAGAGATAGTAGTCCTATTCCTACTCCTCGTAGGACTCTACATGTAAACTTACCCCTTCCACTTATATAAGGAGGGGTAAGGCACCCCAAGAGGGACAGAATCACAAGTTCAAGTCACTGGAGATAGACATATTAGGCACCCTCGAGATTAGAGGTAGCAATTTTGCGCTCTTGTAATCGAGACCATCATCTTCATCAATGAAAAACAAGCATGACGTAGGCTTTTACCTCCATCAGAGGGGCCAAACCTGGGTAAACTCGCGTCTCTCGATTCCAACCGACCCTCTCAAGCCGCCACATAGTTGCGATGGCTCCACACCTAAGTCCTTGCACGAGGACATATGCCGTGACAAAACCATGACACATTGCTTAGATTCACGATGACACTATGTGTGTTTAGTTGTTACTTTCTCTACAACCGAAACTTGGAATTTATCTGTACGACGTCACTATTAGATGTAAAAGCTACCGCACTCTAGTTAGTTAGTTTGGTTCGATGCATTTCGTTAACTATGTTTATGTTGATTCCATTTGCTAACTCTTTCTCTCCACAGGCCGACGTCATATATTATGTTGCATATTATCGTTGAATTCACTTGATGGTATATATATATGCACCTCTGACGGGTATATATATCATTGATGGCGAGGTGTTATGCCCTGTACATAGGGAGGGTTTCGGGAGTGTACGACGAGTGGCCAGAGTGTCAGGACCAAGTGCATCGCTTCCCGAGTGGCAGCCAGAAAGGGTTTGATAGCAGAATCGAGACGAAAGCTAATTAATTGCGGTGGACGCTAGCGCGAGAAAGAAATCTGAACCGACGCCTTAAGAACTACTACATAATCCCACTTTTGCTCATCGTAATCGGCCTTGTATTGTATGTGATGAGATCATAGCTAGCTTACATAGATGATGAAACATGACTGTGACCAAGGTTAGTTGCATGTATTCGAGACTTGTAGTATCATGTATCGCTATCTCTTCGAAACTTGTAATAACTTGTTTGACCATTAGTGATGATGATGAGATGAGATGAAGGACCTTCTTCTATTCATCGATGTCGATGATTAGATATAATTGGTATCATATCTATTTCACTTAATATGGATGTTCTTATTGTATAGAAGTTATTGTTTCAATAGAGGTGGGAGACAAGTATTTATAGTCTAGGGTGAGATAGGAGCGAGAGGGGGGTACATGGGCCTCGGGCCCGAGTGGTTGCACCCGCGCAGGCCAGAAGTTTCGGGCTGGGACGGAAGTTCCACGTGCCGGAAGTTCTGGGGCAAGTCCGGGCAGGTTCCGGGGTTTCCCTAGACTGGGCGGACTTCGGGTGCGCTGCGGCCGGAAGTTCCACGCAGGCCGGAAGGTCCGGGGTCCGGAGGTTCCGGGCGAGGTCCGGATAGGGTTTGGGCTATCGAGGGAGTTGGCGCGCCTCGGAGCTGCTCTAGTCGCCGGGGGTTGGAAGGTCCGGGCAAGCTGGAAGGTCCTGGGTCCGGAGGTTCCAAGCACGCCGGAAGGTCCGGGCCTTCTAGTAGTTTTCCTTTCTTCTTCTTGCTTCTCTTCCAATCTTCCCTCGCGGATGGTGTAGTCGTATGTAGGTGCTGGCACTCCTCCTCGTCCTTCGTGGGGCTCCGACAATACCTTTATATGCACATGAGAGGAGTGTCAACTAGTATACCTTCCTCGAAGGGGTCAAGTGAACACGTGTAAAGGAGATGATTCACCTTTAAGTATGTCGAGTTGATATCGCATGTGTCACTTGCCAAATGAACTATTGTTATGGTGATGTCCATAAGATGCTCTGCATCATCCCCTCCCCCTTGGGAAAGATCCGTCCTCGGATCAAAATCCAAATCACCATGGGAAGGATATGGCATCGTCGTGTTGAAGTGGAAGATCACCAAGAATGTATCATCATCACGCTCAAAAGTGGCACTCTCCAATGTCTCGCCGTCTATTAATTCCTTCAAAGGGACCAAATACGACAAACATTTTTGAAATATGTAAGTGCATCTAGTGCCCCTTAGTGATTTTGGTGGTTTGAAGACTTATAGGTTAAGTATCTAATGTGTTCATAAGTGCACACAGAATCTATAAGTCGCTGAGGAGTCTGAAATATTCGATGAATATCGACCCCTAAAAATGTATATCTTCGGCTGAAGAAATTGGTCTAAAGCTGAAGAATTGAATAGCGAAGAAATTGCGATGAAATTGATATTCCTCATGAAGATATTGAAAATGAGGAATTCGGTGTGTCCTGAAGAAAATCATTCTAAAGACTTTGAAGCATGAAGATTTATCCTTTCTGTTTTATTTTCTTCACACTTGAGTAACAGGAACACCGTACTGTTAAAGGGTGTCAAATTAACACGTCGGAATGAATTTCCTCATGATGCTCAACCCAAGCCTAATCCTACCAAAAGCCTCAAGTGAGGAATATGAGAGACATGAGGACTCTCACAGTTGAGGGTCCCGACCGTTACCGCGAGTCGCGCCACATCATTGATCTTATCCACACCAACGATCATATTATTTAAGGGCATTAATGTCAAATCATGTCAGGATGCTCCCAGGCTATAAATAGCCCCCCCCCCCCCCACAACCATTAGTTGGTTGGATGCTCCGTAGGAAACTCACACTTGTCATAAGAGCAACCCAAATTCCTCAAAGACTTCGAGAGTAATTCATCAGTGAGGAAATACCCCAAACACCAAACCATAAACCGTAAACCAAGTGATTGAGCATCACTGAAGAAGTTGTTCCAGTGTGGGACTGAAGCCTCTTACCTTTGAGGACTATGCATCCTCCACACGGTTAGGCGTCATGGTCGAGAGCAATCCAGCAGTCAATTGTGGATCGCCAGGTGACCAAGTTTGTGAGGGTTTGGAAGTCTGCCCTGAAGACTTACCACGAGTGTTGAGCGAGGACTGTGTGTTCTTAGCTCAGGGATAATACAATAGGGACTGGCTGTCCCGGGACTGTGTGTCTTTTGGTTTCAATACCAAGCCACTCCAAACCAGATGTACAACTGTCACAACAGTTGGAACTGGGTCATCAGCCACTGTCTTCGCTGCGAAACGGGTTCTATTTCTTCAACTCTTTCAATTCCTCACATTGCATGTTGAAGATTTTCATTCCTCACTGCTTGAAGAATTTGCTGAAGACCTTCTCTGAAATTCCTCAAACCCAAATTCTTCATACCGGTTATTCTTCACCCACTGTCTCTATGCCTACTTTCTGTGCAAACTGATTTTCATATTCTTCACCTTGAAAAACTGTTGTAGTGATACTTTGCACTCCTGATCCTTTGCTGTTTCCGCTGCAAGTTAGTCATGAGTGAGAAATTTCCTCAAAAGGAATTTCCTCATTGATGATATTCTAAAAATCTCCTATTCACCCCCCTCTAGTCGATATAGCGCACTTTCAATTGGTATCAGAGCAAGGTACTCCCTTGTTCTGTGTGATTTTTGTTTAACCACCTGGAGTTTTAGTTATGTCGACTGCAGGCATGATCAAGGTTACTGCAGGATGTCTTACTTTCGAAGGAAAGGACTTTCCCTTATGGAAGGCCAAGATGCAGATGCATCTACAAGCTATTGACAATGATCTCTGGTATATTGTGGAACATGGTGTCCCTATCGTCACTGCTATTGTCTATGTCGCTGATGTGAAGAAGTTCAAGCAACTTGATTCTCAAGCGGAGAATATCATCTGTGGCCATGTGAGCAAGGGCCAGTATGGCAGAGTGAGTGCTTTGGGCTCAGCAAAACTTATCTGGGAAAGGCTGTCCAAAGTTAATGAAGGAGTATCAACCCAGCGTGATTCTCGTGTCGATGTTCTTCGCAATCTCTTCAACAGCTTCAAGAGGCTTGACAATGAAAGCTACCTAGATACCTTTGATCGCCTCACTGACATATCAAATGAACTGCAAGCACTCGGAGCTCGAGACATTACTGATCACGAAGTTGTGAAGAAACTGCTAAGATCTTTGGATTCTTCATTTGATACTTTAGTTCTGATGATTCAAGAAAGACCAGACTACAAGATGCTTGATCCGGCTGATATACTCGAAAGACTCAATACTCATGAATTCCAACAAGAAGAAAAGAGAGATCTATATGGACCAAGTTATTCTAGACCACGTGCACTGAAGGCCAAAGCAATTTCCTCATCTGAAGAAGAAGACTCGGATGGTAGCATTGGTGATCCTGAAGAATTTGGACAGGAGCTTGCAATGCTCGTGAGGGAATTCCAGAAGTATATGTTTGGTAAATCTTCAAAAAGAGATATGAGGAAATCAGAATCTTCATCTAAGGACTACAAGAAAAGAACCTGCCACAAATGCAAAAAATCTGGTCACTACATTGCTGATTGTCCTCGTTGGGGAAAGGAATCAAGGAAGAAGAAATACAAGGATGAAAGTTCTGATGACTCGAAGAAAAAGAATAAATCTTCAAAATCCTGATCCTCAAAGTCCTCGTCGCACAAGAAGACTAGTTTCAGAAAGGCTCGGGCACTTATTGGCAAGGAAATGGATTCTGAGGTAGAATCCAGGGAATGTGATGAAGAGGAGGGTTCTGATGAAGACTCAGAATCTGGACAGGCTAGCCTTGCACTTGCAACCACATTCGTCAGCAAGTCAATCTTCAACCTTGAAGAAAATGATAACACCATCCACACTGATGACTATGTTGATGACTTCGCTCCAACCTATTGCTTCATGGAAAAAGGTTCAAAGGTACTGAATGATGCTTCCTCCTCTGATTCAAGTGACTGTGAACCTGATGATTATAAAAAACCAGTTATAGTAAAGTTGTTATCATTGCCACTAAACAACAAACTGCCCTAGAAAAGCTTCAGAAACTGCTAGACAGAAGTGATGATCTGTTGAATGATGAAATGAATCTTACCCAAATCCTCACTTAAGATATGAAAAGTCTTCAGTCCAGATTTGATAATGTTCAAGATCGTCATGTTACACTCCTCGCTGATCATGAGAAACTTTCCTATGAATTTCTTCAAAGGAAGCTTGATCTTGAGAAGCTGAGAATTTCTCATGATGATCTTCGTACGGAAAATGGTTCATTACTAGCTCAACAGATCAGTACTGCTGAGGCTGAACTCATTCCTCCATGCCTTAAATGCATCGAACGTGAAACTACTAATTCTTCACCAGAATCATCAAATGCTTCTATTGCTACAAATTCTTCAACTGCTCCTGTAGTGTCAAATTCCTCACTTGAGGAAACTACGAATGTCAATGATGAAAATGCAGGGCTGAAGGAATTGTATGTGACATGCATATACAAAAGTCTCAAAGGACACCAAACCATTTGTGATGTGCTCAAAAAGCAGATCTTGAACAGGAACCCGAGGAAAGAAGGAATTGCCTTTGAGAGGAAATTGAATGCTGATGGATCATGTTGGAAACCTGAACAGTATCCCAAAACCTCATGGGTTGCTGCTAAAGGGCCTCCTTTTGATCCATCCAATCTAACAGGCTTTTCATGTGAATTATCCTATTCCTCAGATGAGTCATTTGACTCCAACTATAAACTGTTTAAAAATCAATCTGGTGAAGTATTTGCTCGATATGTTGGAACTAACTGCAGGAATGGGCCTCCCCTGAGGAAAATCTGGGTTCCCAAAAGTTGCCTTGAAAATCTTCATGTGAATTTCCTCATGACACCACCTATGAAGAATTTGAACCCCAGATCATATTCCTCAGGAGGACCAAAGTCTTCAAGAGGATCAAAATCCTCAACTGGTCAAACATATGCTCATACCCGTGCTAATGCTTCTAACATGAAGGGAAATTACAAGGAATATGAATATGAGCGTTATTCTTCAAATCATTATGTTCATAAATCCTCAAATAAATTCTCTGCATATTCATTTGAGTACTTTAATCCCCTACTGTTAAGAGAAGTGCATTAGCTTCAATGCCTCATTTCTCATATGATGCTCGCAGGATGATGAATGCTTTACCACCCCTTCAGATGTGGGTGGTGAAGAAATTGAACTAATCACTTCTGCAGGTCAGGTCTCTAGATGAAAATCATCATCTGAAGAATTTGCTGGAGACCTAAGGAAAATGCTTGATAGGACGCAAGCTAATATTGATGAAGTTATTTCACACGTCCTGATAATTACTATTTATGATGAAATTCCTATCTCATGAAATTGATATCATATTCTTCAAGTCTGAAGCATGTGAGACGGTAAGATGTACTAATTCATCTGCAGGATGACAAACCCAAGAGTACTGAGTGGGTTCTTGATAGTGGCTGCACACATCACATGACTGGTGACAAAAGCCTGCTGATGAATATGCCACTGACTCCATCACCCCTGAAGCACATCACTTATGGTGACAAAGGTAAAAGCAAGGTATTGGCACTTGGCAAAGTAGCTATTTCCAAGGACAGACACATCGACAAAGTGATGCTTGTTGAATCCCTTGGATTTAACCTTATGTCAGTCTCAATGCTTTGTGATCTTGATATGATTGTTATCTTTGGAAGATATAGATGTGTTGTCATCATGGAATCTGACAGATCCAAAGTCTTTGAAGGTGTTAGAAGAGGTGATTTGTACATTGTTGATTTCTCTACAGGTCCTCAACCAGCCACTTGCTTACTAGCAAAAACCTCATAAGGGTGGCTGTGGCATCGAAGGCTTGGTCATGCAGGCATGAGGAATTTGCACACGCTCGCGAAGAAGAAGCATGTCATCAGCATCGAATCAGTCAAATTCCTCAAGGACCACCTCTGCGGTGCTTGTGAGTCTGGGAAAATGACCAGATCCAAGCACCCCTCGAAGACTATCATGACCACTACTCGTCAGTTTGAATTGCTTCACATGGATCTATTTGGACCTACTCATTATGCCACACTAACAAATGCAGCATCTTTATATGGCTTTGTCATAGTTGATGATTATTCCAGATACACATGGATGCATATCATTTTGTATAAAACTGAAGTGCAGGAAGTCTTCGATTTTCCTCAAGGGCCTCGATGAAGTTCGGCGTCAAGATCAAACACATCACGAGTGATAATGGAACAGAGTTCAAAAACACTGGTCTTGATAATTATCTTGATGAACTTGGTATTACTCACGAATTGTCTCCTCCTTATACTCCTCAACAGAATGGTGTCGTCGAAAGAAAGAACATGACTCTCGTTGAGATGGCAAGAACCATGCTTGAAGAATATCAGACTCCTCATCGCTTTTGTCCTGAAGCAATCAACACCGCCTGCCATATCATCAACAGGGTATATCTTCACAAATTCCACAAGAAAACCTCATATGAACTCCTCAGTGACAAGAAACCCAATGTAAGTTATTTCAAAGTCTTCGGTGCAAAATGTTGGATTAGAGATCCTCAACATAGCTCAAAGTTTGCACCTAAGGCACATGAGGGTTTTATGCTCGGTTATGGAAAGGACTCGCACACCTACAGAGTCTTCAACACCTATCACAACAAGGTTGTTGAGACTGTAGATGTGCGGTTCGATGAAACTAATGGCTCGCAAAGAGAGCAATTGCCTCCTGATCCAGATAAGTTGTCTCCTGAGTAAGCAATAAAGCTCAAAGCGACTGAAGACATTGTTCCCACTGAGGAAATTGATGAAGAGATCATTCCCAGCACTGATGAAAATCAAGAAGATGCTCGTGAGGAAATTGCACCAGAACCAATTCCTCGGCCCAGACGAAATCCTCAACCAGCTCATTCGAGGATTGCAAATGAAGTAGAACTTGACAAAATCCTCGATGACATCAACGCGCCAGATCCTCTCACTCGCTCAAAAGATTCACACTTAGTTAACTTTTGTGGGCATTTCTCCTTTGTATCTATCACAGAACCTTCAAAAGTTGCTGAGACTTTCATGGAACCGGAGTGGATCCAAGCCATGCAAGACGAACTTCTTCAATTCAAGCTGAATGACATATGGGAGCTCGTCAAACGACCAGATCCTCGCAAGCACAATATCATCAGCACCAAGTGGATTTTCCAAAACAAGCAAGATGAGGATGGTCAAGTGGTGAGGAATAAGGCACGACTTGTAGCACAAGGCTACACACAGGTTAAAGGAATTGATTTCGATGAAACTTTTGCACCTTGCTAGACTTGAAGCTATTCGAATACTACTTGCTTATGCTAATCATCATAACATTATATTATATCAAATGGATGTGAAAAGTGCATTCCTCAATGGTAAGCTTGAGGAAGAAGTATATGTTTCTCAGCCCCGAGGTTTTGAGGATCCAAAGAATCCAGACAAAGTATTCAGACTCAAAAAGGCGCTCTATGGTCTCAAGCAAGCCCCTCGGGCGTGGTATGATACATTGAAGGAATTCCTCATGAAGAAAGGCTTCAAACCTGGTTCACTCGATCCAACTCTCTTCACAAAATCTTATGATAATGAACTATTTGTGTGCCAGATATATGTCGATGACATGATATTTGGCTGTACTGACAAACGTTACAGTGATGAATTTGCTTACATGATGAGTGAAGTATATCAGATGTCTATGATGGGGGAGCTGAAATTCTTCTTAGGTCTTCAAATTCGTCAACAACACAATGGGATCTTCATATCACAAGAGAAATAGCTCAAGGATGTTCTGAGGAAATTCGACATGCATGAATGCAAAGGTGCCAAGACTCCAATGCCTACCAACGACGACCTCTGCACTCACGAAAATGGTAAAGAATTCGATCAGCGGGTATATCACTCCATGATTGGATCTTTACTGTATTTCTGTGCATCTAGGCCAAATATAATGCTTAGTGTTTGCATGTGTGCACGTTTTCAAGCAAAACCGAAGGAATCACACCATAAGGCTGTCAAGCATATTCTTTGATACTTAGCTCACACACCAACACTAGGATTATGGTACCCCAAGGGCTCAAATCTTCATCTTGTGGGATATTCTGATTCTGACTATGCTGGTGACCGTGTGGATCGCAAGTCAACCTCTGCCACATGTCATTTCCTCGGAAGATCGCTAGTCTGCTCGTCCTCAAAGAAGCAGAACTGCGTTTCACTCTCCAATGTCGAAGTTGGGTACATTGTTGCTGGTTCATGTTGTGCTCAATTGCTATGGATGATGCAAACCCTCAAGGACTACGACATCAACATGAAGAATGTGCCTCTCTACTGCGACAATGAGAGTGCGATCAAGATTGCATACAACCCAGTACAGCACTCGAAGACTAAGCACATCCAGATTCGTCATCATTTTCTTTGGGACCATGTCCTCAAGGGCAATATCCTCATCGACCATGTGAAGACTGACGATCAACTAGCAGATATCTTCACCAAGCCCTTGGATGAGAAAAGGTTTTGCAAGTTGCCGTGTGAGCTAAATATCTTAGAATCTTCAAATGTTTTGTAAAAACATGCACACATCCTAACACTTATGCAAAATTGATGACTTAGATGTGCAACACATGAAGAATCGATTTTCTTCAACCAATGAAGAATATCACTCTTAGTGTGCGGAAATCAACGAAGAAATTGATTCTCAGGGCCCTACGACAATTGTACGCGACATCTGAAATCAACATTCTTATATGGTGGGTCACGCCACCACCCAACTTGAATTTACTCAAGTTGAAATTCTTCAAAGCTGAATTTCTTCAAAAGTTGATTTTATTCAAAGTTGTTGTTCTTCAAACGTGTCTTTCTTCAAAGCTGAAATTCATCAACATGACGCTTTGTCACAAAATCGTCAAGTTAATCAAAATCTTCAAAGACACTTGATGATTTTCATTTGCCTATATATATATATATATATATATATATATATATATATAGACTATGATTTCAAAGTCCTCAACAACATTCACTTATAGCTATTTCTTCAAATTTGATATTTCATCTAAGTGAATGTGATCGGACCCTACTTCCCCTCTATGCTATTCTCACCCGGTCTGTTCAATTCTTCATATGCGTTCTACTTGAAACTTTGTTCAAAATCTTTACTGCGTCCTTGTCAGCTGATGATTTTGTAACAAAATCGTCAAATCTTCAAAAATGATTTTTCAATTGTTACACAGAAACTGAACCCCACTTCCCACGATCAGATAAGCACGATCTCCACCGCTTTAAACGGTTGCTACACGTGTCCTGTGGAGACTAAAGGGCAGGGGTAGTTCGGTCCGAAAGAATCGGCCGGACAGTTTTCACCTGGGCTATAAATATGTCCTTACCCCCTCCGGTCAAAACTCTTCGTTCCCTCTCTCGGCCTTCTCTCCGCTACAGCAAAGCCCTAGCGCCACCGCTAGAAGTCTCGTCGCCGGCGAGGAAAAGATTTACTGCCTCGACCTCTCCATCGCCGAAATCACGCCGGAACCGGAACGTCTTCGTCCGCCACTGCCGTAGCTGTCCTCTGTTGCCGAGTTAGGGCGCAGTGGACTCGCACCGAAGAGCATCTACTGCTGCTTCTTCCTTTGTTCTTCGTGCGCGCTATATAGGGTAAATAAAACCCTATTTTTACAGCCCCTTTCGATCTACTATTTTACCATAGATTCGTGAAATCTATTTTTTTCTCATGTGTCTATCAGTCTCTATTCCTCAAACACTGCTTATTCCTCAATTGTTGATGAATTTCACTAAGCATCTAAAAGTCTTCACGAGATTCCTCAATTGTGCAAATTTTTGAATCTGTACAACTCTGAAACCCAAGATCAGAGTGCTTAGACAAATTCCTCAACCCACTGGTCAAATTCCTCAACTTTAAAATTTTCAATTTCATCAAATCTGAGAACGCATATGACCTCTCCACATTCCTTGCAACTATACTCTGTTCACATGTACAAAATGTCAGCTGATGAATCTCTGGGTTCTCATCAACTTAACTCATTTGTAGTGTTTCTTGAAGAAAATCTGCAAGTTTCATCAGAATCCTCAAGAATTCAATTTCCTCAGAAAAAGCCTCGGCTGAAGAAAATGGAAGATGAAAGGAAGCAAAAGGGTGGCAAGAAGCTTGAACAGAACACTGCCATCGATATTCCTGATGACATATACCTGGAATACTGCACACCTTATGAGCAAGAAACAATGCCCAAGAGGGAGATAAGGCTTCAAAAGATAGAACGCACGTGGGCTAAGGAGTGGAAAGAATACAGATTTGTCACTCCAAAGTACGCGAAGAAATTCGCTCTTAAGCCTCCTGGCAAACAGCCTCCTCTCGAGGACTATCAGGATGCCTCAAGAAAATTGATGACTGTCCTGAGGAAAAGACAAAACACTTGTCAAAGCTTCAGAAGCAGGCAAAAGCTGCCATGTGGAAATTCAATGAAGAATCTGCTGCTGCTGCTGCTACTGCAGCCACCTCTTCTGCAGCTGAAACTTCTGGCACGGCCATTCTCAAGTGAAGTCTGTGCCGCAAAAACCAAAGGCTTCAAAGCCTCAGGAGAAATTGCTTCAGAAGGCAGCACCTGCATCCGCACCAAAACCCTCAGCACCACCAAAGCTTCAAAGCCTGAACAGAAGCAGATTGTGAAGCAGTTGCCGACTGTTTCCGGCTCCTCTGTTCCTTCTGCAACTAGCTCAGAAACAAAGTCTTCACCAAATCCTATGAAGACTAAGGTGACTGCTGGGAGAGGAACCAGACCAAGCCCAGGCAAAATCACCAAAGTCACTTCTGCATCAGAAGGCGGTGATGAATATGATAATGAGATTGTGCGCACTATCATCAAAAACAAGCAGGATAGGGTAGCACAAGCTTCAGGCAGTACCATTCCTCTGGCCATGGACCCAAAAGTCCTTTTGGACTACATAAATGTATGGTATGATGACCCCAACACACCTATAGATGACTTGAAGCTTCCCCCACGCATCAGCCACATGGTGGCCACTTTCATCAACGAGGCCAAGTGGAAGGAGACGCAAGCCAAACAAGATAAGGCTCCGAAGCTGGAAAAGGAGAAATTCCTCAAGCAGAATCTCCTCACCTTGATGTCTGATGCACTTGTGTCCACTCACGCAGAATTGAAGACTTTGACTCACAACTACACCAAGATATCTGATCGTCAAAGTCTCAAGAACAATTTCATAAAGTTTGCTACTAATGCAGTTGATGAATACAACAAAAAGGCTGCCCCTCCAGCAACACCTCAGCAGCCTGAGATTGAGGAAGAACAACCTGTCCCTGTTGAGGAAATGCCTCAAGAAAGTCGTGCTGCTGAACCGGCTATTGAGGAAATAACCCAGGAAACTCCAGCTGATGACTCTGCTCCAGCTGATGAAACTGCTCCAGCTGATGCATCTAAGTCAACTGATGCTTCTAAGCCAGCTGATGACTCTGCTCCAGCTGAAGAAACTGCTTCAGCTAAGGAAACCGTCAGGAAGGATACGACTCTGCCTCCTGAAGAGAAAATGCCTTCACCAAAATCTTCAAAGGTGAAGAAAATGACTCCATCTGCATCATACGTGAAGAAAACCAGGGTTGTAGAAATGGAGGCTAAGAAAAGAAAAGCTTCCTCAACAGAAGAATCAACTCAGGCTAAGCGCCTCAAGTCTGACAATGAAAATGCTCCATTGGACCCAGTGCCTCTCAACATTGCTCCATCATATGAAATGACTCCCTTCGAAAGCGAAGACAAGGATCATATGACTGATGAGGAAATGAAGAATGCTGAGTCTGAGGAACACACTGATGAGGAAATTCAAATTCATAAGAGTCCTCAAACATTCATTCCTCCTGAAGAAACTGCTCAAGGATCAGTTGCACCAGCTGATGAATTTGGCTCCTCCACCAAGCAAACTCCTCAAGCTGAGGAAAACCAAGGAGAAAATCCTCAGCCTGAAGAAAATCCAAATCATGTGCAAGATCCTCAGCCTGAGGCACAGGATGAAGAGATTCCTCCTCCTAAGCAAAACCCTCAACCAGAGGCTCAGGTTGATGACATTCCTCACCCAGAGCAAGATCCTCAGCCTGAGGCACAAGCAGATGAAATTCCTCATCCTGAGGAACATGCTGAAGAAAATGCCCCTGCGCCAAATCCAGAGAATGCTCTTATAGTTATCAATCCAGAAGCTGCAATGATTGTCTCCCCTCAAGGGAAGAAGCAAAACCTTCAGCCGATGCAGCGTCAGCCCTTCTCCAAACGGCCAAAGTTTTAGAAGGAAGCATTCTTTGTGGAACGCATGTATTTCATCAGAGAAAATACTTATGACAATCCTCGCATCTGGCATATGAAGTTTTGGACTAGGACTCAGCTCAACTACTATGCATCTGTGCTTTGTGGAAGAAACAAAAAATTTCAGCACACGCATATTCCTCATGTTGAGCTTGAAGAAATTCCTTGCTTTGCCCTTGTCCTCAACGTTCTTCATGAAGCAGGACTGCTCCCTCTGTGCTCTAATATTTGTGATTGGAACAACGACATCGTTCTTCAATTCTATGCAACTCTGCACATCTCTGGAGATCCAACAGATATCAACACTTGGGTGCTGGATTGGATGACGCAACACACATACTTCAAGGCCCTTGCAAATGAGCTGCTGCGAGAACTTCCTGTGTCAATTCCTTCAGAGCATGCCGTGAAGATGTATGATGAACGGGAGCTGCCGAATAAGCTGATGGAAGTCCTCATGAAGCCTTCGGCCAAGGGGCAACCACCAAGAACAACCTTCCTGGTCCATGAGCTGAAGTATGAACCCAGGACTGTTTACAGAATCCTCTGCAGTGTTCTTGCGCTAATCAAGGGCCATGATGATGAAGAAGATTTTGTAGGCATGATGAAGAATATCCTCTTCAACATCATCAATGGCATTCTGCTACGGCAACAAAATTCCTTCCCCTGCAACGCCAGAAATTCTTCTTGCTACTTCTCTTGTTTGTGTCGGGTTTTCCCTTGAAGAGGAAAGGGTGATGCAGTACACGAGTAGTAAGTATTTCCTTCAGTTTGAGAACCAAGGTATCAATCCAGTAGGAGAATCTCGTCAAGTCCAAAGTACCTGCGCAAACACAAAAGACCTTGCACCCAACGCAATAAAGGGGTTGTCAATCCCTTCAAGATTGATTGCAAAGTGAGATCTGAAGGCGGAAAGTGCAACGAAGTAAAAAGAGTAAGGCTGAAAATATGGTGTGGAGTAGACCCGGGGGCCATAGTGTTCACTAGAAGCTTCTCACAAAATAGCAAATATCACGGTGGGTGAACAAATTACTGTTGACCAATTGATAGAACCGTGCAAAGTCATGACGATATCTAAGGCAATGATCATACATATAGGCATCACGTCTGAGACAAGTAGACCGATACTTTCTGCATCTACTACTATTACTCCACACATCAACCGCTATCCAGCATGCATCTAGTGTATTGAGTTCATGACGAACAGAGTAACGCCTTAAGAAAGATGACATGATGTAGAGGGATAATCTCAAACCAATGATGAAAACCCCATCTTTTTAGCCTTGATGGCAACAACACGATGCGTGCCTCGCTACCCCTTCTGTCACTGGGTGAGGTCACCGCACGGTATGAACCCAAAACCAAGCACTCCTCCCATTGCAAGAATCATAGATCTAGTTGGCCAAACAAAACCCACAACTCGAAGAGAATTACAAGGATATGAAATCATGCATAAGAGAGATCAGAAGAAACTCAAATAAGATTCATAGA
The DNA here is from genome assembly GCF_904849725.1 of Hordeum vulgare subsp. vulgare. NCBI lineage: Eukaryota > Viridiplantae > Streptophyta > Magnoliopsida > Poales > Poaceae > Hordeum > Hordeum vulgare. The sequence continues at coordinate 190,130,936 of NC_058522.1, read as the reverse complement.
TAATCTGATCATAAATCGACAATTCATCGGATCTCGACAAACACACCGCAAAAGAAGATTACAACGGATAGATCTCCATGAAGATCATGAGGAACTTTGTATTGAAGATCCAAGAGAGAGAAGAAGCCATCTAGTTACTAGCTATGGACCCGTAGGTCTATGGTGAACTACTCACAGATCATCGGAGAGGTCATGGTGTTGATGAAGAAGCCCTCCGTATCCGAATCCCCCCTCCGGCAGGGCACCAGAATGTGCCCCGGATGGGATCTTGCGGAGACAGAAGCTTGCGGCGGCGGAAAAGTACTTTCGATGATCTCCTCATTTTTTATGGAATTTTAGGGAATATATAGGCGCAAAACCTAGGGCAAAGGAGCCTCAGGGAGCCCACAAGCCAGGGTGCGCGCGCCCCCTGGCCGCGCCATGAGGGCTTGTGTGGTCCCTGGTGGCCCTCTGCCCTGATTCTCCGGCTTCCCGATCTTTTTTTGTTCCAGAAAAAATCTTTTTGGCAGTTTCATTCCATTTGGACTCCGTTCAAAATCCTCCTCTGAAAGGGGTCAAAAACATGGAAAAACAGGAACTGGCTCTTGGCACTGAGTTAATAAGTTAGTCCCAAAAAATATAAAAAAGGCATGCAAAACATCCAAAGTTTGACAAGATAATAGCATGAAACCATCAAAAATTATAGATACGTTGGAGACGTATCAAGCATCCCCAAGCTTAACTTCTGCTCGTCCTCGAGTAGGGAAGTGATAAAGAATGAATTTTTTATGCGGAATGCTACCTAGCATAGTTGTCCTTTGCAACTTCTTTCACGTGACATGAATGTTCAGATCCGTAAGATTCGAAACAATAGTTTGCTATTGACATGAAAACAATAATACTTCAACCAAACTAGCAAAGTAATCATGAACTTTCAAAATAACAAGGCCAAGGAAAGTTATCCCTACAAAATCATATAGCTGGCTATGCTCCATCATCCTCACACAACTAATGTAAATCATGCACAACCCCGGTATTGGCCAAGTAATTGCTTTTGCACTCTTACTTTCTCAAACTTCTTATAACTATCACGCAATACATGAGAGCGAGCCATGGATATAGCACTATAGGTGGAATAGAGTGTGGTGGTGGTTGTGAGACAAAAAGGAGGAGATGGTCACATTGACTCGGCGTATCAAAGGGCTATGGAGATGCCCATCAATAGATATCAATGTGAATGAGTAGGGATTGCCATACAAGAGATGCACTAGAGCTATAAGTATGTGAAAGCTCAAAAGGAGAACTAGTGGGTGCGCATCCAACTTGCTTGCTCACGAAGACCTAGGGCAATTTTGAGGAAGCCCATCATTGGAATATACAAGCCAAGTTATATAATGAAGATTCCCACTAGCATATGGTAGTGACAAAGCAAGAAGCTCTCAATCATGAAGAACATGGTGCTATTATGAAGCACAAGTGTGGAAAAAGATAGTAGAATTGTCCCTTCTCTCTTTTTCTCTCTTTTTTATTTTATTTTATTTGGGCACTTGGGCCTCTTTTTTCTCTTTTCCGCTTTTTTTTATTTGGGCTCTTTGGCCTCTTTTTTTCCTCACATGGTACAATGCTCTAATAATGATGATCATCACACTTTTATTTACTCACAGCTCAAAGCTAAAAATGATGATGACTATAGGAAATGCCTCCGGCAGTGTACCGGGATGTGCAACGATCTAGCTTGGCGTATGACATTGGAACATCTCGCTAGCTATCTTATGATCATGCAATGGCAATATGAGAGCGACGGCACAAGTCATGAGACGGAACGGTGGGAATTGCATTGCAATATATCTCAGAATGGCTATGAAAATGTCATAGTAGGTAGGTATGGTGGCTGTTTTGAGGAAGGCATATGGTGGGTTTGTGCACCCGCGAGAATTGTGCGGCACTAGAGAGGCTAGCAATGGTGGAAGGTGAAAGTTCATCTATACCATGGACTCACATTAGTCATGAAGAACTCACATACTTGTTGCGAAAGTTTTTATTAGTAATCAAAACAAAGTGCTAAACGCATACTCCGAGGGGAAGGGTTGGTAGGTGTTAATCATCGCGCGATCCCGACCTCAACACAAAGGATGACAATCAATAGATCAATTATGCTCTGACTTCCTAACATAGCGGTTCACCATACGTGCATGCTACGGGAATCACTAACTTCAACACAAGTATTTCTAGATTCACAACACCCTACTAACATAGCTCTTAATATTACCAAATCCACGTCTCAAAACTAATTGAGAGGAATCAAGACTTCTCTTTCTACTCAATGCACATGAAGATGGAGGTTTTTGTATCCTCTTTGGGTACCTATCACTTTTGGGACTACTTTCATAGCATAAGCCAACTACCAAGTCACGCACCGCCGTGCTCTAAAAGATATAAGTGAAGCACATAGAGCAAAATTATCTAGCTCAAAAGAGATAAGTGAAGCACTATGAACATTCTAGCAAAATCACGATGAGTGCATGTCTCTCTCTCAAAAAGGTGTGCAGCAAGGATGATTGCGACACAACATAAAGAAAAGACTCCTACGATACAAGACTCTCCAAGCAAAACACTTATCATGTGGTGAATAAAAATATAGCTCCAAGTAATGTTACCGATGAATTGAAGACGAAAGAGGGGATGCCTTCCTGGGGCATCCCCAAGATTAGGCTTTTTGGTGTCCCTGAATTTGGCTTGGGATGCCTTGGGCATCCCCAAGCTTGAGAGCTTTCCACTCCTTATCTCTTTCTCCATGAGAACATCACCCAAAACTTGAAAACTTCACAACACAAAAACTTAAACAGAAACTCGTGATAACATTAGCACAAGAAAACAAACTACCACCTCTTTTGGTACTGTAGCAAACTTGAATTCTATCTATATTGGTGTTGGCCTACTGTATTCTCACTTTTCCATGGCTAGTACCCCTCGATACTAACCATAGTTTCATCAAAACAAGCAACCAACTCAACAAAAATAGAATCTGTCAAAACAGACCAGTCTGTAGCAATCTGTATACTTTGTATACTTCTGGTACCTCAAAAATTCTAAACAATTACAACTGCCTGGGAAAAAGGCATATCAACCAGCATCAAAAAGAATCAACTCAAATACTCTTTCTGAATAAAAATGAAAAATCATCTCGTGAGCGAAAAGCTTTTGTCTTTTCCAGCAGGATCAAACAACCATCACCAAGACTAGTCATAAAGGTTTTGCTTGGCTCAATCACAAAAAGAAACACAAAAAACACAATCACAACATAATCATGATAGTGTGGACGCAACAAAACAGAAAGAAAAATATAAATTCATTGGGCTGCCTCCCAACAAGCGGTATTGTTTAACGCCCTTAGTTAAGCATAAAAGCGATAGAATCACGTATCGTCGTCTTTGGTGCTCAAACCATAAGTGGCCCTCATCGTGGATTCATAAGGCAATCTTATTTTCTTTGTAGGAAAGTGTTCCATGCCCTTCCTTAAAGGAAATTGAAATCTAATATTCCCTTCCTTCATATCGATGATAGCACCGATAGTCCTTAGGAAAGGTTTACCAAGAATAATAGGGCATGTAGGATTGCAATCAATGTCAAGCACAATGAAATCCACGGGTACATAGTTCCTATTTGCAATACTAAGAACATCATTCATCCTTCCCATGGGTTTCTTGAGAGTAGAATTCGCAAGATGCAAATTAAGAGAACACTCTTCAATCTCATTAAAACCCAGAACATCACATAAAGACTTTGGAATCGCGGAAACACTAGCACCCAAATCACACAAAGCATTGCATTCATAGTTTTTGATTTTGATTTTGATGGTAGGTTCCCACTCATCATGAAGCTTTCTAGGGATAGAGACTTCTAATTCAAGTTTCTCTTCAAGAGATTTTCTCATAGCTTCGACGATATGATCGGTAAAGGCCTTGTTTTGGCTATAAGCGTGTGGAGAGTTTAACATGGATTGCATCAAGGAAATGCATTCAATCAAGGAGCAACTATCATAATTGAATTCCTTGAAATCCATGGTAGTAATTTCATTACTACTCACAGTTTTATTCTTCTACTCCACTTTCAATGCTTTTAGCATCAAGATAGATGGACTATGAATCATTGGGGCACTTTTCAACCAAAGTGGATTCATATCCAGCCCCATCATCATTAGGTTTGACACAAGAAAACAAAGATTCAATGGGAGTCACACCAAGCACTTTAAGATCTTCGTGATTCTTATCACGAGAACACGCCCTTTTAAGCCATTCATGTCTAGCACGAATTTGGGCGGTTCTTTCTTTGCTCTCAATCATGGAAACACGCATAGATTTCAAAGTTTCATCCATGTTGATCTTGGGAGGAGCACATCAAACTTTCAAAGCATCAACATCACTAGACATTCTATCAACGCTCTTAGCCAAATCATCAATTTTGAGTAGTTTTTCCTCTATGGACGCATTGAAAATCTTTTGTGAGTTGATAAACTCTTTGATATTACTCTCTAGATCAGAGGGTAATCTATTGTAATTTCCATGAGTATTGTTGTAGGAGTTGCCAAAGTTATTAGAGGAGTTACTAGGAAAAGGCCTAGGAACATAGTTTCCTCTAAAAGCATTGTTGTTGCCAAAATTATTCCTACCAACAAAATTAACTTCCAAGCTAGCGTTGCTACTCTCAATCAAGGAAGACAAGGTCATATCATTAGGATTTAAAGGAGCACTTCTACTAGCAACCAAATTCATTAACTCATCCATCTTAGCACTCAACGAGTTAATTTCTTCTATAGCGTGTACCTTCTTACTAGTAGGTGACCTTTCAGTGTGCCACTGAGGGTAATTCGTCATGATGTTGTCTAGGATCTTTGTGGCTTCCCGTAATGTGATTTCCATGAATGTTCCACCTAAGGCGGAGTCCAAGATATTTCTAGAAGCGAAATTCAAGCCGGCATAGAAGATTGCTATAATCATCCAAAGACTCAAGCCATGAGCAGGACAATTTATAATCATCAATTTCATTCTCTCCCAAGATTGTGCAACATGTTCATGATCAAGTTGCTTGAAATTCATGATATCATTACGGAGAGAGATAATCTTAGCCGGCAGAAAATACTTGGATATATAAGCATCTTTGCACTTATCCCAAGAACCGATACTATTTTTGGGCAAAGAAGAAAACCAAGTTTTTGCGCGATCTCGCAACGAGAAAGGAAAAAGCTTCAATTTAATCACATCATTATCCACATCTTTCTTCTTTTGCATATCGCAAAGCTCAATGAAGGTATTGAGATGGGATGCGGCATCTTCACTAGGAAGGCCGGAGAATTGCTCTTTCATAACAAGATTCAGCAAAGCGGCATTGATTTCGTATGACTTCGCACTAGTGGCGGGAGCAATCGGAGTACTAATAAAATCATTATTATTAGTATTCTAGAAGTCACAAAGTTTGGTGTTTTCATTCATGATGACTTCGGCAAGCAAGCAAGCACACAAGCGAACAAAGAGAAAGTGAGAAAAATGGCGAACGAAAAGGCAAACGGAAAAGGCAAACAAAAAAGGCAAATTGTGAAGTGGGGGAGAGGAAAACGAGAGGCAACTGGCAAACAAGGTAAATGCAAGAGATGAGTTTGCGACACCTACTTGGATGAGTTCTTGACTTGATCCTCCCCGGCAACGGCGCCAGAAATTCTTCTGCTACGGCAACAAAAGTTCTTCCCCGGCAACGCCAGGAATTCATCTTGCTACTTCTCTTGTTTGCGTTGGTTTTTCCCTTGAAGAGGAAAGGGTGATGCAGCACAGGAGAAGTAAGTATTTCCCTCGGTTTGAGAACCAAGGTATCAATCTAGTAGGAGAATCTCGTCAAGTCCAGAGTACCTGCGCAAACACAAAAGAGCTTGCACCCAACGCTATAAAGGGGTTGTCAACCCCTTCAAGATTAATTGCAAAGTGAGATATGAAGGCGGAAAGTGAAACGAAGTAAAAAGAGTAAGGCCGAAAATATGGTGTGGAGTAGACCCGGGGGCCATAGTGTTCACTAGAGGCTTCTCACAAAATAGCGAATATCACGGTGGGTGAACAAATTACTGTCAAGCAATTGATAGAACCGCGCAAAGTCATGACGATATCTAAGGCAATGATCATACATATAGGCATCACGTCCGACACAAGTAGATCGATACTTTCTGCATCTACTACTATTACTCCACACATCGACCGCTATCCAGCATCCATCTAATGTATTGAGTTCATGACGAATAGAGTAACGCCTTAAGCAAGATGACATGATGTAGAGGGATAATCTCAAACCAATGTTGAAAACCCCATCTTTTTATCCTTTATGGCAACAACACGATGCGTGCCTCGCTACCCCTTCTGTCACTAGGTGAGGTCACCGCATGGTATGAACCCAAAACCAAGCACTTCTCCCATTGAAAGAATCGTAGATCTAGTTGGCCAAACAAAACCCACAACTCGAAGAGAATTACAAGGATATGAAATCATGCATAAGAGAGATCACAATAAACTCAAATAAGATTCATAGATAATCTGATCATAAATCCACAATTCATCGGATCTCGACAAACACACCGCAAAAGAAGATTACATCGGATAGATGTTCATGAAGATCATGGAGAACTTTGTATTGAAGATCCAAGAGAGAGAAGAAGCCATCTAATTACTAGCTATGGACCCGTAGGTCTATGGTGAACTACTCATGCATCATCGGAGAGGTCATGGTGTTGATGAATAAGCCCTCCATATCCGAATCCCCGCTCCGGCAGGGCACCGGAACGTGCCCAGATGGGATCTTGTGGAGACAGAAGCTTGCGGCGGCAGAAAAGTACTTTCGATGATCTCCTCATTTTTTATGGAATTTTAGGGAATATATAGGCGCAAAACCTAGGGCAAAGGAGCCTCAGGGAGCCCACAAGCCAGAGGGGCGCGACCCCCCTGGCCGCGCCATGAGGGCTTGTGGGGTCCCTAGTGGCCCCCTGCCCTGATTCTCCGGCTTCCCGATCTTCTTCTATTCTGGAAAAAATCTTTTTGGCAGTTTCATTCCGTTTGGACTCCGTTCAAAATCCTCCTCTGAATGGGGTCAAAAACATGGAAAAAAAACAGGAACTGGCTCTTGGCACTGAGTTAATAAGTTAGTCCCAAAAAATATATAACAGGCATGCAAAACATCCAAAGTTTGACAAGATAATAGCATGAAACCATCAAAAATTATAGATACGTTGGAGACGTATCACGTTCCCATCAACACTCACGATTTCTTCTTGAGGACTCTGGCGGAAAATGTTATGTCCCCTTTCGACCTGAAGATTTACGCTCCATGGATCATGAAATTCATCACACGCAGGTCAGGCATTAACTATCATGCTGATTTCAATAATCACCTTGGGTATATGCCTCCAATAAGGGTCAAGAAGAAGACTTTCGAGCCTGTTGAAGGAAAAGGAAAGTCTATGATCGATGAAGGCAAACGGCCCCTTGATGGCTAGTTCTGAGAGCCAGATGCATATTCTTCATGGGATGACACTGAAACCCAACCGCCAAGTCTTGTTGCTCCAAGGTTGATGAATACAAGAGAGCTTCTCCTCAGTCTTCATCAAAAGGTAGATCGAAATCACAAGTGGGTCAAACGCCAGTACGGCACCATTGTGAAAACCCTCAATGAGACCCAGAATGTCGTGAAGCTTAATCATCATTATCTTCATGAGGTTTTTGGTCACACCTGGGCCACATTGGCTCATTTGAAGACTCCAACAGAACTTGAAGAATTGGAGTTTACGTACGACTTCGACTGATCATGGTCACCAAAGAAGAAATTCAGGCCAATTCCAGTTCCAGACCTTGAGGACAGATCGTTTTCTTCATTCCGCACTACTGAATTAGATGAAGACCAACAAGACACTGCCACTAGTCCAAGGAGGAAGCCAGCTCCCAAGAATCCTCACGTGTCTTCCTCATCTGCCAAGAAGTGAAAGTCTTCACGGGGCGTTAGTCCTCAGTTTTGTCCCTTTTCTTCACTTGATGACAAAGGGGGAGAAATCTGAGAGTTAGTCTTCACGCGGGATATATTTTGGGGATTACGAACTTTATTTAAGTTACAAACTCTTGGCTCTTGTGAAGTGTTTTATGTAATGAGTTGTAACTTAAGCCCGATGGTACTCTGACGCTTTTGAACGTTTTTCTTCGCATGCTTATTCCTCAAAATATTAATGCACGCATGCTGGAATTCGTCAGATACCATTTCTCATCATGCATTCTCAATTTCTTCATACTATATGCCATATGTATGCATGATTTACAAGACTCAGGGGGAGATCTCCATGATTTAAATCATCAATGTGCATTTGCTGTGAAAAGCAAAATCCTCAAGATATGCACATGTTCAGGGGGGTCTCTCTGAATCTTGATTTCAAATTCCTAAAATGAGTATTTACACTTCATATTTTTATCCCTCTTGAAGACTTAACCTAATTGTCATCAACCACCAAAAAGGGGGAGATTGTAAGTGCATCTAGTGCCCCTTAGTGATTTTGGTGGTTTGAAGACTTATAGGTTAAGTATCTAATGTCTTCATAAGTGTACACAGGATCTATAAGTTGCTGAGGAGTTTGAAATATTCGATGAATATCGACCCCTAAAAATGTATATCTTCGGCTGAAGAAATAGGTCTGAAGCTGAAGAATTGAATGGCGAAGAAATTGCGATGAAATTGATATTCCTCATGAAGATATTAAAAATGAGGAATTCGGTTTGTCCTTTCTGAAGACTTTGAAGCATAAATATTTATCCTTTCTGTTTTATTTTCTTCACACTTGAGTAATATGAACACCGTACTGTTAAAGGGGGTCAAAGTAACACGTCGGAATGAAGTTCCTCATGATGCTCAACCCAAGCCTAATCCTACCAAAAGCCTCAAGTGAGGAATATGAGGGACATGAGGACTCTCACAGTTGAGGGTCCAGACCGTTACCGCGAGTCACGCCACATCACTAATCTTATCCACACCAACTGTCATATTATTTAAGGGCATTAATGTCAAATCATGTCAGGATGCTCCCAGGCTATAAATAGCCGCCCCCACAACCATTAGTTGGTTGGCTGCTCCATAGGAAACTGATACTTGTCGTAAGAGCAACCCAAATTCCTCAGAGTCTTCGAGAGTAATTCATCAGTGAGGAAATACCCCAAACACCAAACCATAAACCGTAAACCAAGTGATTGAGCATCACTGAAGAAGTTGTTCCTGTGTGGGACTGAAGCCTTTTACTTTTGAGGACTGTGCATCCTCCAAACGGTTAGGCGTCATGGTCTAGAGCAATCCAGCAGTCAAATGTGGATCGCTAGGTGACCAAGTTTGTGAGGGTTTGGAAGTCTGCCCTGAAGACTTACCACAAGTGTTGAGCGAGGACTGTGTGTTCTTAGCTCAAGGAGAATACGTTAGGGGCTGTGTGTCCCGGGACTGTGTGTCTTTTGGTTTCAATACCAAGCCGCTCCAAACCAGATGTACAACTGTCACAACAGTTGGAACTGGGTCATCAACCACTGTCTTCGCTATGAAACGGGTTCTATTTCTTCAACTCTTTCAATTCCTCACATTGTATGTTGAAGATTTTCATTCCTCACTGTTTGAAGAATTTGCTGAAGACCTTCTCTGAAATTCCTAAACCCCAAATTCTTCATACCAGTTATTCTTCACCCACTGTCTCTGTGCGTGCTTTCTGTGCAAACTGATTTTCATATTCTTCACATTGAAAAATTGTTGTAGTGATACTTTGCACTCCTGATCCTTTGTTGTTTCCACTGAAAGTTAGTCATCAGTGAGAAATTTCCTCAAAAGTAATTTCCTCGGTGATGAAATTCTAAAAATCTCCTATTCACCCCCCCCCCCTCTAGTCGATATAACGCACTTTCAAAATCAAATGTGGTTAGCCTTAAAGAAAAACCAAGCATTCAGGTGGTGAATCACCGAACAAGTGTTGTCATCATGCATATCATGTGGTGTGACAAGGGATTGTGTCATGGCATGTAAGCATATAACCTGAGCAGAAGCAATGTAATTATGGGAACAATTGTGCAAAGGTGAGGTAGGGATGCTGTTAGAGCATCTTTCTCCATATGTGGTTTTGGTAATTGATGACAATCCCTATGGACTAATTGTTGCCTTAAGTTATATTCAAAGGATTTGTCCATAGGCACATCTTGAAGTCCATCTGTTGGTGTCAAGGAGTTTATATGATGACCAAGGTGGTATTCAAGGTATTCTCCAAAGATTGGTCATAAAAACACAAGGTTGATCAAGACTAAGCAAAGAGTAAATCAAGATGATCAACACACAAAGTGTACAAGATGTACCGAGAGGGATCAAGTGATCCCATGGTATGGTAAGCATTGTCCATAACACTTTTGTGTACTAACCCATGGTCCTTGTGAGAGTTCTGTGTGGGGTTAGGTGTGTCTCCATGGGTTTGCGTCAAGAGGAAGATCTCATTCAACCTATGAAGGATGACATCAAGTGGTGATCGTCATCAAGATTGTGGTGTGCAAGTTCAAGTGATGCATCACAAAGATATCATTCTTGAAGCTTGCCGTCCATTGTGGTGGCAATGGACTTGTGAAGATGTGCTGAAGAGTGGCTCACCCATAGTGAGTATGGGGGAGAAATCAACTAGTCTTCGTCAAACCAAGCCAAGATCATCATCATCTATCTCAAGAGGACTAGGTGCAAAGTATAGGTTTGCCCTTCATAGGTTTTCTATTTTAGGATAGATTGTCGTACTGTCAAGGGGGGTTCTCAAGTGAGTAGCTTGATCGTATCGTTCGTTGAGAGCTCAAACCATTTGCATACTTGCATCATATTTCTTGGTTCTCGTTTGGTGTTTCTCTTTGTGAGTTTTAGAGCTTATGGTCAACTTCATGACAAGCTCGAGTTCATCGAAAACGGAGTTCATATGCATCTTCTATGACGTTTTCGATGTTGCAAGTTTTTGCCGGTTCTTCATTCATAGAGTTCTCACTTCTCTATATCATTGGAATTTTATAACTGCATGTTCTTAAGATTTTATGTCACTGTTGGCTAGTGTAAGTGCATCTAGTGCCCCTTAGTGATTTTGGTGGTTTGAAGACTTATAGGTTAAGTATCTAATGTGTCTGTGAGTGTACACAGGATCTATAAGTCATTGAGGAGTTAGGGATATTTGAAGAATATCGACCCCTAAAAATATATGTCTTCAGTTGAAGAAATTGGTCTGAAGCTGAAGAAATGAATCGCGAGGAATCTGCGATGAAATTGATATTCCTCATGGAGATATTGATATTGAGAAGATCGGTGGTTCCTGAAGAAAATCGTTCTGAAGAAATTGAAGCATGAAGATTTATGTTTTCTGTTTTACTTTCTTCGCATTTGATGAATAGGAACACCGTACTGTTAAAGGGGGTCGAAGTTACACTATGGAATGAATTTCCTCATGATGCTCAACCCAAGCCTAATCCTACCAAAAGCCTCAAGTGAGGAATATGAACTACATGAGGACTCTCACAGTTGAGGGTTCCGACCGTTTTGATAACCACGCCAAGTCATTGGTCTTATCCACTCCAACGGTCATATTATTTAAGGGCATTAGTGTCAAATCATGTCGGGATGCTCCCAGGCTATAAATAGCCGCCCCCCCACAACCACTAGCTGGTTGGCTGCTCCGTTAGAAACTGACACTTGTCATAAGAGCAACCCAAATTCCTCAGAGCTTTCGAGAGTAATTCATCAGTGAGTAAATACCCCATACACCGAAACCACAAACCAAACCTAGTGATTAAGCATCACTGAAGAAGTTGTTCCTGTGTGGGACTGAAGCCTTTTACCTTTGAGGACTTTGCATCCTCCAGACGATTAGGCGTCATGGTCTAGAGCAATCCAGCAGTCAATTGTGGATCGCCGGGTGACCAAGTTTGTGAGGGTTTGGAAGTCTGCCCTGAAGACTTACCACGAGTGTTGGGCAAGGACTGTGTGTCCTTAGCTCAAGGAGAATACGGTAGGGACTGTGTGTCCCGGGACTGGGTGTCCTTTGGTTTCAATACCAAGCCGCTCCAAACCAGATGTACAACTGTCACAGCAGTTGGAACTGGGTCATCAACAACAGTCTTCACCAAGAATCCGGTTCTAATTCCTCAACTCTTTACTTTCTCTGTATTATGTGTTGATGACTTTCACTGTGACTGTTTGAAGAATTTGCTGAAGACTTTCTCTGAATTTCCTCAACCCCAAATTCTTCACAATAGTTAATCATCATCTGTATTCTGCGTGCGTGCTTACTGTGCAATCTGTTTTCACATTCTTCACTATGTAATACTGCTGTTGTGAACGTTTGCACGTGTGATCCTTAACTGTTTCCGATGTAAGTTAGTCATCAGTGAGGAATTTCCTCAAAAGGAATTTCCTCAGTGATGAAATTCTAAAAATCTCCTATTCACCCCCCTCTAGTCGATATAACGCACTTTCAGCTAGCTCCTGTCATTGTGAATTCAACAAGTTTGAGTTTACTCAATTCAGAGTTCGTATGCAAAAGTTAGAACAATTTCAGTATCCAGCAGTAGTACCGCTCATGGTGCCAGCGGTTATACCGCTCCTAGAGTGGTAGTGCCACCCCCGGAGCAGTAGTAATTTTCAGTACCGCTCCCTGGCGGTAGTACCACTCCCTCGGACGTTTTGGGAGTGGTAGTACCGCTCCGAGCAGCGGTAGTACCGCTCCAGTCGGGCTGTGAGTGGGGGTAACGGTTGGATTTGTTCCCCCACTATATAAAGGAGGTCTTCTTCCCCATTGTACCTTATCTATCCATTGAGCTCGTGTTCTTCCCCGATTGTTGACCTTCTTAGGGCTTCCTAACTCTCAATCCCTCCAGTGATTCTTGCTAGTTCTTGAGGGAAAAGAGAGAGGAGATCTAGATCCACATCTCCACAAATCACTTTCTCCTCTATGTGAGGGGAACCCCTTGGATCTTGATCTTGGAGTTATTTGTGAGCTCCTTGTTCTTCCTCTCATATTTCTCCAAAGCTTTTGTTGTTGTGGATGGATTTGAGTGTGAGGGGTTTGACCACTTCGTGTGTTCTTGCCATTGCATTAGTTTCATCGGTTTGAGTTATCCACGGTGATACGTGGAAGTGAGAAGTTGAGAAGCTTATTACCCTTGGGTACTTGGTACCCCTAGAAGCTTGGTGGTGCCTCAGAGCTCAATCAGTGTGGTGTAAAGCTCCGGGCAAGCGTCGGAGACTCCAATTAAGTTGTGGAGATTGCCCCAAGCATTTGTGGTCACCTCCAAGCCATATGCCATTGTGGTGAAGCTTCGTGGTGTTGTTGGGAGCCTCCAATTAAGTTGTGGAGATTGCCCCAACCTTGTTTGTACGGGTTCGGTGACCGCCCTCAGTGGTCCCTTAGTGGAATTACGGCATCTTGCATTGAGCGAGGGCGTGAGGAGATTACGGTGGCCTTAGTGGCATCTTGGGGAGCATTGTGCCTCCACACCGCTCCAAATGGAGATTAGCATCCGCAAGGGTTTGAACTTAGGGATACATCGTCATCTCCGCGTGCCTCGATTATCTCTTACCCGAACCCTTTACTTATGCACTTTACTTTGTGATAGCCATATTGTTTCTTGACATATATCTTGCTATCACTTGGTTGTTTATCTTGCTTAGCATAAGTTGTTGGTGCACATAGGTGAGCCTAGTTGTTTTAGGTTTTGTGCTTAACAAATTAAACGTTAATTTTATTCGCATTTTTTCAAGCCTAAACCATAATTATTTTAAAGCGCCTATTCACCCCCCCCCCTCTAGGCGACATCCACATCCTTTTAGATGCAAATACGTGTGACAAGATAGCAAGCATCTACCTCACGGTCATAGCAAGCATGCACAAAGTGCTCAACGAATGGTCTATGGTAGGCATAGGAATCATTCACAACACCAAATAAAATGAAGTGTCTAAACACATGGAGTAATCCAAAGTGCAAGGCAATCCAAGCATAACGTGCTCATGGTGTAGTGAAGATAGCGTGGCACTCAACACAATAGAAAGAACAATTGGTCATTGTGTGACAGGAAATCAAGTCAAGCATGTAGCAAGCAATGTGGCATGGCAAATGTGAAGAATGGACATTGTTGCATACAAGCATATGATAAGAGAAAACAATCCACAAGTCGTATGCAACACACAAGGTATATATGTCATGAGGCATGGCAATGTGGCAATCATGAAGAAAAGCAATATCACTAAGATGTGTGCAAGTAAGTGGTCCAAGATGACCAATATATGTCATGGTACAAGAAATACAAGATGTATGAGCCACAATATCCATGCTCAATAAGGATGTCACCTAGAAAGCGTGACCTTGTGCATCCATCATAATGTCGATGCACAAGCAAGTGCGATGCAGAAACACGTCGGAATAGCATGGCTCGCTCTCAAGAGCTCGAATGGTCAACTCATGTGATGTGGAAGTTGGTATGTAGTTGAAGCGTCCTACACATACACACAACAAAGCAAAGAATGTATGCGCATGGTAGATGAACACATCATCCATCATGATGGTTCTCTGCTCTTGCACATAACCATTAGAGGCAAAAGAGCTTGAACAATATGATGCAACAATTGTTATATTCATGGCACTAGGCATATGGTGCAAAGAAGTAAGACAAGCATGCTTCACATTAAAGATGTTTAAAGCTCCAATAATATGAGAGAAAGCTATGGGGCCAACCTCGTTACCAAGATTAATAGCGTTGTTGCACTCAATACATGGCAAGTCATATAGGATGAAAGAGGCGACACATGGAGGCATATGACAATAAGCACTGCAAACATGGGCAAAGCATGGCAATGGTTGTATGAATCATTGATGATGCAACATAGGCAATCATATTGATCATGTCTTGCAAACTAGTAGTGCGAAGTGCAACATACTAGAGGAAATCATGGCAATCAAGTCATGTGAGAAAATAATAGGCATAGACAATGCACATGACATATCGCAAGCACGAAAACAAGATATGATCAAAGTATCATCATTGTATTGGTGAGAAGTCTTATACCAAGAGCAATTTGGCAATATGAATCTCCCAATACAGGAAGCAACAGTAGCAGGGCACACGAGGTGAATATGGCAATAACAACTAGGATCTCCACCAAGCATGCAAATACACATCGTAGTAGGTGAATTTTTAATCATGGTTAAATGCAAGCAAGGGTCACAATCTCTTGGCAAAAGCATAGAAGGAAACATAACATCAATGTGAAAACAAGAAAATGGCATAAGAAAAAAGTGGTAAATAGCCCAAAGTCGTGTCAGAGCCAAGTAGAAGAGATGCGTGTAGTCCTTGCGCGAGGGGAATGGTTGGAGACATGTTCCGGTGAATCCAAAACCATCATTGCTCTCAAGAGATCTCTTTGTCAACTCATGGGATTGTGAGGTTGGCGAGTGTCCCTGAGTACCTACACACAACAAATATAAAGGAAAATTTGTGTGCACGTGGTATATGTACACATCATCCGTTAGGATGTGCATGTGCTTGTGTTCGTTAGCACAAAATTTCTAATGATCAAATAAATGAGATGCATTTACCAAGTTGTGAATTCAACAAGTTTGAGTTTGCTCGATTCGGAGTTCGTATGCAAAGTTAGAATAGTTTCAGTATCCAGCAGTAGTACCGCTCATGGTGCCAGTGGTAGTACCACTCCTGGAGTGGTAGTGCCACCCCCGGAGTGGTAGTAATTTTCACTACCTCTCCCGGGCGGTAGTACCGCTCCCTCGGACATTTTGGGAGCGGTAGTACCGCTCCAGTTGGGCTATGAGTGGGGGTAACGGTTGGATTAGTTCCCCCACTATATAAAGGAGGTATTCTTCCCCATTGGACCTTATATATCCACTGAGCTCGTGTTCTTCCCTGATTGTTGACCATCTTAGGGCTTGCTAACTCTCAATCCCTCCAATGATTCTTGCTAGTTCTTGAGGGAAAAGAGAGAGGAGATCTAGATCCACATCTCCACAAATCACTTTCTCCTCTATGTGAGGGGAACCCCTTGGATCTTGATCTTGGATTTCTTTGTGAGCTCCTTGTTCTTCGTCTCATATTTCTCCAAAGCTTTTGTTGTTGTGGATGGATTTGAGTGTGAGGGGCTTGACCACTTTGTGTGTTCTTGCCATTGCATTGGTTGCATCGGTTTGAGTTATCCACGGTGATACATGGAAGTGAGGAGTTGGAAAGCTTATTACCCTTGGGTACTTGGTACCCCTAGAAGCTTGGTGGTGCCCCGGAGCTCAATCATTGTGGCATAAAGCTCCGAGCAAGTGTCGGGGTCTCCAATTAAGTTGTGGAGATTGCCTCAAGCATTTGTGGTCACCTCGAAGCCATATGTCATTATGGAGATTGCCCCAAAGTCGTGTCAGAGCCAAGTAGAAGAGATGTGTGTTGTCCTTGCGTGAGGGGAATGGTTGGAGACACGTTCTGGTGAATCCAAAACCATTGTTGCTCTCAAGAGATCTCTTTGTCAACTCATGGGATTGTGAGGTTGGCGAGTGTCCATGAGTACCTACACACAACAAATATAAACAAAAATTTGTGTGCACGTGGTATATGTACACATCATTCGTTAGGATGTGCATGTTCTTGTGTTCGTTAGCACAAAATTTCCAATGATCAAATAAATGAGATGCATGATAAAGTAACATGTCATCCATAACGAAAGGTTTTTATTATCTATGGCAAAGGAGACTAGAACTATGTAGTGCATCACTTCAATTTAGAGCATGGTTATACAAGATATGCGGATAGTGCATGCAAATATTTGGATCATGCAATGGATGAGATGGAACACAATCTCCCAACATGTATGAGGAAACTATGGGGGTCTTCTCATGAGCAATAGTGGAAGCATAATTCGTGTAATATGGACAACATCCAAAACAATGCATATCTGAAGCATGGTAATCATGGCATGGCATATGTGAACAATTGCGCAAATGATGGAAAGGAAGCATGGCAATATGATCACAAGGAAAGCAAATGCCAATAACCATGGGCGTGTCATCTATGCCATATGTGCATAGTGGGATTATTTTAATGTCATATGCATAGCTACTATGATGAGATTGCAAAGATGCAATATGGGTGATCTCAAGCATAGCATATGAAAAGTCAAGCGGATTGGCAAACATGATGTGAACTAAAGAGTTCTCACAAGATTTTCTATGTAGCATGGCATGAGAACTAATAGAATCCACATGAGAATCGTCAAACTCATCATAAATGGGCAATTCATCACATGTGAAAGTCGCATAATCTGGAAGCATGGCAATGGGTAGATCATCATCATGCAAGCAATCAATGTCCACTAGTGGGACAAGAGCATCACCTTCACCTATTTAAACTCTTTAATTGCACTCATGTGGTGTAGGTGAGGTGTCAAAGATCAAATTGTGGTCATCCTCATCGTGATGGAACCATGTGGGGGTGCATCATATTCCACCATAGCCATCGTCTTGTCCAAAGGAGGGACAAAGTCGTCGAGGATCGACGCATCATTGGATATGGGACCTAGCACCAAAGGAGAAGACACAATAGAGATGTCAAGTTCATAGAAATCAAAATGGCCTCACATGCCCTATAAACTACCTCCATCCCTCTATGGCTCATAGTTTCTACAACAACAGTTGCAGGTACAAGTAAAGTGATACTTTGATGTGAGCGCGATGATTGTGCTATTTGTAGTTTCTTCTTCTTCTTCTTCATCGATCTAGGATGGGTTCCAGTCCGGCAGCCTAGGATAGCAAGGATGGACGTCATTCTTTTATCGTTTGTTTTCGTCCGTAGTCGTACCCTGCTCTTCTACATGGCGATTTCATATGTTATTGTATTGATGTGATCTTGATGTAGCTTGTGGCGAGTGTAAGACAATTGCATATACTCATATCTTCTGTACATGTACTTGTAATGATATCCATTCTTGTAAAACGACGAGATGTGCTTGTATCCCTGTCGAGGCCCTCGTGACAAAATAAGGATATGATTGCATCTTGGGCGTTACAAGTTGGTATTAGAGCAGTACTGACCTAGGAGCCCCCTTTATTAATCGAACTTGGCCAAGTCGAGTGTAGTGAAAAAACTACTTTGAGTCTAGTTATATATCGGAGAGTAGGATCTTTTTACTCCTCTTCTATGCTCTAATGAGGAATCTCGACTTAGGTATTTTTCTACTCCTCTCCTTGCTCAATGTTTTTTAGGATCACGCGGGTATTTTGGAACCTGTATGATGTCATTGTGACTGGGATCTTGTTCTTGGTGCCTCCCTCTATTGAGGAGTTGAGCTCCAAGGGATTCTTGACACATCGCTATCGTTCATCTTCCTTAGTATCTTAGGACGAAGGATGTTCGAAATTGCTTCAATACTAATAGTGGCGAGAGGAGTCTGGCATCCCTAGTACTCGTGGAGAGCGTCTGGATTTACTGCCATACTTGGTGTCATTGTGATTAAGAGGGTCTGAGTTAGATGAGTTTCCGAGATCTCTAGTTATGTGTTGACGGATGTGATACACTCGACGGGTAGTGTTATTGCTAGGAGTTGAGTGATGGATTTTACTCCTTGTATCTGTGGACCCGGTTGCATAACCAGAAAATTTCGGAAGTTCTTAGGTGGGAATTCAAGTAGTTACCTAGGATTATCTTTCAACAGGTGCATGATGTGAGGTCAGAGTTCGACATCTAGTGGATTCGTTTGTTCACGGACTTTCTTACAAAGGATAGTCTCGATATATGTCATCATATATGCTCCATCAAGCCTTGTGGTTCGCTATGCCTAGGGAGCATATTCGAGCATCATTTCAATATGACAATCTAATGTACGATCGAGCCCGTGCAAGCCTTACCAGGAAAGTTTTGGACGGAATCTCTATCATATAATTGTTTCTGGCTTGTTTTGGAAGCCGCATCCTTTGTTTTGTTGGAGTATGGTAATTCGAGTTGCTTCAATGTCAAGTGGTGATTTCTTATCTTTTCTAACTAGTGTTCTCATATTTCTATGAGAGTGTTAATCCTTTTGCTCAATCAAATTGTATTATCAATTCTTTCTAAACCAGAGTCATCATGTTAATTCTATTCTATCCGGAGTGCTTCTCTTCAAGTTAAATGAAACCTTTTCAACATTTGCAAGAGCAATCTCTCATTTCTTTATGGAGTTCTTCTCATCTGTCCCAAGTTGTATTTGTTTTTTCCCACCCTCCCTCCCTTTTTCTCCAGTGATTCAAGTATCATCCAAGTGCCTTTATTTTCATTGATGCTTCATCTATCTTCTCCTTTGTGTTGTATCAGGTTGTTCATTGTGAAGATTCTCAGGAGTTTCGAGTTCATCAGTCTTTGTTCTTGTTTTTCTTCTCCGGCAAATTCAATTCAAGCTTTCGGTGTTCATCATATCCTTTTCATCATTTAAATGCTTCTCGTGTTGGAAATTCTCATTCAAGCCTCTCTTGTTTATTCATCTCTCTCTATTATACCCGGAGTGTTGAAGATATCTATGAAGATTTGTGTTTTTCATTCAATCCTTTTAATCATTTCAAGGCTCTCATCTCTTCAAGTTTTCAGTTGTACCAGTACAATTCTCTTCCTAAGCAATGTTTTCAATGCTAGTTTATTTTGAATGGGCCCATAACCCATAGGTTCTTTTCCAGGATCTTACCTGGCTCTTCTAATATTTTTTGGAAATCTCGAAATCTTTTCAAGTGTGACGTAAGTATGCATTCATCAGTCTTATTCCTTCTCCAAGATTGCTTCGAATTAGTTTTCATCGTTGGCTCAACCTTTCCTTATTCATTATTCCAGAGTGTCTTGGTAATTCTTGGTATGGTTTCTCGTCATCATTCTCATCTTGAAGGCGAAGAGGAGTCCTTCTTGTATCTTGGTCCATTTTCTTGAAGATTCTTGGTTTCAGCTTCACTAACTTTGGACGTGATGCCTATATACATGATCATTGTCTTGAATATCATCATAATTATTATTTTTTCTATCAATTGACCAATAGTAATTTGTCTACCCACCACTTTCTATTTTTCTCGAGAGAAGCCACTAGTGAAATCTACGGCCCTCGGGTCTACTTCACATCATCTATTTACAATCTCTACTTTGCTATTTGCTTTTCTACTTTATCTCTTTTGTTTTCAGATCTATATTATCAAAAAACCCAAAAATACCTTGCTGCGTTCTATTTGCTATCACTCTTATTTGCATATATAAATCTATCCTTACTTTAACCACTAGGGATTGACAACCCCTCTACACGTTGGGTTGCGAGGATTTGCTATTTTTGTGTAGGTGTTGTTTACATAGTCTTGCAGATCTTCCTACTGGATTGATGCCTTGGTTTCTTAACTGAGGGAAATACTTGTCACCGTTGTGCTACATCACCCTTTAAGATTGGAGGGAAACCAACGCACTCGTGAGGAGTCAGCAGGCACATGTGCATCAAATTCGTCTCCCTCAACCAGGCTCGCCTCGCGAGGCCCTTCCCTCCATCATCTCCGCTCATGCGTGTGCCTACCAGCTGAGAGAGTGCCACAACCATCTTCGTGAGCTTGGCGCGCATGAGCTTGGAGTCCTGCATCACAGCCGTGGTTCACGACCACCAACCGGCCCACCGTGGCCCCGCTAATGACAGCGGAGGGTGTTCTAGTACCAAACACATGGAACGCCCTCCTTCACCGTAAGTTCTATCCATGCTCCACGGATACGAACGAGACAGAGATATACACGCTCCAAGGCTCTCTCCACCTATGCTGCCCTCGGCACATGAGCGTCCATTCCCACTCTTGTGGAAGCCCATGCTTAGTACTGGCAGATACCCCATGCTCACACATGGCAAACTTTTTGATACCGAGGGCGCTTTTAGCTTCATCAACCTCATGTTGATCCATGTCCGTCATAGCAGCATTTCTGTCAACAATGAGGGTGCTTTTCAACTATATCAACCTCACGCCGACCCATTTCAAACACGGCGACATGTATCTTTCTGTTATGTAATGAACATGTGATGTTTGTTGTGTATCCCTTGCAACGTCGCCAGGAAATAGTTGTGTCGACGGCACCAGGAATCCTTCAGCTACGGCTACGCCTTAAGGGACTTCCTAGGCAAGTATGCAAAGGATTTCCCCCGTGGCCTTGGAGCCTTGCGTTGGTGTTCCCTCAAAGCGGAAAGGGTGATGTAGCACAGCGACGGTAAGTATTTCCCTCAATTTGAGAACCAAGGTATCAATCCGGCGAAAGAGTATCTCAAGATCCTACACAAACACAAAAGCTTACACCCAATGCTATGAAGGGGTTGTCAATCCCTTATAGATTGTTTGCCAAGTGAGAACTGAAAGCAACAAAGTAACAAAGAAACGTAAAAGCGGAGGTGTAAACGATGGATGTGAATAGACCCGGGGGTCGTAGTGTTTCCTAGTGGCTTCTCTCATGAAAGCAAGTAGACGGTGGGTGAACAAATTACTGTCGAGCAATTGATAGAACCGCGCAAAGTCGTGACGTTATCTATGCAATGATTATTTCTATAGGCATCACGTCCGAAACAAGTAGACCGATACTTTCTGCATCTACTACTAATACTCCACACGTCGAGTGCTATCCAGCATGCATCTAGTGTATTAAGTCCATAAGAATAGAGTAACGTCTTAAGCAAGATGACATGATGTAGAGGGATAATCTCAAACCAATGATAAAAACCCCATCTTTTTACCCTTGATGGCAACTACTTGATGTGTGCCTTGCTGCCCCTACTGTCACTGGGAAAGGTCACGACATGGTAGAACCCAAAACCAAGCACTTCTCCCATTGCAAGAATCATAGATCTAGTTGGCCAAACAAAACCCAAGACTCGGAGGGACTTACAAGGATATCAAATCATGCATATAAGAAATCAGCAAAGACTCAAATATATATCATAGATAATCTGATCACAAATCCACAATTCATCGGATCTCGACAAACACACTGCCAAAGAAGATTACATCGGATAGATCTCCATGAAGATCATGGAGAACTTTGTATTGAAGATCCAAGAGAGAGAAGAAGTCATCTAGTTACTAACTACGGACCCGTAGGTCTGAAGTGAACTACTCATGAGTCATTGGAGGGGCGATGATGATGATGAAGAAGCCCTCCAACTCCAAAGTCCCCTCCGGCAGGGCGCCGGGAAGGGTCTCCAGATGAGATCTCACGGAAACGGAAGCTTGCGGCGGAGGAAAAGTATTTTCGAGGCTCCCCTGATTTTTTGCGGAATATTTGGGAATTTATAGGCCAAAGACCTAGGTCAGGGGGCGTCTAGGGAGGCCACAAGCCTGCCCACCGCGGCCTCCCCCTGGTGGCGGAGTGGGGGCTTGTGGGCTCCCTGGAGCCCACCTGGCTTGGCCCAAAAGCCCCCTGGTCTTCTTCCGTTCGGGAAAAAATCATTTCGGGGTTTTTCTTCCGTTTGAACTTCGTTCCAAAATCAGATCTGAAAAGAGTCAAAAACACGGGAAACACGAATTGGCACTTGGCACTGAATTAATCAGTTAGTCCCAAAAAAGATATAAAAGGTACATAAAACAACCAAAGAAGACAAGATAACAGCGTGAAACCATCAAAAATTATAGATACGTTTGAGACGTATCAAGCATCCCCAAGCTTAACTCCTGCTCGTCCTCTAGTAGGGAAGTGATAAGAATGAATTTTTGATGCTTTCATGCTACCTAGCATAGGTGTCATTTGTAATTCCTCTTATGTGACGTGAATGTTCAGATCCATTAGATTCAAAACAATAGTTTTCTATTGACGTGGAAACAATAATAATTCAAGCAAACTAGCAAAGTAATCATGAACTTTCAAAATAACAAGGCCAAAAGAAAGTTATCCCTACAAAAGCATATAGTCTGGCTATGCTTTATCATCATTGCACAACGAATTTAAATCATGCACAACCCCGGTATTGGACAAGTAATTGTTTCACACCTTTACTTTCTCAAACATTTTCAACTCTCACACAATACATGAGCGTTGGCCATGGTTATAGCACTATAGATGGTGTGGAATGTGGTAGAGGTTGCAAGACAAAAAGGAGAAGATAGTCACATTAACTAGGCATATCAATGAGCTGTGGAGATGCTCATCAATAGATATCAATGTGAATGAACAGGGATTGCCATACAAATGATGCACTAGAGCTACGAGTATGTGAAAGCTCTTAAAGAGAACTAGTGGGTGTGCATCCAACTTGCTTGCTCACGAAGACCTAAGGTAATTTTGAGGAAGCCTATCATTGGAATATACAAGCCAAGTTATATAATGAAAATTTCCCACTAGCTATATGGTGGTGACAAAAGGGAGACTCTCAATCATGAAGATCATGGTGCTTAATATGCACAAGTGTGGAAAAAGTGGTAGCATTGTCCCTTCTCTCTTTTTCTCTAATTTTTTTTGGTGGGCTCTTTGGCCTCTTTTTTTTGTGGGGTTCTTTGGCCTCTTTTATTTCCTCACATGGGACAATGCTCCATTAATGATGATCATCACACTTTCAACTCAAAACTTAGAGTAACGATGACTCTATATGGAATGCCTTCGGTAGTGTACCGTGGCAATGATCTAGCATGGCATAGACATCAATGGAAACATCATGCTAGCTATCTTACGATCATGCAATGGCAATGTAGACGTGGTGGCACATGTCATGGTGGTAGTTGCATGGCATTATATCTCGGAATGACTTTGAAAAAGCCATAGTAGGTAGGTATGGTGGCTGTTTTGAGGGAGGTTAATGGTGGGTTTTGTGCACAGGCAAAAGTTGCCCGGTACTAAGAAGATAGTGATGGTGGAAGGTGAAAGTGCATCTAAAACATGGACTCAACATTAGTCATGAAGAACTCATATACTTGTTGCAAAAGTTTTATTAGTAATCGAAACAAAGCATTCAACGCATACTCCTAGGGGAAGGGTTGGTAGGTATAAACCATCGCGCGATCCCTACCGCCACGGAAAGGATGACAATCAATATACTAATCATGCTCAGATTTCATCACATAGCGGTTCACCATACGTGCATGCTACGGGAATCACTAACTTCAACACAAGTATTTCTAGATCCACAACACCTTACTAGCATGACTTCAATATTACCATAACCACAACTCAAAATTAATTGAGATGAATCAAACTTCTCTAACTATTCAATGCACATGAAAGTGGAAGTTTTCGTATCCCTTTGGATAACTACCCCTTTTGAGACTACTTTCAAAGCATAGATCAACTACCAAGCCACGCACCGCTTCACTCTAAAAGATATAAGTGAAGCACACAGAGCAAAAGTATCTAACTCAAAAGATATAAGTGAAGCACATGTGAGCTGAATTGTCTACCAAAAGATATAAGTGAAGCTCGACAAAATCATGGTGTGTGCATGTCTCTCTCTCTAGGTGTGCAGCAAGGATGATTGTGACACAACAAAAAAATAAAAGACTCCTACGATACAAGACGCTCCAAGCAAAAACACATAACATGTGGTGAATAAAAATATAGCCCCAAGTAACGTTACCGATGGATTGAAGACGAGAGAGGGGATGCCTTCCCGGGGCATCCCCAAGCTTTGGATTTTACGGCATCCTTGATTCTCTTGGGGTGCCTTGGGCATCCCCAAGCTTGAGATCTTGCCACTCTTTATCTCTTTGTCCATAAGAACTTCACCCAAAACTTGAAAACTTCACAACATGAAACTTAAACAGAAACTCGTGATAACATTAGTACAAGAAAGCAAACCACCACTTCCTTAGGTACTGTAGAAAACTTAAATTATACTTGTGCTGATGTTGGGTTACTGTACTTTCAATATTCCATGGCTAATACCCCCGATACTATCCATAGTTTCATCAAAATAAGCAACCAACACAACAAAAACAGAATCTGTTAACAGCAGACCAGTCTGTAGCAATCTGTATGTTTCGTATACCTCTGGTACTTCAAAAATTCTGAAAAATTACGACAGTCTGAAGAATTTGTGTATAAATAAGCATAAAAAAGAATCAACTCAAAAGCTCTTATATAAATAAAATTAAAATGCTTTTCGTGAGCAGAAAGTTTCTGTCTTTTTCAGCATGACCAAACGATCATCCCCAAGACTAATCATAACGGTTTTGCTTGGCACAAACGCAAAAAGAAACACAAAAAACACAATCATAACAGAATTATGAAAGTGTGGAAAACATAAAACAGAAAGAAAAAGGATAGATTCATTGGGTTGCCTCCCAACAAGCGCTTTTGTTTAACGCCCTTAGCTAGGCGAAAGTGATGGAATCACGTATAGTCATCTTTGGTGCTCAAACCATAGGTAGCCCTCATCATAGATTCATAAGGCAATCTTATTTTCTTTCTAGGAAAGTGCTCCATGCCCTTCTTTAAAGGAAATTGAAATCTAATATTCCCTTCCTTCATATCGTTGATAGCACCAATAGTCCTTAGGAAAGGTCTACCAAGAATAATGGGACATGAAGTATTGCAATCTATGTCAAGTACAATGAAATCCACGGGTACATAGTTCTTATTTGCAACAATAAGAACACCATCGATACTCCCCATGGGTTTCTTGACAGTAGAATACGCAAGATTCAAATTAAGAGAACACTGTATTACTCCACACATCGACCGCTATCCAGCATGCATCTAGTGTATTAAGTCCATAAGAACAGAGTAACACCTTAAGCAAGATGACATGATGTAGAGGGGTAATCTCAAACCAATGATAAAAACCCCATATTTTTACCCTTGATGGAAACTACTTGATGTGTGCCTTGCTGCCCCTACTGTCACTGGGAAAGGTCACCACATGGTAGAATCCAAAACCAAGCACTTCTCCCATTGCAAGAATCATAGATCTAGTTGGCCAAACAAAACCCATGACCCGGAGAGACTTACAAGGATATCAAATCATGTATATAAGAAATCAGCAAAGACTCAAATATATATCATAGATAATCTGATCACAAATCCACAATTCATGGGATCTCGACAAACACACCGCCAAAGAAGATTACATCGGATAGATCTCCATGAAGATCATGGAGAACTTTCTATTGTAGATCGAAGAGAGAGAAGAAGCCATCTAGTTACTAACTACGGACCCGTAGGTCTGAAGTGAACTACTCATGAGTCATTGGAGGGGCGATGATGATGATGAAGAAGCCCTCCAACTCCAAAGTCCCCTCCGGCAGGGCGCCGGGAAGGGTCTCCAGATGAGATCTCGCGGAAACGGAAGCTTGCGGCGGCGGAAAAGTATTTTCGAGGCTCCCCTGATTTTTTGCAGAATATTTGGGAATTTATAGGCCAAAGACCTAGGTCAGGGGGCGGCCAAGGAGGCCACAAGCCGGCCCACCGCCGCCTCCCCCCTGTTGGCGGAGTGGGGGCTTGTGGGCTCCTTGGATCCCACCTGGCTTGGCCCAAAAGCCCCCCTGGTCTTCTTCCGTTCGGGAAAAAATAATTTCGGGGTTTTTCTTCCGTTTGGACTCCGTTCCAAAATCAGATCTGAAAAGAGCCAAAAACACGGAAAAAACAGGAACTTGCACTTGGCACTGAATAAATAAGTTAGTCCCATAAAAGATATAAAAGGTACATAAAACAACCAAAGAAGACAAGATAACAACGTGAAACCATCAAAAATTATAGATACATTTGAGACGTATCAACCTGCTTCATGCATCAATAAAGCTCATGTCTTTTGGAATTCCATGTGCTTGCAGCTCAGCATGCCTCGAGAACGGCACGTGCCCGTGATCTCCCGTGTGTGTGTCACACGAGCGGGGCTAGGCATTGTGTCTTGCTCGGGTTAGTCCCTGCAACACTGCGAAAACCCAAGCGACTGAGCTCTGGCTCATGGGCCTACTCCCGTGTGCGTCACCTCACCACGTCCTTGGTGCCTTTGTCTCCCCGCGTAACACCCACATGCAACCTCACGAGCATGCCCTACTGAGCCCCTTACAAAACTCAATAATTCCTTGGTGCAGGACATCGAAGGACTGAGGAGGCCCCTAAGGAGGCCTCACGAGCGGCGTCCCGCAGGCGGAGGGCTTCGTGAGGGGCCTTGCCTCATGAGTTGCTCCCTACGGAGGGCTCACTCCAATGCCACACACCTTAAAGGAGCTAAGTCTAGAAACCCCTAGGGTTCCCTCACCCTCGCTTTCCTCTCGAGGCGTCCTGATTCCCTTGGCATGAGCCGCGTGCGCATCAAGGGGGGGGACCTTGATCATCATGCCTTAGGATCTCCTACCAACCCTAAAAGTCGTGCACCCTCTGGCCTTGTTGAGCCCTCACTCCAAACGTACCAGCGATGGTGTTGCTTGCCTCGGGGGCTGGGACCCAGCGACGCAGGGCACAAAGGCAGCGTTAAAAGGGCAAGGGGCCTCGAGAGAGGGACGCGGCTTGCCTGCGGCTGCTGTGTGCGACAATCCGTGCGCCACACCCATCGTACGGCTATGTCTCCATGCACTCCCTCGCTCCTGATTTTGAGTGAAAAGAAAAACAAAAATACACAGCATAATACGGATTCCCTTCCGTAATACTCTCATTGTTAAAACTACACACAAATCAGCGGGAAACAATCCAATCACCCGAGAAAAGAACCTCCTAATACACAAAAGCGCGCCAACATGTAAGATCTACTTCTCATATTAGGCGGAAGTGACCTACAGCCTTAAAACGCACAACCAACAATGGCGGCTTAACCAGGAATCAAGAAAGTCTTCTCTTGAATTGAGTAGAAAAGGAATCTCTGTCCCTGATGGCTTCTCCGAGTCTTGCATCCCTCACGGCTTCTCCGAGGAGTGTTCCAGAGAACCAGGACACTGGTGAACAATCTCATGCACCTAACGTAAGAAATCTCACTCAGTTCTGATGATGAATCAGCGACAAAAACCGTAAGCTGCAAAAGCCAAACAACAACGGAAAATTAATTTCGTTGCATTTTCACATTTAATTGCACGTTCAGATGTTTTTGTACCATCTCCGATTTCAGTTTTTGGAA